>NC_138202.1:104243888-104843888 GCF_964194415.1 Vipera berus | reverse complement strand
GACAGACAATAAAATACAACAAAGTGCAATAAAAACAATACATGATCGTAGATTAAAAAGTCAAATCAATCGAAGAAGTAACTGTAACATTCCAGGCATCAGGAGATCTACACTATTTAAATCCCCAAGGTCATCCAGAACAGCCAAGTTTTTATACACTTCTTGAAGATCATGAGATATTTCTTTATCTCAGAGGCTTTTTGGAAGATCATGTATAATATCAGGGGGCAAGCTGTTCCCAAGAAAGGGAGCCCCCCCCACAGATAATAGTCACCATCAGTCTTTCTACCTGCAGCAAAGTCAGAGCAAAGTTAAGGTTTATGACTGCTCACATGAAAGAATTTTAAAACTGAAAAAGATCAAAGCTCTGTTAACTTTGCCATGCTCAAAGAGCTGCTACAGAAGGAGAGTTTAAAGAGGTCATAAAACTAATGTCTTTATGAGAAACCCCATTACACTTTCCCACTGCCTCTCAGTGATCAGCATTTATATAAGTCAGGGGTGTCAAACTGCTGGCCGGCGGGCCGGTTGCCTCATGCAGAGGCCGTGCCCAGCCCAGCAATGTGGAAAAAAGTCACGATACGTCGCGATACGTTGCGACACATCACATGACGTGGTGAGTTTGACACCCGTGATATAAGTGAAGCTGCAATATTATATAGTGTCCGCAGCAAGAGCAGAAAAGGCCATGAATATATGGAGTGTTTCATGGCTACCTGATTCAAATTGCTCCATGAAAGCAGCACTGGGTAGTGATTTGCAAATTGGCTTGGATCGGGTGTTTGAATCAAAGATTCACTGATCTGCTTTTTAAAGGCCTAGTACCCTTCTGCCATAAGATCTCAAAAATTCTTAAAATTGCACTTTTGTTCCAATGTCAATTCTTAATTTTCTTGCAATGTCCTCTGGCCAGAACAATGGTCACTCATCCTTCAGCAACCACACCTCCTTTGAATAATTATTTCTGATCTGTCATAAAAGAAGCCATATTTTGGCAAGTCTTAACAGGCTGTTCACATTAAGACGATAGCTAAAATGGTGGCTCCTTTACAATGATTTATTTATTTATTTATTAAATGTATATGCCACCCATCTCACTGTCAAGCAACTTCAGGCAGCTTAACTAATTTAGATCTATTTCCCTTGTTAAAAATACTTTTTTAAAAAAGATCTGTTTTATATCATTTAAGATGAGCTATTCTTCTATCTGCAATTTCAGATGGATTGAGCCCAGCATCTTTTCTGTTTCTCTGGTGGTAATGCAGACAGCCATCCATCCAAGTAGCAACACTTTTATTTTAAGACCTGGAAACATTATTTATATCAAATAATTCTTTCTATTGCCCTGTACGACCAAACCTCTCTTCATTATGTCTTATGTAGTCCTGGAGGTTGAATCAGCCTTCTATTCCAAGTAGATGATGTAGTTTCTCAAAGAATTAAAATAGGACTGCATTCCTAAGAAGCCGTGGATATGAATCTCATGAATTATAAGTGTCCTTTTGCAAATCCAGATGTGACAGAGGAAGCACCGAGAATATTGGTGAATCAAATAAATGTGTGCTCCAAAGAAAGAGAATTTAATGATAAAGATTAAATGAAATACAAGGAATACTTCTGAGCAGGGAGTGATGCCCAAAAGACAGAAAGCATTCAGCTTTCTTATCTTGGCATCAAGCTAAATGGGTCAAAATAATTTGTGTTTCTCAGCAAATGACAGAAAGTGATAAGATGAAAGATGGATAATTTTGTCCAAAGAACTCAAATCTTGTGCATATGATTTTACCTGCATTACCTTTACCATTACCTTTACCTATATTAACGAATAAAATAATAAAAATAAAAACTTTGATCCAAAAAGATATGGCAATAATTGGGAAGGAAGATTGTGCTATCTCTGATTAACCAAACATGGTATCAGTCTAAATATGAGGCATAAATTATCAAGTAAATAATTAGATGGAAAAAAATACGGCAGGAACCATTTCATCTATCTGAAATGAAAGTGTCCACCTTACTTCAAATAGGCTTGGTAAGCACTTATTGCTAACAAAGCTTGAGAAAAGTAGACGTGATTTAATTAGGAAAAGATTCTGCTAACTTACCTTTGTTGGCTTTTGTTATTATTTTGGTCTGTTTTAAGTTGCAGTAAGCTTGTTTCTGAATCAAAAAGGACAAAGAAACTTTAAAAGATAAATACTGCGTGTCTAACATCATAGGAATCAGATGGCAGAGTCTGATGGTGCCCTTCAAAAACTCTCTCTGTGTCTGATAGTTAAAGTGGTGGCTCTAATAGAACAGAACTCTATTAGGAGATGGTTTAGAGTCCAGGGGTAGGCAACCTTGGCTCTTTTATGACTCGTGGACTTCAACTCCCAGAATTCCTGAGCCAGCTTGGCTGCCTCAGGAATTCTGGGAGTTGAAGTCCACGAGTCATAAAAGAGCCAAGGTTGTCTACCCCTGGTTTAGACAGAGAGCAACACTGTACTTCAAAAGGCAACATCTGTAAATGGAACACTGCCTGTTTTTCCATCACATTGTCCTTCCCTCTTCCTATATTCTATTCCACTTTTTCTCACATCTTTTCTGATTCCCTTCCCCCCCCAGTTTTCTTTGGCTCCCAAATTGCATTTATGGATTGGATTCTTGTATGTCACAGGTCAGTCATGCATTTCAATATTTTGAATGGTTGATTTGTATGACTTATCGATAGAATCTTCGGCGGTGCCTCATAAATTATGCTTCCTTGTCTCTAGTTAGTTTCTGAAGTGTCTCATCTTTATGCAAGAAGGATTATGAATATGATCAAAGCCGCCGGCTAGTGACCAGCTGAAAATAATTTGTCTTATGGTAATTATGAAGAATATAGCAATCCTAGATGTGGGGTGATAATATTAATTTATATTCTTATCCCAAATCCTACTGGTTTAGGCTAGCCAGACCCCCCAGAGGCAGAAATGGGAGCTGGGGTATAGTAGCCTCTTTTAATTCTTGATGGAGCCATTCAAGGCTATATGTTTGCCAACAAATTGCTAATAGCAGCTTAATAATTCTTTGGCAACTAAAGTACCAATAATCAAAGAGGTAAGAGATTAGTATTTGTCCTGTCTTCCTTTAAATCCAGCCTTTGCTTTCCAATAATCAATGATTTTAGCTCAAAGATAAACTATTTCATTTTTACCCTCTTGCCTCACGTCATTTTATTCTCCAATGTGCCTTGCTGAATATAATTTTAATTTACAATCATGGTTCTACAATTTCATGCAGAAAATAGATATTATGCGGATCATGGTATATTGCAAGCTGTGGGTTAGTAGATGTGGGAAATTGCCCAAACAAGCATAATTATGTATTTTCTTTTACAGGTAATCCTTGACTTACAACCATTCATTTAGTGACCATTCAAAGTTACAATGGCACTGAGAAAAGTGATTTATGACTGGCTTTTACTGTATATTTACAAACATTGCAGCGTCCTCAAGGTCACGTGATCAAAATTTGGGTAACCGGCATGTATGTTACACTGTCCAGGGATCCTGTGATAACCATTTGTAACCATCCCAGCCAGCTTCTGACAAACAAAGTCAATGGGGAAAGCAAGATTCATTTAATGACCATATGATTTGCTTAACAACTGTGGCAAAAAAGGTCATAAAATGGGGCAAAACTCACAACAATTGCCTTGCTTAACAATGGAAATTTGGGGCACTACTGTGGTCATAATTCAAGGACTATTTGTATTAAAATCCCTCCCACAGCCTGAATATCTCTCCACAGATGTTACTAGGACTTCTGGTTTATGTCTAGGATAACTCGCCATGGCCACAGCCATCTCGCTGTGGGATAACTTGCCACAGTCAACTTGTCACAGGACAATTCACCATCGGTCAATTCCATGTGTTCTGTGAGGAATCCATTTTAAAGGTTGCCGTAGACATTTTTAACCACAGTCCACTACTAATTGTAGAAGGCCATTAAACTAGTGTTTATTTTAATCCAAAACAAATTAGAATGAGTGGAACTGACAGTAAGCTTAAGTACTAGCTTCATACTATAGGAGTATAATCACAAATATATTTATTTTTATTTAATTTATTTCTAGGCTTCCATAAGAGTAGAAATCTTTTGCTTGAGAACTACATGTGGGCCTTTTCTGCCTTGGGTATTTATTTATTTATTTTCTTATAGTGCTTTGGGTTCCTTTATATATTCCATTGGCCCACGCAATAGAAAGGAAACTATGTGTATGGGAGGAAGGTCAAAGCAATATTTTGTGCTGGGGCCTCTCAAAATCTTTAAAAATCTCTCTTCCACCTTAAGTTCACTGGATTCTCAAGGGGAATCTAGGATTCTCTATAGCATCTTCCTTCCTTCCTTCCTTCCTTCCTTCCTTCCTTCCTTCCTTCCTTCCTTCCTTCCTTCCTTCCTTCCTTCCTTCCTTCCTGTAGCAAGCCATCTTGAGAAACTTGGAAGCTATGTCAGGATGCTTTTTGTTGATTACAGCTCGGCTTTCAACACCATTTTGCCGAGCACTCTCATTGAAAAGCTGACTGACTTGAAATTTTCCTCATCCATCTGCGACTGGATTCAAGAGTTTCTCAGAGACCAGTTACAAACAGTGAGGGTCGGGTCTGTTTTATCCACCCCCCTGAAGCTTTGAACCGGCTCGCCACAGGGCTGTGTGCTTAGCCCCTACCTGTACTCATTGTACACATATGATTGTGTATCGTCCGACCCATCTACTGCGATAATTAAGTTCGCAGATGACACCACCGTAGTGGGTCTTATTACAGGTGGAGATGAGACAGCATACAGGGGGGAGGTACAAAAACTATCCATATGGTGTTTCAACAACAACTTGCACCTGAACATTGGCAAGACGAAAGAGATGGTGCTAGACTTCCGGAGGAAAAAAGAGGAACCTGCCCCACTTTACATCGGGGGGGGCTGTGTGGAGAGAGTTTCCTCCTTTAAATTTCTGGGAGTCTATCTTTGTGAAGATCTTACCTGGAAAGTTAATACAACCCAGGTGGCCAGAAAGGCCCAACAGAGACTCCACTTCCTCAGGGTCTTCCAGAAGAACAGGGTAGAAATATGGCTAATGACCCTCTTTTACCGGTCTATTATAGAGAGCATCCTCTCGTACTGTATTGTGGTTTGGTATGCTGGACTGACAGCCACGGATAGGAAAGTATTACAGAGGGTGGTGAGCATAGCACAAGACATTGTGGGCTGTCCCCTGACACCACTGGATGACATCTCCAGGGCTCACTGCCTTGGAAGAGTGAGAAAAATTCTCAGGGATGACTCACACCTTGGTCGGTATCTCTTTACTCCCCTACCATCGGGTAGGAGATATAGGAGTATAGCCAGCCATACCAACAGGCTGAAGAACAGCTTTTATCCATGGGCTGTTAGGCTCTTGAACGGGAAATAATTTTTTAAACTTTATGTATGATTGACTTGCGAGGCTGGTGTGTTGTGCAATTAGCTCACATGGTGTAATAAGATGGAGGGTTTGTTGTCATTGTGAGTTGGGGGGGCATGAAGGGAGGCTCAGCCAATATCAATGTATACATGGTTGTACTTTGACAATAAAGTTTCATCCTTCCTTCCTTCCTTCCTTCCTTCCTTCCTTCCTTCCTTCCTTCCTTCCTTCCTTCCTTGTGGAATGACAGCTAATATTTTAAAAATAATTAATAATATAAGTGCCTATTTGTAAAATATGGGAAGCACAGAAATGCAGTAAGTCATTTTTTTCAACTTTTACTGACCAGCATCTAGGATTTTTCTGCTATTCTTTCCTGCCCAGAGTAGTTGTTTTTTGTTGGCTTAAAAATATACTTGACATAAGTCTTGGGTTTGCGCTCATTTTGTGTTTGAACCTATGGTAAAAAATAAGTAGGTTCTGCATCTGAGTCTACCAGATGAGTTTCTGTTCCTCCCAAAATCTGGTAGCCAGTATCATCTTGTTATTGGGAAACATTTTAGGATATTAAAAATATGTCTGTTTTCCTTGATCCTGAGATGACAAATTAGATTATCCAAGCCAAATTAAATTCAATAAGCTGCATTATTATATTTATATTGCTTAGATACTGTCTTGTAAATAAAATGGGAGCTGGATATACTAATGAATCATGTATTCAGCTATTTAAGAAGTCAAACCAAGTGATTTTGTATTTACATGTTTTGTATTTAATTTTTACTCAGGTTGGCTGAAGATTTTGAGGTTCCCAAAGGACAGTTGTTTCACTAGGGTACAGGATAGAAGAGCATTTTCAGAATGGGCCACTTAGGGGTCACTATTTTAATTTGGACAGCAATCTAAAGCATTCATGATTCATAGCGTTAGCAATTTCAAATGACTACATAAGACTGTGCAAGGCTCGTAAGACTCTCTAAACTAAGGGTATTCCCCAACCTCATTTTGGAAAATAATTAGCAAGAGGAATCTTGACATACCTTTAAAAAGCCATCTCATCTTCCACTTCTTGAAAAGGCTAGAAGCTTCTTAGCAATTTGATGGATCTTATGTAAAGGTTTACTGAGTTAACAAAGAACCTCCTTGCATTTTTTTTAAAAAAGTCACCTACTGCATTTTGAAATCACAATACTGGGACTGTATCATAAAAAGCAAAGATTCAACAATAGCTTGCCATGGCACAATGGACAAGTGGCAAATACTGTAATAGCATGAGATATCTGACACCTCTTTCTACATTTTGCAGAAATTTATGTTGCTGGGATAGGCTGCTTGTGTGGCTCAGCAGGTATGCACATGTTTGAATTTCTAAGAAATAAACTGAGAGAGAAAGGATGATGATGATGATGACACTTGAAAAAAATATTTTCATGAAATTTGCAAAGGATAAAATGGAGTGGTCTTCTCAGATGAGCTTTTCGCAAGAGGTTCCAGTGCACTTTGGGATATTGATTTATTTCTGCCTAGATGTAGCTAACATTTCAAGTAATCCATAGTGATTTAAATTTACATTAAGTCTTTTAATAAAGTCACACATACTCTGGGGATTTCTTAAAGGAATAAACATCTCAGACTAGTCAGTGCAGTTACAGTCATCTTTACTGCTTGGGTATAGTTCAAAGAATGTGTTTGTTTCTCAAAACAACCTTTTCACTTCCACATCAAATGGCCATTAAACATCTGCTGCAGTTGCTGGGCAATCCTATATATCTTTTCCCAGAAATAAGTCCACTGAGCTTTATACATGAACGATTTATCCTTGACATTTTTCGCAGCCTGGTGAAATTGCTGGTCCATCTGTAAAACCTGGTATCAGTTAATCTGAGGAAAAGGGCTGGAAGATTAAGCATGGTGTGTATTACAAGAGAGATTTGCATCGTAAATCTTCTCTTCCATAAATTAACCAAAGAAAGCTAATGATGAAGCTCTTTTCCCTTGTTCTCCTTTTCAAAACTTCTCCATAGGATACGGAAGAACAATAAGGACCTCAGTGAAGAAAAAATTGCCCCACATAATATCCTTGCATCCATATGAAAATTAAGTAAGAAATTCTATCATCTGTCTGTCTGTCTGTCTGTCTGTCTGTCTGTCTGTCTGTCTGTCTGTCTGTCTGTCTATCTATCTATCTATCTATCTATCTATCTATCTATCTATCTATCTATCTATCTATCTATCCATCTCTATCTCTTTCATTCAATCATGCCTGATTCTTGGAGACTGCCTGAAAAGGTCCCTGCAGTCTTCTTGGCAAGATTTTATAAAGTGATTTCCCCCTCCATCCTTCCTAGAACTGAGATAAAAGGACTAGACCAAGGTCACCCTGTTGCTAGCTTTGGGCCTAAGGCAGGATTAAAACTGAGAGGCTCCTGATTCCTAGCATACAGCTTTAACCACTACACCAAACTGCCCCTTATGAATATATTAGCGGGACAGAACACAGCAAAAGGGACAGAAAACACAATAGTCTGTGCTTATTTCTACACTGCTTCTCACAAAGGTTAGCAAAGCAAATTAATTGCTCAAATATCTACATCTTGCTAAATATAGAAATAGTTGTTTGTCTGAATTATCTGATCAAAGAGCCCACAAAGGTAACAACCCCCCCCCCTACAGAATAAGAGATTATTAATGGAGCATTGTATGCTGCAACTACATTACAGCTTTTTGTATAGCTCACTGAAATTACAGCATTATTACATTTTCCCCCAATTCCAAGTGATTATCATGTAATTTTAACATACTGTTATTAAAGAAGCTTTTCATGAGCAATTATCTTAGAAAATCCTGGAGCACAGATTTATTCTTAATTTGTTTGCCTGATTAATTTGAGCAGCACAGCCGTGTGTAAATCATGTTGAAGGAAATAAGAATCCCTTGAAACATGATCCATTGGCCCTTGATTTGGTTGTTAGTGACAGAAAAATTATTGCAACTCTTGCTGAAACTTCAAAAATATATTTGACTGTCTCAGACTGATTAAGAATGTTACAAAACCAAGATTGGGTATTGCCCAGGATCATACTGTTATATATTTACATAGAGCAGACATGTCAAACACAAGGCCCAGGGGCCGGATCCGGCCAGCGAAGTGGTTTCATGTGGCCTGCGAACCCATCCTGGAAACAGTGATGGAATGGCCCCCACTGCCTTGGCCCTGGCCCAGGCCTGCTGGGAGCCAATGTACAATTTCGTGGTGGCCATCTATGCTGAAACGCATTCAGTCTTAGCTCCACAAGGCCATCTGCTGTGTTGGCCCCACCCCCTGGGCGCGCGCTGGGGAGGTATCACCCTTTGTGAAGAATGAAGAAGTGCACCATTGCCTGGAAGTGGCCAGCACATGGCCCTGCCTACTTCGGGCAGGCTAGGGGGTGGGCAGCATTGTGCTTCTCTTCAGATTCATGCCACCCGGCTCAGCCTCTCAGCACTGTGAGGAAAGCACCCCGCTGCCTACCAAAATCGGGGAGGCTGGGGGCTGGGCAGCATTGTGCAGGTAACATCGACTCTCATGCTGCTCATGGCATCCCCTCCCCCAGAGCCCACCAAGCCAGATATGTGAAGTAGGCGAGGACCATGTGCTGGCCATTTCCAGGCAATGGTGCATTTCTTCATTCCTCACAAAGGATGACACTTCCCCAGCTGCGTTTCTTGCCTGTTTTTCTTCCTCCCTCATCTCAAATATTTTCCCACCACAGGAAGGAAGGAAGGAAGGAAGGAAGGAAGGAAGGAAGGAAGGAAGGAAGGAAGGAAGGAAGGAAGGAAGGAGAGGGAGGGTCTGAGGGAAGTTCTGCCTTAGTCCTTCCCTGCTGCCCTTTCAACATCCCCTTGCCCCCTCCTCCTGGCCTATCCTGGGGGGTCTCCCATCCTATTGCTAAGGAAGCTTTGGATACAAAGCCAGGTGTCCTCACATGGAGAGGGACCTCGTACCCATCATGGGCAATCTGGCTAAGGACAGCAAGCACAGCAGCAGCAGCCTTGAGGAAGTAAGTGCAGCTGGGCGCCCCCTTGGGGAAGTGGGGCTGGGCTTAGTGCCACGGGTGCTTGAGGGCTTGGCTGGGCATTTGACCTCTGGATCACTGTCCAGCCTCCCTCCCCCACATGGCCTGAGAGGAACAGTAAGGCTTCTCCAATGGACCATGCCTTGGCACTTGCCCCAGTCCTATCTCCTTCTGCCAGAGACCCTCAGATCTGACCCACTCCTGCCCAGACCCCCATAGGTACCCTTGACACGAATGATGTAGAGCTGGCCATGCCCACCCAGTAGGCCACACGCACTCCAGCCACGTCCACCCAGTAGGTCACGCCCCACCTGGTCACACACACCTGGCCCCCTGAGGGAAACCACAATGCTGATGTGGCCCTCAATGAAATTGAGTTTGACACCCCTGAGAGAGAGAGAGAGAGAGAGAGAGAGAGAGAGAGAGAGAGAGAGAGAGAGAGAGAGAGAGAAACCACTTTCTTAATTAAGTCAAGAGCCTAGATTAGTTAGTGTCAACTTTGCTTACTCAGTTCAAAATGTCTAAAATTTGAAGCAGAAGGATCAGAGATAAAGATGCTATCTAATTTTAAAGCACATTTAATCTAACTTTTATCCATCCTGTGATAATAATTTGAATGAATTTTCTTTGCAGTAGGAATATATAATAAATAATTTCCTCAGTAGAAAATACCAGCTCAGTAAGCAGCAAGGTATATTAAGTATATAAAAACTGCAAAGCTAATTGCAAAATCCTCAAAATTGTTGATAATTGCTTTTTATTCCAATTTATTTAAAAATGCAGCAGACTGCCTTAAATGAAATCTTAATAAAAGAAAGGACTCATTCTCTCTTTACTTAGCAACAATTTTTCTTGATACAAATGTAACATCACATCAAATAAATTTTGCAGGTTTTTAAGATGTAAGGCCTTTCTTAATAGACAACAATCCAAGTGTATATGTTTATATATAGAGAGAGAGGGGGGGAGAGGACATTAAAATTATTTACAGGATTACTTCTTTAGGAACTAAACTTTTAGAATCTAAAACAGCTAATTCAGAAAAGCCAACAGGAAAGAGCCTCACATTTTTCATCTGCTTCTGTCTTTTGGAAGGTAAAATTAGATAACAAAATAATCTATTTCTTATGTTAACATCTCTGCAATGAAATCAAAGGTAACAGGAAAGAAATGAGAAACATTTTTCTCAATGTAATATGTCTAATTTAGCTGATTCTAGAAAAAAATAGTATTTTTTGTACACTCTTGAAAACTATTTTGAATCTAAACAATTCTTAAGAATGAAATATTCTTAATTTGGACTTTACTTTTACTGTTTGGACTGTTGTGTGTTTTGAAAAATAGATTATTTAGAATCTAGTTATGTTGCACTTCAGTCTTTAAATAATTAACCTAGTATATGCATAACAATATATGATGTTTTCCCTGGTGAGCTTAACATCAATAACAACATTTATTAAAAAGGCTAAAATAATTTCTGGGGGTATTATCTGTATAGTAAAAGTTTGGACAAGCAGTGATCATGTTACATATGTGCATAAGCGTAGTCAGTAGCGTATGCCTTTTTTAAAATATCAAACATGCAAAGAAACAAAAATAAGTCCAAAATATCTGTATTACATCCAGAAATGCCAACTTTGCAACCAATATTTCTCATCCATAACTGTGGCACCTTAAGGATACCTGCATACATGCAAATGTTTCTCTGGGATCAGTAACGCAACAGGGATTGCTTTTTCCTTCCAGTAACATATACCTAAAACCAGTTTATTGCATTTGGCAATTGTACTAAAAAAATCTCATTCATTTAATTTGAAATCAAGTGAAAAATCTGTGTTCGAGTGTGTTCGAGTCTGTCCAGATCCTCCTGTATCTTATGCCTATCTTCTGGAGTATTGGCTATTCCTGCCAGCTTGGTGTTGTCTGCAAATTTGATGAGTTCCCCATCTATCCCCTCATCCAAATCGTTGATGAAGATGTTGAAGAGCTGCACAGACCTCTTCTAGATTTTCCTTTTGCCTTTCCGAGTTAACTCCTTGGTCTGTCATTGAGCAAGAATTGCCTTTGTAGGGAAGCATATTATCATTTGATGTATATTTAACATATGTTCTACCTTTATTTACCAATTATATAGTAAGATTAAAACATCGCCTGGCCCGCACCGCCTCCGCTGCCCGCATTGCGCAGCCCTGTCATATAGAGTGGGCTCTGCTGCTCCCACAGCACCAGCCACACCGGCTCTGGCCCCAGGGAGGGGAGCCCGCTGCCAACACCCTTCACACCTGTGACTGCAGCAGCACCGCCCCCCCACCCCCCCGCCTCCTGCACCCGCCAAGATGAGAGTTCTGGCACCTTTTTTATAGAAAAAAAGCACTGTATATATGTGTGTGTGTGTGTGTATGTATGTGTATGTGTACATGTGTATATATGTATATGTATATATATGTTAAGTGTTTGTTAAGTATTTGTTAAGTATCCAAAAAAATTTACACACACACACACACACACACACACATACTGCTCAAAAAAATAAAGGGAACACTTAAACAACACAATGTACTGTATTTAATAGTAGGATGTCTTATTTTGTGTTCCCTTTATTTTTTTGAGCAATATATATATATTCGAAACAGGAAATAAGATTTGTCCCGTGTCTGCGACCAAGCAAGTGTATTCTGAATGCTTAACAAACATTTAACACATATCTCCCTTGCTTCTCAGCTAACAAAGAGAGAGAGAGAGAGCCTGTGGCCTAGGGGTTAAAACAACTGCTTAAGATGCAGTCAGCCCAGGTTTGAATCTCAGAAGGGTATGGCTGACTGATGAGAACAAATAAGTTTGAAATGATCATTTATTTTTTTATTTTATTTTTAATTCCATTTATATCCCGCCCTTCTCCGAAGACTCAGGGCGGCTTACAAGCTTAGCAGTAGCCTTCATTCTCCCTTTATTCTTTGTTAGCAAGCCCAAAAATTTACACAAATATGAGCTGCCACTGCTGTGGCTACTGCCTGTAGATGGCCTTGGGCTAGGCTGAAACAGGAAATAAGATTTGTCCCATGTCTGCGACCAAGCAAGTGTATTCTGAATGCTTAACAAACTATATATATATATATATATATATATATATATATATATATATATATATATATATATATATATATATATATATATATATATATATGCTATCCGCAGGCTATAGTCACAACTTACGACAGTTCATTCTTTGTGTAAATTATTCAAATTGCTAATATAGAATTTGGGAGGCTGATATGGCCATTTCGAACTTATTTTGTTCTCATCAGTCAGTCATACCCTTTATCTGAGATTCGAACCTGGGCTAATTATATATTAGGCAGTTGTTTTAACCCCTAGGCCACAGGCTCTTTCTCTCTTTATTAGCTAGGAAGCAAGGGAGATATATATACAGTATATATATAATACATATTATATATTTTCAGCTTAAGAAATACTTAAATGGTTAAACCTGATTATCAAATGTTTGAAACGACGAAAGCCACAAATAGTCTTTGTAAGTGTTTGCTGTCAATAAATCAATTTGATATGCAGATATTGACAGTTGAATGAAAGAGGAGAGACCATGTTAGCATCTATGTGAACATGTCAGTAAGATGTACTTATTCATGAGAAAACAATATTTCAGATTTGTTGGATCCCATTGTGTTTGAAAAGGAAAGAGCAAATCATTCTTTTGCATGTGATGCAATGACAATGTTTTATTCAAACATAGAAACCCAGTTTGGTCTAGTGGTTAAGGGCACTAGGATAGAAAGTGGGAGACCATGAGTTCAAGTCCTGCCTTAGCCATAAAAGCTGACTGGATGACTTTGGGCCTTTCAGCCCAATCAACCTTACAGCATTGTTTTGTTGTGGTGAAAAAAAGAGGAGGAAAGGGCATTGGATATGTTTGCTGCCTTGAGTTGTTTGTAAAAATAATAAATGGTGGGATACAAGATATGTTTTTGTGATTTTTTTTGGAAAGTGTTATTTTCTCAGAACTGGACTTTGAAAAAGGGTTTTTTTATTATTTTGGGATGTCCATATTTGGATATCCTGGAAGGAATTTCGACATGTATTGTATGGAAATCAAAAACTGGACAATAAAAAAGAGTTCTCTCCATTATGCTTACCACAAAGAGACTTGTCTTTCAGTGTTGGAAAGATACATGTATGATCTCAATTACTTAGTAAGCTGAAGTCCTGATGTTATTTGAGACTTAGGAAACGGTCGCCAATAGACGTAGACTATAGTGAAATAATCATCCTTAATTTAAATGTTTTTTGTGTTGAAATGTTATATATGTATCTCATATATGTATGTATAGCTTTCCTGTTTTTTTTCTTTTTGCTGTTTAATTAAAGAAAGTAAAGCAAATAAGAATTCAGTGAATGCTAATATGAATTAAAAATAAATGTGCAATTAATTAGAGATCTCTATCTGTCTATGAAAAAAATCTGGATGCCTGCTGGTTATGGATTTTTCAGTTATTTATTGTCCTTACAATTAGGTCTTTGCAATTTTTCTCCTAGCATTTTCTACCAAGGGTAGTGTGGGGAGCTAGTACTAAATCTAAACAATTATCAAAATGACATCTGTGAACTATCCAATTTTTAAAAGACTTAGACCATGGAAAGCTTGAAATTGTGGTTTGATTTTTATCCTAAATTATCTGAGTATGCATGTAATGTCTTTTTTTAAATAACTGTGTCAGAGATTTGTGTGCCTCTCTGCCTTAAACTCAAGAGACATTGTTCTCTTTCTCTCCTTCTGCCTTAAATGGGAGTGTTGGCAGCAAATGTGAGCATAGTAAGACTAAATCCATTACATTCACATTATAATTTAAAATTAAAAAACAACAACTTAAAATGACATCCTCTCTCCTTGGGTGATTGTTTATTACCTACTTCATACCAGAAAGCTGCTGAGTAATTAATTGCCATTTTAAACTAGAATTTATAATGCAGCATATTCTGTATTAAAATTACATGTTAGTACGGAATGTCAACTGAATGGGTAGAACAATCGTATTAATGAGCAAGAAAAAAAATCCTCTTTTTTCAACTTTTTTCTTTTTCATTATTCATAGAGGAAACTCCTTTTAATTTTTTTTAAAGGCTCTGTTTCCACCTCACTATTCAAAATAGGAGTATATATACTTTGCCCAGCTTGAGAGTCACTCTGGTCTAAATATACTTATGGGTTAGTGGCCTAGAAAAAAAAATTAGGGTCCTGGAAGAACCTTTATATCCTTAGCATCTCACAGCTCTCTCTCCTGCTCTATGCCAGCCAGATATGTAGGTATTTGTGATATTGTGGTTTCCTGGCTTCAGAAAGTGGCAGGCAGACGTATTGATGGGAAGAGAAGGAGAAAATAAATCACAGATTTTCTCCTTCAGAGTCAAAGAGCAAAAGCTCAAAGAATCTGTGGGGCAGAGATTATTGGATTTACAGTTTAAATGTCCAGCCGTGATACATCGAAAGGAAGAGAGAACATAAAGACACTTCTACTGTTAGTTGAATTTTATTGCATTTCCTTAAAGTAGCCAATCCACGAAAACCCTCTGATCCTGTCAAGATGGCTTTCACTTATGGAGTGGGATCTCCAATGGTTTTCAAATCCAAAAAGGCATATTTCAGGGATACCATAATATATGTTTATTCATTCTTCTCCTGGGTGGTAGGGGAAGGGGGATGTTTTCAATCTCTCCAGACCCATGTTCTGAGATAGAGAGAGAGGGTGAAATGAAGCAAGGAAAATCTATGAATATGAGAATGAGGAAGGAGGTGTGTGTGTGCATGTGTGAGAAAGAGGGGTGGGGGGACAAATTAGAGATCAGTCCTACTACTAGGATCAATCCTACCATTGTCCTTATTCTTGTTGTCAATACCACCATTATCATACTGTCCCATTGTTTGAAGGGTTTGTTTCCGAACACTTCATTACCAGGCTAGGTAACACCTTCAGCAGGGTTTAGGGGGTGTCAGTATTCTTCTGTTTATAAGGGCTTTGTGTGGTCAGTAGGTCTTGTGATGGGTCAGGTGTGGGTGTGTCAAGTGAGAGTTTTGTGTTGGGTCTTGTGATGAGTCAGGTGTAAGTGTGTCGAGTGAGGGTCTTGTGAGGGTCAGGTGGGAGTCATGGGTGGGAGTCTTGTCATGGGTCTTGTGATGGGAATTTTACCTCAGGTGAAGGCCATTGTGAGGCGATGTGCTGGTTGGGAGGGCTTGCATGGGTTGATTGAGGATCAGTGCTATCTCCAATTGGCTGTGCAGTTGATTTGGATTCTGAGGGGTTTGTAGGCTGGTTGTACAATCCCTCCCCCCACAGCACTTCACCCCCCCAGTGAGACTCACATGACGTAACCTCCCCATCACAAGGCCCATCACAATGATTAATTATCACATTTTAAATAATTACCATCAAATATTAAGCATCACAATTCCAGCTGCTTTGCAGAATATTACCATTTCATCAATATCATGAGAAATGTAGTAAGTTTTTAAAAATCATGCATTATTCCATTTCTTGTGCTACTTTTTCTTCTTTGCAAATATATGGATAAAATTGACAGAAGTTATGAAACCACATGTTTTTTGCATTCTGTACAAGGAGAAGTACCATTATTTTATATAATATGCCCACCTTCACCGCTTATTCAGAGTTAGGGATGATTATTATTCCCATTTGCACATAATCTGAAAGTTAGCTATAGCCTGTTAACCAACTAGGACAGCCAGTTAAGTCACAGGCTAGAAACAGGAGACCAGGAGTTCTAGTCCCACCTTGGGCAAAAAGCCAGCTGGGTGACCCTGGGCCAATCACTCCTCTCTCTCTCTCAGTCCTGGGAAGCAGACAAGGGCAAGCCACTTCTGAAATTTTGCCTAGAAAACAGCAGAAACTCATCCAGGCAGCCACCAAGAATCAAGACTGACTTGAAGGCACACACAGAAAAAAAAGAAGAGCAAATTCAGGGAAAAATCATTTCTCTCCTGTTCAGGGTAGAGTAACTTTATCTCTACTTCTGTCAGCATTACTTCTTGGCATGATATTGGAACAGGTTGTCACTGTCATCTCCCAGTATGCTTTTTTTTTCAATTTCTCAGTCTAGCAAGCAAGTAAATAAAATAGTGCTTGAGCAAGGATGTTCATTTTAATTTTCCTATTTCATTTCGTGAAGCACTTAAATTAATTTAAAACATAAAGTACGGCCTCTTAGCACATCAGACCATTCATCTACTCAGTGGCGCCTGCTAACTGGGCAATGTTTGCCAGAGTTTTTGGCAGAGGTCTTTCCCACCAACTATTTGAGATGTCAGAATGAAATCTGGGACCTTCTGCAGGCAATATATATTCTGTCTTTGAGTTATAAAACCTGTTTTGAGTCCCTCCTCTACTCAAAATCTGAGAAAGTTCACATGTTGCTGAGAGCTTCTCCATTTTAACTGTAACTGTTTTTACCTTTCAAACATTATCTCCTCCCCACCCTAAAAAAAAGTGTTTATTGGAAATGGCAATCAATCATGGCTTCCTTGTGAGTGCACTGGAATTTATATATACATATTTATCATATTGCCATGTTATTAGATGTATCTTGGAATGTATGTCAAGTGCCTGATGTCATACACCAGGGGAATCAGGAGATTTGGGAAGTTCAAATGAGTATAAAGATTTATTGCAAGCTTAACTCTACCAAAATCTGAGCTACTAATGGTCAAGGAAAATGAGCAGGAATTAAGAAAGCATTCAAGGTGGGATGGACTTAAATCATTTGTGGGCAAGCAGGGATTCTTGACTTATGACACATTTGACCCTTGTTCAAGTTCAGCTTGGCCATCTCCTACACCTAAAAATGAAAGTATTGAACTGCTTTGATCTTATGATGTAAATCATTCCATATATGAACTGAGGAGGAGGAGGATGACTTACCAAAGGACAGACCCATAATGTGACTATGAAAAATTAAAAAAAACCACAACCTAGATCCAAATTCAAATCTTCTCAACCTGACTCGTATGAGTAGAAGCCCCAACTGCAAATTTACTAGATTGTGTCACTACTTTCCCATAGAGAGAAGCTCTCTCTTTCTTTCTCTCTCTTTTTTAACGGATATTTTATGCTCACAAAAAATCTTTACAATGTACACAATGTAGGAATGATTGATGGTGTGATGAACCAGAATGGTAACAGCTAGAGGTGTTGCTGTTGCTGTTTAGGAATTAATTATGGCTGGTGTCAGTTAAGGAAAGATTTTCATTTGCACTACCGTACAATAGTTCCCATACTTAAGTATTGATTAAAATATGTAGTTAGACCTCTCCCATCAACATTTAAAGTTTCTTTGTGTTAATTTGTTTAAATGATTAGTCTAGTCCAGGGGTGTCAAACTCGCAACATCAGGTGATATGTCGTGACGTATCGTGGCTTTTTTGCCATTGCCGGCAATGGGGTGGGTGCAGTTTTGCTATGATGCGTCTGGCCCGCAGACTGGCAGTTTGATACCCCTGGTCTAGTCTATTGTTAAATATAAACATTCTGGTTATTTTATTTTATTTTATTTTATTTTATTTTATTATTATATTATTATATTATATTATTATATTATATTATATTATATTATTACATTATATTACATTATATTACATTATATTATATTATATTATATTATATTATATTATATTATATTATATTATATTATATTATATTATATTATATTATATTATATTATATTATATTATATTATATTATATTATATTATATTATATTATATTATATTATATTATATTATATTATATTATATTATATTATATTATTATTATTATATTATATTTTACAAGATTATTAGACTACAGTTTACTCATATCAGCCTTTTCCATATCTTCTCCTTCACTTTTCCTTCCCTTTCCTTCACTTAGGCAACCATCTAAAATTCAAGCTATAGTGAGGTTGGGCATTTTTGGAGTCCTGTAATCCTCAGCTTAATTTCATGCCATCTTGCCTAGTTTAAACAGCTGAGATCTCTTATGCTTTCCTGCAGCCTGTTGCTTGGAAGAGAAGAAAGAGAAAAGAGAAGTTATCAGAAAGAGAGAAAACAGAATGATATACACAGAGAAAAGATTCTTCCTATAAATTGGGGCACTGGCTTTACCTTTTGCCCATTTTGAGCTAACTGACTTCCTCCACCAGATTTCCTTTGCTGCATATCTTTTAGCTGCTCTTCAGAATTCAGAGCTGGATTTGGGTGAGGACTACAAGCAAGGAATTCTGTTTCTAGCCCATATGAAGTCCCATTTCCAGAATACTTCTAATATAATCATTTGGCTTTAATTAGTTGATTGTGCAGACTAAATAGCTCAGTTGCTCAATTAGCTATCCACCCTAATGGAGAAAAGATGTTTTCTTGGCTCAGTCTGCCTTCCCCTTATCACTCCCTTTTATTATATAAGATGTATTTTTACTGTTTTTGTTGTACACTGCCCAGAGTCACATTTATGAGATGAGCCACTTTATAAATTTTATCAACCAATCATCACTCCAAGCAAGAAGTATTTATGTATTTGCTTCTTTTGCTCTTTTAATCACTTGCAATTTGGTTAACAACTCAGAGGCTTGTGGCTTCAGATTGCGCAAACACCTGTGATGTAAAAAGTTTTCCAAAAGCTGAACCTGGGATTATGTTAATACAAATATTATCACTGTCTATGACTACCTTTAGACAGCAAAAAAATAAAGTCCAATTACTTTTGGGCTGATATCATAGAAGAACCTGACCTTCTAGGCTTCTGAAGTAACAGCCCAGTGCAGTGCTGGATTTATTCAGTTATTTGTTCATCAATTAATTAATTCAATTTATATGACCATCCATCTTGCCATGGCAACTCTGGGCAGTTAAGAGCATTTAAAATCAGCATACAGATAACATAAAACCCACAATACAAACATCAATGTATTCTGCTATAAGTGTAACACCTGCTCCTTAAAGTTGAGGACAGATGGGCTTAACATGTACAATAATCCACTTAAGTACCATAGCCCTCCCCTTATCCCAACCCCCATCCCAATTCCTGTACCCCTAAAGTCCAAAGATTCATGGTGATTGAAAAGAAGAATCAGAAGAAAGCTGATGTAGCCCATATCCACAGTTAGCAGCTTTAACCCTAGCCTTAAAGCCAGTTTGCTACAAATCAACAGCTTTACCAACTAACGGTTTGGCTTCCATGTCTGAGAACACATGCAAGTCTTCAAGACTTGCTTACTCCTCAAGCAATGGGACTTGTAGCATGTTTCTCTTGACATACCAAATGGAATGAGTAGAGACAATCAGGGAGAGTTCCACAAATAAACCAGCCCCATGTCATATAAGACTTTATCGGTGACAGTCAGTATCTTGAATGGCAGCCAATGCAGCTCCCAGAAAAGAGCTATAACAACAGCACACCAAGATGCACTTATAATTGCCAGGGCCTCCACATTCTGAACCAGCTGCAGCTTAAGAACACTCTTCAAGGGTAGCCCAAGGTAAAGCACATTTGTTATAGGCAGAAAGAATACCCTTGAGAAATGGAAAGCAAAGCCATCACTGAGACAACGATCAAATAAAAGAAATCTGAATCTGGGGCAAAACTGTAATCTGAGCAAACACCTTAGACAAAGACCCTTCCTAGTTCTCAAGAAGAAGGAGGGAGGGGAAAGGTCATTCAAACGTGTGAGGTTCTATTTCTTAACTGTAAAGATGGTGTTAGCATTCACAACTTTGGTTTCTAGTTGAGTCTGCTTTGGAGAGCTTGCAACATTGGAATAAAACCACTCAGGAGACGATCAAAGCATGAGTGGCCACGAGCAGTGCTTCCTGGTGAATCTGCCACATTGTGCCAGTTGTGTGAAAGCCCTCCTGACCACAGCTGTCATCTATCCTTGAAGAGGAGCTTCAAGCCCATGAGGACCAATCATGCCACATTTCTCCTTGAAGTAGTTCTCCCCAGAAGAAGAGATGGAAGAAAAAAATCTCAGGATCCAGGGAAGTCCTAAAACCCAAAGCTGCTCATTTTTTTTGCTAAGATTGACCTGAAATCTGTTTAGTTTAGCTAGGAAGTGCTGATGCAGGATTTCCAGTCTGCCCACTCTGCCCCACTCCCAAGGCAAGTGTGGATGGCCAGGTGTTTGGGGCAATAGTCAAGGGGAAGGAAGAGACTTTGCTTGCAGCACAAGCCAGAAAAGAAGTAGAATGATGGAGACAGGACAAACAGTCAATAAGGAGGATGATCAAATCAAGGAGGCAAGGGATCCTGGAATGTGTCTTATTATGCCTACTGGTATTGGTCTTACCAATGTAGATACTTTACCGTGGCTACAACAGTTGAGCCTAATGCTTCTATTTTTAGTATAAGAGGAACGTGCAACAAAGAAAACAGCCAAGGGATGCAATTACAATATTTAGGATACTACTAGCTAATCCATGTTTTCTTAAACTCCCTTTCCTTCATTTCCATTAACTTCTAGGGACAGTAACTATTTTGTGATCACTTGGTCTAATCAGCCCATAGGAGCAAAGTTGGCCTGTATATCAGGAAGAAGAAGGTGACTGTAGGTAGAATGAGGTAGAATGTATTTTTCTAGGTTTTAGCATATCTATTTAATGCTAAACATTTTAGCCATAAGATAGTAAACACATACTCTGATATTAAAATGAAATCTATTATGTAAGGTTTTAAATTAAATCAGTAATACATTCAAACTTTTAAAATTAAATCCTTAATGTCTCAGATTACATTGATCAGGAACTGTTCGCGCCTCCCCCTCCCCCGCAGAACAAGCCTGCACACTTGTATAACAGTTTTTCAACTTAAACATTTTGCTTTGATTATCTACTGTAATATTATTATTATTATTAATTTAATTTGTATACCGCCCTTCTCCCGAAGGACTCAGGGCAGTGAACAGGGCAATACATAAAAACAAGATACAAAAATTAAAAATTATAAAAAAGTAATTAAACAACAATGCCCGTAATTAATACAGATTAAAAGTTAAGATCCATTTATAAAATCCAACCCCGTCCCGTCAGGCCAGGCCAGCTTGTTCAAAAAGATGGGTTTTAAGATCGCGCCGGAAGGAGCGGAGATCGGGCGCCATCCGGAGCTTGACCGGAAGATGGTTCCATAGATCTGGCGCACCCACAGAGAACGCCCTCTGTGGGTTATGAGGGGGTGAGAAAGGTGGTCCCCCACAGATGAATCCATTGCAGAAAATCAATAATGAAAACTCAAGACATTCTGCTTTCCGCATAGGAATATATAATGCAGATTATACTGGAAAGGGGTATAATGAGGATTCATTCTTTTTTGGCCTGGATGAAGCTACATCATTTCATTCAATATCAGATGAGTATAATGGTGATGATTACTATTACAGCTATGCTTCATGCACTTCAATATTTCTTCCTTGGACTTAGACAACTCCACAGCATAAGAAATACTGTGAACTCTAAACAGAGAGAGGATGCTTCCTTGCAAGTATCTAAAAGGCTTCAGAACTTATTGAGCTCTAAAGACTTTGTAGATTTGAGTTTCATCTGAAGAATTATATGGGCATCATTTGAAAATTGGTTACAGCTAAATATATAATCATGATTAAAACGCACGTGAACTGTAATAGAAATGCAAATACTGGTGGGGAAAAGGGTTATTGTGGCGGCGGCGTGGTTGCAATGCAATATTGCAGTTTAATTCTGCTGAATTAAACATGTTGTACTTTGACAATAAAGGTTTATTATTATTATTATAATAGACGGGGACGGGGCCTAGAGAGCGGTTGGAGGTCCAGCCGATCCGAATCCGACCGATTGCGACTAAGAGCCTACATTAGGTCTTATCTCGCTGCGATAAGGGAGGCGAGGTCTAACCACTTCGCCACCCTTATCGCGTCCGCAGATAATCGCCCGGCCGCCCTGTTTAGGGTGACTCGCTCCCTCCTAAATCAGGAGGTGAGGGAGGATCCCTTGCAGGGTCGTGCCGAGGAGTTTAACCAACATCTGTCGGACAAAATCGCTCGGATTCGGACCGGTCTGGACTCTGACTGGGCAGAGTCTGACGATCAGGACACGGGCGGTCTTGTCGATATCACCTGGGAGGAGTTTGATTCTGTGACTCCGGAGGAAGTGGACAGGATCATGGGGAGGCTGAGCACCACCACATGTTTATTGGACCCGTGCCCTTCCTGGCTGGTCTATGCAGCCCGGGAGAGGACACGCAGCTGGTTCCAGGCAGTTATATCGGCTTCTCTGAGTGAGGGTAGCTTCCCCGCCGTCTTGAAGGAGGCGGTGGTGAGGCCTCTCCTCAAGAAGCCTGCCTTGGACCCAGCTGTATTGAACAACTTTCGTCCTGTCTCCAACCTTCGCTTTCTTGCGAAGGTTGTTGAGAGTGTGGTGGCGCATCAGCTCCCTCTGGTCCTGGATGAAGCGGATTATCTAGACCCGTACCAATCGGGTTTCAGGCCCGGGCACAGCACGGAGACGGCATTGGTCGCGCTGGTGAATGATCTCTGGAGGGCTCGGGACAGGGGATATTCCTCTGTTCTAGTCCTATTAGACCTCTCGGCGGCTTTCGATACCATCGACCATGGTATCTTGCTGCGGCGTCTCAGGGGACTGGGAGTGGGAGGCACAGTCTTACAGTGGTTCTCCTCCTATCTACAGGGACGTTCGCAGTCGGTGTTGGCAGGAGGGCAGAGGTCGACCGCGAGGTCTCTCATTTGTGGAGTTCCTCAGGGGTCGGTCCTCTCGCCTCTCCTGTTCAACATCTACATGAAACCGCTGGGTGAGATCATTCGTGGCTTTGGAGTTGGGTATCATCAGTACGCTGATGATACCCAACTTTTCCTTTCGACCCCAAACCACCCCAGTGATGCCCTCAACGTGATGTCCCGTTGCCTGGAGGCGGTTCGGGTCTGGATGGGGAGGAACAGACTTCAACTCAACCCCGACAAGACTGAGTGGCTTTGCATACCTTCATCCCGGGTTTATTCGGACATTCCACCTCTGGCTATGGGGGGTGAACTATTACCCCCCGTAGATAGGGCTCGCAACTTGGGAGTCCTCCTAGATTCACGGCTCACCTTGGAAGACCATATAGGAGCTGTGACTAGGGGGGCCTTCGCCCAGGTTCGCCTGGTGCGCCAGTTGTGGCCCTATCTTAGCCGGGATGATTTGTGCACGGTCACTCATGCGCTCGTGTCCTCTCGTCTGGACTACTGCAACGCTCTCTACATGGGGCTGCCCTTGAGGACCACCCGGAAGCTCCAACTGGTACAGAATGCAGCCGCGAGAGTTGTGTTGGGAGTCTCCCGATACTCCCATGTTACACCTCTGCTCCGTGAGCTGCATTGGTTGCCAGTTGTCTT
The DNA here is from genome assembly GCF_964194415.1 of Vipera berus. Classification (NCBI taxonomy): domain Eukaryota; kingdom Metazoa; phylum Chordata; class Lepidosauria; order Squamata; family Viperidae; genus Vipera; species Vipera berus. The sequence goes on along the minus strand of NC_138202.1, from coordinate 104,819,994 downwards.
CCGGGTGAGATTCAAGGTACTGGTAACGGTGTTCAAAGCCCTTCATGGCATGGGGCCGGAGTACCTTAGGGAACATCTGCTGCCGGCATCAAGCTCCCTGCGCCCTGTGCGTTCCCACAGAGAGGGCCTCCTCAGGGTGCCACCGATCAGAGAATGTCGATTGGTGGCCCCCAGGGGGAGATCCTTCTCTGTGGGCGCTCCGGAGCTGTGGAATCAGCTACCGGTAGAGCTCCGGATGGCGCCCGATCTTCGCTCCTTTCGTCGCGATCTCAAGACGTTTTTGTTTGTACAAGCCGGCCTAGCCTGATGGGGATCGGTGGGGTTGTTTTATTTTTGGTGTCTTAATTTTATCTTGGGGTTTTTAGAATTGTATTCCTATTGTTTTAACTTGGGCAATCATTTAATCTCTTTTTAATGTTTGTACTTGGTATTTTATTCTGCCCTGTGAACCGCCCTGAGTCCTCAGGGAGAAGGGCGGTATATAAATATTATTAAATTAAATTAAATTAAATTAAATTAATATGCTGTCAGTTCGATCCTGATCAGCTCAAGGTTGACTTAGCCTTCCATCCTTCCAAGGTTGGTAAAATGAGGGCCCAGGTTGTTGGGGTCAATATGCTGACTCTGTAAACCGCTTAGAGAGGGCTGTAAAAGCATTATGAAGTGGAATATAAGTCTAACTGCTATTGATACTGGAAGACTCTTTGTTAGATGAATGTTTTATTCTTTATGCTTTAAAAATAATCTACATGAGTTTCCTTTAATGGCATTTTAGGTAGGTTGAGATTTGTTAATCTATGTGCTTATAAACTATAATACCACATATCCAAGAATTCTTTTATACACACTTTCATTGATTGATCTTTGTATGGTACATGGTATTGTTAACTGTCCATTACTATATCTTCAATGGGTAGCATGTGAACATATAGGACAGACTGAGCTACATAAATGTCTGCGTGGACATTTATATTTCTTTACAGAAACTTTGCAAAACCTGTATGTTAACAATGTTACGAGGACTATCTATACACATAGCCTGGGTCTATTAGCAGAAGAAATCAAATCACGTGCATATCAAAGGAATAGAAAATAGAATTCCAGAACATGTACTCCCAGAACTGCTGCAGCCAACACAAAAAACAATGCATATTATAGACCACAGCTCCTCTACTGATTCTCTTAAACCTTTAGTGACTTCAACCTTCACTTATGCCTTCTACTTTGCCTTCTACAGGTAGTCCTCAATGGTTCATTTAGTGACCATTTGAAGTTACCATGGCATGGAAAAAAGTGACTTATGACTGGTTTTCACACTCATCACCGTTCCAGCATCCCCAGGGTCACATGATCAAAATTCAAACACTTGGCAACTGACTCATATTTAGGACGGTTGCAGGGTCCTGGGGTCGAGTGATCACTTTTTGTGACTTTCTGACAACCATGTGACTTACTTAACAACTGCAGGGATTCACTTAACAACCGTGGCAGGAAAAGTTGTAAACTGGGGCAAAACTCACTTAACAACTGTCTCGCTTAGCCACAGAAATGTTGGGGGTCAATTGAGATTGTAAGTCGAAGATTACCTGTACTCCAGCTGGGCCTCCAGAATCTCTGAGACAATTTTAACTGAAGCTGCTAGGAATGCAGCGCTCTGCATACAAAGCATGAGCTTTAGCATCAACTACAGTTTCTCCTCAAATGCATTGAATTTGATCTTTCTATAAACAATGGCAAATTAAATTAGGAGGCCTCTGATCTTGATGCATATGCGTAATTTAGCAGCTCCAGAGAGGCAAGGCATTGGATAGATTTTCCAGAAACCAACTTATGCCTATATTTTTGCTCAAAGCCAGCAAGATTCACCTGAAAAAGCCCTTGTCTTGGCTTCCATACTGTCACACTTTCCTGGGAAAGATGATTAGGACTCAAAAGTTGCTGCTCTGTAACACTTTTTGCTTTTATGATGTAGTAAATATTTAATTAATCTTTTCCTGTTCCCGACTATTTAAAGATTCACTGCTTTCCACTCACTAAATTCAGCGAAGACTACACAACGAAAACAATGTCACCTACCAGAGAGTGTAGAAAGCATCTCAGGACTCGCTTCCAACAGAACATCTCATTTATTCTTTTGCCAGCCTGGCACCACCCCAGTTATTCTGAGATATTGGCTGAGCAAAATGCTTCCAGTAAATAACAAAAATGGTTTTATGTACCCAATAATTCATTTTGTTCTTCCCGTCAAATTTTCTGTTCATCTTTAGATAATCAACAATTGCTTTTGAAGTGCTTTAGAGCCTTCTCCTTCTCCAGATGGAAAACATCAATCAAGCAATGAATTAGTTCTTTGTATGCATGCATGCACGGGCATACATCCCTACAGACACCAATAAACATGCCTCAGTGGGGGGAGGGGGGAACTATCATATAATGCATAAGGAAAATGCAGAAATGCCAAGAATAGATGAATAAATGTAGGTTTTCATTTATGTGTGCTTTTATAAGTATGTGGCTATGTACACGTACAGCCACAAAGATACTAAAATTAATCCTATTTTTTCCTGCAACCATTAATCCATTCTCTCCATACGTCATGCAGCAAGAGCTGCATGTGATTGAGCCAGCCCCCAGTGACGTCAGTATGTGTTTTGATGACATCAAAGAAAAAAAAATCCTTTCTCATTTTAGCACAAAAGAGTGTTTCCTCACAACACCATATATTCTGACAAACCTTTGCCTAACCCGATCACAACTCCAGTGATAAGCTGAGTATAAAATTTCTTTTCTGTTGCTTGCAACTGTTGGTGAGCAGAAGGTAGAATAGTCATCTTGCCCTACAGTGAAATAATTGTTTACATGCATATCTTGATACGAGTTGCTTTAGCCTAACGAAAATGTGATTACTATAGAGAATAAATCTGGAGCATTGTGTCTGCCATTTGTCTTGGAAATCAGATCAAAGTGCCCTTGCAGCTCATTGAAAAACAACAAAAACTTTAAGACACAGGTCTTCCATTAAGAAGCTTTAGTAATGAATTTCTCTTCATCTTGTTGAATGGGAAAAAAATGGAATGAAAGTTAAAGAGGAATCCTGACACAAGACATGTTCTAGGCAATTACTTGTAAGCATGTGAGAAGGTGTCTCTTTTTGGGTGGGATTTTGATTTGTTGGAATGTTTTTTCTCCTCATAGACCAAAAAAGAAAAAGAAAAAGAAAGAAAAAGAAAAGTGCCATTATATCTGCCCTTGTTCCAAAAGGCTGGCTTTGTGTGTCTTACAGGCAATATTGTTCCTTGTCTGTCTTTAAGTACAGTATATGCAAGAACATGCAGGACATGAAATACAAATAGGGATCAAGAAACACCAAATTAAAAACCTCCTTAAAGGGCCTGGAAACAAGTAGTCTGGGTTTTGACTTGTATGGCTTACCCTTGCATATCTGGAGGAATAGGGATCCTCAAAGAGTGCCCAAATCCGAGGCTGCCACCTCTTCCAAAAGCCCCCAGGCCTTCCATCTGGGGAATCACTCAGGGCCAGGCGTTTGGTCATCTCCAGCTCCTCTTCACCATCACCTGAATCTCCTGTGCCATCTGCATCTCCATCATCAGCACTGCTATCCAGGGGTGCTCCACCAAAACTGTCCAGGGCCTCTTCAGCATCACGATGCTGCCTATAGGTCATCCAGCAGCAAGGCTCCACATCTGTTTCATCAATGCCCCAGAAGGCTAGCTCCTCCTCATACAGAGGTCCACACACATCGGCTGGGCAATGCAGCTTACCTGTTCGGTAATAGTTCAGGATGTGGGCAAAGACACCCGGGTGCCGATCAAAGAAGAATTCATCTGCACGGGGGTCATAGTCAAAGTGACTGTGGGCATCTGGCTCAGCGATCCAGGCCAGCCGGGTGCCAGGCAAGGTGCGTAAGGTGCTGCGGTAAGTCTGGTGCCTAGTCCCTCCCACATTGATCACAATACGATCACTTTCATCACCCTGGCCCATCTCGTCTCTTATTAGGCATGTCGTGGAATCATCCAAGCAAGCACAACACACAACAAGCTCATAAAGGGTGGCTGCTCATCTGCAATCAGTAACTAACTTGATACCTTAGACATGCGGACAAGAGACGCCCACTGTTCTTAGCCACTTATATCCTTCACAGCAAGTGATGCAAAATCAAGAGTACCAGTGAAAGTTAATGATGGCAGATTCAACTTCTTTATTGGGAAGTCAATGTGCTCCTAGAGTAGCATTAAATGTAAGATGCAGGTGCCTATAAATAGAACATGCTGATGAAAGGCTCCTTCCAAGAACAAAGATTGTGAGGGGTGTTTCGTTAGGGAGGTAAGTATGGTTGTGAGTGAGGAAGATTGCTTCCTTGCTGAGCTGTGGCAATTAATACCTCCAGTGCCACGCTGCTGACCTACAAAGAAGATGCAAAGAGTGATGATAGGGGCCTGCAACAAGAGACTGAGGGCAGTGAAATAGGGCTTTACAGATACAACCCACACATACGCTCACACAAACACATAATACAGTGCGAGGAAGAAAGGGCATATACCAGTGCTCAGCAGCAATCAGACCAGATCCCCTGAAAATGCTGAACAAAATTCCTTCTGTACCTCAGTCCTAGAGGCAGAGGCAGGCGCAAGAGGCAGCTCTTCAGAAGAGCTCAACACATAGCAAGCCAAATACCGGTGTCGATTATTTTTTTCCCCCAGAACAGAAATTCAACGAGCACGTGAAATTCAAAGGCTCTAAAGAAACGCTGGCGATGATGAAGCAATAGCTAATATATTGGGGCGGGGGAAGACGTAGCTAACAATCCCCCAGCTGAAAGAAAAGATCACGAAATCCGCCTTCCCTCTCGGTGTCTTCTTTGGCGCCCTCCCTGCTGATGCAGTTCACACTTCGCAGCAGCCCCCAAAACGGCCCTCGCGCCTGTAGCTCTCGCCGCCCGAGATCAATCAAAGAAAGATCCGGGGATCAATCAAAGAAAGGCGCCAGAAGCGCAAGGCGCGGGCTTGCCTGGCTTTACGATAGCGTGGTGCTGAAAGGACAGCGCTCGATTCCTTCGCCAAGGAAGCGCCTCTGGAGGAGAGGGAGAGAAAGAGATGATTTGGCTGGCTTCTATCTGTCTTGAAGCCGAAGGTGGAACGAGATGCGGAGACTGGGTGGCCGGAATAAATCAAGGCGAGGGCATCTTTATTCCGCCTTCACAACAGGCTGGATGGAGCCGGCGATTCAGGCAGGTTGAGCGATGCTGAAGCCGCAGGTGGGTTGTGCTGTGGAGAGGCGGAAGATCGGCGCGTCTTGCTCTCGCTCTCCCTCTGTTCTTCCCTCTCACGCGCCCGCTGCCCAAAAGATCTGGCAGGTGGTGCTGAAGGCTCTGTGCCAGGGAACACGGTGCTGGTGCTGCTGCTGCTGCTGCCGCCTCTGCCGCCGTCGTTCTTGCCGCTAATCCGGCTAGTTCGGTTTCTGGACACTTCGCGCAGGCGCACTGGGCTAGGAATAGAGCAGTTCTCTCTGGGTCCTAATGCAGCACCAAGAGAGGCAGATCCCAGCAAGAGGATGCTGAGCGGAATCACCTGGAAAAGGAGCCATCAGGTAGAGACTGCAGTGAACTGGGAGTGTGTGCACAGCGCGCGTGCAATCCGCCTAGCTTCTTTCAACAGGAGGCGCCGGGAGAGAGAGGCGGGAACTGTATTGTTGGTCAGGCAGCTGGAGAAGACCTGACTCCGTCTGGCTATGTATGTTCTCGGTTCAGCCTGATCTCCGGTTTTAGGGTATGAGAGTTTCCGATGGAAGACCTTCAACATTTGGGGACACCTTCTGAAACATTCCTGAACTGTGCCTTTGAATTTGCCGCTCTAGCAGAAAGCAGGCCCTAGGACGGAAGAAGAAGGAAGCAGCAGCGTCTGAGAGATTCTGCATTTCTACTGTCTCCTTCTACAAACCTCAGATTCTGATGGGAATTGCCTAATGGGAAAGGGATTAAAGTCTAGGTTTCATGTCGCATTGCATTTGAGACACCCAGGTCATTTTCTCTTCACAAGCAATTTATAGAATCTTCTAACATCAACCTGAACACCACTGTAGTGGTAATAATCTTCATAATAGATACATCAGCAACAGGATGGCTGGATGATGCTGGAAAGTGCTATAAATTACCAGTGAGGAACTGGCCAGGGGCATCTGAGGTCTAATAGATAGATTCAAGCCAGCCTTCACTGTAACAGAACAAGCTGAGACAACTGCAGGGAAGAAGCAAACTTTCTACTCACGCTTTTCCCAAAGATAGCAACATCTGACACATAACATTTTTTCCTAGAGAAAATCTGTGTCTCCCCTAACATCCGTCCACCATCCCATCAGTTGGCGTATGTAGTTCAGGCAAAAAAGAAAGAAATTCTTCCTGACATGAGTTATTTCTCAGCAGAAGTAAAAAGAAAAATGGCATAAGTGGCTCTTGGTTTGTTTAAGAGAGCATATATTTGCCACGGTAAACACCAACGATTAGACATTTTAAAAAACTACAAATTAAAGAGGATTTCAGGGAAGAAATCCACCTATTTATGACCTCCAGCTTGATGTTAGATTTGCTTCACTGAGGAAAAAAACAGGATTCCTGGGGCACCTTGTAGTCTATACTAAAGTCCTGCTTCAATATAATATTCAGAATATATACAAGCTCTTCTCACATAGTGTACAGTACAATGGAAATCCCGAGTTATGGTATTCTGATGAAAGCCCATTCTTCCAGAGAGAAGTCAGAATTTATGATGCAACATGACATGAAGCTGAAGACTTTGATTCAAATGCCTCATTTTCACTCTGTAATTATTACTTTTTTTTCTATTGCCTTGCATGGGTAATAGAAATTGAGCTGATATTAGTTTCCCATTCAGGCTTTGTCCTGCAAATATTTTTATAATTCTATGTTCTGGAAAGCCTATGGCGTACAACTGGATCATCTCTTTTATATGGGAATGCTAGCTACATTTTCAAATCCTTATGCTGATACTTAACATTTTGTATGTGTTTATTTGAAAGAAGGCAACGCTTTGCTGCAGTAAAGCCCTGTCTCATCTCAGAAAGCTACTGAAGATATATATATATATTTTAAAAAAACCACATCTCTTCCTCCCGGTCCTTGTCCTTTATATTTGGCCAGGAGTCCTCAAACTCATCTTGCATATTTATGGTTGTTTGGAAACATCGACTTGTGATTTGTTTTCAATCTGCTTTGCTGGTCTTATTGACTGAAATATACTTAGTCAGCTGTTCTGAATCTGCATTGAATCTGAATAACTATACCCAAACTTCTTGAAGCACTGATGTTAGGAAAGTTGTATAATAGATTTAACCATGGTGAGATTTCTGAGTTTTAACATAGTGTTCTCAATATAAAGCACATAAGGCATTCTTCCCCATTCTTCTTACATATGTGTCAAATTTCTAGTTTTTAATTTTTTCCATATGTGTCAAATTCCAGTTCCATCATAAAGAGAAAATGAGAGTTGGAGATTAGAGCTTCTGGAGAGAAACAGGTTAGAAGAGAGTGGTATAAGGACATAGAATTCTTATTTAGGATGACAAACAAATACTATGTGCATTGGTTATATCACTTGTACTTTGACCTCTGGTGAGAGCTTTTTTAGGAAATAAAAAACTGAATAAAATGCATTTTCATACTCCAACTAGATGTCATCAAGAACAGTGACTTTTTTCAAATAGATCTTATCTGAAAACTTCTATTGCTAAGTGCTGAGTAATTCAGGGAGAAACAAATGCTGCTTATAGGTTTCTTTTGCTGCAAATGTTTCCCAATTAAACCAGGAAAGTATAGAATAACTTTAGGGCATAGGTATTGCACAAAGTCTGATTAAAGGTACTATGGAAGGAATCTGTAAGAAATAGTCAAACTCAAGTAAGCTGCAAAAATATTTTTAAGATATTCCTGTTGAAACAGGTAAGACAGATTCAAGTGACAAAATGCACTTATATTTACAAAATACATCTGATAGTCTTTCATATCAGTGATGAATGTCTGTGGCTTAGAGCTGTGGTATCTTAGAAGACATAGCTTGCTGGATAGAAAAATGTCTTAATAACAATATAGAAAGGCTTGTTATAAATGGAAAAATCAATCTGTCACTTCCTTTCTGCTTTGTCTGTACACTCAATGAAAAAGACACTGGAAGAATGTGCTCTACATTCCTATTGTTTTTTTGCTTAATACAGTTGACCATTTTTTCCATACAGAAATGATACATGTCATTTAAAGTATCAGTTTAAAATCTCCTCTTAAAATATTCTCATGTAGCTTTAAGGTTTGTGCAATTTGCTATATAGCCAATTACTTACTTGAGGAGTATCTTGTTCCAGTATTCATGTTCATGTTTACCTACTTAAATAGAAGTACAGTTTAATTCTCTGTGGTTTGGAATCATCAACTATCCATTGTTAACATCATCAGTCATCTGGATGCTCTTACAAACAAACATATATTATATAAAGAAGTTGTAACAAAGAAAAACAGTATGAAGAATCCATCCATCCATCCATCCATCCATCCATCCCAGAATTAGAGTCCTTGGATCTTCTGTATGTATATTTAATTTTTTAATTTAATTTAATAACATTTATATACCGCCCTTCTCCCTGAGGACTCAGGGCGGTTCACAGGGCAGAATAAAATAGCGAATACAAACATTAAAATAAGATTAAACAAATTGCCCTAGTTAAAAACAATATAAATACAACACTAAAAAATATGTGATAGAATAGATAAAAATATACTGCTCAAAAAAATAAAGGGAACACTTAAACAACACAATGTACTGTATTTAATAGTAGGATGTCTTATCTTGTGTTCCCTTTATTTTTTTGAGCAGTATATATTCTTATCACAGCCTTTTCTGGTCTGTCTCCATGGTTTGGTCCCATTTTGAGTGTTCTAACTGTTGTGCATCTGCATATTGATTTTTTTCAGGAAGATAAATATTTGGTCATATGAAATATAATAAGAAAATACCAAATAATCCTCTATCCTAGTAAGAAAGAATGATTGACCGGAATTCATAGAAAATAGAATAACAGAGTTGGAAGGGACCTTGGAGGACATCTAGTCCAACTTCCTGCACAAGCCCAAGATTCTATACCATTTCAGACAAGTGACTGTCCAGTCTTTTCCTGAAGACTTCCAGTGATGGGGCACCTTCAACTTCTGGAGGCAAGGCATTCCACCGGTTGATTGTTCTCGGTGTTAGGAAATTTCTCCTTAGTTTTAGGTTGCTTCTCCCCTAGATTTGTTTCCATCCATTGGTTCTTGTCTTGCCTTCTGGTGCTTTGATAAGTAGTTTTCCTCCTTCATCTTTGTAACAGCCCCTCAAATACCGGAACACTGCTATCATATCAACCCTAGTCCTTCTTTTCACTAAATTAGACATACACAGTTCCTGCAACCGTACTTCATATGTCTTAGTCTCCAGTCCCCTAATCATCTTTGTTGCACTTTTCTGCACTCTTTCCAGAGTCTCAACCTCTTTTTTATAGATTCCTGCATGTCTATGGAGATTCTCAGTCATCCAGGTCATGGTTGTCTCAAAGATGCCTTTTCACAAGGCAACTGGACTTTCTTGTTTTTCCTTTGAAGACTTTTCACTTCTCATCCAAGAAGCTTCTTCAGCTTCTTCAGAGCAAAATGTCTTCAAAGGAAAAAACAAGAAAGTCCAGTTGCCTTGTGAAAAAGCATCTTTGGGACATAGATTCCTGTAGTTTCTTTTCTCTCGCTCTTCAGTAACAAAGTGTTAGCATTTCATTGGTATTCATCAGGGATCAGATTGTGATGGATCTCTGATTGTTAATGAGTAGAAGGTGCCAACCAACAGTGGTGAGTTATATTAATAAAAAAATGATGCAACTACAGGTACTATTTTCAAAATAAACAAACAAATTGCTATTTTTTAAAAAAATATACTAATAAGTGCACATTTGAAGTCTTATGTGGTAGTGTGCAAAATGCAATTGTTTGCATGCTCTCTGGAAAAACGTCTTCAGTGGAATGCAGCAAATGTATGGGAGCTGCACTGGTTGTCAGCAGGTTTTCATAGACAGTTATTGGAACTCTCTGTGGGAACAGATTATATCTTTTTCATGCTTCCAATATCCTATTTTGAGATGAAATACAATGCTGAAAGATAGGAATGCTGATTGGTTGCTAAGGACCCTTCCAGATCCAATTTGTGATAGGTTCTATTTGTGCTAGATGGGGGGATTATAGGAGGGTGGGACAGTGGGGCACCAGGTTTGAGAAGGCCTAACTAACCTAAACATCATCCACAGAATATACACATCTTCACTCAGAAATGCCAATGTCAAACTGTAGTGTTGGACTCTTGACTTATCTATTTCTCTCATTTTTGTCTTGCCTGTCTTTCTTTACTTGGTTTAACCATTGTCATGAGCTTGCTATTAGAATTATGCTTTTGGGTTGCTATCTCTCTCCTTCTCTCTCTCCCTCTCCCTCTCCCTCTCTCTCCCTCTCTCTTTCTCCCTCTCTCCCTCCCTCCCCCTCTCTCTTCTGGACTTGCTTCAATTCATCTTATTCTAATGACAGTGGTGAGAATCCTGCAAAGACTTGCTTTTCTGATTTAATTGAAGAAATTATCATTCCTCCAGAACTGTGGATCCAAGCATCTTTCCTTGGAAAACAGATTGCTTTTAAAGCAGCAAAAAAGCAAACTTGGGCAAACAATTACTATGCTGATACAAAAGATTGCAGAAGGGGAAAAAAAACTAGGGATTTAGCAAACACCAGACAATATGCATGAGACTGAGTTATGGACAATGTCATCATGTTTTCAGCTACTGAACTATTCCAAATTAACTGGATTGCAAGCCTATATAAAAATGCAGCAAATATATAACATCTTTCATTAGGAAAGAAAGCTGGTTCAGATGTCAAGCTATTATCTAAATAATAGAGTTTGATCAAATATTTGTTGTACATTATCACAGTATAGTAGAGATAACAATTATACTCTGGTTATATTGATGGAAGGGATAAAAATGATAAATGTATCTTATATCACAAGTATACAAAAGCAAATGCTTGCACTTCCTACATCATCCCAAGGTCAGTCCTACATCATCCTACCATCAGTTCAATGTGAACCACAAATGTTATTTTTACATGGGGAAGGAAGTTATCTCGTGTCTACTGGGTGAAATTCTCAGCGGTGTGAAACCTTCAAAGGGGAAAGGAGTGAGATTCTGCATCACTTGATAACACATTTTATTAGGGTTATGACAGTTCATCAGTACCTCTTTCTTATATCTGTTTGAATGTCCTGACTCTCCAAAGAACGTTTTACATCTGGCAGACCTATCAGAACAAATTACAAATTCTTCATGCCTCAACGTGACCTTAAATATGACATTTTGCAATGGATGCAAATTCCATTGAAAGCAAGAAAATGTCACACACTGGAATAAAAACAAATCAAGAGATGCATCTGCATTAAGGCTACACTTCTTGGTTGTAGCACCTAACCTCTGGAATGTATCCCTCTACGGATCTCTATGCCTCCCATCCTAATGATGTTCCAAATGTCTTTGAAAAGCTAGAGGTCATCCAAAGCATTGGGATAGGGTAGACGTTGAGTATCCATCAGTTGTGGGTGGAGTGTTGTGACTGTACTGTATATTTTTCTCTTTTGGATGCTCACAATACATTTCTTGTTGTCTCTTGCTTTTAAAGTGTAAGCCTTCCAGAGTCATTCAGACCTGGGCTGCCTCTGAATCACACAAACAAACAAAATCTGAGCATTTCAAATACCTTCTCAACACTGTATGATAGACTTAGGGAGAAATCAAATGATTCAGGGAAGTATAAGTTTCTTCCAAAATGTAACCAGAAATTAGCTTTCATGAATTTTCCACTCTTTGGTTTTAGTAATGTCCCCTTGGAATAACAGAGGACAAATATTCTTTAAGATACCCCGCAAGTATTGTAAAAAGTATTATTATTATTATTATTATTATTATTATTATTATTAGTAGTAGTAGTAGTAGTAGTAGTAGTAGTAGTAGTAGTAGTAGTAGTAGTATTCGCACAGTCAGCAACATTTTCAGACTGGGTTTGGTATTTTTGTCTACACATCAAATCCTTACCAGGGACCTGGGATAGGCAGGATGTCTGATGGTGTTACAGATATCATCGCAGGATGGAAGCTGTTCCGAGTAAGGCCACCTTTTGCAATTGACTGATGGTGAATTTGTCAATGCCGATGATGTTCAAGTGGTGTTCCAGTTATTCTGGGTTTACATCCAAAGCCAGGGGTAGGCAACCTCAGCTCTTTTCTGACTCATAGACTTCAACTCCCAGAATTCCTGAGTCATGCTGACTCAGGAATTCTAGGAGTTGAAGTCCATGAGTCAGAAAAGAGCCAAAGTTGCCGACCCCTGCCCAAGGCTTTTGTTATTGTTGTTATTGTTATTGTATTATTGTTGTTGTTGTTGTTGTTGTCCACCCAGATTCATTTAGGTGAGACAGATAATGCAAGTTTTTAACTGGCTGACCTAATCAATACTAAATTTGGTGTTGCAGAATGAAGCTGCCAAGGAAATTTCATGTTTGAAAATGGGCTCGACATATCTGAGGGCTGCAGAGAAAAAAGAAATCCCTAATTTATTCCCATGACAGACGTCCTTGGGTAGCGGTTCAGAATGTTTCCATTTGCTCAGCTCTAAGCTCCTCCCTCCTGGTCGTCTGGCCCATAATAAAACATACGCGGCCTAATGCAACACAAATGCAAAACAGAAATGCATATGCACGTGTGCATCCACACACAAAATACACCACTTTATTACACAGGCTAAAATAGGGACTCTTCCTATGACCCCTGCTAATTAAGGGGGTTAGAAAGAATTTCAGGAGCTATACACTTAATGCTTTCCATACCTGTCCATCATGACTCGATATTTTTTTCCTCGTCATTCACTGCCAACTCATATTTCATTAATCTATAGGTGACACTGAAACAATGTTCTTTGGTGACACCATTATAATTTTTTCTCATATTTGCCTTTGAATTATTAAGGTGCACTTTCCTAGTTTCTGAAACTCTTTATAGCTATTTCTGATCTTTTCCTGAACAATTTGTTTTATCAGGAAATATGATCACCTCACTGCTCAGCTCAAACCTCATATCAGGTTATACAGTAGTGGCCAAAATTGTGGAAACCTTTTGGGAAAACTGTATTTTTGAGGTTCTTGGGAAAGTGTATTTTTGAGGTTTGATGGCTAATAACACCACTTTTTTGGACTAGTACCATAAAATTATATATCAATGGAAAGATAATTTAATCAGGAATGTAATGCAACATAGTTTGTTCAATTATCTATACTGTATTCTATGAAAAGGTATAGTCAAAAAACCAGAAAAAGGAAGCACAACTTGCTTAGGTTGATATCAGATAGATTTCCTTCATCTGATTGTAGCCAATGAGCATGAGTGTTTAGAGAGCCAATCAGGTGTCATCTTGTTTTGGCAATGACCCAATCAGATCACAGTAGGATTCAGTTATTGATGTCTTGTATTGAGTCGTCCTCGGACAAGCGCTGGCTCTTCGGCTTTGAAACGGAGATGAGTACCGGCCCCTAGAGTCGGAAACGACTAGCACGCATGTGCGGGGGAACCTTTACCTTTATTGAAGCTGAGAGGAGAACATTTGTCAGTGTGTTATGTGATCGCTATCAAGTTGGTTGGGGTTTTTTGTGTTCTTCCATTTAGTCAGCTTGTAAAACGTAATAAAATTAAAGTAATGGTGCAAAGAGTTGACTGGTCGCCCAGAAAGTGATGTAAACTAGTATTATTAAGTGAACAAGCCTACAGTTATAAAGAAATTAGAAGAAAAATTGGTGGAAACTTAACCAAAGATGGCATTTCTACTGTACACTTTTCCCAAAAGTTTTCCACAATTTTGGCCACTACTGTATACAAATTAAAAAAGCATCAGTTCCAATTTCAGTGCCTGACAGACCCCAACTTTGCATGTGTGAGACTTATCCAGGTATTACCCTATTTTCTGAGTTTGCATGCAAATCCATGACAACCTCTATTATCTTATGCCATGGCAGCTGAATTTGCTCAAAAGCTTTTGCTGAAAATCCTAGTGTAAAAGATCTGTTGAATTGCCTTTCGTTCAATATATTAGCTATATTAGCTAGTCATATGAATACCCATTTTTTATATGTAATGCTTTAAACAGTGACTCAGATTGGAATGTTTGCATTATTTGCTCAGTTATTGTTGTTGGAGAGACAGCTCTGAGTTTTTAGAAACAATGGAACAAGAGAGCCATAAAGAACTGTGCTATCCAGAGACAAGAGAAGCAGAAAGAGGAGGAGTGAAAAAAGAAAGAAAAGGAAATTGCTGATTGTCTAACTCAGAAAACGTAGGAACTTGAAATGCAGCATATGTTTATAAACTGCCTAGGATACAGAAAAAGATATTAAAACAACAAACATTACTATCACAAGAGCAACATAGGCTGCATTTGGGTTGGTTTTTTTTAAAAAGGGACCTACAATGCACTGAATCAAAAGTAAGGAGATGGGAAGCATTAGATCCACAGCATAGAGAGAAAACCTCAGTCTGTTTCTGATCCTTCCTCCTTCTAAAATCGCCTTCATTCTGTCTTTTTCCAGAACAAGGTGGAATGGTAGACAGGGAAGTAGAATTAGGTTCAGAAAACATGCGAGACTTTAGCTTATTGCTTCAACAGCAAGAGCACAGAGCTTCTCTTGGTGTCTGCAATGACAGAGGAAAGAGACTGGGATTAAAAAAATGAACTACAAGGAATGATTTCTGTCCCTGTACTTAGCTAAACATGTTGAATTGTAGGAATTTTTGGTTTTTCATTTGCCGATGTTTTATTTCCCACCTAGGCAACATCTTGAGCACTACGATCTTTGAGAAATAATGTGTGTTAGTTAGTTACGAATGCACAATTGTATATGATTGGGTTGGTTGAGCTTTTGAGTGTTCTTTTTCTGTGTGATATAAATATATATATATATATATATATATATATATATATATATATATATATACACACACACACATATATATATATATAATATATAGTGTATATATATACAGTGTATATATATATATTTATATATACAGTATATATATATATATACAGTATATATATATATATATATATATATATATATACAGTGTATATATATATATATATATATACAGTGTATATATATATATATATATATACAGTATATATATATATATATATATATATATATATATATATATATATATATATATATATATATATATATATATATATATATATATATATATATATATATATATATATATATTTAATTTAATTTAATTTAATTTAATATTTGCATTTGTATACCGCCCTTTCCCTGAGGACTCAGGGCGGTTTACAGGGAATTAAAATCAAAACATACAAAAGTTAAAACCAATTTAAAAAGCATTAAATTCACCCTGTACATTAAAACCCCAGTTAAAATTTTCCCCTCAGCCTGGGCCCGAGAGCTCAAAGAGCCAGGTCTTCAGGCCCCGGCGGAATGATCGGAGGTCGGGAGCAGTCCTCAGCTCTACTGGCAGCTGGTTCCAGAGGGCAGGCGCTCCCACTGAGAAGGCCCTATCCCTGGGTGTCACCCGCCGGCAATCTCTCACCGGCGGAACCCTGAGCAGACCCTCCCTGTGGGAGCGCACTGGGCGAAGGGCGTTTGATGCCGGCAGCAGGTGTTCCCTCAAATAACCCGGACCCAGGCCATGTAGGGCTTTATAGGTGATAACCAGCCCCTTGAATTTCACCCGGAGGGCAACCGGAAGCCAATGCAGCTCGCGGAGTAGAGGTGTTACATGGGAGTATCGGGAAACCCCCATTACAACTCGCGCGGCCGCATTCTGCACCAGTTGAAGCCTCCGAGTGGTCTTCAAGGGCAGCCCCATGTAGAGAGCGTTACAGTAGTCCAAACGGGAGGTCACAAGCGCATGAGTGACTGTGCGTAGGGCGTCTCGGTCCAGATAGGGACGCAACTGGCGCACCAGGCGAACCTGTGCAAAAGCCCCCCTGGTCACGGCTCCTATGTGATCTTCAAAATTGAGCCGTGAATCCAGGAGGACGCCCAAGTGTATATATATATATATACAGTGTATATATATATATATACAGTATATATATATACAGTGTATATATATATATATACAGTATATACAGTATATATATATATATATATATATGTGTGTGTGTGTGTGTGTAAATTACTAACAAAGAATTAAAGGGAAACTGAGATGCATTTCTGACTCCTTAGTCGTCATCAGTCAGCTATACCCTTCTGAGATTCGAACCTGGGCTGATTGCATACAAGGCAGTGTTATTTGCCTCTAAGCCACAAGGTCCCTCTCACTCTGTTAGCTTTTTTCTGCAAGGGAAGATATGTTTCAAATGTTAACTATTTAGATTACCTTGCTAGGCCCCAAACATGGGGCAAATCTTTATTTCCTGTTTTCAGCCTATCTTGAAGGCTATCAAACAGGCACTAGTCACACCGGACAATTCATATATTTGTGTAAATTACTAACAAAGAATTAAAGGGAAACTGAGATGCATTTCTGACTCCTTAGTTATCTCGCTAACAGAGCGAGAGGGACCTTGTGGCTTAGAGGCAAATAACACTGCCTTGTATGCAATCAGCCCAGGTTCGAATCTCAGAAGGGTATAGCTGACTGGTGGCTCAGTGGGTTAGGACGCTGAGCTTGTTGATCAGAAGGTCGGCAGTTTGGCGGGTCGAATCCCGAGTGCCGCGTAACAGAGTGAGTGCCTGTTACTCGTCCCAGCTTCTGTCAACCTAGCAGTTCGAAAGCACGTAAAAATGCAAGTAGAAAAATAGGGACCACTACGGTGGGAAGGTAACAACGTTCCGTGCGCCTTTGGCGTCTAGTCATGCCGGCCACATGACCACGGAGATGTCCTCGGACAAATGCTGGCTCTTCGGCTTTGAAACGGAGATGAGCACCGGCCCCTAGAGTCGGAAACGACTAGCACGCATGTGCGGGGGAACCTTTACATATATATATATATATATATATATATATATATATATATATATATATATATATATATATATATATATATATATATATATATATATATATATATATATATATATATATATATATATATATATATATATATATATATATATATCTCCTTATGGGGTTCTTGTCACAATTTTCTTTTTTAAAGTCTTCGATGCACATGGTCTTTATTGTAATATATTTGCATTCCTTAGAAGCCTGAGATGTTTAGTACTCCCTCAAATCTTAAAACTTTTTTCTAGTTAAAAATAAACAAACCAATGAAAATCCAAACTTGGGGCAATTCAGCATTGCAGACTAATCTGTTTCTGTTCCTGAAGCCATCTTTATGGTCTGGCCACAGGCCCAGGCTACAGCTACCCTAGGTCTGCTTGTCTTTCTACAGAGAAGGTAAATCTTGCTGAGGGCTACCTATGTGGGTGGGTCTCTTAGTGTGGAGTCTTTGGTGGATTTTTGAGCTTGGTTGTTTGCTTGCAGACATTTCATTACCCAACTAGGTCACATCATCAGTGTGAGTGGTGCTTGCTCCCTGTTTACATACTGTATAGTAGCTTGTTCTGCCAGCTTTGGTGGCATGGGCTTTTCTCCTTGGTAGTTTCTTGATGAGGGTGCTTGTTTGCCTGCTATTAATCCATTTATCTAGGTGTAGGCTGCTGGAGGAAGGGATGCGGTGGCTCAGTGGGTTAGGACACTGAGCCTGTCGATCAGAAGGTCAGCAGTTTGGCAGGTCGAATCCCGAGTGCCGCGTAACAGAGTGAGCGCCTGTTACTCGTCCCAGCTTCTGCCAATCTAGCAGTTCGAAAGCACGTAAAAATGAAAGTAGAAAAATAGGGACCGCTACGGTGGGAAGGTAACAGCGCTCTGTGCGCCTTTGGCGTCTAGTCATGCCGGCCACATGACCACGGAGACGTCCTCGGACAAGCGCTGCCTCTTCGGCTTTGAAACGGAGATGAGCACCGGCCCCTAGAGTCGAAAACGACTAGCACACATGTGCGGGGGAACCTTTACCTTTGCCTTAGGTTGCTGGAGACAATGTGTTCTGGTCTTTTTGTTTCCTTTTTAGTTTTTTATTGTCTCTTTTGAATAGTGTGTAAATATGGTTTATTTCTATGCATCTGTTTGACGGTTTCTTTGTCTGAATATCAAGCTTCCAGGAAGGAAATACCTAGCATTTTTCAATCTAACTTGGCCTAGAATGCTCAGTTTGCTAGTTGAAACTATGGTTGAGCCTGCCCATACAGTATGTTGTGGCTTAAGGAGTATAGGTTGTGACTGGGAGTAGATGAAGAACAACACCATTCATTCTTGTACTCTAACGGCAGTGGGTGCCTATATTGGCAATGGGGTGTGAGAATTTGCCCTTAGTTATACAGATATTTCATTTTTAAGTTTAACTGGAATTAGTGGGAATTAAACTGATCTATTCTAAATGTTGTATGTGAATCTGATCTATTTCAGTCTTTCTTTTTTTAAAAAAAAGGTTATACAGGTTGGGTTGAAACTTTCTGCAAATGATGCTTTAATTTTGCACTTCAAATGAAAACAACGCAGTCCTTTAATCAGTAGTTGTGCTATTCTTAATGAGATTCCATGTTAAGCTCAGACCACTTTTTAATTGTTCAGTTGGAATGGGGTTCAAAATTACAAGGGCAGAAAGTAGGGCCATAAATTGATAGCTTGGCTATCAGGAAATGGGAGGGGAGTGGTGAAGGAAAGAGGAGAGGAAGAAGAGGAAAGTAGGGAAGTAGGGAAGAAAGAGAAGAAAGGGAGAAAGAAGGTAGAGAAGAGGGAAGAGAGAGGAGGAGTGTGGATACAGTAAAAGGGGAAATGGACGAGCACCACCCAAATTTATGTGTGTGTATTTATCTTATTAACAGTATCTAATAGATAAGAAAGTAAAAAGAATGTATGTTAATACTTGATAAAATATTACGGTATATTTGTTGATATGTATGGGGGAGAGTTGGAAAAAATAAAAATAAAAAACTTTAAGACAAAAAAATTGATAGCTTGGCAACTCTGAATTATACTGATATTTTGTCAGAGTGTTAGGTTTAATGATGGAAGAACTAAACTTATATCCACAAGAAAATCTTCACTGGAGTGAGTCATTCAACTCTGTTCTGTGAAATTAAATTTGCTTCCAGGGTTAATATATTTGTTCCAAATAGTCCTCATGAAGCAACTAATGCTGTAGTATGTAGTCAGTTTTGCTGGCTGCTGTTAAACTATATTTAGCTCCGGAGAAAATAAATAACTATTTATATGTATTGTTCTATTAAATATTCATTATGGTCAAAACAGATTTTGTGGCAACTTATGTGTGAATGCATAGCTTTTTTGTTCATAAATTGCAATTGTAAACATCTATTATTGGTGGCAAACATTGTAGATTAGGAATGTGGTACTAAAAAGAGAGGTCAGTCTTCTTCCTTTTGCATGATTATCATTATCTTCATTGAAATTGTCTCCGGTGAAGCGGTTGTTGACAAATAGCAATTCTAGGCAGATAAATTTTTGATTGGAACATTTCAAAGACAAGAATGGACTTAGCTTCCTTGGTCATGATTTCAGCACAGAGTAATTACTTTCCCCCTGCAGTTGCTGTTTGGAAAATCTTTAAAGAAATGAAGACACATTGAAATATCTCCATTGTTATTGCCTTGCTTGGACTTTATTATCAATCTCCATCTTACAAGAAGGAGTAAGTAGTACTTTTTTATTATGTTATATCAAAGCTGGGAATGCCACTGAAACAGGATCTGTGCTAAGGTTAGATTTATGCCTGCTTCTCATATGCATATTGATTTCTTTAGAAGTCATTATTGCAAGCTGGTTGCTAAATCATTTTTAGACTTCACTGAAGAGGTCCATATTTGTCTGGTGGATGAAAGAGGAATGAAAAGATACAAGAGTGATTTGATTAAACAAGCTATTCTGTCTGACCAGGGTCCTCAAACATAATTCCTTTCCCAAAATCACATTGAAAGATCCCTACTATTGCTCCATTTCACCCCTGACCTTTTCTTTGGAAGAATCAAGGATCATTCTGTTATAGAAAAAGTATACAGAAAATCTAATGCTTTCTTGATTTCTATGGTCAAGAATTAGGAGTCCAATCCAAAAATGTGTATAATATTCATTACCTTCTTTATAAAGTCTTTGTATGGAGACTGGAGCACTCTTTCAAATTCCACGCAACAATTTAAACATCAGACAGGAGCAAGCATTGCAAAGAGACAAAGAATTGCTTAGAATCCGCTAGCAGATGATGAGTTTCTAAGTGCGCTATCTGGTGGTTTTCTTAAATTTCTAAACACTTCTCAGAGGTAGTAGTCTCTAGGCAGCACTTTTTAAGGAAATTAGTCAAGCAGACAAAGGAAGTTTCACATTCTTAATAAGGTTAATTAACTTACAGCTGGTGGGTATTTCAAGCAGCTTAAAACAACAGCCCATTCTACTTTCTTTTGAATTGATCTGGAGCCATTAGCATTTCAGATAGCTTTTCCAGTCTGGCACCTCTAAAGGTCATGGACTACACTTTCCATAATCCCCAGGCTGTTGGAGTTAAAGGATTACAGATAGTTTTTGACTTATGACCCACAGTTGAGCTTTGAATTTTGATCATAAACCATTGTGGTTCTACATCAAGGCACCACAAGACCAGACTCAATTTTACAGCTGTTTTTTAATGATGATCATAAAGTGAGTCACCACAGTCATTAAGTGAATCACATGTGAATAGAATAGAGCTGGAAGTGACCTTGAAGGTCTTCTAGATCTGCTCAAGCAGGAGAACCTATATCATCTCAGACAAGTGACTGTCCAGTCTCTTCTTAAAAACCTCCAGCGATGGAGCACCCATGTTTGTTAAGTGAACCACATAATTGTTAAGCAGATTCAGCAGATCCAGTGGGTGGGAGGGTTTTTTGCCATTTTCTGGCAGAAAATGGAAAAAAAGTCACAAATTGTGTGTCATGGTTCCGACAGATGAAACCCTTCAAAAGAACTTCGAGGCATTATTTTTCTTAAAGAATCTTTTATTCGGGAAACAAAGTATCGGCACTATATAGTAGAATCCCAGAACTAAATTCCCCTCCCCTGGATACAATGTAGCAAAGTACAATTCCCACCCCCAATAAACAGTCATAAATCACATTCCCCAATTAGCTTGAAGCGTGGGTTTTCTCCCCAGCTCTCCAGCCCGCCAAACGTTTTCAGCTCTGGACCCAGTTTGTCCTTAGATTCCCACGGCAGAATTATTAATATTATGGCTAACTGAACTCTCATCCCAATCCCTCCTCCCAGCACCAACTGATTCGAAAAGCAGAGAGAAAATGGCTGCATTTTCATCTGTTGTCAAAGCCGATGTTAGCAGCAGTGACATTGTGGGCCATGTTACAGGATAGTTCAACCGGTCATCAATGTAAGCAGATTGCTAAGCATGCTAAAGAGACCATGGATTGTGAGTGCAGCAATCATAACTTTGAGAACAGGTTGCAAGTAGCTTTGTTTGAAATCCATAACTCTGAATGCTTGTTAAGCAACTGGTCATAGGTCAAGGTTTAGATGTATTGTGTGCTACCTTGTGGAAGGCTTTTATAGGCTTTTATAGTCACACAATCTTTTTTCCCCCACACAACCGTTTGAAGATTATGGCAAGTTTTTCAAGCTACTTATTTACTTGTTTCAAAACAACAGTCACACAGCATACTTTGTTACTGAATTAATCCATGTTTTAAATTCACAGATTACACTGAGTAATGAATTAATGGAGTGGGCTAGGAGCTCACAAAATACTAAGCTACTTTCAGATGTAAACATTAACCAAGATTCAAATGTTTAATTATTTCCCACATACTTCAGTTGCTTTCACTGGATCCTCATTTCTTCTGCTTAAACGTGTTGTTGTGAACACAACCAAGAGACACCAAACCTCTTTCAGGTATTTATTCATTCAAAAGTCCAAAAAAGAGGAGGCTGGATCCCAGTGGTGCCTTCTAAAACCTCTATAAAGAACTCCAAAATAATACTCCAGAAAACCTTTCAAGTAAATATATTTCTCAGCAACTCTGTTAAACAATTTGTAAATACAGTAATAGGATGCAGTAGAAATGCACAGAGTAAACAACATAGCATAATATTGTAAATGTTTACAAAAATAAATCTTTTGCTTCTGAAGGGCTTTTCTGATAGCAGTGATATGACTACAAAAGCATATTTATCATTATGAGTGAAGAATTCATCTTTACAGAAGCATCTCCAGGGAGGCTTCAAGCATTTTAATACATACTTCTAACGTAAGCTGCAGTGATGACCTTATATGATTTACCACGTAAGAAACGTAATCCACCAAGGATGGATGAATGTTTGAACAATAATATTTCTCTGTATTTTCTCCTAAGAGAAAATGCAAGGGGAAAAAATGGCTTACTAAATTGGAGCAATTATTTGGCCTCAAGAATTTGCATTAATCTGAGTTAAAGTGAAACCTCAATTTTGTGTAAAGGTTGCCACCTAGTGTTTATTCTCAGTGAACAATCACAAGTATTTTACTCTGTGAACACCTTTTCACAACCACATTGATGTTCATTCCTCTAGTCAGCGCAAAAAGATGCCAACATAAATTCCACTGCCCAATTACTGAGTATTTCTTTGCATCAAGAATGAGCTAGTTACATTACAGGTTTAATGCAGGACAATTTAAATGAAATCCCTTAATTTCCTCCCCACCTCCCATTTGGCTCTTCCTGCTGGTGGGAATAATCACCGCTTACAGATAGTCCTCAACTTACAACTATTATTAATTTAGTGACTGAAGTTACAACATCACTAAAAAAAGTGATGTTTGGGCAGTGCTCATATTTATGACGGTTGCCATATTCCCATGGACACATGATCAAAATTTGGATACTTGGCAACTGGCCTGTGTCTACTACGATGGTTGCAGCATTCCGGGGTCATGCGATTCCCATTTGCAAATATTCCCAACTGGCTTCTGACAAGCAAAGTCAATGGAGGAAGCCGGAGTTGCTTAATCACTGCACGATTCCCCTAACATCTGCAATGATTTGCTTAATGACCATGGCAAAAATGAGCATCACTCATTTAAGAATTGCCTTGCTTAGCTATGGAAATTCTGGTTCTGGTTGCAGTTGTGAGGGCTTTTTTTTAAATTCCATTTATATCCCGCCCTTCTCCGAAGACTCAGGGCGGCTTACAAGCTTAGCAGTAGAGTTGAGGTCAACCTGCAATGTGTGGTAGGTGATTATGGGTGTGGAATGGAGAATAGAATAGAATAGAATAGAATAGAATAGAATAGAATAGAATAGAATAGAATAGAATAGAATAGAATAGAATAGAATAGAATAGAATAGAATAGAATAGAATAGGAGCTGGAAGGGACTTTGGAGGTCTTCTAGTCCAACCCCTTGCTCAAGCAGGAGAACCTACACCATCTCAGACTGTTGAATGTCTTGTCTCTTCTTAAAGACCTCCAGTGATGGAGTGCTCACGTCTTCTGGGGGCAAGCTGTTCCACTGGTTGATTGTCCTCACTGTCAGGAAGTTTCTCCTTAATTCCAGGATGCTTCTCTCTTTGATCAGTTTTGAACCATTGTTTCTTGTCCTTCCCTCTGGTGCTTTGGTGAACAACCTGCCCCCCTCTGCCTTGTGGCAGCCCCTCAGATAACCAGAACACTGCTATCATGTCTTCCCTATTTTTTTCTACCCCTGTTGAGTGGCTCAAAGTGGCCATCAGTGGTGCCACTTTATGAAATTATTTTAAAAAAAAGAATGTTCAAGAGGATCCTTGAGTTATAGATAGCACTTTGTATTTTTATTGCTTTTTATTGCTTTAGGATTTTATCCATGCATTCATTATTACTTATGTCAAATTATTGTGGAGCTTTTATTACTAAGATTGAAACCAACCAAAATTGAGTGTGTTGGATAAAGCTTTAATAAATAAATAAATAAATAAATAAATTACAATGCATATGTAGAACTGCATGAAAATATTCATTGAATATTGCAACTTTTTACGTAGTGTTTTATATTTTAGGTTGCAGTGAAAGCCAGGGTATCTAATGCATTCTACTGCTATCAATATAAATGAAAAATATTTCATATGTTCTGGTATACTTCAATAAAGCTAAGAGTGAGTTAGCATTCTAATAAGATATATATGTAGCTTTGACTGAAAATTTAATTTGAAGACAGTTTCATTTCATCATTTGATACAGATTCTGAATTCAAATGATTATCAAGATTATGAATTAGTCTGTACTTTCTCTTGAGTAAAAAGTCTAAATCACATTGATTCTTCTGAATAGAAAGTCCAAATCAAGTCAATTTAACTTTTCAATTCAATTCAGTATCTCAGATTAGATCATAACTCCTTTCTACTTTCATTATTACAAAGCATTTCTAATTGTATTCATATTTTATCCTGCAGATGGCAGAATTGTACAGTTGTTTGTGGTCAAAGTAAATTGTATGTTTTATGTATATATTTGTAGGGACTGGAAAAGTTTGTAAAATTATTCGCTGCTCACAATATTTCGATTGGCCCCATGGGTAGAAAATGAGTAATATTTTATTAAAAGAGAACCAAGGACTCTATAATGAGATACACTTCTTTAATTTGTGAGGGAAAGTTATGTGTAACTCTTTCTTAAAACAAAGTAAAAGAAAACGTTTGATAATGATGATAATAATAATAATAAAAATTAATAATAATAATTAATAATAATTAAAAAATCTGCAGATATTGTGGGTGGAGCCTTGGTGGAGCAGTGGGCTAATGCCTCCTTAAGTAACACCAGCTGCCTGCAATTAGTGCAGGTTCGCATCCCACCAGGCTCAAGGTTGACTCAGCCTTCCATCCTTCCGAGGTAGGTAAAATGAGGACCCAGATTGTTGGGGGCAATAAGCTGACTTTGTAATAATGCCGCTTGGGGTGTGTGTGAAAGCCCTAATAAGCAGGCATATACATAGAATGAAGGCTACTGCTAAGCTTGTAAGCCGCCCTGAGTCTTCGGAGAAGGGCGGGATATAAATGGAATTAAAATAAAAATAAATAAATAAATATATAGAGACATGGATTTTACCCATCTCTCTCTCTCTCTCCCCCATCATACCCAGTTTCAACAAAATTAGTGCAAAGTTCTTAAACACAAATACTTGACAATTTTTTTGATATCTTCAGGAAAATTAAATGACATTTGCAGACATAATTGTATGCAAAACACCTTACAAATTCAAGCCAGGAGTTTGCTTTTCACTGGGTAAGGAAGTATTTTTTTTTTGGAGGAGGGGAAACATACACTATAAAATCTTCCACTTTGATTGGTAGGTCATTCAATGCCTTTCTCTCCTATTGCTGATATTTTATAAGTATGCATAACCTCAGTGTAGGCTGTAGCTAATTTTCCAAGAACATTGAATCTTTTTTGCTGGTACTCAGAAGTAGTAAACTGCTCCCATTTTGGTTCAGGTCACTCCGTAAGGATCCAGTTTCACCTTACAGAGCCAAAGAATTACTTCAAAAGCAGCACAATTCAATTCTAAATTTGGAGTTTGGAGAAATTCAATGCACATCTCTTCCATCAAACTACTTTTGAGTCCCACATGAAGTGTTTACCCCAAACAGCTTTTTCATAACATGCTGACTGTATATTTCCTTCTTCAAGTGCTACTAAAGCTCTTGGACCTTTAGGTATGTTGTGACAGCAACTGCTTGCCAGCATGGTCAGGCAGTCTCAACCTATCAGGAGGGAATTAATTTGAGAAATGCTGCTTTAATATAAAGAATTAATATTAACATAAAGTATAACTAGGCCTTTGCCTGAATAAACACCTCAGCACTAAATAGAATTATGGCATCCTAATTCTTTCCGTCTGATCTATTTATAGTTTGGAAAACCACCAATGACATCATGGAATCCTATTTTGTGAATTCATCATACATCAGTGTTGCAAATGACAGCCCCATTTTGATTGAGGAATCTTTTGATGCATGGAATTCTACCTAATTAATTTTGATTTATATGTTTTATTTGCCAACGTCCATTTTGATTGAGAAGAACACTGAAGGATATTTTAAAGGATGGCATTGCATGTGGTTAAAATAGAGGAAAATGACACTTTTTAAGGCTAGTACATAGTATTCTGACCAGAAATTTTAGGACCATCTTGTCAGATGGAATTGTGGGTACTGCTAATGGCACACAGAATATGTGATCTGGCCAGACATTCACATTATGCCTCACTGTTCTCATTATATCAGGGAAGAAGATCAATGGCCCAGGTTGCTGAAAATATGCCTAACTCTGTTCTTCAGCAAAACTGCAATAATGGAAGAGCAGGTTTACAGTCTAAAATACATACTAGGAGAAGAAAAGGGGATAGGAAACAGGAAAAAAAGCATATTTGAGCACTTGTTCCTAAAGTGACATAGCAGCTCATATCAGTTCTTAAACTGATATGTGTTGGTTTGCTTATTCCAAAAGTGTGTGTCTTTTTTCTTTCATTCTATTGCTCCTTCTTTTAGAAATTTAAACTTCCTAGAGTCTTTGGAAGTTGAGTGACTTTTAAACTCAGTAAGGGATAGGAAGAAAAAGGGGAAGGAGAGGGAAGGGAAGGGAGCAAATGCACACGATTTTTCAGTAGAAATCTTTTATCCTTGAGTATAGCCGGATAGAGCTTGATTCTTAGCAAGTGCACTGAAATAGTTTTGCTTATTTTGGGTTTTTTTTTTAGCTTTTGAATCAGAGGAAGAAAAGGTTTGCATTTCATACTTTGAAACTCTCTAGAAAATATATAACTGGTCATGACTGTTGTAAGGGGGATGATCTCTCTGCTTAAAGGGTTTTGTGGATGTTAAGATTTTCTGATAGGGTATATTCTAAGTATATTCTGAGAATGTTCTTTTTATAATTTTCTTGTCTAATGACACTATCTTTCAACAGGTTGGCATCGTCTGTTGACTGCAATCGTTTGAGCCTCTGTCATAGTCATATAGATCATGGGAGACCTCTTGATATTTGGGGGAAAATGTGAAGAGAAAGCTTGGTATATCTATTACTAGGAAATGTCTGTCTGATTGTTTTGTGATTTCTAAAATTGACTGACCTCTCATCTTAGACTTGAAACAGTAATTATTGAGAAGTGATTCATAAGGGAATAAGAGTTGTTGGCCAACTATCCCTCTTCTCTTGCACTTCAGATGCCACCTACATATAGGATTGAAATCACTGGTTAACTATTCACAGCTAGGAATACTTTGTATCCTGGTAATAGCTTATTTCCTTAATAATAAACAGGTTACTGAATCTCACTTTCTGGACCAAAAGTTTCATCAGTAGTTACTGGTCATTTAGAAAGATTGGGCATGGCAACAGTGTTAAGGAATAGGATTTTTAGGTGCTATATAAGTTCCTTTCAAAGCTTTACATCAGGGATCTTCAAACCTGGCCCTTTGATGACTTGTGGACTTCAACTCCCAGAATTCATCAACCAGGCATGCTGGCTGAGGAATTCTGGGAGTTGAAGTCCACAAGTCATAAAAGGGCCATGTTTGAAGACCCCTGCTTTACATACTATAACTTATTTCCTGTTTAACAAAAATGGAGCTGGGAAACATAATTGGTTATTTTATTGAAGGGTAAGAAAGTCAGTTAAATGTTAATTAAAATAGGTTTTAAATGTAATAAAGAAAATACATTTAAATAATTCTACTTGCTGCTGAAACCCTAGGAAAATTGTGCTGGTGTAATTGGGCAATTTGTGAATAAACTTTGGCAGTATGATCTTGGTGGAAGCCAGGGCTGGCCCAAAGGAACTCAACTCAACTCAACAAGAGATCTAACCTAGAATGAAAGAGAAAGTTCCTGTCAATGAGAACAATCAGTGGAAAGGCTTGCCTCCAGAAGTTGTGGATGCTCCATCACTGGAGATTTTTAAGAAGAGACAACATTTGTCCAAAATGGTATAGGGTCTCCTGCTTGAGCAGGGGGTTGGACTAGAAGATTTCCAAAGTCCCTTCCAACTGTTATTCTATTATATTGTAATTTTGTAATTCTTTGAAAACTGTAGATTTTCATTCCTGATTTGAAGATTGCCCAGCTGATCTTTCCTCCATTTTCTTATCTGAGATGAATTGGTACACATCACATATAAGTCTGACATAAACAGGGGATTTTATATTTCAAAGAACAGGAACAACAGTTCCAGCCAGTGGGAAATCTAAGTTTTAATTCCAAGAGATCAGGAGTCTTAACTATATTTAGAGAAAGCTGTGATACAGGATGCTGGATTCAACTGACTTTCAATTTCATTAGCTGAGAGATTCTAATGTTCCTAAATTAGACATCATTCTCTTGAGGTATCAAAAGTTCCTGGTATTTTATGTGAAGAAGTAAGTATCCCATTCAACTTAATGATCTCTGCTCTGTTTATATTTTATTTTGCCCACTATAGTTTTTCTCTACATTTTTATAACTAGTAATATTTAAAGTAAGCAAGAAAACATTGGTTACAGGGGTTCTGAACTTACAAATTGATTTCTTTTTCTATAATTGAAAAATCTGCTCTTTCTGCCTCCCCACCTATTGGCACTTTAATAGGAGTAAGTATGGTAGTAGTAGCAATGGTGATAGAAATAACAATATGATAATTCTGCTGGAATCGGATCCATGGACAACAGAAATCTCTGTGTTTGTAGCTTTCTGTCATATGGTCGTATAACTGAGAACCTGATATCCTATTAATTCATTGTCCTGTCATATTATCCTAGCTTTTTCTTGCTGTGTTAGAAAAAAATGCACATACAAACCATGTGCGTCTGTGAGTGAGTGAAAAAGAATGTGTCTATTTTGAGATGTGTTAAATGCAGATTCTCTGTTGTAACATTAGAAGCAGCTTGTGGAAAGTTGGATGCTAAAATAAATCATTGAAATTCAATACTAAGGAATACTTGTAGAATAGGGTGTTCGTTATTGAGCACAACTATTTTGATAGAGAGCTGTAAGGTTCCATTTTATGTGAGCAGATCATTTCTTTTGCTTTCAGGAAAAGGGAAATTTCTGTAGAAAAAAGAAAGCAAGAGAATTGAGAGACAATTTTTTGTGGAAATGTATTACCTTGTTTCAACAGTGAGAGGATTTTCCGGCAAGAATTACAAGTTTACCAGATTTTGAAAGGGGTTTTGCAAATCCATTATGATTAAACCAACAATAGTTATGCCCTTCCTAACTAATCCATTTCTTGAGTCCTTCCTTCCTTCCTTCCTTCCTTCCTTCCTTCCTTCCTTCCTTCCTTCCTTCCTTCCTTCCTTCCTTCCTTCCTTCCTTCCTTCCTTCCTTCCTTCCCATCAAGTCAGTTTCAACACAGAGTGACCACTTATGTTTTCTCCAGGAATAAATAGTTAAAAATGAACAAATAATTTTAAAGCAAGATTTAACACACTAGATTGTTGCCAGTCTAAAGTGTGTGTGTGTGCGTGATAACATGGGTAGGGTCCAATAGGACTTACACAACCTCTAATTTTGTCTGTTTTTTAAAAAAAAATCTTTACTTTTAAAATTTAAAATCCACCAAAGCAATGCACAGCTAATTTCAAATGGTACATAAACAATGTAAGAACCAATAATAAAATTATGCCCAAACTTTAAAAATAGCAATAACACTTACTGAATTATCTCTAAAGACCATGTTTAAAAGTTGTTTAGCCACTCCTAAAAACCAAGGCAAAGGGCATGCAATTCTTCAGTTTGGGAGGAACATTCAGAAACCAAAACTGATCCTTCTCTTATGCCCAATAATTGGACTTTCTAAAAGGTGCTGCTCTTCAAAGGGGTTTTCATCTAGAAGAAAAGGTAAAGTCTTCTTCAGCTTGATAGAGATGCCAAGCAACTGCACGGAGAAATCCATTCAGTTTTCTTGGCACCAGAAAGAAGTTTGCTATTGCCTTACCAGATATTTTTACTTCCCAATTTAACCTCCAGTTCTGGTATTCCATGAAATAATCCTGTAGAAGTACTAACCAGTCCAGATCCTGTTCAGTTCCCAGGCCCAGCCAAGGTCAGCCAAGTATTGTCACCTGTACCTAAATTTCCAAAGGTAAGATTCACAATCTTTTTCAGGATGTGTGGCAAGTTGGTGAACAGCCTTCAAGCTGGACACTGAACCAGGACAAAGAGGGCAGCTCTAGTTCAATGTGTAAAATAAGTAAAAAAATAAAATAGTAAGCCCTTATTATCATATTATCCCCTATAGATAAGAGTGTCCATAGGACGGAGTCAAATAAGTCATGATGACAGCTTCAATGGTGCAGTTGAAGCTTTGACCGTTTCTATATGAGCCTGTCACATTAAAAGTGGAATGTTTGGACACATCTTAAGTCAGAAAGTATCAGATCCAGAATAATGCAGTACTCTCAGAGCTCAATCTGCCAAGCATCCATCCATCCGAAGATGGAAAAAGTTCTGTGTGAAGCAACAAAGCCACTCTCCCCCTCTCCACTTCCTTTAGATATCAATACAGGTTAAAAAGCAGACTCAGTCCCATGTCCTGGTTGAAAGTCTGCTTGAAGTGGGTTCTGAAAATCAGTATCATCCAAAGGTTCAGTGTACAACACAAGGTAACCATGGGTTGATCAGCCTCTTCCATCTTCATGATTGTAGGTTAAGTATTAGGGGAGTTCAAGTCAGATCTATCTGGAAGGCACCAGGGGAGACTATTCTTGGTACATTGGTATGCCAGTACAAATAATATATGGGAGGACAGAAATGGTAACTGTGGCTATTAGCACAGCATTCTGTATTTCGAAGGAAGAACAAGTTACTCAGAGCTGGCTTCAAGAAGCCAGTTTACTGGCCAGAAAAAGAACAGCTGCTTGGAAGTTATTGCCCTTCTCCCTTCCAGAAACAACATTTGACTCCAGCTGCTGGTTGCCCAGGAATTGTAGACGAGGGAAGATGTAGTTGCAACAGGAAGATAAGACGAATAAGGGCTACTCGGTCATTTTATAGCATCCCAGTCCAAGCCAGGCTGCTTATAAGAGAAATCGAGATCCAGCAGAGGATCTGGAAGAAGCTTTGTCAACTACTGTCTTATGGACAAGAGGCTGTCTTATGGACAAGACCCACCTGGTGGCCAGCAGCATTTCGGGGGATCTGGAAAGCTGAGCCAGCCAAAATAAGCAGTGATTAGTGGTACAGCAGGAAGACCCAGGAAGTGAGTAACTTTGGATTCAGAAGGCTAAGAAGTTCTTTGACCCAAAGCTCTGAGAACTAAGCACTGGTAGAAAAGAAGCATCCAGGAAGAACTCCAACATGTGGTCAGTAATAGAACACTGGACACAGCCCAAGTCCTCCAAAAAGACAGAGAAAGCATCAGTTATTACTAGCAAAAGTACTACTGGGAGTAGGTGAGGAATTGGGAGTCTGGCTAAAAGCAGTTTCCAACAACCTCCACTTTCCAGCACAATCCAGCAAGCTATAAAAGTGAGTATAAGTTAACATGGGCTATGGAGGACCAGGCAGAGGCCAAAAGTCCCAGTGGAGGAAGAGTTCAAGTTAAAAGGGAAAATTAAAGAACAGGAATGAGGAATACTGTAGAATGTACAATATAAACATGTTGATAAAATAGGAGTGTGTAAGGTAATAGACATGAGAAAATAAAAGCAGAAAACTAGTTATAAGAAAAAAGAAGCAGTTCTCTTAATGTAAAAACATTGTATTTTTTAGTATCTTACAATTTAAAAAATCTCATTTAGTGAGAATTGTGGGTGTCTCTGACTAGCACCACCTCACAAAGAACCTATGACAATAAGTGTCCTCTTGAAATATATAATAATTTATTTTAGAAAGTATAGTTTCCCCTGTATTTGTTATAGCATTCCAGTAATTTACCATGCAACATAAAGTTCATAGCATTATCAAAATAGCAATACAGTAGCTATTTCTGCTTCTAAGCAAAAGCAGAATGTATTGATGATTGAATCTGTAGGACTGGTTTTACCAGAGTATGAAGTCATGAGTTATAATACTGAGGTCAAGATCTGATGGGCAATGGAAGGCAATTTGAAAAGAGAGTGAAATTGCAGAAGCTTAATATGTGACTTGACCAAACAGAGTCAAAAATTATTTGTCGATATTATATTGGAATCCCTAGCCGAAGACAAATAACTCCCAACAATTTTATAAATAAGGATTTTTATTTAGAATATTGTTGAAAACATTCTCAGCATCCATATTGTATAAATATATAAAGTTAAAGTTTGGCACAACAAACCAAGCAACATTAAATACATACATTTTTATTGTTCTTTCCACGGAAACTTTTTTTTTGGTTTTTTTGCAAAGTATACAAAATATTTGTTCTTGTTCTTTTTTTTTTAAAAAAAAGAAGTGGTCCACAACCTTTTCTGCATATATGTGGATGTGATTATGGGGCAGGGGTTTAGATGGGGGGAAATTGCAAAGAAAGGCAGCAATTGTGAATGCATCTGGCTGCTTAAGGTATACAGATAGTAATGGGAATTGAGGAGCCTATCCAGGACCTATAAGGATCCCTGTCCTTCGACCTTTCCACGGTAAAAACATTGGCCATTTCATGGTGCACAATTCTAAAAGACCTCTATATACAAATTAAATAGCTTTTGTTTATAACCAATAAATAAGTGCATTCTTGGAGTAATACAAGCATGGAAAAAAGGAATTATTAGATAAGATTTGAAAGCGAGTAAAAAAAATAAAATAGCCGTAAGTATTGTTCGTTTTCAGTCTTGGAAATGCAGGTTTAAGTAGGATTGCTGGTTAAAAGAAAGCATTCGTCATATTTGCACTTCATAGCACTTGGTAAATAGGATTGCTGGCGCTGTGGTTGGCAGAGTCCTGAGGAACCTGAGTGCAGCTGACGGGGGAGCTGGTTTGGGCTCCGGTATCACTCAGACTGGCCCCTTCGTGGAGTGAACAAGGGCTCCCTTCAATCCCACTTTCAGCCGTGGGTAGAGCAGGACAGGCTGTGCTCTCTGTTGAAATCCGTTCCACGATGCTGGACAAGCAATCCAGGCTGGAAACGACCGAATTCTTCCCTTGCTTTGAATCTAAAGACAGGGAGATCCGTCAGTCCCAGGACAATACCAACAAGCTATTTTTTGCAGGAGTCCTCACACGTACACAAACATGAAATACATATATTTTATATCATATACTGCTGCTCAGCAGTCAATTTCAGCTGAATACCTATTCAGTATCCCTACAGTTGCAAATTCAATGGGCATTACAGTAATGGCACATAAGCCAGGAATAAGTGAAGCTGGGAATACAAAAAGGGACCGTTTAAAAATTTATGCATGTATTTATTAAATTTATGTACTGCCCATCTCACTGTTCAAGTCTAAGGTTATGTACCAAAACAACTGCTCATTTTGATCACCAATGAAAATTAAATGCCTGCAACTTAATCACCATAACAGTATATTTGATAAAATGTACCGTATATGCTTTCAGTTACACGGATGTGAATAAAGAAGTATCCAAAATATTATATATCTTAATTGAGAAGAATTTTTTTTAAAGACAAATACTTACCACTAAGTGATTCTGAATAGTAGTTGCTGTCATAACTGCTCCTTCTGCGAGAACTGCAAGGAGGACCACTGTATTCCATCTGAGACAAAACCCAACAATACGAGGCATTCAGTCAGAAACGTCAACACAAACCTTGACTCAAAAGTTTAATGGTAGTTTCATTTAGTGATAGATATGCAGCTCTTTATATATCAGATACCACACATTTTTCATATCTATCTTATCTTACACACACACACACACACACACACCATTAATTTAATGTCCCCTGATTAGTGGATATCTATCTATCTATCTATCTATCTATCTATCTATCTATCTATCTATCTATCTATCTATCTATCTATCTATCTATCTATCTACCTACCTACCTATCTATCTATCAGATATATGTAATAGATATATGTAATATATCTATAGTGGATATCTATCTATCTATCTATCTATCTATCTATCTATCTATCTATCTATCATCTATCTATCTATCTATCTATCTATCTATCTATCATCTATCTATCTATCTATCTATCTATCTATCTATCTATCTATCTATCTATCTATCTATCACACACACACACAAAACTTTAATTTAATGTCCACTAATCAGGGTAGAAAAACCTCACTTAATGATAGAAGTGCCTTTTATTACCATGCCAAATAGATGTATTTATTATGCATTGTTCTGTTGTGATGGCATTCTTTAATTTCATATTGTGTAAGCCACCTGGATTAAAGTGCCATACATGCCTCAACAAATTATTAAGAAAACAAACATTCCTTGTCTTCCAGAAGGCCACTAAGACCTGGACTTTCCTCCACAGGCAAGGGGCAAGAAGGGAGGGAAGGTGATTCTGTGATGGGATTGTTACAAGCGCTTGGTGGTTTTAAAGGGTCTATTTATATATCTATTGAAATTTAAAATTTATTTAATTGCACATCCAGAGGTACTTTATATACTATGAATGGCCATATCTATGGAGAGTGGCCATGGACATTTTTTTAAAAAAATAATAATAAAAATTAGGTAAACTACATAATTTTTATGAATGTGAGGTCCATGGTTCTGGCATTAGCAATAGCAATAACACTTAAGACTTATATACTGATTCACAGTGCTTTACAGCCCTCTCTAAGCGGTTTACAGACTCAGCCTATTGCCCCCAACAATATGGGTCCTCAATTTTACCAACCTCGAAAGGAAGGAAGGCTGAGTCAACCTTGAGCCAGTGAGAATCAAACTGCTGGCAGTCGGCGGAGTTAGCCTGCAATACTGCATCTGCAGAGCAGTATGCCACCACAGCTCTTAGAACAGGAGGAACTTTTTTTACTCTTAACTGAATTCCAAATATTCATCAGAGTAGGGAAACTAAACTAGAAGAGAATGGTTAGTTGCCAAGGATTATGCATGACTCATTTGTCTTTCCTTGTCAAATGATCTCTCCGGCAAGTCATAGCCTCTCAGGCTTCCTGTACTTTGATTAAGTCCTTCAGAAGGCTCCTCCTCTCTGACTATTTTAGATTGGGATATGTGTGCAGTCAGAAAAGTTTCAGAGCGATTGAGAGGTGTGTTAACAGCAATCCCCTCAGACACACTCCCAACAACAGAATAAAATCAGCTCAACAAAAGATGAAGTATCGAGAAAACCCAAGTCCTGCTCAACATGAAACTCACTAAATCACATGGGAACAGACATTCTTTTTCAATCTAGCCAAGGGCTTTTCAACCAGTGGTACGGGTACCACCTATGGTACATGGGCACCTGGCAGGTGGTACACGACCATCCTAGAAAAGTGGTAGCGGGGGAGGGGAATGAGCTGAACCGGTGGCAGCACCGCACAAGCCTGAGCGAGAGATGGCTGGAGCTGCAGGGCTGTCAGGGCTCAGCGGAAGCGCCAGGATGTGCCACTTTCCAGCTGATCGGCGCTTCTTCAGTGCTTTCAGGGCTCAGTGGAAGCGCCAGGATCAGTGCCAAGCTCCAGCTGGAGCTCAGTGCTGATCCTGGTGCTTCTGCTGAGCCCTGAAGAAACACCAATCAGTGGGAAAGCAGCACTGATCCTGGCACTTCTGCTGAGCCCAGAAGAAGCGCTGATCAGCTGGAATGTTGCAGCATCTCCAGGGTCTTGTGATTTACATTCAGATGCTTGGCAACTGATTCATATTTATGATGGTCACAGTGTTCCAGGGTCATGTGAAGTGACCAAAACCTGCTGCAACCACCCAGCAGATGGGGGGGGGAATAAAAACCAAACACCCCCACCCCACCCCCGCTGCCAATCCTCAACAGAAATGATCACAACAATGAAAACCTTGGACAGGAGGAAGAACGCCGCCGGGCAGGCAGGCAGGTGTCTTACTCAGCTGTGGCTTGGCGGGCACTTTTTTCAGTGCCATTGTAATGTTGAACAGTCACTAAGCAAACTGTTGTAAGTCGAGGACTACCTGTACTTCATCACTTTTTTCCTTTTTTGGGGGGGTCAAGTTTTTGACACCTTGCTAGGCGACTGGTGGTACTCGGATATTGCCATATCCTAAAAGTGGTACAATGGGTGAAAAGCCCTGATCTAGCCTACCTCACGGGATCCTTATTATGGGAACTAGTTTCAGGGGGAAAAGACTCTCTTATATGTTACTATGATGTTCCCCCTTTCAGGAGAAAAAATATCTCATGAACAATTTTATTTTTTTTTAGAAAAGGGGAAGGGGGTTGGTAGAAAAGTCTGTGGAATTACAGATCAAATTTTACTGCAGCATAATGCTAATCTTCACTTTTTTCCAGGTTGCTATTACATATATTAAAGCACTTTATCATTGCAAGAAATCTCCAATAAATTACTTAAGATCCACAGCAGTGTTATAAATTTTTGCCTAGTGAGGCTTCTTCCTAATTCACAAAACTCTATGAATATTTACTGGAAAGTAAGTTCCAAAGAAGACAGGATAGACGCTAGAAAATAATTTAGAGGATCCATTGCCAAGTAATGCTTTTCTTCCAGAAAAGCTTTGAACTAGCATGTTTTAATGAGCATCTTTCATTGAAGGTTCTCCAGATATGAGCAGTTTCAGAAGTATTTACTTTGGACCGCTCTATTCTGGAGGAAGTGAATGAGGTCAGGGTATAATTTTAACTGCTATCCACATCTCAAAAATATTAACTTTAGGATATATAGCTGCATATATAGAAGGGGAGATTGTATCTTTGGGCAAGCAAGATGAGAATATTCCATTTAATGTACAGGATAAGTATGCATTTCCCCCAGTGATTAAATTTCATAAGCAAATATATTTGCTATTTGCTAATGAAATTTAATCACTGAGGAAAATGCATATAGTAATTATATTTGCTCCAAGAAAAAAAAAGGGTTCATTTTACTGCAAGGACGACAGCGGGAGTTGAATTTCAGAAGACACAGATTGCATTTCGTACCACAAATCCTCTGGAGCAGAAAGAGCAATACTTAAAGTTTGTTCCCTAACTGTTTGAAGCAGTATTTTGTAACTTTCTTTGTGTATGTGTATGTATATGTATATGTGTATTTGTGTGTGTCTGTGTGTGTACATGCAAGTGTGTACACTAAAGCCTTTGAGTCAATTCTTGACAATTCCATGCAGTATCTTATTTTGGAAGTGCCACTGCCTCCTGCTTAGGGATGAGACAGAATGACTGGACCAAGATCACTCAGCTGGCTTCATGCCTGCAGCAGAATTCAGCTTCCTGGTTTTTAGCTTGTTGCCCTAACTAATATACCAATCTGGATCTCTTGTTGAGGATGTTTCAAAATTGTATATATTTTTCTTTGAGCTGGAGCCACCAAAGAAGCTTCTGTTGAAGGGCAACCCATTACTTGACTAAATAAATAAATGTACTCTGTAGTTTAGGAAACACATCTACCTGAAGTGAAATCTCATCAGTTTAGTGAGTGCTCATTCCTTAGAGTGCAACCTCACTAATAGAACTATGGCTGGATGGGAAGATGACTTGGAACTGGAGTTAAAAGCAGAACAGTGAAACAATTTATTCCATCAATTTATTACAACCACTGACACATAGGAATTTCCATATCAAATTCCTCCTGTCTCCACCCTAATTCCTGAGGGAACAAATAGCCCAAACTGGGATTAAGAAGCAGACCTCCTCTCCCTTTTCCACTCAAGGCTGAGAGCGCCAAAAAAACTTGCCTATGGACCTCTTTCTCCTCTTTCTCTCGGATTAGAGACTAAGCCTGCTTCAGCACCAGAACAGAGCATTCCCTATTTTCCCTGACATAAGCATGAAGAGAAACTGATCCTCTTTACCAAGGAATCAGAGGGCACTTGCAGACAGATGGCTCTAGCATGGCCCATCAAAAGGCACCTCAGAATGATTATAAGCTTTCTCCTTTGTCCTGGAAAGAAAAAAAAACGTGCAGAGAAAACCGGGGAGAATGCATACTGACTAACCATATCTCCTCCTGAACACATACTAAACAACAAGTCTTCCTACTACTACTG
This sequence comes from Vipera berus, assembly GCF_964194415.1. NCBI lineage: Eukaryota > Metazoa > Chordata > Lepidosauria > Squamata > Viperidae > Vipera > Vipera berus. The sequence continues at coordinate 104,781,740 of NC_138202.1, read as the reverse complement.
TCAGTAGATACCACTTCCAGAAAGGCAAGCTACCACTTGCAGCTTTAAGAAGCTTTTGAGGAAGCCAAGACTAGAAGTTGGGGTTCTGCCACCTGGGGACCATATTTTCTGAGCCATGAAAGCAGGCTGTATTCCAGCATTTGAGGGGCTACCACAAAGAAGAGGGCATCAAACTGTTCTCCAAAACTCCAGAGGGCAGGACAAGAAACAATGGTTGGAAACCCAACCAAAGAGAGAAGCAAACTAGAATTAAGGAGAAACTTCCTAACAGTGAGGACAATTAACCAGTGGAACAGCTTGCCTTCCGAAATTGTGGGGTGCTCCATCACTGGAGGTTTTTAAGAAGAGATTGGACAGTCACTTGTCTGAGATGGTATAGGTTCTCCTGCTTGAGCAGGAGGCTGGACTAGAAGATCTCCAAGGTCCCTTCCTATCCTATCTTATCCCTCCCCCGCCAAATAATTTTGGGGTTTGGGTTGGCAGACACACAGTTGGAGCCAACCACAGATTTCAGGGCAACCCGTTTCAGGCCAGAGTTTCTCATCTTTAAGATGGACTGTCAAGACATATGGAGAAACCGCTCTCGTGGACTTCCTGTGCAATTCAAGGCAAATAGCAATAGCCCTTAGACTTATATACCGCTTCACAGCCCTCTCTACGCGGTTCACAGAGTCAGCCTACGGCCCCTCAACAATCTGGGTCCTCGTGCAGACCGAAGCGTCCTCGAGAAGCGGCGGCGGCGGCTTCCGCCAGCGAGCAGACTCACCATGCCGTCGGAGCAATTGGAGCGTGGGCTGGAGGCGTCGGAGTCGCCGCTGTAATGTTCCAGGACCGGGTAGTAGACATCCTCTTGCTCCCGCAGCAGCGCCTGCAGGCTTTCGATGTATCGGATGGCGTTGCGCAGGATCTCCACCTTGGGCAAGCGCTGGTTGGGGTTGGTGGAGGTGCAGCGCTTGAGCGTCTCGAAGGCCTCGTTGACCTTGCTGAGCCGCCTCCGCTCGCGCATGGTGGCCGCCTTGCGACGGTCGGCGTTGGTGGTCTTCCTCTTGCAGGCTTTGCAGGCCCAAAGCAGGCAGCGGCCGGCCTGGTGGTGCCCGCTGGGCGCCCGGATGTGCTCGTCCTCGTGGCCGTGGTGGTGGTGGCTGTGCTCGTCGGCCTTCAGCAGGCCTCCCACGTGCACCAGCCGCGGGTCCAAGTCTTCGAAGAAGTGCATGTCCGACGTGTTGAAGCAAGGGTCGTCGTAGAAGTCGCCGGCGGGCGAGAAGGAGCAGAGGGAGCCCTCGGTCAGCTCCATGTGGCCTAGGACGTCCATGGAAGAGCGGTGGCCGCCGGGCTCGCCACCCGGGCAGACGGCGGCGGGCTTTTCCTAGCGTTGGAGGGGAGCGCGGAGTGGGTGGTTGGGTGGGGGGGCTCCGAGGCCAAATGACCCGCCGAGGGAGAACCAGAGAGCGCGGGAGGGGGCTTCGACCTCGCTTCCAGCTTCTTTATCCCCCCCCCCCTTTCCTCTTTCTTCCTCCGCCGCCGCTCTGCCTGCCTGGAAGCGAACGGCAGGCCCTTCCCGATGCCATCCCGCCTGGTCTCCTCGTGGCTCTATTTATCCCGGAGAGGAGGCTGGCCGTTCCTCCGCAGCCACCTCTGCCCCCACCTGCCGGCCTATCCCCTCGGGCCTCGCAAAGCCGGTCGCCGGGAGCGGGGCTGTCTCTCTCCAAGTGGGCGGGAGGACGGGTGGGGGGGGGAGAGGCGAGAGGCCGCGCCGTCGTGATTGGACGGCCTGGCCGAAGAGACGCCCGGCCGAAGAGAGTCGGAGCAACGTGGCCCCGTTTGCGGGAGGGGAGGGGGGGGCAAATGCCAAACGCCTGTCGGGGAATGGGCCGGATTGGGGGGGGGGGTGTCGAAATTTGCCTAATGCACCCGCGATCGGAAGGGAGGCGATGCGGCTCTCGGTTTCCGTTCGTTTCCGATGCGGTGCGTTTAGTCTTTGTCCACCGCTTGGAATAAACTTGAGAAAGGAATAAATGCGGCAACGTAATAAGAGCCGGTTTTGGAAACGAGTGGCCTTTTATCCTTTTTAATTATCTTTTCCCTCTTCCTCTCTCTCTCTCTCTCTCTCTCTCTCTCTCCCCCCGTAAGGCAATTCATCCTTTTACCACGTCAAAACGTTACACTCTTGAGCTATCTACTGAAAGGTTAAAAAAGAAAGAAAGAAAAGAAACTACTGTAGTAATCTTTGAGACCACGTCGAATTTATTTTAATTGGTTTCCAGGATCGTGAAATTACCGAGGCCTGATGGTTAAATCGAAAGGGTTTGGGAGCCGATTCGTAGGGATTTCCCCAGGTTTGGAAAATGCCAATATCGCTGTTTTGTTTTGTTTTTAATTGGGAAGAGGCTTCTGGAGGATTTCCCCATCGAAGCCGTCGTAGTTTTGAAACTGCTTTAATCTGTTGTACACCTGTCGCTGCTTTTAATTGACCTACCTATGAAGCAGGATGGTGATCCGCTTTGTAATATTCGATCTCAAGGTTACGTTTCTCTAAACGTGGCCATCGGTTGCTCTTTGGGGCTGTAGCAGCTTTGGGTATTTTTTTTTCAACCCTGTTTTTTATATTTCAATGCATACGAGGGAAAAATCTGTTATCGTTAGAGGCCATAATTTATTTATTTTTTATTTTTAAAACCATTTATATCCCGCCCTTCTCCAAAGACTCAGGGCGGCTTACAATTTAAGCACAAACCAATGTGTTTAGCAATAATGTCCGGGGTAAGCGTCTTTTCGTTACTGAATATTCTCGCTCTAGTTTTTTTCCGATTCAACATTTTTTATTTCACGGGTGGAAGTGAAAGGCGCACGTGCGCCTCACCGGGAAATCCGTAGGCTTCCAACGTAGCTGCTCAGAAGGAGAATTTGATTCCGTATCTGTTTTTCGATTTCAACTATGGTGAAAATGGAAGGCGGACAAAATCAAGTATTTTTCTATTGCTCTCCCCAACCCGCCGCCTTCGGATAATAAAAAGCCATTAAAAAAAGAAACGGATCGCCGCGGTTAATTTCTCCAGTCCTTGCAGGATTGCGATCTATAGACCTAGCCGTCCCTGGGGACAAATTGGAGGCAAGATTTTGGAGCGGGTGGGGTTATGAAAGCGGAGGTCTCTCCAGATAGGTCGGGATGTGGTCTTCTTTCCGTTAGCCTGGAAGTTTTTCCAAAGCCAACCCACGGGCATTCGTTGCTTTACGAGTTTATTTTTTACTCTAGCTTATTTTGAATCGCCGGGATCAGAATCGCGGCTATCCTGAGCTACGAGTAACTTAAACGAGTGCTTAGAGTCCGACAGAAAAAGAGTTAGGGAGCACCGCGATAGGAGGCACTGAACTCCCAATGTCCGATGGGAAGGATTGGCGGGGGCTGCGAAATCGGATTTGAGCAAGGGCGAAGGTCCTTTAGGTGCTTTAAAAAAAAAGGAAGGGGGAGGGGGGTTGCTCATGATTGGTGACATTCAGCCCACCCACGAAATCGTTGCAAGGGTAAGAAGACCCCAGCCAACCAGCAAGGGGTGGGAAAAGCGGTTCCGAAGGCCAAAAAGTGGAGAGGCCGGAGCGGAGTAGCCTTCCCTCGCCAAGGCAAAAAAATCTTTCGGGCCGGACTAGTAAAACGGAGAGGAGAGGACGCGGTGTTTATCGTCAACCTCCTCCTCTCTGGAGCATCTACTTTGGGTGGGCAGAATTTGCCAACTTCAGTCCTACTGATTGCTATGCCTTTGCCCTCGGCTCTTTAAAAAAAAAGCATACTCGGCTGAGTCAAGAAGGCCAGTTTCAGGCTGCCCAACAAGGTTTGCAAACTTGATGCCTGGCACCTAACCGCTGGTGCCCATCCCCAGCTCTGCTGGCCCGTTGGGGAGTTGAAATGAAGGGTATCTGCTCTTTCCTTTTTGGAAGGAGAGCCCTGGAAGGCTTGCCGGAGCTGATCTGGCATTCTGAAGGAGGAGGGGACCCTCGTTTTTTTAGCCTTCCGGAGAACGAATATTTGCTCACTGACAATGCTGCTCCAGCTACCAGAAAGAAGGATCTGTTGTATCTGTTGTTTTGAACAGGGGAAAACCAAATAGACGGTGGACGTTTCTAAATCTTGACATCAGATTGAGATGTAGTCAACATTTTTCAGAAATGCGCAAATGATAGACTAATTAGAAACGTGTTTTGTTGGTGATTTCTTAGAAATACCTTTCACTGTGCAGGGTGGGGTTTACTTCTTTATAAATAGATATAAAATTAACCTGAGTTGAAAGCATCTCCTTACTTTTTTATTCTCCAGTGGCCAACAGGATTCTAATCTATTTTGTTATTGTTGTTAGTTGCGAAGTCGTGTCCGACCCATCCTGACCCCATGGACAACGTTCCTCCAGGCCTTCCTGTCCTCTACCATCTTCTGGAGTCCATTTAGGCTCACTCCTACTGCTTCAGTGACTCCATCCAGCCACCTCATTCTCTGTCGTCCCTTTCTTCTCTTGCCCTCAACCTTTCCCAGCATTAGGCTCTTCTCCAGTGAGTCCTTCCTTCTCATTAGGTGGCCAAAGTATTTGAGTTTCAACTTCAGGATCTGGCCTTCTAAAGAGCAGTCTAATCTATATGGTCCCATATGTACTGCATTGTATTCCTATACTAGTATATACTGTATATAGCGGCAGTGATCATATATTTCAGAAAGTACTTCTGTTATATCCATTCATCATCCTTGGTGATGTTGGCTGGAGTTTATGAGAATTATAATCCAAAATATTTTGAGAAATTTTGCTGACAAGCTCTAACGAACTGTTTTTCTAAGAATCCATATCTACATCCAGAAAGAGAGATAAATAGGCAGTGCGCTATTCAACTTTCAATTTTGAGTTCTGAAGTCCACACATCTTAAAGATGACAAGGTTAGGAAACACTTCATTACAGTATAATACAGTCATAGGTATACAGTAATTACTTATTTCACATAACTGGTAAACAGCAACAAACAGCAAGACACAGACTAACTTTTCTACTTTTTTTCCTTGTCTTTTGATACAGCACAATTATGAATAAATAATTGTTGCCACAGATATTTTATATAGCTGTTATGTGAACAAGCATAGATTTGTAATCATTTCAGTCTGTTGGGAAAATACTTAATAATCATTATAATCTTTTAAATTGTTTTTAAGTTTTGAAATTTGTTGTATTGTTTTAAAAAAACCTTGTGAACCGCCCTGAGTCCTACGGGAGAAGGGCGGTATATAAATCTAAATAAATAAAATAAATAAATAAAATAAATAAAAATTCTCTATATAAAATAGGATAGCTAAGCTAAGTTTAGATGTGATTAGTACTTGGATGGAGGACTACCTGGAAATCCAAGGGTCAAGGGCTAGATTGGGAAACTATCTGGACATACCCATGAAATAATCGGGAACTGAACTCAGGTGGAGACTTTCATCACTCTGATGAACTTTTAACAGGTCTTCAGGAAGCGTTACAATAAGTGTCCGCTAGAGGATGCTGTCTCTATATTGATCTTGAATCATATTAAATCGCGATTTTTCTTTTTCTGCATAACGTTGCTTTCAGTCATACCTGGAGTATTAAAATATATACAAAATAGCACTATTTGGTTTCAAGGCTGCCCTGTCTTAGTTTCTAGATAACCCAGATCCATATTATTCAATTTACAGTTAATCATTGCGACTAGATTTCTCCTAAGGCTAATTCTCTGAAGGGGGAAACCCCAGATCAAGTCAAACAGCCCTTCTACCACCCGCTTTCCAGTTAGCTGACAATCAAGTGATTCAAGATCTTCTAAAGCTATTTATTTCTCATCTTTCCATAAAACCAAAGTAAAATGAATAAAAATTCTGGAGCAGCACAAGAGATCTTGCTAGTTTATAAAACAGAAATGTATACCTAATTCATAAGGTTAAATAATAATGAAATGTTTTAATGTTTATATGAATCCTAGGAAGGCAAATTATAAAGAAATCTATAAAAATTTGGTAACACAATGCTAATATTTAGGTACATAGTGTACCTCTTAAGGTCAGAGTTTTATACAAGGGAAAATAAAGAGGTAAGGCAGTCTGTACTGGCCCATCACATCAATCTGAATTTCCAGAAACCCTTCCACAAATCCTGATTTGATAATCCATCTCAATTTCTTGGCTCAATATCAAATTGCCGTTTTATTCTCCTGTGGACATATGTTCAATATCCCCGTTTAGCTTAGAGAGCTGAGATTTCCTTGTAATCTCCTAGCTATCCTCTACTTGAGTCTGGCGCTGCTTAGCTTCTTTGAAGATTAAACAAAATCAGCTAGGTGCTACTACTGATAGTGACATTAAAAATACATTATTCCATATTCAAGTAAATATGCCCTTGAGTCACCTCAATTCCTGGTGACTATGGTCACACTCATGTGGTTTTCTTGGCAGCCATAAATGTTTTTATTAGAAATATGAATACATGTCCTTATCCTTAGATTATGTCATATTCTCTAAATTTATAATTCTAAACTATATAGAGTTGCTACCCTGTATCAAATGTTCAGTTTACTCATAACTATGAATAGTATTGACCAGTCTATGTCTTAATGAAACATAGTAAATTAAAAAAAATGGAAAGATTGTGAGCAAAGTAGATGGGAATAGACTGCCACTATAAATAATATTTCCAACATTAAATGACTGTAGTGGTACTCATACAATGGGATTTTACATAGTTCACCAATTTTCCATTTTTGGTCTATCCCAAATATGGCTTGGATTCCCCAATCCACCAGCACAGATTTAGGACATTGTACAGAAATTTGGGGGAACATATAAAAAATTTGTTTCAGCACTAAGACAGTATCTATCAGCAGAATAGTACAACATGAGACAAATCTATCCGCTGCATTTATGAAAAAAGATTTCCATGACTCAATTAATACATTGATGAAAGATGTACTCGAAAATCTTATATGAGGAGACGCTTTTGCCTTATATCTTGATAATGTTTATGTGCCATCAAGTTGTTGTCAACTGTTAGGGACCACATAGATATGTCTCCTCCATTACTATCCCTGGTCTTTCAATGGTGGATTCAGTAAATCTATCTACCTTACTGCTGGTGATCCTCTTCTTCTGTTTTCTTCTAACTTTCCCAAAATAAGAAGCTTCTCCAGAGAAGTCTTCATATAATGCATCTAAAGTAATATAATTTGACTCTGATTATTTGTGCCTCTAGATTGATTTGCTTAATGATCTATTCATTTAATTTCTTGGCTGTCCACTATATTCTCAGGAATCTTCACCCACACCAGGTTTCAAAAGGATCAACACACTTTCAATCCTGGTCTTTCAAAGTCCAACCTTTACTTCCATAGATACAGCTCTCTCTCTCCCTCTCTCTCTCTCTCTCCCCCCCCCCATAAGAGAACCAATAACTACAGAAGACTTCAAACTTCAAGAAGGCAACTGGACAAAGCACTAAGGGTTGAAGAATATTTACATCTGAGGAACAGAAAGAGATGCATACTAAGTTCTACCAAACACACAACAGCAGTTTCCAGCTGCAGGCCACAAGGCTGATTACTATATTAATCTTGTTCTTCATTGTTTTCTGTAACAAAATAGTTTTGATATTCTTAGAATATTATCAGTTTAAACTGATATACAGTTCTTATATTTAATCAGACCATTGTTGTCAGTGTCCCCTATCTCTTTTCAGAAATAATGTACTGTAGCGACAGCTGAAAGATGTTGTCACAGCTTCCTACCACTTGATCCCAGTCAGTATTTTCCCCCCTTTTCTTTCATGGATTGGCACTGGTGGTTGCATTCTGTTAATTTTCAATTTGGCGTGGATGATTTCTGAACTTTGCCTCATCCTTTCCATTCCTTCCTGGTCATCTATGTCTAGTTACTCTGAACCACTGCTTCCTGCACCTCCTGCCCCCAAGTATCATAATGAGCTAAATCTGTTAAAAACTGAATCTCTACTAGTCACACATCCATGCTGTCACCAACCGAGTTGGTGCATGAGAATCCAAAATTAAGGAACAGAAAGAAATTAACAAAGGAGGCCTCCAAAAAGGGAATGGAGTAAAGTAACTTGATGCATATATTAAATATATTACTATATTTAATATATTAAATATAGTAATATAATATATCAATATATTAAATATAACTCATCATCATGTTATATTGATGGAGAAGGAACACCTCGGAAAAATAAAGAGGGTCAATCAATCAGAATTAGAGCTAGAAGGGACTTCGGAGGTCTTCTAGTCCAACCCTCTCTGCTCAAGCAGGAGGCCCTATAGTCCAGGGGTAGGCAACCTTGGCTCTTTTATGACTTGTGGACGTCAACTCCCGGAATTCCTGAGCCAGACATGCTGGGAGTTGATGTCCATGAGTCATGAAAGAGCCAAGGTTGCCTACCCCTGCCCTATACCAATCAATAATCTTCTAATCAATTAACGTGAGAGAGTTGAGGATAGTTTTAAGAGGTTGAGTAACAAAAGAGCGAAGTTACGCTCAGAATGCACGAAACCAGCGGCACAGCTCATGTTGGCGCCAGAGCTGCTGCGCAGTGAGGCCTTACCGGCACCTGAAAGCCGCAGGGACTTCCAGGAAGGCCCTGGTGGCACTTTATCCGCCTTCCTCCACTCTGGGAAGTTTTGCTTCACATGCCCAGAGCGCTTCATGGCAGTGGCTGAAGCAGAGGAGTAAGCCGCTCTTGAACCTTTTGGGACTCAGCTCAGTCTTGGCGAGGTGTCGTGTCACTGAAGTCTTCCTCTCCGTTTAAATACATTGCTCAGGTTCAGGATTAAAGTGCTGAGGCAGCGCGAGTGTCTGGTGTGCGCCTAGCCTGGGCGTTCCATTCTGAATGAAAAAATGCCAGTTACCGGTTTTTTATCTAATGTCAGTTTTCAAGAAGAGATCTGGGCTTACGTATGCTATTTCAGGGGTTCCGAACCTTGGCAATTTTAAGACCTGTGGACTTCAACTCCCATGCTGGCTGGGGAATTCTGGGAGCTGAAGTCCACAGATCTTAAAGTTGCCAAGGTTCGGGACCCCTGCACTATTGTATAGGCTACGTTTGCTCTTATGGGCACATTTCAATGGGCCCAAGGCCCAAGGCTAGAAATGAGCGTCCCACCTTAGCTATGAAAGCCAGCTGGGTGACTTTGGGCCAGTCACTCCCTCTCAAACCAACCCATTTCATAGGTTGCTCTTGTAGGGAAAACAGGAGGATGAAGGTGGTAGTAGGTAAGTACAGCACCTTGAGTTATTTATAAAAATAATAAAGGTAGGATTAAAAACTGTGAGAGGGATCTCGGAGTCCTAGTGGACAATCACTTAAATGTGAGCCAGCAGTGTGCTGCAGCTGCCAAAAAAGCCAACACAGTGCTAGGCTGCATTAACAGAGGGATAGAATGAAGATCACATGAAGTGTTAATACCACCTTACAATGCCTTGGTATGGCCACACCTGGAATACTGCATCCAGTTTTGGTCACCACGATGTAAAAAATAAGTTGAGACTCTAGAAAGAGTACAGAGAAGAGCAACAGATGATTAGGGGACTGGAGGCTGAAACATATAAGGAACGGTTGCTGGAATTGGGAATGTCTAGTTTAATGAAGAGAAGGACGAGGGTGGGGACATGATAGCAGTATTCCAATAGCTCAGGGGTTGTCACAAAGAAGAGGGAGTCAAGCTATTCTCCAAAGCACTTGAAGGCAGGACAAGAAGCAACTGATGGAAACTAACCAAAGAGAGAAGCAACCTAGAACTAAGGAGAAATTTCCTGACAGTTAGAACAATTAACCAGTGGAACAACCTGCCTCCGGAAGCTGTGAATCAGACATGTCAAACACAAGGCCCAGGGGCCAGATCCGGCCTGCGAAGTGGTTTCATGTGGCCCCCGAAGCCATCCTGTAAACAGTGAGGGAACGGCCCCCTCTGCCTTGGCCCTGGCCCAGAGACCCTCCTCCTGCCAGAGACCCTCAGATCTGTCCCACTCCTGCCCAGGCCCCCATAGGTACCCTTGATGCGAATGATGTAGAGCTGGCCACGCCCACCCAGTAGGCCATACACACACTAGCCACGCCCACCCAGTAGGCCACGCCCACCCTGGCCATACCCACCCGGCCCCCCGAGGGCAACCACAATGCTGATGTGGCCCTCAATGAAATTGAGTTTGACACCCCTGCTGTGAATGCTCCAACACTGGAAGTTTTAAAGAAGAGACTGGACAGCCATTTGTCTGAAATAGTATAGGGTTTCCTGCCTGAGCAGGAGTTGGACTAGATGACCTCCAAGGTCCCTTCCAACTCTATTATTATTTTAAAAAGTTTCTTTAAAGGCAGAGCCATAATTCCCTCAGATTTCTAAGTGAATGTTCAGGGGCTGTTGCTGGCAGATCTCATTGCTGTCTGGAAGGTTGTAATGAATGGAAGGGTTTTCTAAACACAAAATAGCCCTGCCTGTTGGAATAAATACATATCAGAGGGAATCATGTACACAACACACACACACTTTTAAGACTTTTAAGAATAATTGACTTCAGCTTTCCATCTTTGCCCCAATACTTTCAGAGCTCTACATGTTATTTTCAAATAATTCACAATTATATGATATGAAAAAGCTGCAATCACTTTAAGACGGAGTCATTAAAGCAGTGGGTCCTTATTGTGATTTAGAAGCCATAAAATAAGATGTCCCTGCATAAATAAATGGCTCCTATAGGGTAGGGTTCAAAATACTTCTTCTGAAGCATTTTTAAAATGTATACTATTGTGCTAATTATTTTATTTATTGCTTTTGAAAGAATTGGGAGTTCAGGAAGAACCCCCCCTCCCAAGTGATGGACTAGATTCTCCATCAGGAGGAATTATCTGATGCCAGGAGTTACAATTTAGCTCATGCAGACATACAACTCTGTCTTGCTAGGGTTTTGTTTGTTTCAGGCCTTCCAGCTCGATTCAAAACATCAGCACAATCTGCAGCTTGCCTGAGGTGTCAATATACAACTGTACGCTCATGTGCTGATGACATCTCACTCCAAACTGATGTGGTCAGTTATCCATTAGTTGCAGCCAGAATTGGCAAAATTGGAGGCAAGAATGTTTCTCCTTCGCCTCTCAATGGCTTCATGCACATATGAAGTAAAATGGAAAAGAAGATTTGGTACTATGGAGCATCCAATACTATGGATTTGACTACTTCCAGTTGCTGTGTGGAACTGTCTTCTCAGAAGTGGAAATATCATTTCTTTTACTTTCTTATTTGTTGCCCTCTGTAGCTCTACAAAAGGATCAGCTCTTTCAGATTTTAAATTTCATAAGTGAGCAAAGCATTCTTATTTTTCTAATTATTTTATTTGTATGGCATCAGATTGGAAAAGAGGTGCTAAGCTAGAGTGTCCCATGTGCCAAATAACTGGCTAATTTTGGTACTGTTCTGTTTAACCTTGATTATTATAAATGTAATTCATTTCTCAGTATTGTGCAATAAGTTCAGGTTAATTCAGGAAAATAAATAGAGAGGTGGGTAGAAAAGGAAAAGTACCTTAAACTGGTAGATAAGTGACAAATAAATGGGCACCTTGAACCTTCTTGGCTACAATTTTGCCAATTCTGGCTGCAACAAATGGAAAACTGATTAGGACAATTCAGGTCCTAATTTGAACTGAACTTTAACTGCTTTAATTGCTTTAAAATTAAATTGTGTTTGACTATGAATTTGTGTTGACTGAATAGTACAGACATGTCAAACACAAAGCCCGGGGGCCGGATCCGGCCCGCGAAGTGGTTTCATGTGGCCCGTGAAGCCATCCTGGAAACATTGAGGGAACAGCCCCCACTGCCTTGGCCCTGGCCCAGAGATTCTCCTTCTGCCAGAGACCCTCAGATCTGTCCCACTCCTGCCCAGGCCCCCATAGGCACCCTTGATGCGAACGATGTAGAGCTGGCCACGCCCACCCAGTGGGCCATACATACTCTAGCCATGCCCACCCAGTAGGCCATGCCCACCCAGGCCACACCCACCCGGCCCCTTGAGGGCAATCGCAATGCTGATGCGGCCCTCAATGAAATTGAGTTTGACACCCCTGGAATAGTAAGATAGTGTCCTTTCTACCCTTCAAGAATTTCCTGCTTTCCTGCTTCATTCCTTTTCCTCATTGGGAGATAAGCCAATCTCACAGGAGATAAGTAAAATCAAACTTTCTTAGAAAAGGAAATATAAAATATAATTCCGCTATTTTTAACTATAAATATAATAATTTGGGGTACATATACTCAGAGATTTTCAGTATATAGTGACACTGCTTACATGCATTGAAACAACCAGTACTTAATAAATTAATTTTAAAACAATACCATAATTTTTAATAAAGCTTTAAAGATTATTTTCTGAAGATAAGAATCAGATTAAGCCATGCACTTAAATTTCATGGACTGTTTGCTTACAGAACACCAGCCATATTGGGATACTTGACATCCAGGTATTTTAAGTGTCCTTTAGGATATATGTGAACTGGTTTAGATCCCCAAGCTTACTCTTGCATTGGTATTATAACAATGAACGACCAGGCCATGCAGGAGACAAATAGCAGATAGGACTCACTGGTGTGTGTTGTTGTTTTTTTCATTCTGCTGGTGTCAAGAGTAGAGTTTGAAGCCATACTGACACTGGGCCATTCTTTCACATACATTACATTATTTCTGAGACAATCACAGGAAATACTACTTAATAAAAACTTCAGGAATTTCTTCTACCAAATACTGTGGCTACCAGACTGATATTAATATTCAGGAAAAAGAGAATACGTAGTTGCTGTTTTTTACTCCAGCACCCATGCAAACTTGCTGCCTCTTTCCAAGTTTTACTTTTGTCTTGAAAGATGGCTGCTGTGTTCGTTTTCTGGATTAGTTACCGCATCTCCCCTTGGCACAGAAAATGTGCAGCTGCTCTCCAAAGCTCATTTTTATGGTACAGAAAGGTTTCACTCCCTTTTTTCTTCTTTGGTCAAAGGCAGAGAGAAAGACTTGTGAATCACCAGATTTGTAATAGTTTTAAGTGGTTAGAATACTTTTGTATAGGGAAAAATATAAATGGATTTAATTGAGCAAACTAAGTATGTTGTTAATGCTGTGACTCTAAATGACTTTGTGCAGGGCAGGTGAAATTGCAACTTTTCCCCTTACTGTTTCCATATATTAGTTCATTTTTTGCCCCTTGTATTAAAATTTAAAAATGTGTACTACCATTTTGTGAGCTGTTATTTATGTCAGCTTACTAAAATATTCAGTAGTTTCTATTCAAAAGCAATACAGAGATCAGTCAAGCTCAATTACCACTGAGGAGAAGCCATGATGGTGCAGTGGTTAGAATGCAGTATTGCAAGCTGCCAGGAGTTCAATTCTGACCAGCTCAAGGTTGACTCAGCCTTCCATCCTTCAAAGGTCAGTAAAATGAGGACCCAGATTGTTGGGGGCAATATGCTGACTCTGTAAACTGCTTAGAGAGCAGTTTACAGAGCACTATGGAGCGATATATAAGTCTGCTATTGCTACTGCTACTACGAAGCAAGTTTATGAACAAATATATTGTAGTCTTGTGTTATAAGAACAAGTGTGTTCCTATTTACACTATGATTCTAGTTTGCCTTCTCAATAAAGCCAGGTTGAATATTTTCATCAAACGCTTTATTCTTGGTTCACTTCCTTTCTCAGCATCTCAGCTACAGTATGCTCATGGTAAGAGGAGAGCTATGTTAGTCTATGGCAAATTAAAACTGTGTTAGTCAACCTCAGCTACTTAAAACTATATGAACTTTTAATTTCCAGAATTCCTCAGCCTATGAATGTTGATACACACTGGTCTGTGGTAACAAAAGATCAGAAAAAGTCTGGTAGCCCTTTTCCAACTAACAACTTTTATTATTAAAAGGTATATATTTCTGTGAGCTGAAGCTCACTTCATCAAATGCGAGGTCGTTTCATCAACTATACTCCTGTCACAAGCCATATCAAGTAGTGACCACTCATAGGAAGAGGCAAGATAATGAATATGTTTCAAAAGCAGCAGACTCCAAATATTTTGGTTTAACCTGTCAGTTACCTTCATCGCCATGATTATAGTATATAAAAACAGTCCAGTCAAATCTCACAGATACCTCTTTGATCCATAAGGACTCCTACAGTTAAGGGTAACAAATAAACATTTCATGAAAGGCCAGGAGAACAAGCCATTGTTCCTTTGCCTATATTAATTTTTGAAAGCAAAGGTCCTGATTCCACCGGTTTAAAGCCTGCATGGATACAATGTTTTGGGATCCCATGGTATTCAGCTGTGATGGAATGTAGCCTGGATTCCCAGAAGGGAGGGAATACTTTCCAGAGGAGCAAGAGACAACTCAGTTCAGATAGGTCATGTGAGAGAAAGAGAGGGAAGACAGCTCCTCCCTAATAGTTTCCATAGATTTGTGGTGGTGGACGTTTCCTTTAGTTTGGCAAGATTCTGTATATAGATGTGGAACAATCTGCTTGGAGGAGTCATGTTTTCCTTGGGTTTTGGAGCCTGACATCAGCCCCTAAAATATATACTTGCTTGATCTTTTCCCTAGGAAAAAAGCCATGCTGCTCTGGCTATTTTAGTTTGTGATCAAGATCTTCTTGAAGGTAACCAGAAAGCTGTTTAACTACTGAATATATCACTCTCAGAGTTCTTTCTTTTCCTTCTCCAGAGTATTATGAGGCAGTATTATGAGGCAATAAGAAATTTACCACTCCATGCTCTGGATCCCTCCATTAATCTATTGGTCCCATTCAGCCCGAATCTGAAAACAGCTGGGGAGAAGGAGGTTTGTTAAGGGCAAAGAAGAAGGTAAGTATTCTGTAAATGGATTAATTTTCTTGAAATCTTAGCTCTCCCAACTTCTGACTAAAGTCATTGTCCTAAATTGTGAAGAATGGACATCACAAGATTAGCATAATATGATTATACAATTTGTATGGTTTTTTGCAAGATTCCCATACCCTTAATTTTGCTATTTATATTCAATCTTCAGTATATTATGACTCTGAAAAATTCACACTGGGTTGTTATACAAAATGTCCCTTCCAGTTCCTTTCCTTATGGCATGCTTGCCTGCAATAAGTCACCAGACTCCATGATTAACCATAAGGCTTTGCACCAAATATGGATGCATACCTGGTAGAAGTCTCACTTGAAAAATCTAATTTCCCATATGTTCTTTTTCTTCCACTGCTTCCATTGCTGGTAGTGGGGAAAAATCAATACTAGCAAAAGCCATTAAAATAGTTTTTTGCCTGCTGAGAGCACAGATAGATTTAACTGTCAAATCAATCAAACTGTCCATTATTAAATGAGCCTCTCATTCATTGATTTTTATGGTAATCTACATATGCTGTATCTTGATTTCTATAGGCCTTGTTCATCCTACTGACTGGTTTAGACGATGTGTGCTCCTCACAACAGCAAGTTGGGAGAGCCCAAATAATGCAGTTGCCTCCTTGTTCTTCCTTTGCCAAGTTTCCTGTTGGATCTTTTCCAGAAAGGGGTTATATGCTTTGTAAAACTTTAAATGTGCAACCTTTCTATTTCCCATGGAATTTACAGTTTTATTTGTAACTTCTGATGTAACTCTCTTAAGACATGTTTTAGGCAGATTGATACCAGAGGATTCATTGAACAGCCTTTCCAGATAATCTCAAACCAGTGATTTATATATAGAAAGCTGCGAAATCTAAAACCATTTGATGGCCTTTTCTTCAAGCTTAATGTGACAAAATGTACAGTACAGTGGCATAGCTATGTTGGGTATAAAATGCACACCTCAAAGAAAAATCCATAACAGTTTCTGCAGTAGATAAACATAGCTTATGTTTCAGTCATGCTGAACTGATGCTAAATCTCTTTCTCCTAGCAATGATTGGGGGCTTTTAAAATAATATAGTGCTTTTTTTAATGTTATGAGAAATATAAAAATGTTGGGATGATTTATATCAGGGAAATGTTTAGATACTCAAATGTAATGGATTTTGAGAAAATTTCAATTAATAAGAACGTTTTGAATGGTTTCAAAAGATTAGCTGTGGATTTATTTAAAGATTAATATTTGTTTGAATATGGTTAAAAAGAATAGAATTTTTTTTGGACATAAATGTATTTTAGCTTAAGAGGGACATGTTTTTCAAGTAGTATATTATTTACTTCTCTTTTTTGTTTTTAAGATATGAGAAATGTAAAATTGTTGGGATGGCTTGCATTAGGAAAAAGACTTAAATACTTAAGTGTAATTAACTAAGAAAATCTTAACAGGTAAAAATGTTTTTGAACATTGTGGGGAAAATAAGAAAAACAGGATCTATGTTAAGGCGATTAGGATGATTAATTAGAAAAAAAAGCTTCGACTTCCGGTGGCTCCGCGGCGACGAAGGGAGCCTTCCCGGGCTGCCCGCGGCTCAGCTGTTGTTTTTTCGCCCGAAACAGCGCCGATCAGCTGTTCGGGCGAATCCGAAGCCCCCTCCTCGGGAGAAGAGGAGGGGGCGAGCTCCCAGGTAGGGGTAGAGTTCTCCAGGGCCGCCTGAGCTTATGGCTTGGGCGGCTGAAGGATTGAACTCCCCCGTAGCCTGGGCTGCTCCCAGCTGGCCGTCGCCTCTGCTCCTGACTTCTTGGAGCAGAGCCAGCCGTCTGCGACCACCCCTGCCTGAAGGAATGACTATGATTTAAAGGAGCAGGCAGAGCGATACAAGAGGAAATGGTAAAGAGGATTACTATGTTTTACTCTCCAGCTTGATGGACTTTTTTGGATTACAAATCTGAAGTGAAAGTGCGTCATATTTGGTAAAAGATGGCGGCTAAACCACCCCCTAAAACTCTTCGGAGTGCTGGAACTTCTCCCGTGCAACAATCATTATTGCAGGCGCTGCATCCTCCTGATGTATTGACATCAAAGGACTTACAAGATGCTCTTGAAAAACATACCCAGGTAATTTTGGAATCAATTAATATTAGATTTGCACAGATGGAGGAGAAATTGGAGAAATTGGAGGAGAGAATGGAGGAGAGGATGGAACAGAAGCTCAAAGCAATGAGGGTAGACATCTTGACTTCAGTGTGTAAAGTGGCTCGGTGTGTGGAAGAATTGGAGGAAAAGCTAGAAGACTTGACTCAAAAGAATGCTATATTAGAAGCAAAAGTATTGGAGAATGAAAATAAAATGGAAAAGGAACTGTGTCTTGCTCAATATTTCCAGATGCAGTTTGCCATTAGAATTAGAGGCTTAAAGGAGAATACTAAGGAAGATCTAAAGCAGCTGGTTTCTGAGGCTTTTGAAATAGTGTTGAAACAGCCAGCATCTGAAATAAAAGGAGGCATGGACAAAGTATTTCGTGTGAATTCATGGATTGCCAGACAGAGGAAGTTGCCTAGAGATGTGGTGGTATATTTTGCAAAAAGGGAAACTAGAGATGAAGTTATACAAGCTGCTTATGATACTAAAGTTATGATTGCTAATCAAGAAGTTTTGGTCTTAAAAGAAATTCCTCCAAAGATTCTAAGGAGAAGGAAGGATTTTACATTTCTTGTGCAAGAGCTCAAGCAGCGAGATATAAGGTTCAGATGGGAGATCCCAGTGGGGTTGATGGTGACGCACGAAGGTAAAAAGTACCGTTTGGTTACTGTGATGCAAGCGCGTGATTTCTACAATAATGTTTTAAATGCAACGCCATTAACACTTTTGGAAGCTGGAAAGGGATCTGGAGAAGGAGCGCATCAAGAGGCCGAAGATGGTCAGATAGAAGACAACGGTGTTGGAGGAGATCAAGATATAACCTCGTCGGATGAATCTATAAAACAGAGGGTGACGCGTGCTGCTGCAAAACGATCTAAGAAGAGAAAGTAGCAGGAATCGCAGAAGTCTTTGGAACTTTTACGATATAGTCAAGTAGTCAAGTAGGGGAGGGGGGAAAAGATTTGGGTGTAGACGCAATATATTTTTATATTTGGTGGTTTTGTGAAAAGGCTGAGCTTTTTTGGATTAAAGTTCAAGTTTTGTTTGCAATCTTTTTTTTTTTTCTTCTTTTTTCTTTTTTGTTGTGTTTGGAATAATTATAGATGTGGTACTGGAAGAGGAACGGTCGATTACAGAAGAGTTGACTTTAAAGTTTTTTTGA
This sequence comes from Vipera berus, assembly GCF_964194415.1. Classification (NCBI taxonomy): domain Eukaryota; kingdom Metazoa; phylum Chordata; class Lepidosauria; order Squamata; family Viperidae; genus Vipera; species Vipera berus. Next base: position 104,763,533 of record NC_138202.1, on the reverse strand, counting down.
TTTGGGATCCTTGGTTAATTTGGAAAATTATTTGTAAGAATGTTATATCATGGAATGGATAAAATGGATGGAGTTTATTTAGGATAAGTATAGGGTTGAGAAGGGTTTTTTTTTTCTTTTTCCTTTTTTTTTTGTCTTTAATATATGTTTAATACTATTAAGGTTTGTTCCATTCTATATAAGCTAGAGAGTGTCCTTTTCTTATTCTAGTTTTTTTTTATATATATATTTAATATTGTTAAGGTTTGTTTTATCCTATATAAGCTAGAGAGTGATGGATTTTAGAATTTATAGTTGTTAGTATATGGTTGCTTAGGTTTGCTTTTTTTTTATATATATATATACCTTGTATTCAGCTCTGGGAAGTAGGGGGGGGAGGGGGGGAGGTAGGGGGGGGAGGAGGGAGGGGGGAGGAGGGGAGGTAGGGGGGGAGGAGGGAGGGGGAAGGGGGGTTTTTTAAAGGAAAATTGTATTTTAAAACTTTTCAATAAAAAAAAAAGCTTCACATTGATGTGGTTGTTACTTGTAGAAATACTAGAAAAATGTTTATATTCAATTATTTATTAAAATACTAAGAAATGTACTAATTTAAGGTTGATAAATGAGAATATTACAGGAAGAAGAGAAAATCAAGGAAAGGTACTATGTGGATTATAGAATTGTAGAAACTAATTGTTATTGATTGTTTGTAAACATAAACCCAGACAAAACGCTGTTTACCAAATATTAAGGTGATTATGTTAAAAAAATTAATAATATATTTTTTTTAAAAAAATAAAGATATTTATTTATACATCACCATAACACATAGCACTTTACAAAGGAAAAAGTTGACTGTCCCTTAATGCAGGGGATTGATTATAAGGTGGATGTTACATTGTTCTGAGATTCATTTTTGCTTAAACTACTCCTAGTATTTTTTTCCATCCCCCAAAGCAGAAGAATTAAAGCTATTATTATTTCACTGGTGGAAAATTATGTTCCTGTTTCTGAGATCATGGTTTGCCCTTTATTCTTTCTGCTTGAGGTTTCTTAGTATTACATTTTGTAAATAACCCTGCTTACTGAGCCCTTAACTATTAATTATTATTTATTATTAATTATTCACAAAGTATGAGGCAAAGTCACACACACACACACAGAGAGATACAAATAACCAAATGGATTCCACAGGTGGAAGCCTCTAGCTGAGCAAGCCTGGGGTTAGAACAGGGGTGGGCAACCATGGCAACAGTTCATATATAGCACACTAGACAGGAGATATTGTTTTATTACCTTTTGGTAAATAATGTCAGTAGACAGGAATGTAGCCATATATCTGCAGATGAAATTTATCACTCAACTTTTTATATGACATTTGGCTTCTGCTGAGGATTCCTTGTCCTGAGCAGCTATCTCTTAGCCGCACATAAAGTCCTGCCTAAAATTTCTAAAATTTCATAGCACAATCCTTTATGCAAATCAAAAAACATTTCAGTCATAGTCTGCTTCATATTTCAGTGGGGAAATGAATACCTGCAATTTTGTTTCCAGAGTAAGGATGATAGGTTTCTGAGTTATATTTTATCTATTACAAGTGTCCTATCTTTTTATTTGTAAATAAATTAGAAATATATGTAGAGTACAAATATCTCTTCTATTGCTATTTCCACCTTATTCAAGGGCTTTTTTATTTGTGTTATTTACATAAATTAGACATAAAGCTAAAGATGGTGTGTTTAAGCTGAATTGATTGTGAATACAAAACAACTGTAGACCAGGCAACTAATTATGGTTTTGCATGTTATATGAATCCAGCCAGCTGCATTTTCCATAACCCACAATAAAACAAACTTTAGTGTAATACATGTGCAAATCTCCCAATAGAACAAGAAAGCACATGTTAATAAAGAGGTCAACATTCCTGTAGCTTTATAGCTGAAATTCTGTTCAGCCTGGCTATCTTAGTTTCTAAGCATTTCTATTTAAAGCCACTGTTGAATGCTCCACGTTGAGTGAAAACATTTTAAGGTACGTTAACAATTTTATTTGAAAGAGAGCAGGGATGAAGAGTCAAAAAGTTTCAGTCATGATTAGTAAATGAAGTTAGTAAGGGTATCAAAAAGATCCCTACTATTTGCTTGCAAAAATAAAATCTTCTAGTATTGTTTTCTCTAACATTGTGATTTTATCGAGCAGCTAGTCATAAGGAACTTTTGGGATCTTTGAAACTTTCCAGAATGACCTTGTTTCCCACATAGTACTGTGGCTCCTTGTGAGTGAGAAAATGGCCATAACGTTGGAGATAAGTTGGTGAGCTCCATCAAATCTAATGATTTGACAGCTTGCACATTGTTAACTCACTGGAGAAGAGCCTAATGCTGGGAAAGATCGAGGGCAATAGAAGAAGGGGACGACAGAGAATGAGGTGGCTGGATGGAGTCACTGAAGCAGTAGGCGTGAGCTTAAATGGACTCCAGAAGATGGTAGAGGACAGGAAGGCCTGGAGGAATGTTGTCCATAGGGTCGAGATGGGTCGGACACGACTTCGCAGCTAACAACAACAACAACATTGTTAAAACACTGTATTGACCATTCTCCACTAGTATTGCCAGCACTTTAATTAGTGTGTGTTGAGTATTTTTGAACTTCATGAAACAACATCTGAAATTTATCTAGCAACAAAGCATCACCTGGTGAATTGCGCAGATTAAGCTGTCATTGACAGCTTAACTATAGCAGCCATTGGAGAACCCAGCAATCCTGCACATGTGTTCACAAGTTTCAGTTTGCTCAACCATTGATACAGTATATTAATGCAAGATAGGCATAAGGATCATGGTTCCTACATTTACAAAAGGCACCTTGTTTTTTAAAAGAATATTTATTAAACCAATATTTAATTCAGATTTTATGTGCTGTACGTATTTACTCAGCACATGATTGTACAGTGAGTTGCATCTCATGTTGCAGAGCATGATTTTGAGGTGGGAAGGAAAAAGGCAACACATAGAAGAATCAGGTACCTGGTCACAAAATGAAACCAGACCAACTACTATTAAATGAAATTCTCGTACAGGTTATACCACTCTAATAGGAACCCAATCTATATCAAATAAAGCAATGAAATAACACAGCAAAATGAAGAGAATGAGTCAAAGCAGCAACTGGATGGGGAATGAATGGGTCATCTCCTCAATTGTGGAAACCACTATAATTCCCTTGAAGTAATTGGAGCTCTGCTGATTAAGCCAGCTGGGGATTTGTTCTTATAAAACTTGGTTCCTCCCCAAATATTTTTCCTTCTTCAAGGGGGCACCTGTCGGTGGTGGAGTTGGGGATGGTGCTGGATTAGTGCACATGCAGCCTGTCTGCTTGGCCCCAACCCTTTGCACCCAAAATGAACTCCAGCTGCTGCTCTCCACAGCAGGTGCTCCATCCATCCTCTGGCAGCTGTTTGAATGCATACTGTTATCATCCATATGAAGTCCAATGGCCTTGTCTCAATGCAGGATCTATCCTCTGAACCTCATGATTATGACTTGGTTCTCCCTGTGGAAGAAACATACATCTAGAACAGGGGTGTCAAACTGCCAGGCCACGGGCCGGATGCATCATACAGAGGTCGCGCCCACCCCACCTCTGGCAATGCAAAAAAAAAAAAGTCATGATACGTCTTGACACAATCACATGACGTGGCAAGTTTGACACCCGTGATCTAGAATGATCTACTTCAGACAACCAAAGTTCCTAGGACTGAAAGCATCTGAATCAACTGAAATACATGTTCCTTACATTGCCTGAAATCATTGTTCCCTCTGAATGAGAAAACATTGTGACTCCTTCTGTGCTTTGAGAACATATCTCATCACGTACAGTATCCTTGCAGTTTCACACCAATGTGGTACCACTGAAAATCAGGCTGGATGTCTTATGAGAACCAGAGCATTATTTAGCAGACATTTCAAAAGAGAAATGCATGGGGGAGGGGTTATTCTAAAGCCGGGAGACATGACGTTTGTCATGAGGTTGCATGATCATCGGGCCAGCTTATCCAGTTTCTTAAAATTTGATCAAATCACTGTGTGAGTGTCAGTCTCATTTCTGTAATTGCAAGATCCCAACTCCTTTACTTATTAAGACTGGTCTGAAAGTGGGAAAAGAGGTGTTAGCAGCAATGGGAAAATTTTGGCAGCATCCATCATAAATGAACATTTCCACATTTATATGACATGGACATTTCCAAGCTAATATAGATATCTAAACAGTCCTTTCTACAATTAGTAGTTTATAATTTGCTTGGGATGTGCTAGAAAAAACAACAACTCCAGACTCATTAAATGTTGAGTGAAGTGATATCAGCAGTGGAAGTCAGCTAAGTGGTAGCATACGGTTACACAAGTGACAGTCTTCACACCTGCTGCCGAGAATAACAGTAGCTGGCTGACTTGAACCATGGTACTACAAGTAAAGCATTGTGCTGAGCACAGATTGAATTACATGCCAAGCAACTCTTCAGCTTCTCCCTGACAGTGTGGACAATTCAGCATCATAGTAGTAGATGTAGAAGCTTTAGCAGACATTGTGTTCTATAATTGAGGAGGATTAACATATACAGGTAATCCTCATCTTACAGCAGTTCATTTAGCGACTGTTCGAACTTACAGTGGCATTGAAAAAAGTGAGTTAAGACTGTTTTTCACACCTATGACTGGGGCAGTCTCCCTGTGGTCACGTAATCAAAATTCAGATACTTGGTAACTGACTTGTATTTAAGACGGTTGCAGTGTCCTGAGGTCATGTGCTAGCCTTTTGCAAGCTTTTGACAAGTAAAGCCAAAGGGGAAGCCAGGTTCATTTAACAACTGAAAGGATTCACTTAATAACTGTGGAAAGAAAGATTGTATAATGGAGCAAAATTCACTTAACAATTGTCTCACTTAGCAACAGAAATTTTGGGCTCAGTTGTGATCGTAAGTTGATTACTACCTGTTAATGATAAAAGGTAAAGGTAAAGGGTCCCCCGCACATGCGTGCTAGTCGTTTCCGACTCTAGGGGCCGGTGCTCATCTCCGTTTCAAAGCCGAAGAGCCAGCGCTTGTCCGAGGATGTCTCCGTGGTCATGTGGCCGGCATGACTGGACGCCAAAGGCGCACTGAACGCTGTTACCTTCCCACCATAGTGGTCCCTATTTTTCTACTTGCATTTTTACGTGCTTTCGAACTGCTAGGTTGGCAGAAGCTGGGACAAGTAACAGGCGCTCACTCTGTTACGCGGCACTTGGGATTTGACTACCTGTTAATGATAGACTGTGTCAAAGCTAACATTTATAAAAAGTTCAATACACTCTGTGCACTCTCTACAGCAGACATGTCAAACACAAGGCCCGGGGGCCAGATCCGGCCCGCGAAGTGGTTTCATGTGGCCCGCGAAGCCATCCTGGAAACAGTGAGGGAATGGCCCCCACTGCCTTGGCCCTGGCCCAGAGACCCTCCTTCTGCCAGAGGCCCTCAGATCTGTCCCACTCCTGCCCAGGCCCCCATAGGCACCCTTGATGCGAATGATGTAGAGCTGGCCACGCCCACCCAGTAGGCCATATGCACTCTAGCCACACCCACCCAGTAGGCCACACCCACCCTGGCCATACCCACCCGGCCCCCTGAGGGCAACTGCAATGCTGATGCGGCCCTCAATGAAATTGAGTTTGACACCCCTGCTCTACAGTATATGACAATGAATATTTTGGTAAAATAGCATAGTTAAAAAAATGGAGAATCTCTAAATCAGCTTCCCAGTCCTGGCAGTTCCAGATGCAATCTGTTGGGCTGCAACCTACAAGCAACACATCTGTCAAGTTGAAGAATTCTATTTGCATATCTTCCAAAACTATATCTGTATCTTCCATTCTCCATAGAACTGCATAGCCTAAATTCATATGTTTAGTGAGCATGCCCATTGTTAAATCATTCTTCTGTGCATCCAGAGGCATTGAACTCTATCATATTAAGTTTCTTTGAGCCAGGCTGTAGTTTTACAAGACAGTATAACTGATTTGATTTGGTTCAAATTCATTATAAAGATAAAAACTGCCAAGTTATTTTCCAGGTGGGAAATGAGCAAAAAATTAAGGTATTCTGTGCCCTCTAACACCTGCTTTCAAGGATGATACATTCAGATGGCAAAATTTACAGATAATGATTATTATTTTTAATTATAGGTTGACATCTTAGGAAGACTGTTAATCTTCCACTGGACCCTCAGAAAGCAAGTGTATACAGATGCTGTTGAATATGACAAGTCTGTTTCTATTGCTGCATTCTACAGAGTAAAGGGAAATGATAGAAGGACGATCACATTGTGAAACACCACAATCTGTTTCTCTGCCACACAGAAAGAATAAGACAAAGTAGTCTGGATTAAGTAAATAGGATGTTCAAGAGGAAAAATACCAAAGTATTTACAAAAGATGTAAATTATTTTTTTTTAAATTACCCATTTTGAACATTGATTCAGAAACTAAGGCATGGTTCCTGATATATATGTATGTTGATGAAACAGTAGTGAACATTACACAAGGAATGGACAAAAATGCAGTCAAAATATTAATATTCCCCGTCAATTGGCCATGAGGAAATGTACTCTTTATGAAAAGTGTTTTCCCCAAATTTTTGGGGGGGTGTATGTGGAATAAAATTATAATTATCCATTACTGTTAAATTACCTAAGATTAGTCTTTTGAAGAATGGATGAACCACCATTGATTACCTCCAGGATCAATTCCCAGTCTCCTTGCTGGGTGCACAAGGGGCACTAACATCATAAAAGATCCCTGTCTACTACCTTATGATCCAAAGATTCACATACTTCTCAGGTAACTTTGACAGTGAGGATCTCTGAGAGATTTCAATCCATTTAGCTTCCAACCTGAGGCAAATATGAGAAATTTTATCCATGAAAATGTCTATTGCCAAATGATCATGACTTACATTATATCTTCTATCTAGCCAGTTCTTTCCCTGAAGCTCTGGAACATTTTAAATAGTGCAATTAGCTGACATTCTGCAGGTGAAAAAAGTAGTTTTTCTTCCCTGCCTTATCATCCCAGAATAACCCTGAATTTCAGCTCGTATCTGTACCTTTTGTTTTGTACCAGTGTTGCTTTGTACCTACCTCATTTTTGGAGCTTCTTGGAAAACCAAGGAATCACCCAAGATTGGCAAATAAGCACAAACCTCTCTAGCACCATCCATGTTTGAGCAGCTAACAAGGTGCCCAAAGAATCGCCCTTCCTATTGTTGGGAAATTTATTGATTTAATTTTCCAATAAACAAACAAACAAAAAAAGCAATCAGTATCTCAAATCTCTAATTGGTTTAATGCATCATTTGGAAAAAAGAAGCATTCGGGACAAACAGACTCCACAAAGTTAAATCAAAATATAATGTGGATTTCTGCAGATTTTTCCTGGATGTGATGAGGAACAGCTGGGGCCACTAGTTCTGCTTAACATGTCAGAGTTTGGCTCCATCACTGAGTATCAGTCTAGGGCCTAGACTCTAGGCAAAAGAAGTCAGAAAAGCGACCCACGAAGTAAGGAAGATTTTGAGGGTGAGGTTTGGGGAAAAACAACTTTACTATGACAGAAGGATCATTGTAGCATTGTAGGTTTGACCTGTATTGTATTTATTATCCATCCATTGTTATTAGGTGAGTGGTCCCAATAAGCATGTGTATTACTTTATCCAATAACCTTTGAATGGTGTTCACCATTAGGAGGATAAAGCAGATACTCTAAAGGTGCAATACATCAGTGTAAAGTATCAAATGAAGAAAGAAACTTCTTGGCAAGCTGTGCCTAATTCAGATTTAAACTGTCATTAGTGTATGTTACTTTGAATTGCCTGACAAATCTCAAAATTGCTAAAAGCCTTTCGGCCAGGAAAAAACAACAACACTGAAATCAAGCTTTACTTTCTCCAGTGGTGCTTCTGTCCCATCCCCACAATCACAGCTTCTTTGAAGAAAAATAAAAGTGGTTCCTACTTTCCAGCCTAAACATCGGAATGAGTGAACTCCATAGGGAGTTCAACTCTCCAGTTCTTGCTTGAAATGCTTTTTTGCTCAGGACAGATGGGCAGATTGAGAGCAGAATTTTGGAAGAGATGCCATAAGACAATGCTACTACCATCAGTATGGAGGGTCAAAAGCCATTTCATTGAAAAGGCAGCATTTGTCTCTTAATTTCGGACAGAAAAATACAGGGATGTTTTTCTTCCCTTCAGTATGTGATGAAAGATAAGAAAAAGCAGGAAACTGGATCCAGTTTATACTTTTTAATTGGCTGTTTAGAGTCTGGTTCCATTTTTTAACTTAACAGAATCAATCATGCTCCTCCTTTCCTTAATTCTTCATTTGCTATTTAACATTTGGGGTGGTCTCAGTTTTTAACAATGTCAGGAGCCTTTCTTCCTTCGTTCCCCAAAGCTGCTTTTTAAGCATTGTTTAAGCCTCTGATCTATCTAGAAAGCCAATTTTATTAAGGCCACTTGATTTTGGATTTTACTTGCACCATATTGTCCATGGAGGATACTTATTATTTAGATTGGATTAGGGATATAAAATTTGGACTAGAAAAATCCCAAACCACCAGATGGTAACAAAGAAATACAGAAAACTTTATTTTTTTCCTATAGGGGTGTTGACTCCTGGTGACAGCCCGGACTAGTTTTCTTGGCAAGAATTCTGAAGTACATTGCCACTGCTGCCTTATTAGAACCAAGAGAGAGTGACTGGCTCCAGTTGCTTTTATTTATTTATTTATTTATTTATTTATTTATTTATTTATTTAGTTAGTTAGTTAGTTAGTTAGTTAGTTAGTTAGTTAGTTTTATATACCGCCCTATTCCCGAAGGACTCAGGGTGGTTTACAGGGCAAAATTTAAAAGACAATATAAAAGTTGAAATAGAAATAGAATTAAAATGAATTAAATTAATTAATAGCCCAACAAATTAAAACAAAGTTTAAAAACTTAAAACCCCTCAGTCCAGGCCAGATAGATCAAAGAACCAGGTTTTCAGGTCCCGGCGAAACGAACGAAGAGAACGCCCTCCCTCTGGGGATCACCCTCCGGCACTCCCTGACCGGCAGCACCCTAAGGAGGCCCTCCCTATGGGAGCGCACAGGACAATGGGAAGTTGATGCTGGCAGCAGGTGCTCCCTAAAATAATCCGGGCCCATGCCATTTAGGGCTTTATAGGTCATCACCAGCACCTTGAATCTAACCTGGAGGGCAACTGGAAGCCAATGCAGCTCGCGGAGAAGAGGCGTTACACGGGAGTATCGGGAGACTCCCATCACAACTCATGCGGCTGCATTCTGCACCAGCTGAAGCCTCCGAGTGGTCCTCAAGGGCAGCCCCATGTAGAGAGCATTGCAGTAGTCTAACCGGGAGGTCATGAGCGCATGAGTGACTGTGCGTAGGGCATCTCGGTCCAGATAGGGCCGCAACTGGCACACCAGGCAAACCTGGGCAAAAGCCCCCCTGGTCACAGCTCCTATATGATCTTCCAAACTGAGCCATGAATCCAGGAGGATGCCCAAGTTGTGAGCCCTATCAACGGGGGGTAACACCTCACCCCCCATAGTTAGCGATGGACAAAGCTGGTTCTCCCGAGATGCCGGTATGCACAGCCACTCAGTCTTGGCGGGATTGAGTCGAAGCCTGTTTCTCCCCATCCAAACCCAGACCGCCTCTAGGCAACGGGACATCACATCGAGGGCATCACTGGGTTGGTTCGGGGTGGAAAGAAAGAGCTTTTGTGCTCAAGGTTGGACTTAGAACTCACGGTCTCCTGTTGTTTTTTTTCCTAGGTGCCTTACCCACTATACAAAACTGGCTCTCACCATCTACTAGTGGTTGTCCAAAATTGTGTAGCCCAGTTCTTGTAGCCTTAAATCAGACATAGATTTTATAGTCTATTAGTGGGAACAATGTCAGGTTAACAGAGTTCCCAGTTTTCAGGTTACTGGCAGCTGCTGACCTATGATTCCCATAGTCCTTGATTAATGTAACTAGTTATCAATGAGACTGATATTCAAAAATATATGGGGACCCAAGGTTGGGAATGGTTTAAGAAATTAAATGAACATTTCATCCTAATAGCGGCAGCTATATTCTCTAAGTTGCATAAAGCCAATGAATTGAGTATCCCGTACTCAGAAGCTTCCATCTGATCTTAGCCCCTGTGGTTTGACTTGTGACTCTATGCATTTAAATTATTATTTTTGGGTGAACACACTGTACTGGTGGAAAATACCATGCACTTGGGACAATATATCTTTTGGCACATAAAATATTGTTGTCTAAATCTGAGAATAAATAGACTGTCATATATTGCTAGAGACAACTACAACCTTCCTTTACAAGTACTGCTGTTATCTGGTAAAGACTATCATCCAAATGATCACTACGGTCATTGTTAGAGACATAAGAGGAAACACATAATTATTTTACATATCCCAACCTCAGTTGGAAAAGCCAGGAGAGGAGGTCACTAGTAAGCTGAACTGAGCGGGTTATTTCATGCTGCAGTTTTGCCACTGGAACTAATTTCTTTCATATGTTGCAAAAATCCCTTTTAAGAAGCCCTTGGTGAATCAATTCAAACATCTCTGTTCTCATGCCAGAAGAAGAGCATGGAGTTTAGAGGCAGCCTGAAGGGAAGATAGCCAATATAAACCTCGATTTTACGTTTATAGATTTATAGATCTTTGTGCAATTTACATAAGGGCTTGATCTGCTACAGGATATGAGGTGCAAATGAATGGAAGGAAGTCAAGAAAGAAGATAGGAAGGCAGGCAAATGGCTATTTGGACATAACTAAACATCACAATGGACTTTGATGTTAACAAAGATGGTCCATGTAATGTTCATATAAACCCACATGTCAGGCATGAAAGATCAGGTCCACATGTGAAGGTCCAATTAAACTGATTTATTGTTTACTCATGCCAATGCTCAGGAATATTCTCAACTAATGATTAGCATCTGTTAGGAGTTAGATAAGGATTAATGAAATTCAAGGAGGTAAGACTTAATTTGCTTGTGACTATGTAGGGATTCTAGTCTGGTCCCTCTTCTATCTCCACCCACAGGTTTTGCCACTCCTTCCCTTACACTACAGCTCTTAATGACAAAGATGGTAAATGAACAAAAAAGGGCAGTAGCAATGTGTTGAAGCAGAGGACTTGTGGAGCAACCTAGAGCATAGTCATCTTATTCAGTGGCCAGTGAAAGCCTGGAGCATGTCCCACCTTTTTTTTAACATGCTCAGTTATATCATTTGCAAAGAAACCAGAGGTAGTTAGGCTCCTATGTATAAATGCAATGCTGTAGAGTGGAGCGGCTTCTAAAAGATGGAAGTTGGAGTGGGGAAACATGTAGATATTTATATCTTCTCCTGTTAATGTGTATATACTACTCAGAATGGGTAGTAGTGAACTTGTACATATGGCAAAAATCACATGCAATGCTCGTCAAAGCAGCATTAGCACGATTGTGCTATTCTGTCTCACATATTGAGGTAACTATGTGGAAATAAATTTTTTCCAGAATTCACAGCTCATAATCTGTAATATGAAAAGCAAGGAATTTGCAATTCTCAGACATAGAGATCATATGTACTAATCATGAGTAATATTGACTATTGCAGTTAGAAATGGAATGTTAGAACACTGTGCCATCTCTACTGTTTTTGTTTGTACTGTACATTTAAGACCTTAAGAAGGAGGATGATATTTATTGAAAATTTTACTTGATCAAGTGCAGGGAAATAATAAAAACTTATCGGTGATTCATATAAGGTTGTTACGTCTTCTACAGAATTATGTTCCTGATCATTTGAAGAAGAATCATTAATGCGAACTCAAATCACTAATATAAGAAGGAAGTCAACAATTACATTGGACTTTCCAAACCAGTAAAATTATAGACATCTCTGTATTATTCATCTCTCTCTCTCTCTTTCTCCTTCTCAATGCAGAATATGTATCAAAATGATTCAGAACCTACCAGAATATAGCATCTCTTCCAGATGTGTACACCTTAATGTATTCACTCCTTAAAGAGGGCCCTTCCCCACATTCCCAGGTATGCGTTCTTGTCCAGAAAACTGTTGCTGCCTCCCCCCAAAAAGAGTTACTGTCTTCATACAATGCCAGATATCATGATTTTTGCTGATGCTATGAGGGAAAAAGAGGTCTCTTTCCCCCATCTCCAAGCACAGATTCCCTCACCTTCTCTCACAACAGTAATACAGGCCTTTTTTCTCTGAGTATGCTGGTCAAATCTGCTAATAGTTGATGGTAGCCATGGTGATCTCCAGCAAGAATGGAGATATAAGCAGGGATTGTTGTGATGAGAGGTGGCAACATTATTGGGAGGAGTATTAACCTTATGGAATTAATAATACTATTCATCTTAGAGCCAAAAAAAGAAAGAAAACTTTGGCTGCCAGGCCAGGCTCCTTCTCGTTGACTACCTCACAGTCAAAGGAGAGATAGTCACAGAGATGCAGTCAAAGGAGGGATAGCTACCAATACACAAAGTCCCATGGCTAGATGGGAATTGGCAGTTCTGCATTGGACCTTTGACCTCCCTCAGGCTCCTTGTCTATGTGAATTAGATTGCGGGGAGGGGTATTATACTGTTTTTCCATGGAAATCATTATTTTCATGCCAGAACTCCTTAATGCGGCCTCAACCTACCTCAGGTCAGGCTGGCTTTGAGATGAAGCCTCTGATGTGAGGTCCTGCCCTCAACTGGTCCTGCCCTCAACTGGTAAGCAGCACATCTCTGAGGTCAGACAAGGGGGGATTTTGCAGGGATCTTGAAATTAAAACACAGGAGTTTTAAAGAGTGCTTGTCCTTGGGCTCTCACATGTTCTGAAACACTTCTTCCAAATCATTTTCAAAGCATGTGTATGTGCCTGTATGCATGTATGAGAGAGAAAAAGGTAAAAAAAAAAACAAGACAAGACATTTTGCTGACTTCACTGATTAATTTTACTTCTGTTTTGGCAATGGGATGGAATCCTGCATCACTTCCAAGGGCAGCAACTAATTTAGGGTTAATAGCCATGTGCCCCAGAATCTGTTTTGTCTGAGAAGCAGAATGGTTGAAAAAGACTCAGTTGGAATGGCCCATAGCTGCCATACAGAAGCTATCAGCTGAGGTGGTTTCCTCACTTCATCTCATTTTAGGGACAGTTTGAGGATAAACCGTCAAGTCCAACTGTTATACTGAAAATAACAGATTTACAAATAAACAAGTGCTGTAGACTGATAGTATAATTATTTTAAGTTGTACTTGAATCTGTATGCTCTAAGTTGCCAGGGTCTATTTTGATTTAGTCATAAAACTTGATCTTAGCTTGTAAAGTTCACAAAGACAAGACTCTGGATAATTTTAGATTTATTATTTTAAAGAGGTTGCTATAGGAATGTCCCTACCCCCTCCCCTTTTAACCACCCTTTGACCACGGGCACAAATCTAGTCTGATCTATTGAACTTAAAAACATGCATAAGCTATACAATGGAGATTACAACAAGCCCTGTTCCTCCACCTGAATAACTATAATGTGCTCATAAATCAGAAGAGGGCATTCTTCTCTGACAGAATTCTGAATGGCCTACTGTGGCTAAGTCTGTGTTACCCATCAATGCTGTCTTGTACAAACACATATAGGTACTTTCAAGTAGATGCCTATAAAAACATGAACAATAAGTTGCTCAAAAAGACCACACAAATTCAAGACCTATAGAACCCAGTACCTGGAGAGACTAAGATTTAAAACTCACTGTGGGTGTATGGAAATTTTACATATATATGTGATATTGCATGCACTATATGTATGTATAGAGACTGTGAAGAGAGAGGGAGGGAGGGAGAGGGAGGGAGCGAGGAAGGGAGAGAGAGAGAGAGAGAGAGAGAGAAGGGTGTGGGTATGATATACAAATGCACACACATACACATTTTCAAAGAGAAATTATATTGAGTTGAAAAGCTTAGTTTTTGGCAGGAATTTAAATGCAGGTTGAGTTCATTTTATTTTAAGCCTAAGGGCAAGGATCTGAAAAACATCATAAAGTTATTACAGCAACTGAACAAAGTTATTTATGATTTTTAAAATTAAACTATTTATTGGATTTATATCTTGCCTCTGTATCCCAAACATGGCAGTTTACCATAGTAAAGAAAATAAAAAATGTAAAAAAGCAGCATTTAATTAATACAATTAAAAACCAGATAAAAATAAAACACTAACAACAAAAACAAAGAATTCAGTGCTTCAGGAAAACTGAGAAAGTGGGTGTTAAGTCGTGGGCTCTGGAGAGCAGGAATGATGACACGAGGCTGAGTACAGAATAACTCATACTTTTATTCTTGCCGGAACTGTACTGAAGCTTGGGCTGCACCCAGCCACAATATATAGTCTAGCCCCTAGGTGGCAGCCAATAGGTTTAAACCCACGCTTGCCACCTGGGGCTGACCAATTGCAGGACCGGAGATGGCCTGTCTGGGTTGCTGGAGAGCTGTTAGCTCCTCCAGCAACGCACGTGGTATAACACCACAAGCCCAATACATAACAGTGGGGCCCATCATGTGTCGTACAGCCTGAGAGGCACATAGTAGAAAGCCCTTTTTGATGTATCATAGGCAGGCCTTTGACGACAAAGATATCTTCAAAGAGCCTCTCCTATTAAGATAACCAGGCAGATTCATAGGACTTCAACCCCCAGAATTCTCCAGTTTCTAACTATTCTTCCAGTTTCTGTATCAGTCTGGGAGAAGGTTGATAGAGTAGTGCAAACCTGCTAGTTGTCCTTCTAAATCAGGGATATCAAACTGCCAAAAACGCGCCCACCTCATTGCCGGCAATGGAAAAAAAGTCTCGATACGTCACGGCATGTCATGTGACATTGCGAGTTTGACACCCCTGTTCTAAATTATGTAGTTCTGTAAATAAATAATTATGTATGTTACACAACGTGTTCATGCTTCTACTAAGGTACCATACTGGTAAAGGATGCTAATATACCATAAAGCTAAGAATCAACTCTTAGACCAGATTGGGCTCCATTTTGTCCTTCACTTCAGGTAACAACATGTTTTGACCCAGCCCTGTGTGAGCAGCTGCTTATACACAGATTTTGTGTGATACAATTACATCTATGGGGCAAGGTTGCCTATTTGCATGGTTAACCTAAAAATGTGTAAGACCTATCAAAATATGTGGAGGATATGCTAAATGATACTGTCAGTAAAACATTTGATTACTAGATCAATATTTTGGAAAAATTATATTTTTTCTTCTATACTCTTCAATATCTTACAATACAATATGGTTTATTTCAAAATACGACATCAAAAAAGATACATCAGTTTTTTTATTTCAGAATAAAGACACTTTTATTCAAAGGTCCCCAGAATTTCATTTCATTTCATTGGCAATCATCATTTCAAACACTTTATTTGTATATACTATTTACACAAGAGTGTTGTGCATATCCTAGTAACTTGTAGTGTAGACTTGTCTTTAACCACGTAATATTGAAAATATCTAGATTATACAATTTTTCATTTTCCATTCCATTGAAATGTTTGGTTTATGACTCATCTCTGATTTGCCTAACATTAAAAATAAGCCCTCCATGAATTTAGATGCCCCAAAGAGCCTTAGATTCTTATAAACCAGACAAAAATGACAACAGACCATAAACAGGAGTGTGTTTCCCTCTCTCTCCTTCATAAGTGGCACAAATCATGAATGGCTGACAATGTGAACAGGTGTCTCGAAAGTACATTCCATCAACCAAACCCAGAGGGGCTGTGAAGGTGCCTGAGGTTTGAAACAGCAGGTAGGAAGAGAAACGAATGAGATCTTAGATACGGTGGGTGGCCTGCTTGTTATCTTTTTACAAATGGCACCAATTTTCCACTTGGGAGACCTAAAGCAGAACTGAATGTAAGGTCATAAGCATTTGGACACAGAGAGGTTGGGTCGACCACACGTTCTGTTACTAATAACTTTGCATTGCATTGCACCTGCAGAACAGATCATCTGTCTTCTGTGCATCTGACTGTCTGGGCCTCTCCCAAGAAACAACCCATTAGGAAGTCCCAGTTTATAGCTGAGTATCTTCAAGGTATTGAAAAAAACCCTTTTGCATTATACACTGGCAAAGTCTTTTGCCTGTGAAACAATCACAACTAGAGAAAGGCATTTCTTAATAAGTGCAGATTTGTTCTGGAACAGTGCCCCCCCGCTGCCGCAACCTTTTGTGCACCAAGGACCAGTTCTGTGGAGAGAGGTTTTTCTGTGGACCGGAGGGGGCGTGTTTTCACATGCTGCCTGCATCCTGCGGATGTGGCTTCACTTGTTTGCGCATCCTGGTTTCTGGCATGGGAAGGCCCAGTGCCGGTCCACAGATTGGGGGTTGGGGACCTCTGTTCTAGAATAATGGATACAGAAAAATATTAAAGACATGAAGTATTTATGCAACATTACTACTTAACCATTTATTCTTATTATGATTGATCATATTTATTATGGTTTCAGTGTCCCGGGGTCATGTGATCACTTTTTCCGACCTTCTGACAAGCAAAGTCAATGGGGAAGCCGGATTCATTTAACAATCATGTTGCTAGCTTAATAACTGCAGTAATTCATTTAACAACTGTGGCAAGAAACATAAAATGTGGCAAAACTCACTGAACAACTGTCTCGCTTAGCTTAGCAACAGAAATTTTGGACTCAATTGTGATTGTAAGTTGAGGACTAACTGTGCGCATCTCAGTTAGTTTCTTAACAAAATAGTACTTTGTTTTATAACACACCACAAGACTGAATATTGCCTTGAATGATACATTTCAAGACTTTTTAAAAGTTAGAGGAGTATAGCAGTGGGCAATTACTGGATGGCTGGGAGAACCATCCTAACAATAGTATTTGTTTAATAATAATAATAATAATAATAATAATAATAATAATAATAATAATAATAACAACAACAACAACAACAACAACAACAACAACAACAACAACAACAACAACAACAAAGTTGGAAGGGATCTTGGAGGTCATCTGGTCCAACCCCCTGCTCAGGCAGGAAACCTATACCATTTCAGACAAATCTCTGTCCAGTCTCTTCTTAAAAACTTCCAAAGTTGGAGCATTCACAGCTCCTGGAGGCAGGTTGTTCCACTGATTAATTGTTCTGTCAGGAAATTTCTCCTTAGTTCTAGGTATGTTAAATATGTTAAATAAGTTCTAGGTATGTCAAATATGTTAATCACATTTGTAGGCTGCGCACTCACAGTGACACTGGTTATCTGGGGACTGGAAGGAATGAAATTATGATGTGGATGCTCGTCATAAATGCTGGTATGAGTGTGATTGTGTCTGTTTACATTCCAGTCTAAGTATCTCTCGAGATGTAGAAAAAAAGCTGCAGGCTGTGTAGACTGCAAAGGGCAATGTTAGTTACCTACAACAATTCAGTCTCCCTTTGCAGATCTGTGCAGTCTTATTTTCTGGGAATTTTGCCTAAGGAACCAGGATTCAGCTATTTGACAATACTTTGTGGGTATATGTCTGTGTGCGCACACAAAAACCATGTTGAATGTTTTTAAGAGTTTCCACTATAATTAAGTGTTCCCCTCAAAATGGCAGGAAACGTTATTATTAATTTTTAAGCATTTTCATGAGAGGTGATCTAAGGGCAACAAAATAGGGGCTTGGTTGCTACTTAAGCAGCAACCTTATCCCAATTGCTAAAGAGGATTAGGTAGCTGTGTAATGTATTGGCATTGTATGTATGATTCACTTGCTTATGTTAACTGTTGCTTAATGGCTGACCTACTTTCTGTATGTTGTAGGTTACTGGGCTGAGCTAGACTTGTTGTCTCTGGGCAGTTAAGTAGGTCTGGGGTGGGAAACTGCTCCTTCAAATCTATTGTTCGCTGCCTAGAGGCCAACCATATAAATAGCTGCGCAGCAGCTATTAGCTTGCTTCTGTTCTTAGTTAATAAACTTGTTGCTGTTCAACACTTTGGCTCGCTTAATGTCTTCAAGAACCAAATACTTAATAAGCTGTATTAAAATACTGTGGTTTTTAAAGGTTCAAGGCAGGAATTTCCCTACTCCTACTAGTTTGGAACCTTTGCTTTTGGATCTTTGCTGTGCAAAAGAAATAATTCTTATTTTAAGTCATCTCAGCAGATGGCAGTATCAAGCTGCTCTTAAAGAAGTGAAGAAGGGACAAATCCTTGGATGGGAGACCATGTGGGAATCTCAGCCTATTGGCCCAAGCAAGTGTTTCTCAACCTTGGTATCTTGAAGATGTGTGGACTTCAACTTCCAGAATTCCTCAGCTAGCATGAGGAACACTAGGTTTAGCCAAACCCCAGACAATTTAACATTTTTAATTGAAAGCAATGAAAGCTTGGCTTCTGCTATTTTTGCTGCTGTTAAATGACAGCAGATGTTCAAACCTCTGGACTCTAAAGGACAAACAGGGAAATTAAATCTGACAACATGGAAGTGCTCTTGTAAGTAGGAGGTTGAATTTGGGATCTGAACTACTGTTTTTGCCTTTTTACTGTACTAGGTCTTTCACTTTCCTAGGATCATCTTGGGTGCTCATGTGTTAGATTGAGTTATTTGGTGACCAATATTCTTTGACATAAGAGAAAACGTTGAAGCTGTAGGCAACTGGAGCATAATCAGATGCTTATTTTATTCAGAGGTGATTTCCCCTGACATTTCATGTACCAGTGCATTGGACTGCGGTATCCACAAATCTTTTGCCTTGTTTGGTTTCATTTTGTTTTATTGTGCATTGAACAAACGTGGCTCAGTCCCTTTCTGCATCTCTCTATGGTATCTCTGAACTTCTTGCTGGCCACTTTTCCACTATGGTCAATTATTTTCATCTGCAAACGAAGCTCTGTATAAAGGAACTCCTGTATTAATTCTCATCAATGATGTGTATAACTTAACTGCAATATTTTCTGTATATTTTAGCCTGAGTGGATATTTCATGCATGTATTGCATAAGATTCAGGTAAGCAGTTTTGAAAAAAGAGATTAATAATCAAATAATTAAATATATGACATTATGAAAAATCATTATCCTTGCATTGGTTTGGAACTGATCATTTGAACCATCGTTTTCTCCAAAAGAACTCTCTTTTAAAGATAAACCTGGGACAGTGTGGAGCCTGATTCCACCCACAACTCCATTGTCTAAGCTAAGTTGAGACCTGCTGTGGTTGTGACTATAGAATGCACCTGTCTCGGTCATGGAACTACATGGCTGACTTCTCTCTGGAGATGACATTGGAAGGCACAACAGTGTCCTTCTCGGATAAGATGACTTACTGTAGTTTCGTATGTCTAAATATACAGCTGGTTCTTAAATTATAGCCCTCAAGACCAGAGGTCAGTGCAGTATAACAGATGCAATGATGCTTTCAGATGTCTGGCTGGCATCAAAACGGCCACTTCTTGGACCATTTTATTCATCTTATAGATGGATCAGGTTTGACAGTGAGTACGGTATGTAAATACCCATCTGTAATGCCTCTTAGTGGTTAACATGGGTGGCTGAATTCCTTATAGCCATGACAAGCCTGAATCAAAAAACAAAACAAAACAAAACCTGATTCAGACAATTGTATGGGCCTGTAGTTGTCCCTCACAAATGGCTTCTCTTCTGCACACCAGATCATCCTTCTGTATGTAAACAAACCATATTTGTTTGTTTGTTTAATTTGTTTGCCATCCATCTCAGCTTAGCCATCTTGTGGAAGAAGCTGAAGATGGAACTCTTTCAAAAAGTGGCCAAGTATTTTTCAGAGTATTTTGATTTATGATCCCTCTGTGTTGGACATGGTATGATTTTATATTTTAAAAACATCTTTTTTATATTTTTGTTTTATACTATCTTTAAAATGCCAAGAGTCGATTGGATTACATCCGGATGAACATTTGGTTTATTGATAAATTAGAAATGAAATGAATCACAAGATCAGAATGTGTGTTGTCAGAAGTGAGCATATGTTTCCTTTTGAAAACAAAATAAGGGAGGACATGATCCATTATTACTCAGACTATGCAAAAATGGGCAGCAATGGGCAGAAAACACAACTGGCCTGCATAATAGCAAATATCTATTATTAAATAAATACAGGGCTTTTTTGTCATAGAACAGCCAGAACGGAGTTCCGGCACCTTTTTTGGATGGAACCTTGTAGGGTAGGCAAGGCGGGTTGTATGACCTTTTTTTTTTTTTTACAAAAAAAGCACTGAATAAATAGATACATAAATAAATAGATACATGCACAAAACAAGCATTTTCATATATACACACCAGGGATTGCAATGCTCATGTCAGAGATTGATGCTGGTAATATCCAATGAGATCCTAGCTTTTAAAGCTCTTCTGAAGGGACGAAGCAGAAACATCTTTCCACTGCAATGGACAAAATCATATTCCTCTTGTTCCTGTAAGAATGAATGTGTTTTTAGTTTCCAACCTGATGTTGATTAAACATGGACAACCAACATTGATATTTTGAGCAGGTAATGTATACAGCAGCAGTTTTTAACAGCACTTGAAATATAAAAGGAATATATGTTGCATATTCCAAGTTTGGGGTTTGGGGGTTGTTTTTGCAACTGACTATTTTTGTGAAATGTGATTTTTTTTAACTACGTTCTTTGCTAACACCTCTGTGTAGCCATAGCTGTGACCAAATGGAGGAATGTATTTGACGTGCTCAGTGAAATAACTGCTTCACATTTATGACAAGTCCTCTTGATTTATGTTGCTGATTCAAATTGCCTGAACTGGTTCAAAATTGTGGATGTGGTAGAATTACCAACTTTACTTGTTCCAGCAGGAAATGGATCTTTCTACAAAGTAGCAAAAATTTTCCTGTTAAATGTTATGGTGAGCAACACCTGGGCTTGGCATCTCAGTTGTGAACCCCTCTGTCCTTGAGGTCTGTGTTGCTCAGCCTAAGGAGCAGTAGGTCATTTAAAATGAAGAAATGCACTACTAAAAAGAAAACGTATTCTGATTCGGGGTATGTATGTGTATAAAGGTAAAGGTAAAGGTTCCCCCGCACGTGCGTGCTAGTCGTTTCCGACTCTAGGGGCCGGTGCTCATCTCCGTTTCAAAGCCGAAGAGCCAGCGCTTGTCCGAGGACATCTCCGTGGTCATGTGGCCAGCATGACTAGACGCCAAAGGCGCACGGAACGCTATTACCTTCCCACCGTAGTGGTCCCTATTTTTCTACTTGCATTTTTACGTGCTTTCGAACTGCTAGGTTGGCAGAAGCTGGGACGAGTAACAGGCGCTCACTCTGCTACGCGGCACTCGGGATTTGACCCGCCAAACTGCCAATCTTCTGATCGACAAGCTCAGCGTCCTAACCCACTGAGCCACCGCGTCCCTATGTATGTGTATAGTATCATTTAAATAAAAATATAAGATATCTCTTCATAGTTCGGAAATCTTGTCAATTCTTTGTTGCTCTCTAGCGGTCGCCCAGCTTTTTGCAGTCCAGATATAGTCACCCTACTTGTCTCCTTGCTCTGCTGCTCTCCAAATGTCAACTATTTAGAGACCACTTGTAGATCTTTTCCCCTCTGATCACTCTTTGTTCCCAAATCAGTACTGACTGGTACATCCTGTAAACAGAAGATTATAAACAGATCTCCCTCCTTTACAAAAAAAAAAGGATAGATGGTCCATCTTAGTGAAGCTCATCTAGTTGGCCTCTGGAGCCAAATTTCTTTCTTTCTTTCTTTCTTTCTTTCTTTCTTTCTTTCTTTCTTTCTTTCTTTCTTTCTTTCTTTCTTTCTTTCTTTCTTTCTTTCTTTCTTTCTTTCCTTCCTTCCTTCCCTCTTTCTTTCTTTCTTTCTTTCTTTCTTTCTTTCTTTCTTTCTTTCTTTCTTTCTTTCTTTCTCATGGTCTTAGAGATTTCAAGGACTCTGGCCCATACTATCTGAAAACATTTTTTTAAGCTTGCTTTATGGATAAAATGGCTGTTCTCAGGCTAATTCAATCCTCCTTATGAAGGTCAGAGTAGATTCGTATGTTCAGTTTAAGGTCTCTGTTATTCCTTCAGTCATATATTTTGAGAGATGGAAAATCCTATCTTAGTGTCTGCATGAAGTTATAAACATTTCCAAAAAATGCTTTTGTTTCTCTGAGAATTTCTTTTAGTACAGATTAGAATTGCCTACATATAAGAACTGTATCTAAGGCTCTGCCCAGATTCCCTTACCTTTGAATGTGCTTTTCTCCTCCCCAAGCCCATTGTATGCGCTTCTGCAGGAGAAAGACATTTTATCGCAGGCTGAAAAAAATGTTCTATAGCTAATTTTCCCTCTAACTTTTTGCACTCTGTAGACTAAGCTCTTCCCCTCATGCATTATTTCCTAGTGTAGCATTAGCGAGCCTCATGCTGATCCACTGATACTTCATGGATTTGGAAATTAATCTGCAAGCCCGCAGTGATGTAAAACATTAAATATTGTTTTAAGTAGCAGAGGCGCCATCCTGCCTGCACGGTACTTAAGGTGGGCAACGCGCCAGCAAATCTGTTGGCAAATGGCTGAGAAAGAGAACATGCCCACTTGCATTGAGCAAAACCCACAAGCCCAAACATTAAGGCCCAGCCGATGACAGACAGGAAGGAGCTGGTGCCTTTTAACCATTATAGCAGCGCTGGAAATGACCTTCTCTAAGACGATCAGAGCCTCCTTCTACGCCCACTGCTTGCACCTGCACTTCTGAAGGGAGGCAAAAATGATGCAAAACGGCGCCTTCATGGCCTGCTTGAGTCTTTTCAGTAGGTTTTTTTTTTCTTGAAAAGAAAAAGGTTTCTCTTTCCAAAGGAAGAAAAGAAGCAATGCATATATTTGGAAAAATGAAAAGCTGGAAAGCAGAAGTAAAACTGAGATAAGTCTCTCCTGGAGAAAAAATAGGCACGATCAGCAGCAAAATTAAATGTGTGAGTGAGGGATATAACAATCATAATAACACACTGGCTATAACATGGTGTACACTTACATTTACAGGAGTGTCTGCAGGGTATGGCTAAAAAAGTCAAGATGGCAACCACAATGGTGCAATCAAAGCACTGCTATTTTTTGTGTATAATACCCATAAAAAAACAAGTACAACTTTCATTGCACTATCACGGCTGCCATCTTGACTTTTTTTTACCACACCCTGCAGAGACCCCTCCTTAGAGATGTATGCTCAAGGTCAACCAGCTAGGTGAACCTTTAATAAATGCTTTTATTATAAATATTTTTGCTTCAGTTCATGTGTTCTGTTCACATCAGCTCATATTTATTTGACTGTAGGGTACAATCTGGGCCAGTCACCGGGACCAGAGGTTTAGTCTTTCAAGCTTTTGGACTTGAACTTCAGGGAACTGCTCTCTAGCAGAGTGTGTGACAGGTAGACCTTTTGTTTAAAGTTTTTTAAAAAAACTTTGTGTGTCACACTCTGCTAGAGAGAAGTTCTCTGAAGATGGGCTCCAGCATGAGTCTGAAAGCTCAGAGGACCAAACCTCTGGTCCCAGTGACTGAACCAGATTGGATCCTGCAACATTATCCTGGGACACCTATATTTGCCTTCATTCATATTTGACTCTCTGATAAAAAATTCTTTGGGGCAAACAGATTTTACTCTTGATCTTTTCTTTGTTTACTCTGAAATTCCAGTTCTGATATGAGTGGGATGGCCTTTTTCCTTTTTTGATATAGACTAACTCATTTTCAGTAAGTGGCAACATCCAGGCAACTGTGTCTAGACTTAGAAGTTAAGCAAGAGTGAGCGTGGTCAGTTTTTAGGTAGGAGATTGGAAATGGAATCCTGGGGCTGGATTGGGAAGACATCATCATCATCATCATCATCATCATCATCATCATCATCATCATCATCCTATCCTAGAAGAAGGCATCTGTGGGCTGTGTCCGGAAACAAAAATCTCTTTACGGTTATGTCATGGAAGTTAGTAGGAATTGTGCTGGATTTCAAGGAGTCTTTACCTTTAATGCAGTGGGCAATGACTAATCTGTGCAACAGAGGACAATGTCTAACCAACGTCTGTCTGCAATGAGAGCAAAAATTCACATGTTGCATTCAAGGGAAATGAATTTATAAACTTGGTGAGTGCCCAAATTCTTAATCCAAGGGTATAAGTGAAAGACAGGATTGTGTTTCAAACGTTTGGACTCTGGATAGTCACATACTCCAAATAATGCTACTCCAGATGCAGTCCCTGCAGGATGTCTGGCAAAGGGCCTGGGAACGGTGCAGATCCCTTTAGGAATAAATATGGGATCCCCACTGCCCTTATTAATGCCACAGTAATGGGGGGGGTTGCAAAGGAACAAAGGACCATCTCTGTGTTGATGTCCTCATGCAAATTATCCAATTTATGCATTAACATGATGACATAATGACACACATGTCACTTAAACATCATCATGGCTTGTCGCAAGCTGCTATTACTGCTTAATACCTGAAGGTTTTCCAACCTTGTTGAATTAAGGTTGACTTTATGGATGCAACCATACCCTTGGCAACAGAATGAAAGTGGCTTTCCCTTGGCCTCCCTTTTAAACATCTTGGTCTATCTGGGATTTCCCATCTTAATACTCATACCAATTTCAATTTGTCAATGTTATTAAATGCCTCAGTGACTGTAACCATAAAAATTACATATCATTGTGGTTTAAAATCTGTCCTCATTTCGGGACTGCATTCTGTTCCAACAACGTGGTTGTTATGTGAAATGGTCACTAAGTTAACATATGATACAGACAGACAGATACTGCAAAGATCACTAGTTGTTGTCTCATTCAGATTGTGTTCTCTCATACTGTGTCCTGTGCCCAACCCTTTTTTCCCTTTTTTGCCCCATCACAGAGTCCACACCCCTTGGACCTTATGAGCATATTCGAATGACTGCTGCATCTAATGGACCTTTATAGTTCATATTAGCTGTCAATGGACCTTCTTATTCTTCTATCTGCAAGTTATTTTTATTTACTAATTAAACTTCCCATTCAGATTTTTTTTCAGATAGACATTAACGTAACTAGCCTATGATTGCCTGGAATTAAGAATTAATATGAATGTCCAATATATACAGAGTATCAGACTACATGCTAAATTGAGATGATTGGTCATAGAAAGTATATGGCATACATCTGTGGTAATTTTGTAGATTTTCGAGATTTTTTAAAAAAAAAAACTTTCTGAACATTTACCCTAATCTCAGCATTTCCTGATTTGGAATATTGGAATCATTCTATGATAATGAGAAAAACACCAGATTTTAGCAGGTGGCCAATAATGAGTTGAAAGGGCCCAGCTTGGAAGTAGGAGAATTCAGCCAAAGGTTAATTGCTCCACATTTAAGCAGTGGTATAGTGTAGTTATGTTAACCAGCTGTTAGATGCTTCCCAAGACATGGCTGAGAATAATCAGTGGGTGGCTCATTGTCACAATTTCATCTCATTTTCAAGTTACCATGAAAAATCATCTATTTTACTATGTTTTTCGGAAACATATTATGGGAGAAATAGAAACAATGTACAGTATGTTCTGAAATAGAAATGTGACATGATTTGAGAAATGTGTGCATATTACATCTACATACAAGCTACATTTAAGAGGTTCCGTTCTCAGTATTAGTTGCTTATGTTTACACTATCTAATGAGACAACTTGCTGTCTTTTTCCAGTATTCAAACTTTCTACTAATCTTTTTTCTGATTTAGTTTCACCCAAGATTTGTATATTTTACTATATTGCTCCTTATAAGACAACTAAAGTGAATTTTATATGTCTCTAATGTGAAGCTTTTTTTGAATTATAATTGATCTCTCACTCTCTCATCTTTTTACCCTCTATCTATGAATTCTAACTACTCTAATTCTTTAACCTTCTTCCTTGTTGCCTGACAAAATGAAACACATTTGTATGGTATAGCTACCGGTTAAATGCTGTTTGTCACCCAGTGTGATTTGTGATATTTTTCCCTTAAGCAGCAGCTATGTGCCATTGGATTCACTGCAGTATTGATCATTTTGTAAAGTTTATTAAGTTACATGTTTATTTATTTATTTATTTAATTAATTTAATTTTTATGCCGCCCTTCTCCCGAAGGACTCAGGGCGGTGTACAGGGCAATACAATAAAATACAATATATAAAAATTAAAAAAAAATAAATACAATAGCCCATTTTAATAAATTACAAAACGTTAAAATACCCCTAAACCCGTCAGACCAGGCCGGCTTGTTCAAATAAATATGTTTTTAGGTCACGTCGGAAGGAGCGAAGGTCGGGAGCCATCCGGAGCTCCACCGGTAAACGGTTCCACAGGTCTGGCGCGCCCACAGAGAATGCCCTCCCCCTGGGGGCCGCCAGTTGACACTCTTTCACCGACGGCACCCTAAGGAGGCCCTCTCTGTGGGAGCACACTGGACGAAGGGAAGTTGATGCCGGCAGCAGATGTTCCAGTAAGTAACCCGGACCCATGCCATTTAGGGCATTATAGGTCATAACCAGAACCTTGAATCTTACCCAGAGGACAACTGGAAGCCAATGCAGCTCACGGAGTAGAGGTGTTACATGGGAGTATCGGGAAACTCCCACCACCACTCGCGCGGCTGCATTCTGCACCAGCTGGAGCCTCCGAGTAGTCCTCAAGGGCAGCCCCATGTAGAGAGCATTGCAGTAGTCCAAACAGGAGGTCACGAGTGCATGAGTGACTGTGCGCAAGGCATCCCGGTCTAGATAGGGCCGCAACTGACGCACCAGGCGAACCTGAGCGAAGGCCCCCCTAGTCACAGCTCCTATATGATCATCCAAGGAGAGCTGTGAATCTAGGAGGACACCCAAGTTACGAGCCCTATCTACGGGGGGCAATATCTCACCCCCCATAATTAATGGTGGAATATTCTGAATTTCCCGAGACGCCGGCACACACAGCCACTCAGTCTTGTCAGGGTTGAGCTGAAGCCTGTTCCTCCCCATCCAGACCCGGACCGCCTCCAGGCAACGGGACATCACAGAGAGGGCATCACTGGGGTGGTTTGGGGTGGAGATAAAAAGCTGGGTATTATCAGCATATTGATGATACCCAACCCCCAAACCACGAATGATCTCACCCAGCGGCTTCATATAGATGTTGAACAGGAGAGGCGAGAGGACCGACCCCTGAGGCACTCCACAAACAAGAGGCCTCGAGGCCGACCTCTGCCCTCCTGCCAACACCGACTGCGAACGTCCCAGGAGGTAGGAGGAGAACCACTGTAAAACGGTGCCTCCCACTCCCAATCCCCGAAGACGCCACAGTAAGATACCATGGTCGATGGTATCAAAAGCCGCTGAGAGGTCTAATAGGACTAGGACAGAGGAGCAACCCCTGTCCCAAGCCCGCCAGAGATCATTCACCAGCCCGACCAATGCTGTCTCCGTGCTGTACCCGGGCCTGAAGCCCGATTGGTACGGGTCTAGATAATCAGCTTCCTCCAGGAACAGAGGGAGCTGCTGCGCCACCACACTCTCAACAACCTTCGCAAGAAAGCGAAGGTTGGAGACTGGTCGAAAGTTGTTTAAAACAGCTGGGTCCAGGGCAGGCTTCTTGAGGAGGGGTCTCACCACCGCCTCCTTCAAGGCAGCGGGAAAACTACCCTCATTCATAGAAGCAGTTATCACTGCCTGGAGCCAGCCTCGTGTCCCCTCCCGCGCCGAATAAACCAGCCAGGAGGGGCACAGGTCCAAAAAACAGGTGGTGGAGCTCAGCCTCCCCATAATCCTATCCACCTCTTCCGGAGTCACAGGGTCGAACTCCTCCCAGATGACATCAACAAGATCACCCATGTTCTCACCATCAGACTCTGCCCAGTCGGAGGCCAGACCGGTCCGGATCCGAGCGATTTTGTCCGACAGATGCTGGCTAAACTCCTCGGCACGACCCTGCAAGGGCTCCTCCCTCACCTCCTGATTCAGGAGGGAGCGAGTCACCCTAAACAGGGCGGCCGGGCGATTATCTGCGGACGCGATGAGGGCAGCAAAGTAGTTTGACCTCGCTGTCCTCATCGCCGCGAGACAAGACCTTGTGAAGGACCTTAGTCGCAATCGGTCGGATTCAGACCGGCTAGACCTCCAACAGCTCTCTAGGCCCCGTCTCCGACGCTTCATCTCCTGGAGCTCCGCAGAGAACCACAGAGCCCACTGGGATCTGCACCGGGTCAGGGTCCGCATGGGTACAACTTGGTCAAGTGCCTCAGTGGCTGCCTTTTCCCAGGCTTCCACTAGGGCCTCGGCCGAGCTGTGAACTAAGGCGGCAGGTGGGGACCCAAGGGCCGCCTGGAACCACTCAGGGTCCATTAGGCACCTGGGGCGGAACCATCTAGTTGGTTCAACAGCCCCACGGCGGGGTTTGGCAAAATGGAAGACCAGCCACAGGAGATGATGATCGGTCCATGACAGGGGCGTAACAATTGGAGAGCCTACACCCAGATCATCCAACCACCGGCCAGATAGAAAAATCAAATCGAGCTTGTGACCCCCCCCCATGAGTCGGGCCCTGAATTACTTGCGTCAGGTCCATGGCCGTCATGGAAGCCATGAACTCCCGAGCTAACTCAGATGATCCCCCCAGGGATGGCAGATTGAAGTCACCCAAGATTATAAATCTGGGGAACTCAATCACCAACCCCGAGAGGATATCGAGAAGCTCAGGCAGGGCTGCTGCTATGTGACTAGGCGAAAGGTACACAAGCAGCAAGCCCAACTGAGCCCTAGGACCACATCTCACGAGGAGAGACTCACACCCGGCTATTTGGACGACGGTGGCCTCCCGCGGACATAAGGTCTCCCTCACGACTACCGCCACACCCCCGCCCTTACCCTGAGCCCGAGGCCGGTGCAGCACTCGGAAGCCCGGTGGGCAAATATCAACCAGGGGGACACCTCCCTCTGGGCCCAACCAGGTTTCCGTGATGCAAGCCAGGTCCGCACGCTCCTCCTCAACCAGATCAAGGATGAGCGGAGCCTTATTCACTATGGACCTGGCATTAAAATACACAAGCCTGAGCTCGGGTGGCTGCTCATCCCTGTTCCCGGGACCACGGGACGAAACCAGAGGGTCGGAGCGCATCACCGCTTGAAGACAGCGGGGACGCACTCCCGGGTACTGATACGGCCCTCTGTTCGAGCATCTGCTGCCATTCCCTAACGTCGTGGGAATAGGTATTCCCACACCCCAGAAACACAGAACTTCAAGTCCTCTTGGATATGTGCCTCTAGTTTCTTATGCTATATAGAATTTTTATTTAATTCTGCAAATTCAGCCATTTGCTATCATATTATAATAGCATGAAAAGCTTATTCACAAAACACCTACCACAATATCTGAAATAACTGGGAAGTCATCACACACAGACACAAAAGAAATTGACTTAGATTATTAGACAGTTGAATGTCTAGTTGATTAGTCTCATCAAAACTTTTTGTTTTATGTAGTCAATGTTACTATGTCAGATTGGTAGAGTTCTCATGTTTGATTTTGTATATGCTTTGTATGTGCATGGATGGAATGGTTCTGTGGGCAAATGTTTTGCAAGTTATTGTAGTTACTAGATTATTTATTTGGACTGTAATCTATATATCGGAAAGAAGTGGCTCTAGTTTGAGTTGTTATTTCTGAGGTTGTGTGGCAGGAGGTTGATGAAATTTCACTGTGTCTTTTGACAGTTGGTTGGTGTTTGTAGGTACTTTCTGCTAATCTTTTGCCTGCCTTTACTATGTGGTAATGTTAGCAGTCCTTACAGTTCCTAATTTCAACTCAGAAACAATGGAAAACTTAGAAGTCAGATGAAAAACTGCAAGAGAATTCTTAGAAGCATGATACTCTGACCAACCACTGTTCAACTGAAATTTTTCTACAGATCTATCAAAAGACGTAACCAAAGACCTAACAATAGTGTATCTGCTCAACACACAGCAACATACCTCCTTATCAAACAATAATCCACCAACATCTTGATAAACTACAGCTATCTGCTTATTTATTATGGGACTTATGAACCTAATAGCCAAAGAACAATAATTACAATTTAACAATCTTAGAAAGAACCGTATTCCCTATAACCCTTTGTACCACACTTTTCTTTTTTATATAGATATTTTATTATTATTTTTTATAGTTACAAATCTTTAGTGCTTAGTAAACAATGTGTTGCCTGGGTCCACATATTTGACATTAATAGTAATACAACTTCCGTTCCTACTCTTTCCTTCGTTTTTCTAGGCATTTGTAAAAGTTATCCAAGTTTGAAAATATTCTGTGTCTTCATTCCCTTTCATTTTCAATGTAAGCATATCCATTTTCACACAGTCCAAGATTTTCCTAATTATGTCTTCTTCCATTGTTGTTTCTTCATTTTTCCAATACTGTGCAAATGTAATTCTAGCTGCTGTTAGTACATGTAATAATACATGTAATATTATATATATTCATAGTTTTCTGTAATTATACCTAAAATAAATAATTCTGATTTAAAATCTACATGTTTTCTTAGCATTTTCTCTAAGCACATATGTATTTTTGACCAAAGGTTTTTTGCTTTGGGGCATGTCCACCAAAGGGGATAGTACATGCCTGGCTGTACCACACTTTTCAAAACACCATTGGTCATACCAAACACAGATAAGATAGAATCATTGACTTCTCAGTCAGATAAATAAACTACCAACAACAAAGTATGAATCACTTCCAAAACAACCAACATCCACAAGACTTTCCCACTCATTTACATAAAAAAGGCAAAACAGGCAGGCGTATAACCCCATTCACTCAACAACCTTCATTCAAAACTCTTACACTACTGATGTTACTTCACACATCTGCATGCCAAATGCCAACTTTAGAAAATTCCAGCAATGCAACTGTTTCATTATTTTTTCAGAAACAATTTTGGCAGTACCATCCTGATATTATATGGTGTCTGGCTGATGAAAATAACTGACAAAGACAAACCATTTGAATAAATGACACCAAACTAACAGTAGCAACGTGAAATGAGGAAACCATATTGCATGTGATTTTACGAAAGATAAATACATGCACAAGTAAAATATTTGGGAAAGGTGTTTCTGATGCTTGAAATTGTTGGTTTAGGAAGGGACATTTAAACAGAAATACAGTATGATACTGAAATCCTTATTTATATGTGCTCCTTCCATTTTTGCTTATACATGATTGGATTGAAAGGAAGTGTAAGTTCCTAAAGTGTCTTCCTCTCAAGATGTCCATTAAACTAGTATTTGAAGTTTTAGGCATTTGTAGTTTGAGTAACCCCTAGGACTTTATGAGCATATCTGAAAGACTGCTGCATCTAATGGACCTTCATGGTTCATATTATCTGCTTTATGTACATCCCTTAAGCATAGTCAATGGACCTAAATCTAGGAAGAACATCAAATGGTCAATATGAATATAAGCCTACCTTTGACTCACAGCCAATATGCCTTGTGTGAAACTTTCTCTACTGCTCAAATGTGCCATTCCCTAAGAGACTATTTTTCTATGTTCAATCCCACCTGTCACGCAACTTTCACACTCCTCATTGTTTTCAACAATAAAATCATTTTCCACTGGATTAGGAATGTTGTGACAGCTTGGAACTCCCCTGCTGATTGGTGGGAAACTAAATCACTTATTATTATTGAAAATAAAGCAAGCAGGAAGATGGCTTTGTTGAGACCTTGGGTGATTACAGCTGAAAGAGCTGTGCAGGTAAAAAATCATACATTCATGCAGTACAAATTTTATAGCAGTTTAAAGTTAAAATATGGAATTTTTAAGCTGAGTTTTGTTAGTTATATGGGTCCTAATCATTATATAAATAACAGAGAGAGAGAGAGCAACATTTCTTTATTGCGTCTTGTACCACTTGACAATTAGCTCTCAGTAAGTTCTCCAGATGTTTTTATGGCTTCCTGTACTAGTCTTATCTTTTAGCTGTGCTTAGGAATGGACATAGATACTATCAGTGATAAGGTTAATCATGAACATGTGAAAGAACTGGAGAAAATTGCAGTTTAGATTATAAATCTGTATAGAGTTTGTAATTACAGTTTGTAATTCAGTATATGTATATTGAAATTTGCAGCATGCTTCCATGATTCCTAGGGACCACATACATAGTTTTTCAAAATAACCATCTATCCATAACATGTTCCTTCAGGTCTTCCAGTGATGCATTTATCATGAATCCATCCATTCCCCCTTACTACTTGGTCATCCTCTTCTTCTCTTTCCTCCCTCCTTTCCCAGTTTTAGCATCTTCTCTGGAGAGTTAGGTCTTTATACCATGTATCTGAAATAGGATAATTTCAGCCTGACCACTTGTGCCTCAAGAGAAAACTATGGGTTGATTTGTTTGATGATCCATCAGTTTGTTTTCTTGCTCATTTATGGCATTCTCAGGAGTCTTCTCCCACACCAAAATTCAAAAGCATCAATACTCTTCCCATTCCTTCACATGGTGACAGCTGTGAGCATTATACTTGCTAAACATTGGAAAGAAAAAGAGATGCTGACTGTTGAAGAATGGATTTTGAAATTGATTGAACCAGCAGAGATGGTGAAATTAACTGCTTTGATTAGAGATATGGACTAGACAGCTTTATAAGAGACTGGAAACCATTTGTAGACTTTCTATATGCTAAATATAATAACAAATGGTTAACAAAGGGATTTGACTGCTTTTATATATATGTTTGTTAAAAAAAACCTCAGTAAATTTTCCTGCCCTTTTACAAAGATAGATAGATACACACAGTATATATACATATACACACATGCAGTACGTGTGTGTGTGTGTGTGTGTGTGTGTGTGTGTTTGTATTGAAGCAAGAAATTCGAACACTGGGACAAGGTAAAAAACTAAAGCAGTTTTTAATAAAATCGAGCTTTTGTTGGCCAAACTGCCAACGTCGTCAGGATAAAATCGTTGGAGTGGTGAAACTACATTTGTATCATTGGCATTTTTGCGCTCCACTCCTGGAACGCGTCATCGGTCTGTTCGTTTCTATCGGCCGTATTTTCTCGAACCGCCTCGCACTCATTTTTGTAGGCTGGGATTGTCTCTGAATGTTTGCTGTCTGAGGGGTATCGCTATCCGTTCTATCAGTCATAGCCATTGCTCTTGTCATTGCACGTGTTCTCATACCGAAGGATCTTAATGGTTGCTCTTCCTCTTTCTCATGTCCTGTGGTGTGGGGTCATTGTGTAGCTATACAATCCTGATCCTGGTTTAGCGATGTGCCCTATAAGTGTTCGCATTGTCTGCGTTCACATTGTCCGTGCCGTTCCTTTTCCCAAATCCTAAGGCCTTGGTATGCAGGGGGGAGGGCCACTCCAACGATTTTATCCTGACGACGTTGGCAGTTTGGCCAACGAAACTCGATTTTATTAAAAACTGCTTTAGTTTTTTACCTTATCCCAGTGTTCGAATTTTTTGCTTCAGTTTCAATATGCCTGGGATTCATGTTTTTAATTTAATTAAGGAATATATATATATAGTATGTGTGTATATATATATATATAGTATGTGTGTATATATATATAGTATGTGTGTGTATATATATATATATATATATATATATATATATATATATATATATATATATAGTATGTGTGTATATATATATGTATATGTGTGTGTGTAGATCCTACAAATTAAATGTTAAATTTAATTGACCATTTTTTCTTCTTTTTTTGTACACCATTTTTTTTCTTTTTTGCTGTTATTAGGGTTGAATGTATGCTTTTGTTTTGTTTCCTTTTGCTTGCTTGTTTTATTGTTTTGTATTTTATTCTCTATGGTAAAACAATAAATAAATATAAAAAATACTCTTCCCATCCTGCTTTTTCAACACAAACACTATCAAATTAATACGCATCGTGATGTAGTATAAAATCCTATTATAACTTGACATTCTGCCATCTGATCTGAATAATAAAATTGTAAGCAGTGTGAGTTGAAAGAAGAATAAGTCAAATACAAATATATTGCTTTCTAAGTTAAACTTTGCAAAGTTTCAGTTACATTTATCACATTTCTTATAATTGCATTATAATCATCATCAATTTTGCTGTGTCCAAATATAAACACTCTCTCAGTTTGACTGGACATACACATTTCGACCAATTTCTTGTATCATACCAAGCTTCTGGGTCATTAGTTCATTGTGTGAATGCAGCATAAATTGCAGTATGCAATTTATTTTTATATTCTTGTCAGATATCAACTAATAGTGAAGTTAATTTAATAGTGAATGTTATGTATGCAGGCACCTGCATAGCAACAGCCACCAGGGGGCGTTGGCCTGAACGGTTTTTGGCGGGAAACCCAGTTTCGGCGGGAAACCTAGGGCCAACCCCATTGGCTGTCCGCTTACCTGGCTAGGTATTTAAGGAGGCCAGGTAACCCTCATTCTACAGTTGGCCATCCCCTCCAATAAAGAGCTGAACTCACACTCTGGCTGGCGTCTCTTCCTTGCGTCGGACCCACCACACAATAGTGAACTAGTCTCTTAACGTGCATGTTATGAGTCTTTTCCTGTAGCTCAGTTCAGGTGTGTTACAAGGATATAGGGGGTGAGATATAATACAAGCCACTGCAGGCAGCAATGAAAACGGAAAAGTTTTGAGACACGTATTCAACTTTGTACAGGTAATTTTGTGTCTCTGTCATTATTCAAAGGCACTTTGCTGTTGTTCTGTTGCTGCTTTTCTGAGTTTATAAAAGCCTTCAGTTCTTCCTAGAGTGATACCAAATTTATGGTGAAAAACCTTTTACAAAGACCTCTGAGATTTGAGAGACAATCATAGTTATAATTGCCAGGTTTTGACTTCACACTAACAGCTGTTTCCATGTTTCAGAAATAAACTTTGCAACATTAGCTGGATCTAATTAGTTCGGCTAACTATTAATATGCTGGCAGTTTACTGTAGCTTTTTGTAGCTTCCCATGAAAGACGAGTTTCAAGGAGACAATTGATTGGACTTTTGGTAACTCTTATTCCCAAACACTTCTCCCCGAGGCTATGATCCAGCCAAAATTTAAAAAGTTTCAGTTTCATTGATTTTAACAGAGTCACTAGTTAGAAGCTTAGCGGTTCCACAGAAATAAAATGCAGCTCAAAATTATTTATGGAATCTAAATCACATCTTTATTTCTTAAACTGTATGTCTGAACATTTTCTTGATTGATGGAGATTTAATATCTTCACTTAACTGTTATCCCCCATTTTTTTCTTCTTTGTTTCTTTCATCTTATATATCAAAACATTTATAGTTTGTTCTAGTTTATTAAATAACAGTTTTTCAGTTATATGTGAAAAATATAAAAGCGGAGTTTTTTGGCCTAAAAGCTCTATGCCTACTCACTATATAAAGAAGGTAAGGGATATGGGCTCAGGATCCTATTCTGATCTGTAATATAGTAAGCCCACAGGTGCCCGCTGTTCTTAATATTGACAAAGATGAGCTGTGGTTATGGATTTTGGAGTCAAGCTGAGCACACCTGGCCAGCTGCTCACTGCTTGTCTTGTCAAATCTCTACATTGCTACAACTGATAGAAGTGGAGAACATCCCATCAACCACCAAAGTAAACAATCTAAGAGATTTAAGTTCAGGATAAATGCATAGTGCGTGTCTAATGAGCAGCAAATTCCTTTGCTACCACCTTTATCAGCAACTGGATTTTACCTGTATGTCACACACAAAAAAATCTCAAAACTTAATTTACAACTCTGTATTTGTTTTCTGTCGTTGCAATTAGTCTTCAAGAGCAGACAGAAGTCAAGGTAGACATTAAATCTGCAATACTCAAATGTGTGCCCCCAATGCCTCACTGTCTCTAAATTACAATTTTGCTTCCTGTGCCATGACCTCAGATCTTTGACCCACAACTGCAGCATATTTTCTGTGACTAACAACTGTAATTCCCTAATTATCATGGTGTATTCTCCTGCTGTGCAGTTTGTTTAGTTACCAAGGATGTGAACCATATTCTGTCATCATTTTCTCCAGTTTTGTAATACAGTTCCAGCTTTAAAAATGTTTCTGTTTTATTCACTGAAACACTTTGCTCCATATTTTCCACCTTCTAATGAGAAAACTATTTCCATGGAAGCCAACCCATTTACTTTATTAGGGCAATTATCAGATGATTATGATTATTATGATTATTTATAATTTGCATTTTGGAGACAGAAATGAAACTGATTATGAGAAAGAAATGTTAAAGGTAGAGAAATCACTGGAGCTATGTTTTACTTTTCACAAGTATGGGTCAAAATTATCCATTGAGAGGATTTCATCCATTTTCAAAAAGAATAAAGAACCTTTCTTAACATCGTAATAATGATTAGTGTTTGAGAATAAAACCAGTATTACAGTATTTCAGTGGATGAAAGTGCTGTTTTCATAAAATTAAGATGAATTATTTGGAATGCATGATTCTAATCAAATTTGTTTGGAATGCACAATTCTTTTTCTCTTAGACAGTATTAGACTCTGGGAAATGAATTAATGGATTGTTCTTTTGATCTAGATTTATATGGAAAACTGAATGAAAATGATATGGATTTGTAGTCACTGTGACATCTAAAAGTCTACTTCCAACTATTTCCCAAATAAAGGGAGTTTCACCTTCTTCTAGTTTTAAGAATAGAATTTTTTAATAAGGCTTCCAGTCTTTAAAAAAAACAACACACACACACATACACACTTTGTTGTTTATTCTCTGATCAAATAGGTCAGTTTCACCATTTCTGCAAATTCTGACATTTTCACAATCCATTTCTCCACTGTGGGAAATTCATTATTCTTCCATTATATTACAGTTACCATATGCAGTGCCAATTTACCATGAATCTTTTCAGATTCATTGTCCATAAGAAAAGTCAATAAGTCAATAAGAAAAGTTCTATTTCTTAGCATTATTAACCCTTAAAATCCTTTGCATCACTACATGAATTTGTTACCTACAATTTTTTAGTTTTCCCACATGTCCATCATGCATGACAAAATGCCCTCTCATGCTTTTCACATTTCCAGCACTGCATTGAAATACCTTTATAAATTATTGATGATATGCATGGTGTCACATACCAATGGTATATCATTTTATAAAAAAATTCTCTTAAATGTTCACATGGTGTGAATTTAATACCAGTTACCCACATTCTCTCTAAGCATTCATCTTTATTTTATGTCCAAAATTAGCAGCCCTCTTTCCAACACAATCTTTAACATGTGCTTCTCTTTCAAATCTTAACAAAAGGTTTTACATTGTTTTTGTATTGCATATTTATTATTTGTATATAATTCCATTTCAAAATTTGTTTTATATTTTTCAATTTTGTTTATTCATATTAAACCTTTCTTTTAACTGTACATATGAAAACTATT
The DNA here is from genome assembly GCF_964194415.1 of Vipera berus. Classification (NCBI taxonomy): domain Eukaryota; kingdom Metazoa; phylum Chordata; class Lepidosauria; order Squamata; family Viperidae; genus Vipera; species Vipera berus. The sequence goes on along the minus strand of NC_138202.1, from coordinate 104,725,958 downwards.
GAAACAATATCCTTCTTCAGTCAGTTGTTCTCTTGACTTCATATAATTTCTCCTTCATTCTATATTAATAAATTTTGATATGTTAACCATTCCTGTCTGCTGTTGTTCCTCTTCTATAAAATGTTTTTTTTGTGCTGAGGACAATAAAACTATCTTTGCATATAGCCTGGGTTCATATTTATTCTATATTCTCAATATGGCACTCCTCACATAGGAATAAATTTCACAGTGATTACAAAGTTAAAGACATACCATAAAAACCCATGCCAGCCAAAGCTTATCCTTATGATCTTCCAATTCTCACATTCTTTTATTTGTCAATAAAACCCATTCCTTCATCCAATAGGCTTTAAGGTACAATTGAAGATTAGATAGTCCTAGCTCTCCTCTTTGGTTAAATGACCAAAATAAAAGACAAAAGTCAGCTTTAGTAAAACAAATAAATGTAAAGGGCAACTTTTTGAAATAAAGGACTGTCCTTTGTAATAAATACAAGGTGTTAAAGAACTCCACTCTGACATTATACCTCCTTATGTATGGGCTAGCAGACAGTCAGTCAGTCAGTCGGTCAGTCAAGTCCACAGACATAAGATTCAATCTTTAGCTTGCTCACAACAGATTGGGTTGATTGGGTTGAAAAAAAACCTGCCCCAAAGTTGCCCAGTGAACTTACGTAGCTGAGAGTGGATTCAAACTTGGGTTTTCCTGATCTTAGCCCAGCACCTTAAATGGCACCCATCACACATGCATATGGGCAGAATGAGTATGCACTATAGCAGTCCAATTGATAATTTAATTCAAATGTACAAATGGCTTGTGAAGATGCACTTTTAGGTGAAATACAGAGCAGCTTATTAATAGAGCACTGCATTCCTATATGGCTATTATTGTAATTTAAGATAGTTTGCAAAGTGTTGCTTTCTTCGATCTTGCACAAGAACAGCTTTTAGCATGCTTTAAAAAAAACCTATAAATTTCATTTAAAAATATGGAATTGTTCATGATTAAATATAGACAATCTAACCAACTGCTAACAGAAATTAGGAAGATATAAATGGTGAGGTTCAATTCACCGGGCATCTTTTCAGAGCTTTTGGCTGTGAAATAGCAATCACTTTTCCAGATGCAAGAGAGAAAAAATCTGCAGTAAACTTAAGGATTAAGCCTTTCTGTAAAATGACTGATAACAGTGATTAATGAAGAGATGTTGTAGAATATGGTGGGAACTATAGGACAGTGATTAAAGATTCTGAATATTTAGAGCCTCAAAGAGAATAAGTGGCATTCTTAACCAGAAGAAAATTAAGGTATGTTCTGAATGTTTCTTGTCATTGCAACAAGATTCTGAATACAGGAAAGGAAAAGAGAGATTTGTTTTGCTCATTTTTTTAAAAAAGTGGCATCTTTCTTAATATATTGTAGTATAAGAAAAATGATCAAATTACATGTATTTATATTTATTTTGTTGCTTGCATTGCTATACCAGCCTCATACTTGCACCCTTAATGATGAATTTCCTTTAATGATCAAATTATATTTATTAATTAGAGCAAATTAATCATTAAGGGTACAAGCATGAGGACAATGTAGCAATGGAAGTGTGGTGATTGATTAATCAGAAGGTGGAGCAGCTCATCTTTAAAATGAAATGCCTCCAACTTTATCTGCTTCTTAGGATTCTGCTGTACGTTGAGGGGGAGTGTAACCTTTATTTACTTCTTACATTTCTTTACCTTTACCTCATATTCTTCACATTTCCTCACATTTCCTTCTCCCTACAATTGTATTTGTGGCAAAGTTCTTTGAAAACTTAGTATTTCCAACAGTTTTCTTTCACATTTGATTCCATCCTAATGCACATTGCAATATTTCAAACAACGTTGGAAAATTATTAACCCAGACCACAGTTCAATATAAATGAAAATGTTTAAATGAGGCTGGAGGCTTTTTGGTTTTTATCATTTGGGCTGGATAATGGAAGAAAACACATTCAAAAGGGTTTCCTGAAATATGTCCAACAAGATGTAAGCAATCAGTTCCATTCACCACTTTGGCTGGATCTGTCTGTCTTTAGAAAAATCCAACAGGTGCATGAAAAAAAAGAAAGAATCTCCATAGGAGAGATATCATTGCTAGGATGATGAATAGGACAATTAAAATCCTTCATCCTTGCTATTGTTGTTGAGATGGAAATTTAATCCTGGGGTTGCATACCCCTCTTCCACTCCTTCCCCCAGATGAAATGGAGGTGAGTAGATCCAAAAGATGTAGACATGCTATAAAAACAGCTGGTTGGAGAAACAGAAAGGACCATATTAATTGGAAATGCTGAACTGAATGGCAAAGCACATATTCAGCCCTGGGGATTTCCAGAGGTTATAAATTTGCATTTCCCATTTTGGCACTTTCCAAAGAGCTCCCATCATGCTGAGTCAATGGCCACGGTGGCTTCCCTTGCTGCCCTGGTGATTATGGGGAGGGAAAGGAGTGGTGATGGTGTGTGTGTGTGTGTGTGTGTGTGTGTGTGTGTGTAATGATGCCAGCATGATGCCAGCATGAAATGATAAGCTTATATACTCAGAGTAGACATGATGATGTCATTACCTAATTAGGGCATTTGTGTGCTGTTATCATGACATAAGAGAATTTTTAACATCACGGGAGCTGTTGGTTGAATGGGGTTGAGGGGGTTTCAGTTTACATGTTAGCAAATGTCTTGTTTAAGGAAATTTGCCTTAAGTTAATCGGTCTTGGAGAACTCTTTCAATAGCTGAGAATGCTATCCATCCCTTCCGTATATCAAATCGTCAGATGTAGAATGGTCGTTTTCTTATGGAAAAAGATATTTTTACTCTGCTTTGCTTCCATATTTTCTAAAGCAGGTGTGTCAAACTCAATTTCATTGAGGCCACATCAGTATTGTGGTTGCATGCTGCATTTGAGAGTTTTATGACCATGCTAAATTACAACCTCCCACCCCAAGGGACATCAGTGAACCTAATTTTAATTTAAACTTCCGTTAAATCCCAATTCCTCAAGGCTTTTAACCCTCACTTTTAAATACAGCATGCATGCACATGCAAATGGTAGTTGCAGGGAAAACTCTTGCTAGTCTCACAGGGCATGCTGAGTTGTGCCTTATTTAAATTTGGTTTGTTGAATAAAACAATTGCCTGAGTTCATGCATAATATCATAAGCCATTGGTTTATAGATCACTACTGCTCAGTTCGCACAACATTAGAATGTGATTTGGGGCTGCTTAAGAAAGGGAATAGAATTGGTTTATCTTCCAAAAGAAAATTGAAATTTGCATTGCCCAAACTGATCATTTTGCTTCTATATGTTTGCCATTCAGTTTCAGCAATGCTGAAATTCTGAGGAGGTGCTTGGAATTCTTACCAATCCGTCGTTGAGTTCAGTATAAGCAAGAACTGATAAAATATCAGACTTGTAGCAGTGATGATTTTCTAGAAGAGACAAGAGGGTTAGACCCAGAGGCCTAAATGATTTCTTCCAGCTCTGCTTCTATAAATAAAATATATTATTTGTTATGTATTCGGTTCAGTCGAAATGAACGAGATGCAGACATTCAAACAGGAACAAGGTTTATTGAAGTAAACAGGAACAGAAGCAAAACTGTAGCTGCTGCGCAGCTATTTATATGATTAGCCTCTAGGTGGTGACCAATAGGTTTGAAGGGGCCCATTCCCGCCCCAAATCTACCAATGTTAGCCCTGGAGACAGCAAGTCTGGCCTAGGCAGCAACCGTTACACACACATCATTGAGCAATTGTTAATACAGCATTTAAACAGACTCATGAATCTGCACAAGCAAAAACCCCAATACATTAAACCCCTCCCCCCTAGATGGTACACACATTATTTACTAACATAATCTTGAAGATATTTCGGTGGTCAATGAGACCACCATGTGTTCTGCCTTCCCATTCGTTGAGGGGTGAAAAGGAGCTGATGTGGCATGCCTTATGAGGTTGGCCCTCAGGAAGGCCTGAAATTCTGACGCTGTGAACTGGGCCCCGTTGTCGGAGACTAAGACATCTGGCAGCCCATGTGTAGCAAAAAGTATCCTAAGCACCTGGATGGTACTAGCAGTAGTCATAGTGGATATGGGAATTACTTCCAACCATTTAGAGTGGCTGTCAACCACTATCAAAAACAGCTGTCCCTGAAAGGGCCCAGTGAAGTCAATGTGGATCCTTGACCGCGGTGTATGAGTCTCCTCCCATCAGTGGACAGGGGCCTGCGGCATCTCTGGTCTGGACTGTTTACATGTGTAACAACTGTGTACTTGGGCCTCGATAGCCTTATCTAACCCTGGCCACCAAAGATAGCTCTGTGCCAGTGCCTTCATCCGGACAATACCCGGATGGCCCTCACGCAGAGACTGGAGGACTCTGTGCCTTAATGAACTGGGGACAATAACCCTACTTCCCCAAATAATGCACCCCTTATGAGCTGAAAGCTCATTTCTTCGTGAGAAGTAGCTCTGGAACTCTGGTCCCAGGCTATTTTCCAGCCATCTGGTGTGAACCCAGGATAGCACCCTGCTTAAGGTTTTGTCTGCTGCTGTTTCCGCAGTGACATCCCCTGCATGGAGAGGAAATTCTGGTAAATCTTGAATAGACAAGCGATTGGAGCCAGATCTGGCTCCACGTGTTGGAATGGTAATCTGCTAAGGCCATCTGCATGGCCCATGTCTTTGCTGGGTTTGTGGATCAGCCTGTAGCTGTAGGCTGACATAAAAATGGACCATCTTAACATTCTGGGGGAAAGTATTTGAGGCCTCTGCCTGTCTGTGGTGAATAATCCCAGCAATGGCTTGTGGTCAGTAAAGACCATAAACTGGTGGCAATACAAATAGTTGTGGAATTTTTTAACCCCAGCCACAATGGCCAAGGCCTCTTTGTCAATCTGAGCATAATTGCACTCAGCCGAGGACAAGGTCCTTGAATAATAAGCAATTGGAGACTGAGTCCCATCAGCCGATAAATGGCTTACAGCTCCCACCACATAAGGGGACGCGTCACACGCAATACAAACTGGCAAGTTTTCATTAAAGTGTGTAAGCACTGAATTGGAGGACAGTAGTGATTTTACCACCTTAAAACTGTTTTCCTGAATCTTAGTCCATTTCCACAGGGTGTTCTTGTCTAAGAGCTGGTGTAATGGCTCTGCCACTGCGGTCTTGTTAGGAAGGAATGTGTGGTAAAAATTTAGGAGGCCCAGGAATGCTTGGAGCTCTCATTTAGACCTGGGGCTTGGTGCCAACTGAATTGCCTTCAGCTTGGACTCTGCAGGATGGATGCCTTTGGCATCAATACGGAACTCCAGGAATTCCGTGGAAGGGACCCCGATTTTACATTTGTCCTTCTTCAGCTTGAGTCCCGCTGTGCGGAACCACTGAAGGGCAGCTTTGAGCCGCCCTTCCAGGACCTCAGTGGACTCTCCGGCGATGAGTACATCGTCAAAATAGGAGCAGACCCCCAGAATACCCTTGAGCGTATGCTCCATTACTCCCTGGAAGATCCCTGGGGCTACACTAACCCTGAATTGGAGGCGCTTGACCTTAAAAGCCCCCCCATGCATCACAATTGTTTGTGCGGCTGCTGTGGCCTCATCCACTGGTAACTGCTGATAGGCCTTACACCAAGAGTCAGAAGTAAATTGACTCAGCTACTGAACACAATTAATGCGTTCAGTATCTTTTAATATTGTAAGCTACCCAGAAATACTGTGTGATAAAATGGGCAGCTAATAAAGTTTATAAATAAATAAATGAAGCCATGATATCAAAAGAGTCAGTTCTGAACTGCAAAATGTACTCATTTGAAAGTGTCCACAAAAACTTGTCATTCTTCAGAATCACCCTTCCCAAGTTTATGATATTCCACATATATATTAAGCTATGATTTCTCATCATCCCAGCTAGCAGCATTCTTGTAACATTTGAGGATAATGTTTGCTTTAGCTTGGCACATCTGGAGAAGGTCCATTGAGGACTGACAAACAACTGAGGACTAGGGTGCATGAACACAAGCTCACTATTAGAAGACAAGAACAACATTCACAGGTGTGGGTACACATGGCTACACATAACCACGTCTTTAATCTAACAGGGACCGAGGCAATTGCCAGTGACAACACTAAAGGCAGCCGCTTAAGGAAGGAAGCTTGGTTTTCAAAACACTCCTCTATCAACCGGTACATAGACCTCCCCCCTGCATACCAGGCACTAAGGAATTGGGAAGAGGAACGACGTGCGCAATATGAAGGCAAACAGCGCAAGCATTCACAGAGTGCCTCATTGTATCAAAATCAAGGTTGCACCAACACACAACCACCCTGCAATGTAGAACACAGGGAAGAAGAGCAACAACCATTTAGAACCTCTGGTATGAGAACACAGGCAATGACTAAAGCTATGGCTACAACACATGGAACTATCAGCAATTCACTTTTGACAACAGATACCCAGAGACAACTACATCCCCCCAAAACAGATGCGTGACAATGCATATGGCCGACCTCAACAAACAGATCGGTGATGCGCTCCATGAGCAAAGTGCAGACACCAACAGTATAAATGCGATCTCCCCAGCATTTCCATCCTGACGACGTTGGCAGTTAGCCAACGAAAGCTTGATCTTTTAGCAATAAAACTGTTTTAGTTTTTCTTATTCTATCCCAGTGTTCGCTTCGTTTGTTTATATATATAGAGAGATGAATATATATATTCATCTTTTTCTGTAAATTATAGCATATAAGACATTAAAGTACAGTGGTAAAGAGACTTACAATATTGCTATTAAAAAGATTTATCACCTTCATGTACCTTCTGCCTCATTTGGATTACATGATTTAAATTATTTGAGTGATGACATGATAGCAGTGCTCCAATATCTCAGGGGTTGCCACAAAGAGGACGGGGTCAATCTATTCTCCAAAGCACCTGAGGGCAGGACAAGAAACAATGGATGGAAACTAATTAAGGAGAGAAGCAACCTAGAACTAAAAAGAAATTTCCTAACAGTAGAATAATTAATCAGTGCAACAACTTTCCTCCAGAGGTTGTGAATGCTCCAACACTGGAAGTTTTTAAGAAGAGATTGGACAACCATTTGTCTGAAATGGTATAGGGTTTCCTGCCTAAGCAGGGGGTTGGACTGGAAGATCTCCAAGGTCCCTCCCAACTCTTTATTCTATATTCATGAATTACAATTTCTTTTTTTATAATATGCTTTTCTAACATTTCTGTTCCAATTGTTTTCTATAAGTAAATTGAAATAACGCATCGTTTGATCTTTGTGTCTGCAGAGTAATTTATTTTGTACACAAAGTTCAAGATAAATTTGTAAGTGAAATGTACTCAATGGTTTACACACACATAGACTTCTTTTGCAGGCTATCATTAGCAGGAATCTGGAGAATGGAACTCATGACTAGGAAAGCTACTTTGATAGCTGAGCTATTAATGCCGCACTGCCTGGATTCAGGTTTCATATGGGTATTTTTACTCTTCTCAGAGGATGAGCACTTGTTCCTCCTTGTATCAAAGGCTAGATCCTCTTGTTTACATTGAAAAGATGAGAGAAGTAGGTGAGCATCCAAGAATTCTGAAGCTTATAGAAGACTGACAGAATAAATGAATAAAATCCGATTGTGTGCAATGTGTGGCATTTCTCTTATGCCTCACTATGGCAAAGCTTAGTGTCCATGTTTCCATTGATTCTGTTGTTACATGTACATCTGAAAAACAGTAATTGGAATTTGATCATAATCTAGGAAAGAGGTACATAGGACACTGAGTCTTTCACATTTCTTGGGTTTGACCATCTAAGACCAACTCCCAGCATAAGGAAGTCATCCAAGTCAGGCAATCTAGGAATTTGATGAATAAATCAATAAATAAGATCAAAAATTAAGCTCAGTTCTTACAAAACCAGTCCAGAGATTACTAGCCTTTTGAACAATTTCCACTAAGTCCTTCTCACTTCTAGTTCCTCCTTCAAAGTCCATCTATCTACTAGTATTGGTTTTATTTACGCTTTTTTAGAGACCTCGAGACCCTGAGAATTCTAAGAGCAAGTGATAGGTAATGCCACAAGTTGGCTTTCAAGATATCTGTGTAAAGAGTAAGGAAAATGACCTTGACAGATATACACAGAATGTCCAGATCACATTTGGAAGAGACTCAGAGAGACAGGATGGAATGATCTGTCTCTGCTTAACCAATGTAGAGATGTTCTTGCTGACAAACTGAGAGATGAACTATGTGGGCAAGGCATCCCAAATAATTTGGAAGAGCATGTTGCAGATAATAGATGGCAAACTGTAAGAACTGAGGCTGGGCGGAAATGGCAAGGGGAACATGGTTTTCAGCCTCTCTTCCTCTTAGCCTCGTAGCTTTCTTCCCAATAGTTCATAATATTATTTTCCCAATAGGACATATATCTTCCCATTCCTTTAAGGGAAGAGGTTTTAAAACACTGCTGTGACAGTTGGCTGGGTGGACACGGATGAATGTTTAAAATTCAGCATCACATCCTTATGGACTTCTGGTTGTTATGTATGCAGGCACCTGCATAGCAACAGCCAACAGAGAGCATTGGCCTGAACGGTTTTGGCGGGAAACCCAGTTTCGGCGGGAAACCTAGGGCCAACCCCATTGGCTGTCCGCTTACCTGGTTAGGTATTTAAGGAGGCCAGGTAACCCTCATCCCCCAGTTCGCTACCCCCCTCCAATAAAGAGCTGAACTCACACACCGGCTGGCGTCTCTTCCTTGCATCAGACCCACTACACAATAGTGGCGACGAGGATGGGATCGCTGCCGACAAGGAGCTGAAGTCACAGGGGGAGCGCTCCGCGAGCTGAAGGGAAAGGCATTTTCCTTCCTTCTCCCCCCCACGACCGCCAGTCGACCGAGACTGCACACCGCAACCGCGACCGAGACCGCATCAGCACCGCAATGGCAAGAACCGGACAACCCCGTGAATTCGACACCCGCTGTTCTGTACCAGCCTGCTACCGGCCCTGTAGCAAAAGCAGGGACAACCCCTTTACAAACGGCAAGAGGCTGGAATAAAGCCTGCCAAATTTATTAACATAAAACAGATCAAGACAAGACACCAACCATGAAACAGGAGCTATGAAACAGGAACTATCCAAGCGGTTGCCTTCAGCAAACCAGCCCTCCCACACATTCCCCTTAAATACAGTTCAGGGCGTGGCCTCTCTCTGCCTCTTTCCGAGGTGCCCCATTGCCTTCCTCTGTTTACTCCTGATTGACTGCCTCCTGCGTCGGGCGTCCTTGAACAGGGCCAGCTGTGGGTCATCTTCATCCACGCTGTCAGGCTCACACAGCTGGGTCTCCGTCATGACCAGGTGGGAGGGGCCCAGCTGAGGGCTCTGCGGAGCCTCAAGGCCATCATCAGCAAGCTCTTCAACACCCCCCTCCTCCTCCTCTGAGTCGTCCGACCCAACTGCCGAACTCACAGGCTGACCCTGAATAACAACACCCGCCACCCCGAGACATGGGCCCGTTACCTGGCTCACGCCGAACTGTACATGCGGTTCAATCAGATCTCGGAGGACGGCGCGAAGGCGGCCGCCCTGCTATGCATCGGGGGACCAGTGCTCCTGGAGATCGCCGCAAACCTGTTCGCTCAGGAGGCCATCAACACCGTCGCATACCGGGACCTAGTGGTCAGACTCAACGCCCATTTCAAGCCCCGGCGCTCCAAAGTGGCCGTGCGATCACAATTCGAGAAGAGGGACCAGCGCCCCGACGAGACCGGTGCCGAGTTCCTCGCCGCCCTACAAGAAGGCGCTGTCGCCTGCAGGTTCTCGAACTTGGAGTAGCGGCTACGGGACCGGCTGATTTGCGGCCTGCGAGACAGGTGGCTGCAAGAGCACCTGTTCGAGAGAGAGGAGGTTTCGCTCCAAGAAGCCTAGGACGCCATCCTGGCTCACGAAGTGGCCTGCGGGGCCATCCAAGCAGTCCAGGAAACTCGGACCGGCAGCCAGGCAACCAGTGTCCACCGGCAAATTGCTGCCACTGAGGACAACCAGAGCATCGACCTCCTCCAGCGGAAGTTGACCCCAGACCAGCGAGCCAGATGCCCAGACAAGCCCAGGCCTCCCAGCAACGCCACCAACCCTCAGAAGTGCGCAGGGTGTGGTGGGAACCACGTGCGCAGCCTCTGCAAGTTCCGGTCAGCCACGTGTCGGGCCTGCAAGAAAACAGGCCACATAGCCGCGGTCTGTCGTAGCCGCCGCCCCCGAGAGGAGATCCACGAGCTGCAACCGGAGGAATCGCCGTTCGAAGGTACTGGGGCCCCAACCAAAACACGAATTGGCTATGTTGAGAGCCGGCTGGCCATTAACCACACAGGTAGCCTCCGGCTGCTCAAACCCAAAATTAGACTAACAATCTGTTTGCAAGGCGTCCCTTGCAGCATGGAGCTTGACTCTGGATCAGCGGTCTCGATCATTTCAGATGAGACCCTTAACTACATAAATAGCCAGAGCAAGCAGCGGATTAAATTACGGCCTACAAATTTAACCCTGACCGATTTCCAGAATTCACTGGTCAAGGTAAAGGGGGAGGACACCATCTCAGTGGGGTTTAAGGGTCGCGATGAGCACCTGGCGGTTGTAGTGGTAGAGGGCCGGAGAGCCAGCCTGGTCGGCCTAGACTGGTTTGAGGCCCTGGGCATCACAGTCACTGGGATCCACCGGATCCAGGGGGACTCCATCGAGGCCGTCTGCAAGGAATTCGCAGACGTCTTCGACGGGTCACTGGGCAGGTACACAGGGCCCCCCTTATCATTCAAGCTTAACTCGAATGTTCCCCCGGTTAGGGTCTGGCCGCAGCGAGTCCCCTTCGCGCTCAAACAAAAAATAGAGCGCGAATTGGATAAGCTGGTGGCCCAGGGAATCCTAGAGCCCGTAGATGGGGGGAGTGGGAAACCCCTATCATTACCCCCTCAAAGCCAACGGGGAAATAAGGATCTGCGCCGACTACAAGTGCTCGGTGAACCGCGCCCTGAACCCGCACGCTTACCCGGTCCCCACGGTCAGCCACGTTCTCGCTTCCCTCCAAGGCGGCGCCATCTTTGCAAGGCTCGATCTTGCACAGGCGTACCAGCAACTCACGGTCACTAGGGCAACAGCTGACATTCAAACCATAGTAACACACAGGGGGGCGTTCCGGGTGAACAGGCTGCAGTTTGGAGTTAGCGTTGCCCCTGGCATTTTCCAGGAAGTTATGGAGAAGACACTCAAGGGCATTCCAGGAGTCTGCCCCTATTTTGAAGACATCCTGATTGTAGGAGCGTCAGCAGAAGAACTAGCAGGTAGGCTCAGGGAGGTACTGTCCAGGCTATGCACAGCTGGACTTAAACTTAAAAGGGAGAAATGCAGCATAGGTGTGCCCTCCACAGAATTCTTGGGTTTCAGAGTAGATGCCAGGGGAATTCACCCCACAGAATCCAAGGTGAGGGCCATCAAACTAGCACCCACACCCAAGAACAAGGCAGAGCTACAGGCATTCCTGGGCCTGTTGAATTTTTACCATGCATTCCTCCCACACAAGGCAGCCATTGCAGAGCCACTCCACAGGCTACTAGACAAGCAGGCAGCATGGGTCTGGACCGCCGCCCACGACCAAAGCTTCAGGGCCTTGAAAGCACTACTGTCGGATAAGTCCACAGTAACCCATTTCATCGAGTCCAAGCCCATTTGCATCGCATGCGATGCATCCCCTTACGGTGTGGGCGCAGTACTCAGTCACCTGGAGCCCAATGGGGCGCAAATTCCCATAGCCTACTATTCCAGGACGCTGTCTCGAGCAGAAAGAAACTACGCCCAAATCGACAGAGAAGCCCTGGCAATCGTGGCAGGAATCAAAAAATTCCACGATTATCTGTATGGCAGGGAGTTCACTGTCTACACAGACCACAAACCACTCCTGGGCCTGTTCACAACGGACAGGCAGACTCCCCAAATTCTGTCCCCCAGAATGGTCCGGTGGTCCATCTTCCTTGCAGCCTACAATTGCAAGCTGGTGCACAAGCCAGGGAAGGAGATGGGCCACACAGACGGTCTAAGTAGGCTACCCATAGACACCCCTGATCCAGACCCGGCCCCGGCAACACAGATCCTAGCACTGCAGGAGCTACCAGAGTGCCCAGTTCACGCCAAGGACATTGCCAGTCACACAGCCACAGACAACATCATGAGCAGGGTGCACTCCTGGGTTTGCACAGGGTGGCAGGACAAGTCCCCGGGGCCTGAGTTTCAGGCCTATTTCACCAGGCGCCACGAGATCTCCACGCACAGAGGCTGCCTCCTCTGGGGAAGCAGGGTCATCATTCCCACCGCAGTATGGAGCAGGGTATTGGACTCCTTACACGAGGGACACCCGGGGGTGGTTAGGATGAAGGTTCTGGCCAGAAGCTACCTCTGGTGGCCAGGGCTGGACAAGGACATTGAGGAACGGGTCAAGGCCTGTTAAACGTGCCAGAGATCCAGGCCAAAGATGCCACACGCACCCGTGCACAGGTGGGAGGCCACACACACACCCTGGTCCCGCATCCACATTGACTATGCAGGGCCATTTCAGGGCCAACTGTTCTTAGTAGTAGTGGATAGCCACTCCAAGTGGTTGGAGGTAGTCCCTGTCCCTAGCATGACCTCGGGGAGGACAATCCAGGTGCTCAGAGCTCTCTTTGCCACACACGGCCTCCCCGACGTAATTGTGTCTGATAACGGGCCTCAATTTACCGCTAATGATTTCCAGGCATTCTTGAAGGCGAACTGGATTAGGCACGCCACCTCCGCACCCTTCCATCCATCGACCAACGGGCAAGCTGAACGGATGGTAAGGACGACCAAGGACGCACTCCGGTGCATCATTAGCGGGGACTGGCATCACAGGCTGGCGAAATTCCTACTCGCACAACACACTACACCATGCGTTGCTACCGGGAAGAGCCCAGCAGAACTGCGATGGGGACGGCGTCTCATCACCAAGCTGGACCGTTTACACCCAGACCGGGTAGCAGCCGAGACGGTTAGGCCACCATCACCATCAGCATCATCATCATCTTCATCACCATCATCACCGGCACACAGAGTCCTCAACGTGGGGGACCTGGTCTGGGCAAGGAACTACGGGGCAGGGCATCCATGGATTCCAGGGACAGTGGTTGAGAAAACAGGACCCCTCTCTTACATCGTGGGGGTGGAGGGGGATAGACACATAAGGCGACACATTGACCAGCTCAGAGGAAGGGTCCCTGAGTGCACCACACACGCCCAACAGGAGAGCCACACCCCAGGAGAGGCCAGCCCAACCGGTAACAACACAGAGCAGGAACCTGAGGAGGAGGGCCTCCTAAACCCGGCCCTGTTCAACCCAGTACAGAGGCCTCTAGAACCTGCTGTCCAAGCCCAGGGCCAAGCCACACCCAGACAGTCCACCCGGCCCCACAGGACATCTGCCTACCTGTCGGACTATGTGTGCAAATGACCCCACACAGTTGCATTGTTTTCTTATTATTATTATTTTATTGTTGGCATACAATGTATATAGTTGTAGTTAGTTGAAAGTTGTTCCATGGTTATGTGGTTCTTCTCTAAGGGGGGAGGGGTGTTATGTATGCAGGCACCTGCATAGCAACAGCCACCAGGGGGCGTTGGCCTGAACGGTTTTGGCAGGAAACCCAGTTTCGGCGGGAAACCTAGGGCCAACCCCATTGGCTGTCCGCTTACCTAGCTAGGTATTTAAGGAGGCCAGGTAACCCTCATCCCCCAGTTCACTACCCCCTCCAATAAAGAGCTGAACTCACACACCGGCTGGCGTCTCTTCCTTGCATCGGACCCACTACACAATACTGGTGGCTGAGAGTAAGGACATCAGGGATTATTTCATCTTGTCCTGTGTTACTAGAAAGCCAGGTGATTACTGCAACATCTGAACTGTTCTTTGCAGCACTAAAATACAATCATACTGGATTTTAATGATCTCCTCCCATATAGGATATACCAGCACATTTCATTCCTTATAAGGGCCATCTGATAGCGCAGGAAACAGCACAACTTTTTAGATCAATTTTTTTAGATACAGAGACCTAGTCAATCATGTGATCATGAATTGCAGATTACAATTTATTTCCAAGTTTTAGAAAGCCCTCTTCCAGTTACCTATATATTACTAAAACTCTTGTGTCTATAACCTTTAACTGGACAGAACTGTGCATCACAGAGCAAAATTTTGCCAACAAGGATACTCCACCCAGCAGCATCCACTTAGCTGCCTGTTGGGAAGGGAAGGGAAATTTCTAATGTTCCCGGTTAGATTCCCAGAAGGAAATTCAGTGGGGAAGCTAGCAGGAAGGTAGAAGTTGCTCTCCCTCTGTTTTCAAAATAAGATAAGATAATAAGCTGAGATGTTAAGATGATAGGATAGGATAGGATAGGAGAGGAGAGGAGAGGAGAGGAGAGGAGAGGAGAGGAGTACAAGACAAGACAAGACAAGACAAGACAAGACAAGACAAGACAAGACAAGACAAGATAATCCTTATTGTAATTTTTTTTTACTGTGAGCACAGTGGCACACGTTAAAAATGAAATTATTTAACTGCTCTCAAAATAAGTATATATACCCATACCCATACATAATGCACATATACACATGCTATATACATATACATATACATACATGCATATTATTCACTGTCCATTTTGAATACGTAGCAGAGAGAGGAAACTTGAGAGTTCACAAGGTTGATATTCTATGGGACAAAGCTGTAACTGAATCTAGATCAGACATGTCAAACACAAGGCCCAGGGGCCAGATCCGGCACGCGAAGTGGTTTCATGTGGCCCATGAAGCCATCCTGGAAACAGTGAGGGAAAGGCCCCGGCTGCCTTGGCCCCAGCCCAGGCTGGCGGGAGCCAATGTACAATTTCGTGGTGGCCATCTATGCTGAAACGCATTCAGTCTTAACTCCACAAGGCTGTCTGGAAACAGCAAGGGACCAGCCCCTGCCATGCCAGCCCCGCCCCCTGAGCACGCATTTGGGAGGCATCACCTTTGTGAGGAATGAAGAAATGCACCATTGCCTGGAAGTGGCCAGCACATGGGCCTGCCTACTTTGGGCAGGCTAGGGGCTGGGCAGCGTTGCGCTTCTCTTCAGATTCATGCCACCCGGCTCAGCCTCTCAGCACTGTGAGGAGAGCGCCCCATTGCCTGCCAAAACCAGGCAGGCTGGGGGCTTGGCAGCATTGCGCAGGTAACATCGACTCTCATGCTGCTCATGGCATCCCCTCCGCCAGAGCCCACCAAGCCGGATATGTGAAGTAGGCGAGGGCCATGTGCTGGCCACTTCCAGGCGATGGTGCATTTCTTCATTCCTCACAAAGGATGACACTTCCCCAGCTGCGTTTCTTGCCTGTTTTTCTCCCTCCCTCATCTCAAATATTTTCCCACCACTCGAAGGAAGGAAGGAAGGAAGGAAGGAAGGAAGGAAGGAAGGAAGGAAGGAAGGAAGGAAAGAAGGAAGGAAGGAAAGAAGGAAGGAAGGAAGGAAGGAAGGAAGGAAGGAAGGAAGGAAGGAAGGAAGGAAGGAAGGAAGGAAGGAAGGGGGGTCTCCCATCCTATTGCTAAGGAAGCTTTGGATACAAAGCCAGGTCTCCTCACATGGAGAGGGAGTGGGCCTCCCTCTTAACTTTACTCTTGTACCCATCATGAGCAACCTGGCTAAGGAGAACAAGCACAGCAGCAGCCTTGAGGGCTGGGCTGGGCATTTGACCTCCATGCCACCGTCCAGCCCCCTCTCCCTGCATAGCCTGAGAGGAACAGTGAGGCTCCTCCAGTGGACCATGCCTTGACACTTGCCCCTGTCCCATCTCCTTCTGCCAGAGACCCTCAGATCTGTCCCACTCCTGCCCAGGCCCCTATAGGCACCCTTGATGTGAACGATGTAGAGCTGGCCATGCCCACCCAGTAGGCCATACGCACTCCAGCCATGCCCACCCAGTAGGCCGCGCCCACCCAGGCCATACCCACCCGGCCCCCCGAGGGCAACCGCAATGCTGATGTGGCCCTCAATGAAATTGAGTTTGACACCCCTGATCTAGATGTTCTGCTTTGGATGTGCTTTTTTTGCCTATTCTCTTTGTTTCTCTGTTTAGGTAAGGAAATATCTCCCAATGACCCAGTGCCTGAGTTGTGTAGTTAAGCTTTAAAATGCATTTGTAATCCTCACATCAGCCAGCATCAAATAAAAAATCTAAGACAGTAAGCCAATAATTACAGTAATATTTAAAGTATTATATCTCTTATCAATAATGCAATAGTACTGAGCTGTTGCCACTTGTGGAAATTGCCTGCAACAGTTCACCACATTCCTCTATTGGCATGTCTGCATTGTAAGCAACTTAAAGCTACCATCCCCACATGTTTGCCCATTCTAACTCCCAAATCTGCTGCTCCTCATACCTCACCTTTCCTGCAGGAAAGGCAAAAAGCTCAGTACCTCTTAAAGCAGGGGTGTCAAATTGCTGGTTTCATCATACTGAAGCCGCGCCCACCCCATTGCCGGCAATGCAAAAAGAGTTGTGATATGTCGCGACATGTCACATGACATGGCGAGTTTGACACCCGTGTCTTAAAGGAACATCTGGAGCAGGCAAAAGCAGCATACAAACAGGCTGCAGATACACATAGACAAGAGGGTGGTTAAATTCCTAAAGAGCATTTGGTGTGGCTTTCTATATTTTTTTTCGTCTTCTGCCTGACCCTCTAAGAAAGCAGACTCAAAGTTATTCATCACTTCAAAGTAGTTCAGGAAATACACAGAGTGGCCTTTCATTTGAGATTGTCAGCATCTGTAATGGTATGCGGGAAAGACCTTGGGAGACGAGGAGAAGAGCTGCTGTCTAGGGAACTGTCAGATAAAAGACAGCATGGCCCACAACTGCATAGTGGGTAGAGTAAGAGGTTCAGAACAGACCCTCCCTAACTTTTCCTCTGTAAAAGAAAGGGTGGAAGAATTCTACCTTTAGACTTGAAGATTCTGTTTATGTAGCTTTACAATAAAGTAGAATTATCTACTCATGTTTCCTGTCTGGTTTGCCTTTTAAAGCTGACAATGAAAGTATCAACGAAGAATCATCCTCTCTCCATCAATTATGGAATTGCTGAGGTTGTTCGGTAGCAGTTCCTCCACAATCTTCTCTCAAATCCCATTCAGATTAGGCCAGGACAAAATTGCTGTAGGCAGGACTAGGAAGTCATGAAACCTTCCCGAAAAAAGCGACTATTCTTCAAAGATCATACTAAACTTCTTAAATAGAAAGAAACATGGTCCCTGCTATGAAGGCAACGCAGGTGGCAACTGGGAAGCCTGGTGTATTGGTGATGCACCTTTTGGGGGCTTCCTACTTTGGATAATTCTGTCTGCTTAAGGCCAACAATGTGGCAGTGTGGACAGTGATGAGCATGCCTCAGTAAGCCCACATAACACCCCTGCTTCACAAGCTGCTCTGATTGCCGATTTGCTATTATAGGTGCTGGTCATTCATGACATAGGGCTTGTTAATTAGGGACTGCCTGTCTCCTATAGTACCTGTACCAGCTCAGCATGTTTTATGAGCTCTGGATTTTTTCAATTAAACAATGCCTTCCACAATGCTGGGATCCTGAAAATGTGCTTTCTGTTTTGTAGCACCTGTCTTCTGGAATGAGGTTCTCCCCAAGATCCAGGTGGCTCCGATTGTGCCGGTGTTTTGGTGACCTTTGAAGACATGGCTCTTGATCCAGGCTTTTAGCAAGGATGACTGAAGCCTTATTCTGGGCAGTGTGGGTTTGCTTTTCGCTATTGCCCAATTTTTGCCAACTTTTGTTCCTTGTTGAAATCAAATCGAATGAAACAAATCAGATCAATGATTTGTGTTAGTTCAGCACCGGGTCATTTTTCAGTGTTGTGGATTTGTTTGTTAAAAGCTTCTTGTTTTAATATCAGTCTATATCAGACATGTCAAACACAAGGCCCGGGGGCCGGATCCGCCCCGCGAAGTGGTTTCATGTGGCCCGCGAAGCCATCCTGGAAACAGTGAGGGAACGGCCCCCACTGCCTTGGCCCTGGCCCAGAGACCCTCCTTCTGCCAGAGACCCTCAGATCTGTCCCACTCCTGCCCAGGCCCCCATAGGCACCCTTGATGCCAACCATGTGGAGCTGGCCATGCCCACCCAGTAGGCCATATGCACTCTAGCCACGCCCACCCAGTAGGCCACACCCACCCAGCCCCCTGAGGGCAACCGCAATGCTGATGCGGCCCTCAATGAAATTGAGTTTGACACCCCTGGTCTATATCATTTATCATCTGTCAATCAATATCATTTCAGAACTGTGATGGATGTTTTGCTGAATGGAAGCATAAACATATTTCCATAAGCCCCCTTTTAGGCTACAGGTTACAGTTACTATGAAGGCAAGAACTGGCTGTTCTTTGTGGATAATGTTTTTCAGCAAAACATTTTTCCCTCCAAGCTGGTGACTAAGCCCTGGCCTTCAGAATAGGAAAAAAGGACAGCAGGAATCCAGGAAGAAGACCAATTTATTCCTGACCTTGCGCTGGCATCTTTGCGGACATTGTTTCTAAATGTCTCATGAGGATCAGCAGAGATTAACCCACGCAAACTGCCTGGCACATCAGTGCCCAGATGAACAATCACCACAATGAGTGTTACTACTGATGCACACACAGTCTGCAGCATACCCATGTGGGCATTAATCAGACCTCACTGGAACAGATATGGAGCCATGTGAAGTGAAAAAAAGCCCCTAGGTAATAAGCAGGATTCAAATGAACTGTTGTTTCAGGAGACTAAATAGGTACTGGCAAAACTTGGAAGTTATATTCCTGGAAATTTTCACAGTATGTTTTCCCCCAGATGTGCTTCAGTATAAAAGAGCCGTGGTGGTGCAGTGGTTAGAATGCAGTATTGCAGGCTAATTCTGCTGACTGACAGCAGTTCAATTCTCACCGACTCAAGGTTGACTTAGCCTTCCATCCTTCCGAGGACTCATATTGTTGGGGGCAATAGGCTGACTCTGTAAAACCACTTAGAGAGGGCTATAAAGCACTGTGAAATGGTATGTAAGTCTAAGAGCTATTGCTGTTCTTCCAGGCAATCCCTAGGAAGGAACAGAGAACTGAAAATTCTCCCATCACCCCTCCAGTCCTTGATTTGTGGGGGGCTGGGATGATCAATCATATATTGGGGGGGACACTGGGTCAGGAACATGGAACTGATGTCATGGAACTTAGGAAGCTTCAGTTCTTTCCATAAAATGATTTCACAACTTCACAGCATTCCCTAAGTATATGGCTATCAGATTGATTGTTGTAGTTTTCATTCAACTGGAGTTATTGAATTGTTTTCTGGTTTTAATTTAGAAAATGAATCCCAAGTGCTGTAATAATAATAATAATAATAATAATAATAATAATAATAATAATAATAATAATAATAATAATAATAATAATAATAATAATAATAATAATAATAATAATAATAATAATAATAATAATAATAATAATATAAAAACCAATTAGATATGCTTCATCTGTCTGCTTATTTATTACCCTATTACCTACATTCACAGAGTGATGTGGAATTTTTGTCATTCAACAAAAAAGAATATTTGAAGTTATTATGGGAAGATATTACCTAGTTGGGTAATGAAATATCTGGGAGAAAACAACGAAGCTCAGAGAACACCAAGAACTCCACATTTTTTGTCATCCTTTTGTGATACAAATATTACTTCTATGAGCAATATACAAATGATTTTCATTGGAATGTCATTCATTCATTCATGTATATTTGTCTCTCTCCCTCTGCTACTCAGTCTTTCACACTTAACCTTTTCCTCTACCTCTAGCTCAGAGGGCACACTCTTTTTGTTTTTCCTAACAATCCTAAACCATTGCCTCCTGGTATTTTCCCCACTGCCGGACTGTTCTATTGTGTTGATTCAAAGGATTGTGCATTAGACTCTGATCCTTTCCAAGAGCAGAGGCTGATCACACACCTTCCTGGCCAGATCAGATTCAGAAGCATTATCAAGGCCATTGGCAGCAACTTTACGCCTATTACTTACCCCTAGAGATTTATTTAGCACTAGCTGAGTGCCATCCCCAAACAATTTTCTTGTTCTCTGCTCTGTCCTTATTCTGAAATGCAACTGTAGTGACGTCTACCACCTGTTATTTTATTTTAGAAAATCAAAACGAGAAGAAAGCAAACCTC
Organism: Vipera berus; assembly: GCF_964194415.1. Classification (NCBI taxonomy): domain Eukaryota; kingdom Metazoa; phylum Chordata; class Lepidosauria; order Squamata; family Viperidae; genus Vipera; species Vipera berus. Next base: position 104,705,612 of record NC_138202.1, on the reverse strand, counting down.
CTGTTCTGTTTAAATAAATAAATAAAAAATGAAGACTGGTCCCAGATGTAAAGGGGCTTTCAGCATGAGCCTCTCTTGTGCCTCCCTCTCTCCATGCTATTGCAGTGAGCAGCTTCTCCTCTTCTGTCCATTTAGGGGAGGCAAGACACATGCTGTCCAGCATTTCTCATTGGCTTCCCAGGGGAACTGCCTGCTGCCGGTCACAGTATTATGTTGGTAGGGGATTTATTTACGTAGGAAGATATTACAGAGGGCTTGGCACCTAGCTTAGCCACATAACCATTAATGGCTGATTTTATATTAATATGCAGCCCAAATATATTTATTATAAAGTAAAGTTATTGGCATTCAGATGCAGAAATTGTACAGGCTGTTTCTGCATAAAGCTCCTTGGGGTCACCCAAAGGTGCTTTTTTCAAAAGGCAACGGGACTTTGTTTTTCCTTGAGGATGTTTTGCTTCTCATCCAATAGATGAGATAGATGATAGATAGATAGATAGATAGATAGATAGATAGATAGATAGATAGATAGATAGATAGATAGATAGATAGATAGATAGATAGATAGATGGATGGATGGATGGATGGATGGATGGATGGATGGATGGATGGATGGATGGATGGATGGACGGACGGACAGACGGACAGACAGACAGACAGACAGATAGTTTGAAGGGACCTTGGAGGTCATCTAGTCCAACCCCCTGCTCAGGCAGGAAAACCTATACCATTTCAGACAAATGGCTGTCCAGTCTCTTCTTAAAAACTTCCAGTGTTGGAGCATTCACAGCTTATGGAAGCAGGTTGTTTTACTGGTTAATTGTTCTAACTGTCAGGAAGTTTCTCCTTAGTTCTAGGTTGCTTCTCTCCTTGATTAGTTTCCATCCGTTGCTTCTTGTCCTGCCTTCGGGCGCTTTGGAGAATAGCTTGACTCCCTCTTCTTTGTGGCAGCCTTTGAGATATTGGAACACTGCTATCATGTCACCCTTAGTCCTTCTCTTCATTAAACTAGACATACCCAATTCCAGCAGCTGTTCCTTATATGTTTTAGCCTCCAGTCCCCTAATCATCTTTGTTGCTATTCTCTGTACTCTTTCCAGAATCTCAACATCTTTTTTACATCGTGGTGACCAAAACTGAATGCAGTATTCCAAGTGTGGCCTTACCAAAGCATTGTAAAGTGGTATTAATACTTCATGTGATCTTGATTCTATCCCTCTGTTAATGATAGATGGATGGATGGATGGATGGATTGATGGATAGATAGATGATAGTTATATATATATATATATATATATATATATATATATATATATATATATATATATATATATAGAGAGAGAGAGAGAGAGAGAGAGAGAGAGAGAGAGGGGGGGGGGAGGGAGGGAGGGAGAGAGAGAGAGAGAGAGAGAGAGAAAGACAGACAGACAGACAGACAGACACCCTAGCTCAAGGGTCAGCTGAACTGCAGTAGAATGGGGCTTTTGATGAAGGGCCCCATTTTTTTATAATTTTAAAGGGGAATAAAGAAAGATGCCAATGTTACCCAATCAATTTGCAGAAGGAAATGTTCTCTGTAGAGACACTAAGTTTGGAACCGATTCCAGCAGAGCAATCAGCGCTTAGAAATGCTGAACCAGTCTCGCTTTGGAAGAAGGCTTTGGATTCTCTTCTAATGCTCTGGACAGAATGTCAGCATTGCCACACTGGAATCTGCTCATTTTTCTCAAGTTACGAATAAGCAATCAGGCAGGGTTGTCCTCTTTCTGAAAGATGATCACATGGAGATAGATGCCATTATAGTTACTCCACATTTGTCACATTAAGATATTTACACTTTCCTTCCTTTCATTACATACAGATAGTCAACATTCTGGACCACCTTAATATGAGGGGTTTTGTCTGTATGATTTTGGCAGCCCACAAAAATAAGTTCTCTGGAGGTCACATTTCCTGCCCTTGTTCTTTATTTGTACATACATTAACCAACAAAAGCAAATCTAGATCCAGATTCTTATAATCCACCAGAGGGCACTGTTACAACAGTGAGAAAATCCTGTTTAATCTGCCATTTGTTAAACACTAACAATAGGCTTACACCAGTGTTCTCTAGCTACCAAAATGTTCATAATTAGCTTGAAATAAAAAGCATTCAATGAGGCTTACCTAGCTAACTAAGATCTCTCTTTAGGGGAATCAATGATGGAATAGATCTTGCTTTGTTTATCCTCTAGGCAAAAAAATTATCTGGGCATTTGCTGTAATATCTCTGATTGGTCTGTATTAGGATTCACTTCTTATCTCTCACATTATAAACCCGTTTTTCTGACTTACTGAATTTTAAAAATTGTTGCTTGGTAAAATGCAGTTTAGTTCATTTTTCCCCTCAAAGAAATTGTTTGTCATATTTTCAAAACAAGTCCCATCAAAACGGTGCCAACTTAATTAATGATATTTTGTCACACTCCGAAGCATGACAAAGCTTTGTTCTCTGAGTGTAGCTGTCATTCACTGCCTACTGTTAAAGCAGCTTGGAGAAAAAACAAAAATCTAAGGTTAAGCTTCTGAAGCTGTCTCTCTACAGTAACTACTGTTATTCCTACAGTAGTAACCAATAACGTTTCTTATAGTTCTCAGTCTGGCATCCATTTTGAAACCATATCCTAAAGATTGGTGACAAAACATATAGTGCTCCAGTATTTCCAAAGAAACACATTTGTTACTGAACATTAGATGGCAATAGAATGGACTGAATCTAAAGTAGCTGAAGGAGGCGGGGGAGGGGCTCAAATCCATTGGAAGAATCCTATGGCCGAATTTTTGAGTAAGCAATCTTTGAGTCTCACTTCTTGGAGTCCTCTTTGTCCCCTCAATACTTGTCCAGGGGCTGTTATATTTTCCAGGACAAGAAGCAAAGGATGGAAACTAACCAAAGAGAGAAGCAACCTGGAACTAAGGAGAAACTTCCTGGCAGTTAGAACAATTAACCAGTGGAACAACCTGCCTCCAGAAGCTGTGAATGCTCCAACACTGGAAGTTTTTAAGAAGAGAACGGACAGCCATTTGTCAGAAATAGTATAGGGTTTCCTGCCTGAGCAGCGGGTTGGACTCGATGACTTCCAAGGTCCCTTCCAACCTTGTTGTTGTTGTTGTTGTTTGTTTGTTGTTGTTACTTTTGCTGATTTTATCACTGTCAGGGAGCAAGTACTGTAGAGAAAATAGCTTATTATTTTCAAATGAGCAAATCTTTTTTATGTTTTAGAAAACATATATCAAGTTCATGTTCAAATCCTAAATACTCTCATATTGAGATCTGTGGTTTGAAGCACAGATAAGAGTAAGCTTATGGCAAATTGGGACAAGTCTCTACTTGTTGTCCTCCAGATCTGCTTTATGAGGTATGATGTAAGAGTGGAGCAGCTGGTCAGCTGCCTTGCTTGCAGAACAATGCCTAGTGTTGAATTGAAGATGCCCTCAAAGAGATACTTTGGAAGATACAGTATGTCTGGAGAGTGAAGGACAGTATTGCTGCTGTCAGAAAAGAGGGCTAGGAAGAGAACGGCAGGTGTTCAGCCTGATTCAGGTGTGATGTCTTCTTCAACCCTGGCAGGGAATGGAAAGATGGATCTTATGTCAAAATTGTGAAAAACAGAGAAGTTGGCATACAGCAACTCTTGCTCATTAAAATCCAAGTCCATAGGACCCATTTGCAGAGCATCCCTATGGATTTGTCACATGAGGGAGAATAAAAAGTAAATAACTAAAAATTATCTACCCTTTCATAATATCCAAAATCTTTTGTCTGGTGGATTTTCATATTTTAGTGCAGTATTTTTGTTTATTTGCTAATTCCAGCCCTAATATAATTTAAACTTCACTAAATAATGATGAGTCCAGCAGGTGTTTTATAATAATAATAATAATAATAATAATAATAATAATAATAATAATAATAATAATAATAATAATAATAATAATAATAATAATAATAATGACTTGTCGGATCCTTATTTTCCAGATAAAAGTAGTATATTGAAATGGTCGATTTAACAAAAAATAAATTGTTGTGATGAATGTATCATGTCACATATGGATTAGCTCAGAGATATCAGCAAATAACACTGGAATGATGTATTATGTTTGGAAAATCAGCATAAAGAGGTAATGAGATTTCAGAAGACAGCTAACAAAAGCTGATAGACCGAAATAGATACACATGCATGCGAATTCATGTATTTACTCATCTGCTAGAGTTAAACTTAATGCTGATATATAGACACAGTGAATGAACCATGTCAATGTGGATTAATGGTGTTCAAACAAGAAATCTGAGCACTCAAGAAGGCAAGAAAAATATGTAATCTAGCCATGAAAAATATTTTTTTAATTGGGCTTTACAAGGAAAGAGGAATTGAGTCCCTGTTCCCTTTTACAGTTCACATTCAAGAGAATGTATTAATTGTCTGTGTTGTACAACAAAGATGAAAGATTCCTGGTAGCCATAAGCTCATTCTTATTGTGCAAAATATACTTAACTTAAACAGAGACAATTAATATATGTTCTTGAATGTGAACTGTAAAAGGGAATAGGGGCTCAATTCCTCTTCTCTTGTAAATTCCAATAAAAATTTTTTTAATCCGTTTGTCCCTGAGAAATGGTACCTACACTCTAAAGAATGCAAGACTTTAAAAATTCTTTCTGTCTTTTTGTGAGCAGAGATGGTCAGAAAGATAATTTCATGGAGGACATGTGATGGGGGATTTCTCCATCTCTTAGTTGAAGAAACATGTTTGTCAGCATGCAGGTTTTCCCTTTACAGGAGAATTGAGGGGGAAATACACATGCAAAAGTGATTATTGTGAGGAATTTTTCTCACTTACCCTTTTCTAACAATTCCAGGAAGGAGAACATACACATTTCTTAGTTTATATGTCACATTACACTTCAGATAGACTTGCAAATAGCATTAGTTAGAGGCATACATAGTGCATTCAGAAAAATCAAGATCTCAGATCATGACTGAAGTCCTACTTCTTTGTGTGTGAGTGTACAGTGTTGATGCATGTATAAAAAGGGGCAAAAACATTGCACACACTAAGTGGCAGAGTTTTCATTGCATGGTTCAATTGCATGATTGTAACCGTGGTGTGATTTTTTTTGACCTCTCACTGAGGAGCCTGCTGGCCCTGGGTGGAAGGGCTGAAATGAAGTGTCCCCTCTTCCATCTGCTCATAAACTCTTTCCCTTTTCTACAGCTTAAGAGGTCCAAATGCTGATGAATATTCCCGTTAGCAGGATTAATGTACAAGGTAGGTATATCAGAGCATGTATACCTAAGGGAAAAGTAAGCATTTCATCAAGACTACCTGAAATCACACGATAACATACTTTTGCAGATAATATTCAATAGCTTCTCCCAATGGGAATATTCTTTCAACGCTTAGAAGTATTACATACATTACTGCCAAGTCCTGGCAATACAAAAGACACCACCAAAACACTGATTTCTAAGCCAGGACCATGTCATGAAGATGTCATGAAGATCTGCAGAATGCTTCTGTGGCAAGAGCTTTTCAGATTCAAAGAGCATCTTTCTGGGGAAAAAACAAACAGTCTCTCTGTAGTGATGTTTTAAGACGTGGGCCATGTGATTGTAACCTGCCAGAAGCACAGGTAAGGTGACTGAACTGAGAAAAGAAACTACAGCAAGAATAGGGCCAAGTGAGCAGCGCTTTTTTTTTGTAGAAAAAAAACGAACAAACAGGGCCAGAGAAACAATACACAGTGTTTTATAGGGCAAAAGTGTACCTGTTGGATGGGACAATATGAAATTGGTACTATTATTTTAAGGCATTTTCTTAAGGAAGGTTGCAAGTCGTGGGCTTTAACCTGACTCCTCAGAGAGATTAAACAGCTTTTCTGCCAGCTGCTATTGGCTGATCTTTGGCATAAGAGAACAAGATAAAATTACATCCAAAAATTATAGAAAGCCAAAAACAGCTCTCCAAAGACCATGATGCAATGATGGTGATGGACATGCCTTTAAAAAATGGATCCAGAAGGGAGTTATAAAAATACGCCTTGCATAATGCTATTCATTCAAATGTTAGTGGAGGATGACACCCTCTATTTTACTGGCATTAAATCGCATCTGTCGTCAGAATGGAATGTCCACCCTTTGTGCTGGAGATCAAAAGATCTGTTCCAACCAAGAACACTTTGACCCAGTGCGGCTGTCGTGAAAAAAAGGCAAATTTCTAGCAGGGCATCATGAGAAAAAGAAAAGAAAATTAAACTACCAATACAGTAATGTCCTTATATAAATCCAGTAGAACCAAATGTAGAACACAATATATACTTCTAGTCATCTTTTTTTTTACAAATTATAGAACTGGAAAAGATGCACAAACAGATAACTCAAAGAATTCAAAAGGCTGGAAAATGGATTCAGTGAGGAAAGGTTATAATATTTGGAGTTTACTGGCTTGCAAAAAAACAACCAGGTAAGGAGTAGAGCTAGTTTTGGTGTAGTGGTTAAGCCACCAGGCTAGAAAGTAGTAGACAATGTGTTGTAGTCCTGCCTTAGGCACAAAGCCAGCTGGGTGACCTCACTTTCTCAACCCATTTGCACTACTCAGGTGACCCTGAGGACACAAATAAACCTCCAAGTGGCCTCAAGGACTCTCTAAAAGAATGCAAATGACCAGCGGTCTGCAAGGAATATAAATCCTTCCATTCCCCACCATCCAGTCAGAGCTGAAGAAGCTTTTTGGAAGAGAAATGAAATGTCTTCAAAGAGAAACAAGAAAGTCCAGTTGCCTCTTGAAAAAGCACCTTTGGGACACCTGGGAAAGAGGCAATGGCAAGCCAATTCTTGTCAAGAAAAGTGCAGGTACTACTCCAGGTAGTGGACTAGTACCAGGTAGACAATTTGTGTCACCAGGAGTCAAAAATTAACTTGTTGTACGCGGTGGCTCAGTGGGTTAGGACGCTGAGCTTGTTGACCAGATGGTCGGCAGTTTGGCGGGTCGAATCCCGAGTGCCGCATAACAGAGTGAGTGCCTGTTACTCGTCCCAGCTTCTGCCCACCTAGCAGTTCGAAAGCACGTAAAAAAAATGCAAGTAGAAAAATAGGGACCGCTACGGTGGGAAGGTAACAGCGTTCCGTGCGCCTTTGGCGTGTAGTCATGCCGGCCACATGACCACGGAGACGTCCTCGGACAAGCGCTGGCTCTTCGGCTATGAAACGGAGATGAGCACCGGCCCCTAGAGTCGGAAACGACTAGCACGCATGTGCGGGGGAACCTTTACCTTTACCTTTACCTATGAGATGTCTTATGCATCTGGAGGACACATCTAGAGGCTGGGGAAAGATGAATGGTTTCAAGGAACAAACACCAATTAAAGGCTGATAAAAATTTCGGTGCACAGGCCGGGCTTTGTCAATTTCATTTTACTGCTCCGGATGAGCCTCAAGGAAGAGCTGGTACTTCCCAGGGCTCCAGGATCTTTGAAATATATCTTTTAGTGGTTATCTTTAAAACATGAGGCAACACAATGGACAGATCCTTTTTCCTTGTATGAATCTGGTCCCACTTCATTTAAGAAACTGTGATCTGGGTCTGCTTCATTGGTTATCACCACATAATCAGAATTCATCAGCAGCATTTTTCCTCCACGTTCACAGCAGCATTTTATCCACACAACAATTCTATCAAGAGAGAAAGACAGAGACCAAAGTCCCACACACTTCTCGACTGAGCAAAAATACACAAACCTAGACCCTCCCTTCACCTTGACTCAGTTAAATACTCTAATAATAAATAGTGTATTCAATATAATTCAATAATAACTAAATAATGCCCAAGGTTGGAAGTACTTCCCAAATTAAACCAGAGTGTTATTCTTTAATTTGTAGCAATTTTCATAGGCTAATATAATGAGAAACTTTCACAACATTTAATTAGTTTAAAGTTAGTAATTAGCAATAAGTTTAGTTCATCACTCAACATATGTTTTCATAACTTCATAGCAGTTTGGTATAATGGTTAAGGTGCTCGCCTAGAAACCAGGAAACCTAATTCTAATCTTGCCTTAGACATGAAAAGTCTAAGGCAGTGACTTTGGGCCAGTCACTTTCTCTCAACCCAATCCACCTCACAGGGTTGTTGTTGTTGTGGAGAAAATAGGGGAGGAAAGGAGTATAATGTGTGTTTGCCTCCTTGAGTTGTTTATACAAAATAATAAAGAATATAAATGAATAAATAATTGCCCTTTTCTTGGTTGTGGGATATTATGGGGGGGTGTATGTTTTTGTCGTCTTTTTGTTTCTTTTCTTCTTTATAGTTTTCTTTCTTTTTCTATGTCTTTCATTTAAAGACAAACTTTTTCTTAATGTCTGAGCTTTACTTTTTCTTTACATTCATTAACTTCCCAGATTTCCAAGCTGCCCTTAAAGAGCAGCCTACATATATTTTAATACATACGAGTATATCACACTTTATTTGTAAAAAGATGCACTAAAATTAAATGCTTATTTTGGGCTGTGCTCTATGCTTTGACCTCACAACTGGCCATGGAGTTAAGAAAATCAGAGCTAGACTAATTACATTCAAGATTTCTTTTAATCTCTGGATTACGTAAAGTTTCCACTCAAAATGGCATTTGTTTGCATTTGGTGCCTGAAGGATAAAAGGCTTTTTCTAAAATATTACTTCTATTTATAGTTCTTGCAATATAAGAAGGTAGTGGACTCTGCATTATGAAAGTGACCAAGAAAAACAAAGAAAGTATCCAAGAAAGAAAATAATTAGGTTAGTCTTCCATTGTTTAAAAAGCCGTACTATTTTGTTACAAATTAAGATTTTAAATTGAAAGGGTTCGTAATTTCACCTGTTTTCTTACCTTTGGGAAAAAAATTAAGTGTATGCCTGCCCAATTTAATATCCTTTTTTTATATTTTGTCATCCATTTATCTGGCTGATCTGAGCATGCAAGTTGGCTTTGTAACATAATGTTGCAAATCAAATTTGTATATATACAAGTTACTTATCAAAAATTTATTTATATAGAGACATCCACAAAGGAAAGGACAAGTGATACATGCACATTATTTTTTTGCATGAAAGACATGAATTGTATAGTTTGTAAAAGTCTAATGCAAATTGTACAGCTTATATCATTTGTGCAATGACTACATGACACATATGACCACACTGTGGCTTGTACCAGATGTCTATGTATTTATGCAAATTGTATCAGTCAACCACCCATGGTTTAGTCAGTTTTGCTGTATTCCATTGCCAGAATCATGACCGAATATTCTGTATTTCTCAGGCATACTCAGTACAAACTGCCTTTTCTGCAGATTTCCCCCCCCCCTTAAAACCAGGGATACTCAGGCACAAACTGAGCAACGTGGTGTATGCAGTACAATGCAGTGAGCCATGCACAGATTTGTACATTGGGGAAACAAAACAACCACTTCATAAACGTATGGCACAACATGGGAGAACAAACCCATCAGGACAAGAGTCAGCAGTCCGTCTGCATTTTAAAAGACAAAGGCCACTCTTTCGAAGATAGCAAAGTCCACATTTTGGACAGAGAGGACCCCTGGTTTGAAAGAGGGGTCAAAAGGGACCATCTATGTCAAAACTGAACAGCCCTCTCTCAACAGAGGGGGAGGGATACAACATCATCTGTCTTCAGTCTACAACACAGTCCTTTCAACAGTTCCAAGAAGGCTCCACATCCATTTGCACTATTCAGGTGATCTTGACAACACAGATAAGCCTCCAGGGGCATCAATGACTTGCTAAAAGAATGCAAATGACCAGCTGTCTGCAAGGAGTATAAATCCTTCCATTCCCCACCATCCAGTCAGAGTTAAGAAGCTTCTTGGGTGAGAAGCGAAATGTCTTCAAAGAAAAAACAAGGAAGTCCAGTTGCCTCATGAAAAAGCACCTTTGGAACGTTTTCCTTAAAGCCTTTTTAAAACTTCTGCCAAGTGTATTTCTCTCTTATGAGTGGACAATGTCATTTCAAAATATGAGAAGAACATTCATATGATTACAAATATATATTGGCTGAGAATTTTAGGAACTGAGCCCTGTAAGTCGCTTAGGTATTTGGGGAAGTCTTGGCTGAATGAAACTAAAGATCACTTGAAGATTTCAGAATCCGTAGTTTCTAGTGAACTGCAGTCATTTGGAGGACAAAATTTGCTTTCTGCATTTCTATGGTCTATAAACATAAATGTGACTAAACATGGCATGATCTTTATCAGATCTTTTGCACAAATCTACGATAGGGTCACTATGTATAAACTCCTTGCCTGATCTAGGATATGTGGATATTTGCTCATCTGAACCAAATGCCTGGCTGGGGAAACAGCTTTGCAAAAGACTAAAAGTTATGCAAGAGATATAGCATATGAACTGCTAATGGTCTGACTGATTGTACCAGCATTTAATAGGAATTTGCAATTGATAATCTGTGATCATCCAGATGTTGCTAAATGGCAAAACCTATGAGCCCCATCAGCCCAAGAGGAAATATGGTGGGGGTTGAAATCCAATATAATTTTGAGAGTTTCAGACTGCAATGTAACATGTCATCACGGATTAATTTCTATATTGAGAAGAAGGCAATTTCCTCTGTTTGCTTCTCAAACTAGCATAGTCCATCATCTGAAAAAAATGAGATTATATCCAGTGTATTTATGACTCAACCAAGTCTTCATGCTGTAAAATTAGACTATACATATTTTCTTTCTTCAGGTTCTTAATCTAATGTGAATAGAAATATTGATTCATATACAAGAAAAATATTTTCTAGCAATAATAATGACTAATTAAAATTCCACAATCTTTTAGTCAATGTGTCCTCATATTTACTCATAAAGAATTTCAGTGTAGGCTTTCAACCACTATTCCAAATGTTGGAATTTCAGCTGAGATCATCAGACAAGACAACTAGTAGAGTATGATACACATTCTGAGCATTTTTTAAAATTTGGCCATTTTTTTCCTAGTAATCCTAATTATTTCTCAATAATTTCTCATTTCTCAAATATAACTTAATAAATATAAAAGTTTAAATAAAATAAAATGTTCAGTTGTTTATTGAACCAAGCACTGCATTAATCAATTGAATCATTATAAACACTAATATCTATGGAGATTCTCAGTCATCCAGGCCACGGTTGTCCCAAAGATGCTTTTTCAAAAGACAACTGGACTTGTTTTTCCTTGAAGACATTTCACTTCTCATCCAAGAAGATTCTTCAGTTCTTCTTTGTCTCCAGAACTGAAGAAGCTTCTTGGATGAGAAGTGAAACATCTTCAAGGAAAAACAAAGAAAGTCTAGTTGCCTTTTGAAGAAAGCACCTTTGGGATTATTGACATAAATTATATTTAAGGAGCAAGTACCCTTTGATTCATACAATATTACATGACTTTATTTGTGTTTGAATACCTAATAATTCCATGACTGCATTCAAGTGGTTATTTTGATTACCTTTTTTCCCTTTGTACCACTTTATTAATTATGAAGAGATATTTAAAATATTATAAATTATTAATTAATGGGAAGAAAAATAAAAATCCAGATATTCCTATTCCTTTTGTTGTTTTATCCCCTTCCAGATCAGGTGACGTGTCCCCAACAACCTAGTTGCTGGTAATTTCTTGACTAGCAAATGATCATATCTTCATAATATTATTCAGCCATTGTTGGACATAAATCATATTCTTATTATTGTTATGTTGACATATCGATGGATGGATGAGTCTAGTATACACTAGAGGTTACCAATATAGAAATGCCTAATGCTGCCTGAATGCATCCTTTAAGTTGTTGATTCTGGAATCCTATTCATAAAGAGGATGGCTGGCCAGATAATTCCACAGCTTCTGGTTTGAGGGCAAGCTAGAAATACAGAAAGTAATTGGATCCTATGAATTCCAAACTTCCTCCAGTTCTACTTCCAGAGAAGGCTTCCTTTTACATGCTTCCTGCATATAGCTTTTTGCGGCTTGTAGCAGAGAATCTTCAAGGCTAGATCTTTTCCTTTCAGGATGAACTAAATGGCTTGGGTCCGGACTATCTAAGAGAACACCTGCTGCCGGCATCAACCTCCCATCGTCCTGTGCGCTCCCACAGGGAGGGCCTTCTCAGGGTACCGCCGGTTAAGGAATGCCGGCGGGTTATTCCCAGGGGGAGGGCATTCTCTGTGGCTGCGCCGGCCCTGTGGAACCAACTACCCACGGAACTTAGGATGGCTCCCGACCTTCGTTCATTTCGCCGGGACCTGAAAACCTGGCACTTCGAGCTGTCTGGCCCAGACTGAGGGGTTTTTAATTTTTAATTGGATTTTAGATTTTAATTTTTAGGGCTTAAATTTAATTAATTGTTTTAACTGATTTTAATTTTTGTATTTTATGTTTTAATTGCCTTGTAAACTGCCCTGAGTCCTACGGGAATAGGGTGGTATATAAACTCGATAGATAAATAAATAAATAAATAAATAAATAAATAAATAAATAAATAAATAAATAAATAAATAAATAAATACATACATACATACATACATAAATACATAAATACATAAATACATAAATACATAAATACATAAATACATAAATAAACAAACAAACAAACAAACAAACTTCTCTCTCCATACCTATGGAAGGAGATTCCAAAACTAAAAGGAGAACCTCCATTGGACCTAAATATTTAACTACCTTTTGTTGGGGGAAGGACTCACCTGAAAGATAATATTAATGGGATCACCATTGGCAGGGACATAGTAATATAATCCACCCGCTCTCCCACAACACATGAGATTTTCACATTTATTTAAGCAGTAGTTTTGGCGCCACAATGAGGACCAGCTTCAGCAATTCTTCTGGCAGCCTGGCAACTGTTCTACATCTTCTATGACATTACATGACTGGATACTGTGGGAACAAAATGTCAGCCATCCAACACATAGTGAAAAATATTTGCCATATTTTTCTGGCCAGGGTGGGTTGTGAAGAAAAAGAACTATCTCAGGAATGCTCGTGGGGAAATGCTATATAAAAAATTATCTTTTCCAGCAGTGCATTTGTACAACTGGAGTGTCAGGTGATTTTTGAGAGTGAGGTCTTTATTTTCCCTGCCTTTTTGGCTCCACTGAAGCTTACCTGAAAATGCAGTTTTCCTGGAAGGGTTTTTTTCCCCTGAAATGTTTTGATCCTTCAGTGTTTATGAACAGTTCTCCATTGGTCTTCCCTCTCTCCTGCCAATGAACTATCAATTCCCCTTTACAGGCATCTGAATAAAGCAAAGGATTGGTTACAAGGTAAGGTCACTTAGTTAAGCTTGTGACAGGAAGGGTTCTGGAGGTAAGAAAAGCAGTTCAGCACTGCAGACTAAGGTATTTGTCTCCCATGCTGCTCCAATCTTCTTCAGTTATTCTGATCTTGATGACATGGATTTGGCTGTGAGGTTAGGCTGGGGTTTGGTTCAGACTAGGGCCATTATAGGACCTGACTGGTCATTCTCTGCTTCTTGCTCTTCCCAACCATTCAAGGAAGATAAGCCTTGATCTACCAGAGGTCTTTTAGGATTGTTCCTTCTTCACTAGTCCCCATTCTTTTCTTTGCCTATCCAGATGTTTGCATGCATGGATGTTTCACATCCCCTCCCCATTCCTCACATTCTCTCCAGTGATATGAAGGTAGGTCCTTTGTATTCTCATTCTCTGTCTCTCTGTCTCTCTCTTTCGCCTAAGGTATATAGGAATATTATAATAATCAAAGCTACAGGAAACTGGCTGTTCTTTCATTCCTTCCATTATCCTGTAGGTCAGTGGAAACTATCATAAAGAACTGATAGCTCAATCTCCTAGAAGCAATGTTCCTATACTGCAACTTAAATCTGATTTTTAAAAAAAGGAAAGGAAAATCTTTACAGTGCTTTGGGCTGGAGATGGGAAAGCAAAGGGAACGTGCTTCATCCAGCCTGAGCAGACATCAAAAGACACTCGGATCAGCTTCTAAAATTGAGGATATTCATGAATTTAATGGACCAGCATTGGCTCAATTTCAATATTATGAAAAAGCAGCAACAGCTGAGCATCAGAGAGTATACAGAAGGAAATGGCTGTCCAGGCCAGGGATTAGCAACTGGAAGGGAGGCCAATCAGCCAATCAGAGCTGGGACAGCTATTTGAATAGAATGAACTAGAATGGGATGAAGAGCTGGAGGCCAACTGCTCTGAAGGGTTCTCTGGAGAAAGGACAATGATTGTGAATTGAAGCTATAAACCAGGGTGCATTAGCATGGGTTAGAAGTGGGAGAAAGATTTCACATCATCTGCTCCTGTACTCAGGAAGTAGCGAGAACCCCTTATTTGTAATGACCAAACAGAAAATGCAGAGCTGATCTGAATATTTTTTTTTGCATTTCCCTATTTGTCAGTTGGAAGACACATGGATTGACATAGGAATAGTCCCAAACCATTTGGGTGACCTGAAATTACAATAGTTACAGGTCTACTTCAGACCATTTTGTGAGGGATTGGAGACTGACCACACTGTGAGGGAGAGTTGGCCACCTATTTAATATTTGATTCCTTTGAGATTTGGAAGTATATTTTGCCCCAACAATGAGTAGAAAAATATTGATGAAATCAATGTATCATCTGATAAATGAAGTCATTCTATTTTCCTTACAAAGTATATGAATTTTGCCTTCAACAAGGCACAAATTGGACAGCCTTGTGACTTCTCAAACCAACCCTTCTGCAAATCATTCTCAAGATACATTAAAACCCCATTTTATCATCAGCAATTGCAGGTCAAAGATGCATTTAGCAGGATATTCATTATTTGTGGCCCAGGAGCTGGCAAAGAGGATACATTCAGCCATGCATTGCTCAACCCAATCCAGTCAGTAATTGAGTACAGAGAATGCCATCCACTCAGGTCTCATTTTTTAAAATTGTTATTTAGGCTTGCCAGCCACTGAGTATGTTACCACTTCTTTAGAGAATTAATAGTGCCCAATAAATAACAAACTACCCTTCCTTCAAAAAAAGAAGAGTAGATACGCTTCTAGCACATATAGGCCCAAATGTATGCACTCTCTGCGTTGTTCATATAAATTTGACAGCCTGTATTTGGTAGCTGGCAGAATAGTCTTTCAATACAGTAGCAAAAATTGGCTGTAAGGACAAATTGATTTTTGAATCTATTAACAAAAGCACTGAGAAGTTTAAAATCTTTCATCTCTCCATGGATCAGATCAGTTCAGCTGATGGAGTGTTTATACATTGTTGCAACTGAGTTGATCGAAATGGAGTTAAGAGGCAAGGATATGGCCATGAAACAATTATGCTCAGAAACATAGGATACAGATACACCTACGGGAATATGAGGGCTGAAGTAGGAAGAAAAAAAGGCCTGTTCTTGTAAGGCTGGCAAGAAAGATTTAGAACTCTGAAATTGATCTGCACTGGTTTGTTTTCAGATTCTTGGGATTAAGTTTGGAACATGTTTAATGGCAAAGGTAAGGGGAAAAATAAGGTGTGGTAAGATATATTTTGGGGGTGAGAATATCTGACATACTGACATTCTTTTGAAAATGTGAAAAATATGCCAACCAATTATTTGGGGAAAGTGGGACTTTGAATCTATATCACTACTCTGCCTCTTAAGCAGAGTGATTTCTACTTTTTTTAAAGGCTAGACATGCACAGTCCCTTTCAGTATAAATCTCAGAAAAATGGATCACATGTATAATGCACATTATATGTGGAATTCTCCATTTAGGCAGGAGTGCTGGAACTGGCCAATTGTTTTCAGATTAATTATGATAATACATAGCACACATTTAAAGGTTTGCAAATAGTAAAACAGTATTGCTAGATGATATACCATCTAAATGGCAAAGAATACAAAAATACTATGACTAAAAGCACATAAATATATATAAAGCAGATCCTTCAAAAAATTGCTGACCCATCATCAATCAATAATCTTAGGAAAAGATGGCTACAACTATTTTTTTTATAAAGAGCAGTAGACCACCCACCCACCCACCCAAAAAAATTAAAGAAGAGAAATTGTAGTTTAAAAAAGTTTTTTAAAAAGAATAGAAATGCAGGACATATATTATCATAAATAATACTCAGAAATTTCTACTTATCCCTTTATTTTAAAAGAACTAATGTTTTTGACATTACAACTAAAAAAGGAACCCTCGCTCTTTAAGCATATTTTTTGTAAGCTTACAAAGAGTCCCATGCTCATTTTCCTTTGATGCATCTTTCAGAAGCTGAGTCCAGTCCTCTGGAAGTGTATTTGCACGTATGCATGCATGCAAGATCGTGCATGTGCCATGAAACTACTCTGACTCCTGTCCTGGTCACACCTCCAGCCATTTACGATGGTCAACAATGAAGACGCCCTTGTCACTACTACATCTCTTTGGAGGTGGAATTCTTTCAAGTGGTCACTGCCGATTCTGAACACTACACTGTGGAAGCTGTGCATGAATGGAGGGCACCCCTCCAGCTTGCTTGACCCCAACTTTTGTGGAATGGTGTTTACTGTCTCAGGACAGCTGGTTCCTCTGGCATGTAAGACTTCTGGGTTTGCTCTGACAGCTTCCAGCCAGCTCTTTCCTGACTGGCCAAGCAGTCGTCATGCTTGCGATGCAGCTGTCTTGGAGATGAAGAAGCTACTTTGGGGGTGCCAGCCAGTCTGACGGCTTTGCAATAAGAGACTGCCTGGATCTGTAGTGGGCTTTTTGGAGAGGAGAACTTGTGTTGTTCTTGTTGTTGTAAGCAAAGAAAGGCTGTCTGGAGCTTGTGGGTGTCATGGCTTGAATGAAGCAGAATCCTTTCATTCAACCACGTCTTGGTAAATAACAGCTGACGTTGTAATGTGTTCAAAGGTGACTAGCACAAATCAGAACCAAAGGCAGTCCTGGGGTGGGATGTCTTCTTCCAAACATCTCATTTTGACACTGAGAAAGAACCATATTATGTTGTAAAAGAGAGGGTCATTGGGTTTCTCTGATCCTTTTGCAAACTGTAGTTCAGCGATATCTGAAAGGCCATCCCAACCCTGAACTAGGGTTTGGATGCGTGCAAACAATTCTTATAGTGGTTTGATATGTATATATGTGATGTATGTGATATATGAGCAGATTTAAACTGAAATTGTTTCTCTATCTAAAATTCTAAATCTATCTAAAATATCTTAATCTGAATATTTAAAAGCAAAATGTTATATACTCTTCCATTTTGAAAAATATAACTTTTTCACAGAATAAAGCATATATTTATTAGCTAATTTAATTTAGAGTCTCCCTTTCCACCAATGAATGCTGCTCAACATACTCCAGGCAGCTGAAAATCATAATTGCAATAATTTTTTAAAAAATAGGATCTGAAATTTAAACAGGACTAAACATTATTATGTTCAAAGGTGACCACCACAAATCAGAACTGAAGGCAGTGGCGGCACAATGGTTAGAAAGCAGTACTGCAGGCAAACTGTGCTGACTGCCAGCAGTTTGATCCTGACCAGCTCAAGGTTGACTTAGCTTTCCATCCTTCCAAGGTTAGTAAAATAAGGACCCAGATTGTTGGGGGCAATAGGCTTAGAGAGAGTGTAAAGCACTGTGAAGCGGTATATAAGTCTAAGTGCTATTGCTATTATACAACCATATTGGAAGTGGGTAGCACTAATCAATTCAACAGTACATCTTAGGCTTTCCTTCACTTAGCAAGGAATAAGATTTTCCTTGTTAGGGAAGACAATAGAGACTATGGGCCATATTATATTCTTTAGCAGGAGTTCCAAGGCTAGAAGTTCCTCCAAAAAGCTTCTCTTCTTTAACATGTCACCAAAGATATATTTAACAGTGGTGGGATCAAAAGAAGACCCTTCCTTCCTTCCTTCCTTCCTTCCTTCCTTCCTTCCTTCCTTCCTTCCTTCCTTCCTTCCTTCCTTCCTTCCTTCCTTCCATCCATCCTTCCTTCCTTCCTTCCTTCCTTCCTTCCTTCCATCTACCCATCTATCCATTCTTCTACAGTCTGCCATAATTTCATGGAATGGAAGAATTCGAATACTATTTTTCATTTCTTCCATCAATTCTTTTCTTGCTGCCAAAAAAAAAAAAAAATCTGTTAAGGCAGCAGATAGGGAGTAGCTGCACAAAATCTAGAAGCTTCAGTATGGAAGTATCTTAGAGCCTTGGTGGAGCAGTGGGCTAATGCCTCCTTAAGTAACACCAGCTGCCTGCAATTAGTGCAGGTTCGAGTCCCACCAGGCTCAAGGTTGACTCAGCCTTTCATCCTTCCGAGGTAGGTCTTATGAGGACCCAGATTGTTGGGGGCAATTAAGCTGACTTTGTAATAATGCCGCTTGGGGTGTGTGTGTGAAAGCCCTAATAAGCAGGCATATACATAGAATGAAGGCAACTGCTAAGCTTGTAAGCTGCCCTGAGTCTTCGGAGAAGGGCGGGATATAAATGGAATTAAAATAAAAAATAAAATAAAAATCTTATATATCAAGAGTTTTCTCTATTGTACTGTGTGCCACCAGTTATACCTCAGTCCAGTTATTTCGTCCTGCAAGCTTATATATAACTTTTTTACATTTTTATTATCAGATTTATATCCTGCTTTTTTGCTTTTGTAAGCACCAAGTCTATTATTCTGCTACATGTTCTCTTACCTGAGAATACATCGCATTAAACATAACGGGTGTAGTTTTGAATAGCCTCCTTGGGATATGTCATCTTTTGGTACTTACAGCATTCTGTGCTATTTGTCAGACATGGCATTCCTAACATCTCATTATTATGACAGCCTTAAGGGACATGGTGGCGCAGAGGCTTAATGACCCTGGATGTGCTGAGCAATTGCCAGACTCTGGTGGTTTGAGTTCAGCTTCGTGGGACAGGGTGAGTTCCCATCACTTGTCCCTAGCTCCTGAAAGCATTGTTTGTGAGTAGGTAGACAGATACCGCTATTTCGGTGGTGGGAAACTGCTGGCTGCATTCTGCATGGGGAACTAGAACCTGCATTGGATCTGTCCAGATGCAATCAGTGGAGGAAGGTCCTGGATGAGCCAACTTCCTCTGAGAATGCTGCAGACTAGCTGGTGTGAAGCTAGTTTGCTCTCTTGTGATGCACTACTGCAACAAATGTTCCAGCGACTGGCAGCTGCCAGCACTTCTACTATGTGCATTGTAGCCTCCCTGGCCTTGATGCCCTACACTAAATAAAAAAAAATGACAGCCTTCCCCAATCCATAGGGACTTGGTGGTAAAGAGGCTAAAAACTCCTAGGGTTTGGCCTTGCTCTAATTGCAAAACATCTGGAAAATGGTGTTCTCAGAAGATCTCGAGAGCATCTGACGATTTCAGTGCAATTTGTGCGATGATGGACTTATTTAATTATTGGCCTAGTGGTTAAAGTGCTGCCCTAGAAATCAGAAGACTGTGAGTTGTAGTCCCACCTTAAGCTTGAAAGCCAGCTGGGTGATTTTAGGCCAGTCACTTTCTCTCAGCTCACCTCACCTCACTTCACCGAGTTGTTGTTGTTGTTGGGAAAATACAGTAGGAGGAAGAAAAAATGTTAGGGATGTTTGCTGCCTTGGGTTACTTATAAAATAACAAGAGTGGGATAAAAACCAAATCAATCAATAAATACAGATACATGGAGTAAAAGAGAAAGAGTGGGCTGCTGATTTAGAAAGATACTGATTTAGAGCATCAAGTGCACATTTACAGGAAGTTTTTGCCTGATGGGATAGTTACTTCCTAGTAATTATATACCTACTTCCTCTACACTACAGTATAGAGACCTTACTGTCCCGGACTGTGAAAGATTACACTTGCTGGACACTCCCTTTGGTGAGCTTTACATGGTTCTAGCATCCAACCTAAAACAAAGGCTCCTTTTCTGAACAGCATGAGGGAAATTGTTGTCTTGCCTCCAAGGATAGAGTGTGTCTGCCTTCTTTCGCTAAGGATATTTATTTTTCCTAAAGCCCCTGGCATTCAGGCAGCCTTAACAGCTGGTTCTAGTAATGTGCTGTAATTGAACAGGTTTACTGTCTTTTTCTCCCTTCTACTGAAACAATGAGCTTTGCATTCGGAGGGGAACAGGAGGATGAACACTTAAGCGATTGGACTAACAAAAGCAACACGTCGATGGTTTAAACAAGAGGCCAGTTGGTTGGGCATTTGAGCATAATATTCACAGAACATTAGCCCAATACAGAAGGCCTGGCTTTAATCCACAGCTTGTTGCCAGGTGGCATAGAAATTAATCTTTGCTTTACTCGGCGCATTAGTTGTGGTATTTTTAAAGGGTTGCACACCAGGGAGGCAAGCACGAAGCAATCTCTACTTGTTCTTCTATTTTCTGCCTTTGTGGCACTATGTCTGACAGTGCTTCTTTTCTTTTTAAAAGCTTGTGTTCTACCAACTCTACAGCATTCTGTAGCCTCCGGAGATATTTTCTCTCCTGTAACTCTGCCCTTTACAAATAGAAGAAGTGTGTTATATATATGTAAACAATCCCTTGATATGATGTATATATGTTAACTGTTCAATCAAAGCGGCAGCAGCAAGCGTATAGACTAAAAGCAGCCTGACAGGAAAACACGCGGGAACTTTGACAGCTGTCAAAGTTCCCCGCACCGCGCAGGCGCCACCACTGACAGCTCGCGGCTGTCAAACGCCGGACTACGAAGAAGCCTGAGCTGTCAAAGCGTCCACCGTACAGCGCAGGCGCAACCACTGACAGCTCGCGGCTGTCAAAACACTAAGACACGCGGAAGCCGGAGCTGTCAACAAAAGACGACGCGGATTGGTCCCTGCCTGACAGGGCGCCAAAATGGACACCGCTGATTGGTCTTCGCTACCAGCTGCCGGCTATAAAAGCCGGACAAGTTATTCTATGTTTGCCTTGCTCTTAAATAAATCTGTTGTTACTAGCCTGTCGTCCCGAGTGGTCCTTCGGCTACTTCACTGGCGACGAAGGTGGGATCGCTCCGGAGCTGAAGTCACGGCCGAGGAAGGGAGTTCCCGGCAAGAGCTGTCACGGAAGTTTTAACTTCCATCGGAGCAACCCAGGACCGGACGACATGGCAAACTTCGGCCGTGTGAGGGAGTTTGATACCCGCCATCCCGAGAGATGGCAATCACACCTCGGCCAAGTCGAGGGATTCCTCCTCGTCAGTAAGATCACTGACGACCGAGCAAAGGCCGCCGCTCTGCTGTACATCAGCGGGCCCCCGGTGTACGATGCAGCCGTCGGGTTGTTCAGCCCAGTGCCCATCACTGAAGTCTCATACGCGGACTTGGTGGACCAGCTGAGCAAATACTACATGCCGGCTCGATCAGAACTATACTGGCGGGTGCAATTCGCGCAAAAGAAACAACGGCAGGACGAGCCCGCCAACGAATTCATCGCCGGGGTCAGACACGCCGCAAGGAACTGCTGCTTCCCCGACCTGGAAGATCGCATCAGAGACCAGGTGGTGATCGGTCTGAGGGACGAGAAGCTACAAAAAAAACTGACGTCCAAACCCGACATGAACCTGGCCGAGCTGACCAGGGAGATCATGGCATACGAACACAGCCACAAGAAGAAGCCGACCAACACGACCCCAGAGACCCCCGCGACAGTCTACCAGGAAAGCGCAGCCTTCAGCGACAGCGGAGAGTCGGTAGATTTCACCGACGGAGAAGCCCTACAACGCCGAATGGAGCACAGACAGCCAAGAAGGGGAAAGACGTCGGACCGCCGGGGGTCCAGGAACCCTCCACCGCCACCACCGCGTTACGAGCAACGAGCCGCCTGTGCCAGCTGCGGAGGCAATCATGCCCGAGGAAGTTGCCGTTTTAGGAACGCGAAATGCCACAATTGCGGGAAGACTGGCCACATCAAGCCGGTGTGCCGCAGCAAAGGCCGGGACAACATCAATGAGGTGGAGGCAAACCCCCCAGGTAGGCCAGCCGCTCAGGCCAGCAGAGAACCCCACCCAGGGCCCCTGGTAGAGACTGTGGACAGGGTAAACAGCATAAGCTCCAAGGTTAAGATCTGGGTCAGAATTCAGGGGGTGCCCTGCCACATGGAAGTAGATTCCGGGTCGGCAGTTTCCTTAATTTCTCTAACAACCTATCAGGAGATCTGTCAGAAGGGCCGAGGACAAATTTCCCTGAAACGAACTCAGGTACACCTAGCTGACTTCCAGAAAACCCCCATTCCGGTGGAAGGAAAAGCCAAGGTCGTAGTGCAGTACAAGGGGTTCAAGGGTCCCCTGGAGGTTTTAGTTACGCCAGGGAACCGCACCAATTTGATAGGACTAAACTGGTTCAGTCCACTAGGTATCGCTTTAACAGGGGTTAACACCATCCTAACACCCAGCCTAGAAGCCGTTTGCGATAAGTTCGCCGACGTTTTCGATGGCACTTTAGGGAAATACACGGGTCCCCCCATCTCCTTACAGTTAAACCCTGCAATCCAACCAGTTAAGATAAGAGCCAGGAGGGTACCTTTTGCCCTTAAAGAAAAAATCGAAAACGAACTTGATCGCCTCGTAGGACTAGGGGTGCTTGAGCCAACAGAAGGGGGAACCTGGGAGACCCCAATCGTCACCCCAATCAAACCTAATGGGGAGGTGAGACTGTGCGCTGATTATAAGGCGACAGTCAACTTAGCCCTCAGCCCCCATGCCTACCCAGTGCCAGCGGTAAGGGACGTATTTGCTTCCATCCGCTCTGGCACCCTTTTCGCCAAGCTCGATCTCTCACAGGCGTACTTACAGCTACCTGTCACTGAGGACACTGCGGAGGCCCAGACAATTGTTACCCACCGCGGCGCCTTTAAGGTAAAGAGGCTCCAATTTGGCATATCGGCGGCCCCGGGTATATTTCAGGGTATCATGGAGAAGACCCTGAAAGGAATACCCGGGGTCTGCCCCTACTTTGACGATGTTCTCATCGCCGGAGAAAACGAAGCGAACTTAGCTGACAGGCTGTCAGCTGTGCTAAGCCGGCTCAGAGAAGCCGGCCTCAAACTTAAGCGGGAAAAGTGCTCTATTGGAGTCACCTCCACTGAATTCCTAGGGTACAAAATAGATAGCCAGGGCATTCACCCCACCTCAGAAAAACTACAGGCTATTCAAACCGCACCCAGTCCTAGGAATAAGCAAGAGCTGCAATCCTTTTTAGGATTGTTAAATTTTTACCATGCCTTCATCCCCCATAAGGCCACTATTGCGGAGCCTCTGCATAGACTCCTAGACAAGGGTACAACTTGGTCCTGGACCAAAGAACATGAGAATAGCTTCCATTCATTAAAAAAGATTATCTGTCACAGTTCAACTATCACCCTTTTCAGGGAGGACACCCCAATATGCATCGCTTGCGATGCCTCTCCCTATGGAATCGGGGCTGTTTTAAGTCACATATTCAAGGACGGCACACAAAGACCCATAGCCTTCTATTCACGCACTCTAACCAAAGCTGAAAGAAACTACGCCCAAATCGACAGGGAAGCCCTAGCAATAGTAGCAGGGGTCAAAAAATTTCATGATTACCTATATGGAAGACCATTCACTATAATTACAGATCACAAACCCCTGCTAGGCATATTCACGTGGAACAAAACTACTCCACAAATTCTCTCCCCGAGAATGCTAAGATGGTCAACCTTCTTAGCAGCCTATTCCTATCAACTAATACATAAACCAGGTAAAGAATTGGGTCATGCTGACTGCCTCAGCAGACTGCCCATACAAACCAGGGACCCAGACCCAGCCCCAGCCAGCCAGATTTTAGCAATCTCCCAACTTCCAGAATGCCCCCTGACTGCAAACATCATAGCTACTAATTCTGCCAAAGATAAAATACTTGCCAGAATCCACAAATGGGCCACAACAGGATGGCCAGCTCAAAATCCACAACCTCAATTCCAACCCTATTATAACAGAAAAAATGAGATCTCAACACATAGAGGATGCCTGCTGTGGGGAAATAGGGTCATCATACCAGAGAGAAACATAGACCAAACATTACAAATCTTACACGAAGGACACCCTGGAATTGTAAAAATGAAGGCGATGGCTAGAAGTTATGTGTGGTGGCCAGGCATAGATAAACAAATAGAAAAGTACGTGGGTGGGTGTTATACCTGTCAAGGGACCAGGAATGAACCACCCCAGGCTCCAATCCATAAATGGGAAACAACAAGGAACCCTTGGTCACGTATACATATAGATTTTGCGGGACCCATCCAAGGCCAAAGTTTCTTAATTGTAGTAGACAGCCACTCAAAATGGCTGGAAGTCACCCCCCTTAGAAAAACAACGTCCCAAGCCACTATACAAGCTTTACGAAAAATATTCGCTACGCACGGCCTACCTGACACCATAGTTTCTGACAACGGACCTCAATTCACCTCTCGTGAATTTCAGATCTTCGCTACGAAGAATTGTATTAGGTTGGTCACGTCGGCGCCGTTCCACCCATCGTCAAACGGGATGGCTGAAATTATGGTACGATCCACAAAAGAAGCATTAAAAAAATTCGTTAAAGGAAACTGGCAGAGGCGCATCAGCCAGTTCCTCTTAGCACAACACACAACACCTTGCTCCACGACCGGCAAATCACCAGCCGAATTAAGATGGGGGAGAAGGCTAATAACACGTCTGGACAGACTGCACCCTGACACGTATCCAGAAGAAGAACCGCACCCCCACTCCGCCCGCACACTCAACTCAGGTCAATTAATTTGGGCACGATCATACACAGATAAAAACAAGTGGGTCCAAGGGACAGTAATAAAACAAACGGGGCCCATCTCATACCTTATAGCTACGCAAGCACACGGCAACATACGCCGCCATATTGATCAGCTCAGACCCAGACAACCACCACACACTTCTGGGCAACCAACCAATGCCAGCATACAGCTCCCACCGGAAATGCTGCCTATTCCAAACCAGGAAGAAGAACACCAAAACGAAGACCCGGAACCTGAGCACCCTCCACCCCTTCGCCGCTCAACCAGGAATCGGAGACCACCCACCTACCTACAAGACTATCAGTGGGCAGGTTCAAACATCCAAGACGGCGGAAACGCACCAGGGGAGGGGTAAGGGGTGTGTTATATATATGTAAACAATCCCTTGATATGATGTATATATGTTAACTGTTCAATCAAAGCGGCAGCAGCAAGCGTATAGACTAAAAGCAGCCTGACAGGAAAACACGCGGGAACTTTGACAGCTGTCAAAGTTCCCCGCACCGCGCAGGCGCCACCACTGACAGCTCGCGGCTGTCAAACGCCGGACTACGAAGAAGCCTGAGCTGTCAAAGCGTCCACCGTACAGCGCAGGCGCAACCACTGACAGCTCGCGGCTGTCAAAACACTAAGACACGCGGAAGCCGGAGCTGTCAACAAAAGACGACGCGGATTGGTCCCTGCCTGACAGGGCGCCAAAATGGACACCGCTGATTGGTCTTCGCTACCAGCTGCCGGCTATAAAAGCCGGACAAGTTATTCTATGTTTGCCTTGCTCTTAAATAAATCTGTTGTTACTAGCCTGTCGTCCCGAGTGGTCCTTCGGCTACTTCAAGAAGAAAGAGTTCATTGGAAGAGTGGACAATAAGTAACCCCTTTCAAATCCAACCAGTTCCAAACCCAGTTTTCCCATACATCAGTTTCCAAACAAATCATAGGAAAGAATTATATTTGGCCAATATATAAGTGACTCCAGCAAAAGCCAATACAATGTAGATTTAGTTTCAGGTAATCCTTGACTTACAACAATTCATTTAGTGAGCGTTCAATGTTACAATGGCAGTGAAAAAAGTGACTTATGACCGTTTTTCACACTTATGACCATTGCAGCTTCCCCATGGTAGTGTGATCAAAATTCTGATGGTTGGTAACCAACTCATATTTATGACAGTTGCATAAATATGTGATCCCGGGGCCATGTGATCCCCTTTTGAGATCTTCTGACAAACAAAGTCAATGGGGAAGCCAAATTCACTTAACAACTGTGTTACTAACTTAACAACTGCAGTGATTCACTTAACAACTCTGGCAAGAAAGATCATAAAATGGGAAACTGACTTAACAACTGTCTCACTTAGCAACAGCATTTTGGGGCTCAGTTGTGGTCGTAAGTCAAGGACTACCTGTATACACCAAAAGTTATTTATTACAACACTTAATTACATAGAAGCATAGCCTTCAAAATCACAGACACTATGTTTCAATGTTCCTGTGAGGAGTTCAAAGTGATGTGCACATCCACACACTTCATTATACACTTACCACAACCTTGTGAGATAATTTCTACTGAGAGACTAGCCTAAGTTAGAGAGTGGGGCTTGAATTTGTGTTTCAGATCCCTGGCCTGAAATCCCAAACCACACTGACTGATTTAAGCAGGACTTTTCTCTTGTTCTTAGTTACAGGGGACTAAGCACATCCTACAATCCCCAGTCTACAGAAGCTATGCAAGAGTGGAATTCTGCTGTTGCATTTGGACCATATTCTTGGCCTCAGACTAGATCAAGCAATTCATACATGCATGTACTGGCAGATTAACTATTGAATCTCTATGACTAAACTTTTGCCCATAGCTTGTCTGATTTCTTGTTCAGTACAGTCTCGTAAGGTGTCGTCTAATTCTCATATTTCTTTAATTTTGGAATGGCAACAAGCCAACAGTGTTGCGTTCTTTGATATTCTAGTGAACCTTTCTTCTATCACCTCTTGCTTGTAATAAGAGCTGCTGTTTACTTTGTGCCATAGACCCACAAAGAGCTAAAAGCCAAATAGTTATTAGTTTAATTTAAAAGCAGTGTCTCCATCAATTCCATATCCCACAACAAATAACATGAATATCTACAATGCATGATAAATTTCTTTTCTAAAATAATTTTTATTAAAGTTCTTTATTAAAGATGTTTTCATATATTTCAAGACAGTTAAACTTCAAATTAAATCGGAATAAATATAAGTAATAAGAAAATTTAAAAAATGTCAAAAAAGAAAAAGGGAAGGGAAGGAAAGGAAAAATTCTAAAAAAGTGTCATTTTCCTTTTTTGTTGAAATTAAGAAATGGTTTCTTTCTTATAAAATGCTTTTTGTTCTGAGGCCTATAAAGGAATTTTCACCACAGTTTGAGTGTCATGGTTCCAATAGATGAGACCAATAAAAAGAGAACTACAAGGCAAGAGGTTTCCTTAAAGAACATATTTATTGGCTACAACATATTTATTGGCTACAAAAGATCAGCACATTCAAAAGTGAAACCAAGACTGAAGTTTACCCCCAAAGGTTACAAAGTTACAAAGTTGATTTTCCTACCCCAGTAATATGTCATAAATCACATTTCCCAATAAACTGCTCTGGCGGGTTTTCTAACAGAACCTTCAGCCCGCCAAAACTCAGGCAGCAATGACCTTGGTTCCCACAGAACAATTTATTGTTTTGACTAAGCTAAAAGAATACTCATTCCCCCTCCCAACTCTGTGGTAACCGAAAACAAAGGAAAAATGGCTTCAGCCAAGTTCATTTGCAGTGTTGACATTGGTTTATACCTGATCCATATTCTGAATATGGCATGATTCTTAAAAATCTATATTAACCTTAATTTCATCATAACCATAGAAAACCATGCCACCTGAACTTCAGATTATGCCATTCAAATTCTTTTTTAAAAACATTTTTAACCAAAGTTTATTATAACATAAAATGCTATTAGAAACAAAAATCAAAATAGTTGGAGAAGGAAAAAGAGAAAGAAGTGAAAAAGAAGTAGTGACTTCTGACTTTTTTCAATGCAGTAGAATACAAAAAAAAGTTACATCCTCAACCTTTTGTTGAAAGCCACTTCTATAACAACAAGGTCATTCTAATTGTTGAAACCTAAAATTAAAGCTTCGTATATATTTTTTTTTTCAATTTCAAGTACAACATCCAGAAGTGGCTTGTTTCTAGATGGAAACAAACTAGATAAATTCTTCTCTTTAATTAGAACGGGCAATTTTGCCATCTCTGCCAACTCCATCACCTTTATGAAAATTAATGTGTCCTTACACCACAAGCTTCTACTTTTAAAACACTTATTTATTTATTTGTTTGTCTGTCTTTCTGTTTGTTTATTTATTGCATTAGGTGTCTATACAGCCCATTTCACCTAACTGTGTTATATAGACTTCTTAAGTGATATTGGGCTTGCTTTAGTTTGGTATGTATATTATTTTATAGAGTTTATATTAGGAATATGTTTTACTAATACCGCATTACTATGTTCTGTAAGTTATATAATGCCTTCAGAAAGCATTTTATGATGCATTTAATTAATTGCATAAATACCAAATAAATTAGAAGTGTATAAAGAAGCTGAGCTTAAGGTGTTCAATACCATATAATTTTTCGCAAACTGACAGAAACCTTTGAAGACACTAAAATTTAGCACATGGAAATGGCAAACATTTGTTGCTGCAGTTCTCCAAAGAAACATGAACTGTTCCCACTGTACTTTCCTAGGTGTCCCATAAGGCTTTTGAGGAAAAAAAAATCCAACAGAACAAAACAAAACACAACATCCTAGGAAACCAAAAACTGGATGAATTCAGTAAGATAATTAAGAAAGCCAGTTCTTTATTTGAGATGTAGTTTGTTTTGTGTCTATTCTCTCTGGGTATCTTATGACAGGGCTTTTCAACCAGTGGTACAGGTACCACCTGTGGTACATTGGCGCCTGGCAGGTGGTACGCGACCATCCTAGGAAAGTGGTAGCGGGGAAAGGGAATGAGCTGAACTGATGGAAGCACCGCACAAGCCTGAGCAAGAGATGGCTGGAGCTGCAGGGCTGTCGGGGCTCAGCGAAAGTGCCAGGATCAGTGCCAGGCTCCAGCTGGAGCCCGGCGCTGATCCTGGTGCTTCTGCTGAGCCAAGAAGAAGCGCTGATCAGCTGGAATGTTGCAGCATCTCCAGGGTCTTGTGATTTATATTCAGATGCTTGGAAACTGATTTATATTTATGATGGTCACAGTGTCCCAGTGTCATGTGAAGTGACCAAAACCTGCTGCAACCACCCAGCAGAGGGAAAAAAAAACCACCGCACCCCACCCCCACTGCCAATCCTCAACAGAAATGCTCACAACAATGAAAACCTTGGATAGGAGGAAGAGCGCCACTGGGCAGGCAGGCAGGTGTCTTGCTCAGCTGTGGCTTGGGGGGCACTATTTTCAGTGCCATTGTAACTTCTAACAGTCACTAAGCGAACTGTTGTAAGTCGAGGACTACCTGTACTTCAACACTTTTTCCCTTTTTTGGGGGGGTGTCATTAAGTTTTTGACACCTTGCTAGGCGACCGGTGGTACTTGGATGTTGCCATATCCTAAAAGTGGTACAATGGGTGAAAAAGTTTAAAAGCCCTGTCTTATGAGACTGTTAGTTGGATGGTTAGCCACCACCTGTTTGTTTGTTTGTTTGTTCAGATGATTCTCTGACCCACTGGCCACATTACCTCTCCCTGAGGCCTTGCTATCTTTCACAAGCTCAGGCATCTGGTCTGAAGAGAATGAATAGAACTTCCCTAAATAGCTACTTCATAATGGCCTTATGATCTGCCCCCTTCCTGATAGCCTCTCAAATTGAGGGATGATTAATTGTAATATATATTGTTTACCCACATACTGCTTGCATGTTTTCTGATGAGATCTTCCAACAGTGTCACTTTCACTTCATTCCTCAGGTCTCTTTTCTAATCGGAGACAGGAGGGCATTGTTTTCGTCACAGCCCATCTTCCTGCCCAGAGCTGGTTGCTTTTGGATGGGGACAACATCAAAGTGAGAAGAAAACTCAATAAATAGAATATATTTATTGTCATTGTGTATCTCAACGAAATTAAGTGCTGTCCACAGTGCACACTACATACAAGTAACCACAAGTAAAAACATACATTATATACACACATCCTTCACATTGTATTCACCATTGTGTTGCCCCTAATATTGCACTTCAGTGTTGCACTATACAATAGTATTTAATACAGTTACAGATCTGGGATAAAAACTATATTTCATCCTATTTGTCTGGTTTTGTTATCCTGTACCATCTGCCAGATGGTAATAGTTCAAAGAAAGAATGTCTGGGATGAGATGAATCTTTAAGAATGTTTTGAGCTTTCCTAAGACAGCAGGAACTGTACAGTTTGTCCAGGGCAGAGAGGGCAGCTATTAATGGTAATAACCCTCTGGTGTGCTTTACTATCTGCTACTGTGCAGCTAGCATGTCAGAATCCATTTATATCATATTCATAAATGTATGTTTAAAACATTATCCCATGGATTCTGCCATCTCCCGAGGAGGAAGGAACAAATGTGGATTCAGCCTGCCTTAGGCATTTCAAAGATTCAGAGAAGCCTTTTGAACTGGGGGAACAAAAGGGAGGGCTAGGATAGGAGGCATCTGGCTTGTGTCTCCTTTGAAGGAAAAGAGCAATAACCATAAAATCCAAAGTTCCTTTTCCCACAAAAGGGATGACACGAGGTAAATGATGGGGCGCTGACCAAATGGGGTTAGGGAAGGGGGGTTGAACAGGGAACTCTTTATAAGGTTTCAATTTGTAGAACAATATTAGATCCTGTCTTTTATTCCCACAGCCAAGCATGTCATAGTAAAGATTTCTTTTTGGACTAGAATTGGCTCCAAGAGTTTTGTCTTCCTAAGACGTGGTTTGGGCTGGGTCCTGACATAGCAAACTACACACTAATGCAATAGGTTAGAATGCTCTATATGGGGCAACGGTAGAAGGTAACCATCAGTTTTTCATTCAGTTGTTGTTTTCTGAGAAGTCTCAAGAAATATAATCTCTGCTGGGCCTTCTTAACCAATACTATAACAATGCTATAACTCAATAGCTCCTGGTGCAATGCTGAGATTTCTAGCTCTACTCCACCCCAGGATTCTGTCATTAGAAAAGAGCCGGCACTGGATAGGAAGTTCAAGCCCTATTCAACATCTGTCAAAAATTCTCATTCCCATGTACAATGCCTTAATCTTAGATTGTCTCTACAACAGAAGAAGGTTGGCCTTCTAAAATGAATATGATGCAGATTGAATAGTGAAGTCCTTCATTCTGAGACCATTTAAAAATCAACTTCCACTTTCAGTTATTTGCATTTGAGTCATTTACCGAGATGGGCATTCTTGTAGCATTTAAAGGGAGAAAACTTTTAATATTTCCTTTTTGTGTGTTTTTTTAAAGTTCTCTTCCACTGTAAAAGAAGCTTCTTCTTCTTTTCAGCTTTATGCTCCTGGTAATTTCTTCCAAGTTTGCCTTGCTGGATTTTTAAAGTGGAAGTGTCCGTGACGTTATTAGTGACAATGTTGTTGTTACTGCTTTCCACCACTGGAAAGTCCCACTCTTCCCTAAAAGAACTCTTAGAAGGTATTTTCCCAAAATGTTGTTAGCCAGGAATGATTAATGATCCCTTTCTCTTACTGAAATTTTTTCCAATATATCTGCTTGAAATGTAGTAGGCTTTATGTCTGCAAAAGGGAAAAGGAGACCTACAAATATCATCTGTTACTTTTGAGTACTGTAATCCACTTCACTTCACTTCACCAAACTTTAACTAAACATGCCATCTATTGGGATCTAGGAAGTAGATCTTTTAAAAGAGACTATTTGCAGCTGAGGGTTTAAATGAGGGGTCCTTGGTGCTCTCTGAGCTTGGTTGTTTTCTTGCAGACATGTCATAACCCAAACTCGGTAACATCATTGGTACTAATTGCTAGTTGCAAAACAAAAACAAAAAAAAATCAATCAATCTCAGAGAGTTTATATAGTTATATCCGTGCAGGGGAACCTTTACCTTTACCTTTATATATTGATTATATACCATCATGGTCAGCTCTTAGTGATCACGTAGTGCTGGAGAAAATTCCTGAGAACTCCTAAGAATATCATAGATAGCTAAGGAAAGAAACTGATGGATCATCAAACAAATCAACACCGAGTTTTCACTGGAGACACAAATGACCAAGCTCAAATTATCTTATTTGGATACATAATACGAACCCTCATCCTCTGAAAAAGACTCTAATCCTGGAAAATATGGAAGGTGACAAGGTGGATGAACTCACACACTTACAGTGAATGCACTGTTGAAAGACCTGAAGATCAGGTTCGGACTTTTGTCATGGAGAATACCTATGTGGTTACTAGGAGCTGATACTGACTTGAGGGCACCTAATTAATCAATTAATTTCACTTTTGATGTCCATACTTGCTATTCCATTTGATCAGGCTGTTACATACATTTAGATATTTTAAAGAGGATACAATTAACTAATTTCCATATGAAAACGTTTACATAAATAAAAAGCAGCCATACAGCAAAATCCTTGGAAGGTTTTCTTAAAAATAGTTCCTCATTTGGAATGACAATATATTTTGTTAATATTTCCCCTAAATATAAACAAATTTCCCCAATTGTGAATTTAGGCATAAGAAACCATGAATCCCAACAAGGATTCTTATTTTTGAGCTAGAGTTTACTCCTGATTCATCTGTGCAAGCTTCCCATTGCAAAACAAAGGGGATCATGGATAGAGAATCAACCAAACATATCTAAATAAAAAGAAGGGGAGTGCTTGTGAAAGAATCCATCTTTCTCCAAGTAGCTGTACTAACTATATTCTCTTTTTCTTCTGTGGCTCCCTTTGCAGTCCCTTGTGCCTGCACACTATTCTTTTGTCCTTCATCAGTCTTGTTCTTAGTTACAGATGGAAAATATTAGCGCCAGTTTACAAAACATGGCCCAGTTTCCTTTAACACTGCACAGGTTGGACAAATCTGTCATTTGAGTAGGGTATCTATTCTGCAGCCAATTTTGTAATCTACAAGCAATGTGACCCTAAGAAAGGAATCCTGGGTTAGCAGCCAAGCTTGGAAAATCCCTGTTTAGCACAATTGCTGCCAAAACGATCTCACTCGATATTCATTTTGGATTTGGTGGACCTTCTGAACAATGCATAGTGATAATACCAGTTTGGGAGTTAACTTGTAATGGCCCTAAGATAGATTTGGACAAGGCATAGCTTCATAAGATTTGTGAGTGATTTTTTTTTAAGTTCACTTTGTTTAAACTTCTAGTTTAATTTTTACGACTAGATGTATCACAACAAGAATAAAAATTTATTTAAAACATAAAAAGACCAATTTAGACTTGCAGTCCCTAGCATGTAAATGAGCTCAACTCATTTAGTTATTTTAAAAGATAAGTTCAGTCAGTTCCAAATATTATTCTTATAAATCTCAGCATTTAACTTTTCATTTAAATCATATGGTATTACGAATAAACAGTACAATTATTTTTTACTGTAATACTTAATTTGAAAAATAGTACATTTTTCTAACTAACCGCCCTAATAGTTTAGGAAACAATATTCAGAAATAATTCTTGGGAATACATTTCCTTTAATAGGGAATAAAGTTATTTTTGAGTTATTGATTTTGCACATATTTCCAGGTCTGTTTGCTATAGCATATATTTGTTCTGAACCAGCCCTCTTCTGGCCTTGTAATAAGGCAAACCCCTATTCAGAAAGAAGAGACTGGAGAGCGTCCAAGGCTAAAAGGCATCTGCCAAGATTTATTACGCAGTTAACAAAAACACTAGAGCTTGTCTTCTCAAGCGGAAAAGTTGCTTTCAGCAACCAGCCCCTCCCCAAACACTCCTTTTATAGAGAGCTCAGGGCGTGGTCTCCCTGTGCCTCCTCCCGAGGAGTCCCGCAGTCTTTCTTTGTTTGTTCCTGCTCGACTGCCTCCTGCGTCGGGCGTCCTTGAACAGGGCCAGCTGTGGGTCATCTTCCTCCGCACTCTCGGGCTCACGCAGCTGAGAAGAGGTCCCCGGCTGAGGGCTCTGCAAAGCCTCCAAACCATCATCAGCCGGTTCGTTTCCCTCCTCCCCCTCATCTGAGTCATCCGATACATCGGAGCCGGCTGTCGGACCCACAGGCTGGCCCTGAGTCACAACAATATTATTTGCTTGGATTATGGAAGCAAAGGTCAACTATAATACTGGAATATAATATATTCCACATGAGTTGTATGCCATTCTTGAGTAGTTTATCTACACAAATACCAATAACCGCCCAAAGTCTTTATCCAATATCCATTATCCTATTGAAGTTACCTTGGAGTGAACTTGAGTTCCTACATATGCAGGAAATGCTCTATAAGACGCCCACTAGAAGGCAGACTGTAAATGGTTATTTTACAATTGACATTCCAATGTAATTCCAATCTAATTTAAATCTTCTAGAATTGCATATGATATTTCACAATCACAAAACTATCCACAGAACTGCTCCATATGTTGCAGCCAGAGTGTAGGGTTTAATGTGATGAAATACATGGGGAGATCACATTTATGATTTAAGTTAAAATTAAATCAAAGTTTATTTCTTGACTTGCCTCTGTTCCTTTGGGCTGAAGTAATATATTCTCATCTCACACTCTCATATCTATCTATCTATCTATCTATCTATCTATCTATCTATCTATCTATCTATCTATCTATCTATCTATCTATCTAAAAAGGTAAAGGTTCCCCCGCACATGTGTGCTAGTCATTTCCGACTCCAGGGGCCGGTGCTCATCTCCGTTTCAAAGCCGAAGAGCCAGCGCTTGTCCGAGGACGTCTCCGTGGTCATGTGGCCGGCATGACTAGATGCCAAAGGCGCACGGAACGCTGTTACCTTCCCACCGTAGTGGTCCCTATTTTTCTACTTGCATTTTTATGTGCTTTCGAACTGCTAGGTTGGCAGAAGCTGGGACGAGTAACAGGCACTCACTCTGTTACGCGGCACTCGGGATTCAACCCGCCAAACTGCCGACCTTCTGATTGACAGGCTCAGCGTCCTAACCCACTGAGCCACCGCATCCCTTATCTATCTATCTATTCTCTATCTATTTGCTCATTTCAAATAGTAGATGGAACAGCAAAGAAGCATATCTCATATATTCCTTGCAGTGGCCTCAATGACTCTCAGAAAGAGTCCTAATGACCACATGAATGCAAGGAATATAAATCCTTCCATTTCCTACCATTCAGTCAGAACTGAAGAAACTTCTTGGATGAAAAGCGAAACATTTTCTTCTTCTCCCTCAAGGAAAAAAACAATCCAGTTGCCTTTTGAAGAAAAGGGGGGGGGGGAAAGTGCCTTTGAGACATGCTGTGCACTAATTTTTACATCCAGTGGTTTATCTTTCTTTCATTCAGCAGTTCATGGATTTTAATTGTTTGGAATTCCATTTTAGTTGTTTGGAATTATTTGCAGGTGTGAAAAGTCCCCCTAGCCTTATTTCTACACATTGTACGCATTTTGGTACTAAAGCTATACTATTATCAGTCCTTCATAAATTAATGTTTCATCTGATTACTATTTTAACTGCTTTGTTTTATGTAATATTGTTTCTAATGGCATTTTAGAAAGTTAGATTTTCATTTGTCTGTGTTTTTCTCTTTTAACAACAATTACATAAGCCTTCTTTCCAATTATTACTTTTTCTATTATTTTATATGATCTATACCAGGGGTGTCAAACTCAATTTCATTGAGGGCCGCATCAGCATTGCGGTTGCCTTCAGGGGGCCGGGTGGGCATGGCCAGGGTGGGCGTGGCCTACTGGGTGGGCGTGGCTAGAGTGCGTATGGCCTACTGGGTGGGCGTGGCCAGCTCTACATCATTTGCATCAAGGGTGCCTATGGGGGCCTGGGCAGGAGTGGGACAGATCTGAGGGTCTCTGGCAGAAGGAGGGTCTCTGGGCCGGGGCCAAGGCAGTGGAGGCCGTTCCCTCACTGTTGCCAGGATGGCTTCGCGGGCCGCATGAAACCACTTCGTGGGCCGGATCCGGCCCCCGGGCCTTGTGTTTGACATGTCTGATCTATACTTATTTCTCACAAGGTGGTAAACTATTATACAAGTAGTCCTCAACTTACAACAGTTCGCTTAGTGATCATTTGAAGTTACAAGGGCACTGAAAACAGTGACTTAGGACCATTTTTCACACTTAGAACTGTTGCAGCATCCCCACAGGTCATGTGATCAAAATTTAGATGGTTGGCAGGTGACTCATATTCATAACGGTTGCAGTGTCCCGGGGTCATGTGATCAACTTTTGCAACCTTCTGAAAAGCAAAGTCAATGGGAAAGCCGGATCCACTTAATAACCATGTTACTAACTTAACAACTGCTACGCTTCACTTAACAACTATGGCATGAAAGGTTGTAAAAGGGGGGAATCTCATCTAACAAGTGTCTGGCTTAGCAACAGAAATTTTCGGCTCAATTGTGGTCACAACTCAAGGATTACCCGTTCTACAATTACAAAAAAAAAACATTTAAAAATTGCCTTTTAAAGACCTATTCAAAGTTGCACTTTAATACTTTAGATACTTCATTTAATTAACTGTAATATCTTTTTTCTTCCAATCTTATTTTTACAGCTCTTTTCTATAATGTAGACAGCAGCTCAGAGGCTCAAATATCCAAGTCTTTGTATATGGAACCACAGGACCAATGATTCTGTCACCCTAATCCTGGGCTTCAACATCAATTCCTTGAATAATTTCATTTTGCAGATTTTATGGCTATGTCAATAAAAACACCATTAATTGTAGAAATCTGTTATATGAATCGTAACTGAGTTAATTCGCCAGGACATAATTTTAGTCTGTAAAATCTCCTTTGTGCCTATCAATTAAGAAGTGCCCTCAAATTTGAGCCACACTCCTCAACATATCTGGTAACAGCTCACACAAAACATTCCAAACAATTATTTTACTTCCATCAGTCAACAAGGAATAAATATTACGCAACCAACCACACTGGAATTTTACAGAGAAGGGAGACAGAATTGAAAGAAAAGGGTGAGGGAGGGAGAAAAGGACAGACTTCTGGGAAGTATCAATACAAACATCTTCAAGTACTGAATGTACACAGAAATCCTAGAACTTCTAATATTAAATTTAGATGTTATTTTCAAAGTAGGGAGGTCATTTGTCATTTCAGGGTAAACTATCATCCTTTCCCATATAAATGTGGTCCATCTGGCTCAATCAGAGGACACCTACTAATCCCACCCACCCACACACCAGGGATCTAGCAGAAAGGGTCTCCCACGATGGGTATTCTTTATGGCAGATCCCCTCCTATGGAATTCCTTGTCTCCCAAGGCAAGGATGGATCCCACTCTCATGATCTTCTGGAAGCTTGTAAAAACCCAGGTTTTCCAGAAAGCATTTGGAGGGTAACTTTGGAGCCAAAAGCATATATACATTTGCTATGTATTTATTATGTTTATTGTTGTAATTTTAATCATTAATATTGATTACTGATATCTGAACTCCTATAAACTGTCTAAAGTCCACTTGGATTGGTGCAGTGGACAAATAAATATAATTTCTAATAACAATTCTTAGAGACACGGTGGCTCAGTGGGTTAGGACGCTGAGCTTGTCGATCCGATGGTTGGCAGTTTGGCGGGTTGAATCCCGAGTGCCGCATAACAGAGTGAGCGCCTGTTGCTCGTCCCAGCTTCTGCCAACCTAGCAGTTCAAAAGCACGTAAAAATGCGAGTAGAAAAATAGGGACCACTACAGTGGGAAGGTAACAGCATTCCGTGCGCCTTTGGCATCTAGTCATGCCGGCCACATGACCACAGAGAAGTCCTCAGACAAGCGCTGGCTCTTTGGCTTTGAAACAGAGATGAGCACCGGCCCCTAGAATTGGAAACGACTAGCATGCATGTGCGGGGGAACCTTTACCTTTACCTTTAATAACAATTAAAGACAATTACTAAGCAATATGAAGTTATATCTGAACAAGTGTTTCCATATAATTAATAGTGCGATATTCAGGGTCAGATCTTTTGAAAATTTCAAATGTATATTTTACCAAATATCTTATTAATTCATTTGTTAGAGATGCTGCAAATACTACTCATAAGGCTTTCATATCAACTAACAGGGCAGAAACTCAGAGCATAGAAACTTGTGTAAGTGATGGCAAAGATGGGATAAAGGAAAATCTGTGGTTAAGAAGTATTTCTATTGCCTGGTCAATAGTATTACACCAATGTAGATTTGCACCAATATAATATCTTCTGTGAAAAGGAAAAATTCTTTCTTTGGGATCATTAAAAAAGGAAGTGTCTGGGATCACATGAGAAATGTAGCATGCAGATTTCAGAAAAGCACTGTGCAATTGAAAAAAACACGCTAAAAGGAAAAACAAAAGCCAATCAAAATTATTTGAGGCCTAGAGCAAAATATCTGGGTTGCTAATTTGGAGGGAAGGTCCTTGATATAATTGAAATTTGATAGAAGTACATATCACTGTGCATAATATGGAGAAAGAATCTCTAGATGAGCAGGTTGAGCCTGAGTGAGGGGATAAGTATGGCATCGGTCTCAAGTTCCTTCATGCTCATAAGAGATCTAAGTCCAGCCCACCTTGAATTCTGCTGACTATTTTTTTTAAAAAAAGTTTTATTGATTTTCTAATTCCATTGACTTTTATCTACTGTCAATTTGTTTTGATCATTAGAAGTTCAGATTCTTGCAGAGAATGTTAGTATGCAATAAACCTGTATTCATTTTAACCACCTCAATTCCTGATTTCCTGTGTTTGACAGCATTACTTTAACATTGGGACGTTCAAGTAATGGAGATTTGATTAGGTTTACTAAGAATTAAATCTCATTGGCTGGGTTAATTCTATATACTAATCCATGTTTTGCTTAATTATGGTTTGCTAGAAAATCCTTAATGTCTGAGCACATACCGTATATTACACTACACCATAAACCACAGTTTGCAAATTACAATGGCTGGACCTTAGAATATGCTAAGAAAAAAACCAGCTATATTATGAGTTGGGTTGAGATATGAACTGTTAAGTGCAACTCATTCTCTAGTACAGGGATCCCCAACCCCCAGTCTGTGGACCAGTACCGGGCCACGACATGCCAGCAACCGGTCTGCACAAACAAGGAAAGCAACATCCACAGGATGCAGGCAGCACACAAAACCACGCCCCTCCGGTCCATGGAAAAACCTCTCTCCACATAACTGGTCCCTGGTGCCCAAAAGGTTGAGGACCTCTGCTCTAGTAAATATATTTAGGTTTAGAATTATTGTTTAGGAACCCACATAATTGCTAAACTTTCCTATGCAAGAATACACACATACAAACACACAGACTATGATATCATAAGGCCATTTAAGGTGCCATGCCAAAGTGGATTCATGTCCAATGGATCTTACTTATTCAGTATAACACCTGTGAAATTATCCGATAAATTAGCTACCATTTGTATGTTAACTTTTGCTCACTATTTTATCCTGCAAAGCAGTTTGTGATAACTGGATCTCAGCAATGCATCTCCAACACACTGGTAAACTGAACTGATCAGTGAATGGGTGAGGGTGAGGGGTAAATCCCAAGCTGCAAGCCATCAGCAACTGTCAGCCATCTCAACAAATCAAGCAGACATCTGTGCTTTATCAAACAAGAAGCATTTCTTCCCTTCACTCCCTATATTAATCTCTACTAGTCCTGCCACAGCTTTCATTTCAAAAAGCTTGGCATTATATCTTATGCAGAAAAAGTAGCCGGATTCCATGAGCCCCAGCTGGTTCTGAGGAGAAGCTTTGAAATCTGAGACTATCCCAAAGATATTGTCATGCTTGCTTCAAGCTGCAGTTAAAATGAGGAACGGTGCTAATTACTTGAGTGGGAGAGGGATGGGTCTTTCTGATGCTTTCAGATGGGTTACATTGGGAGAAGGTTCTCCACCCCCACCCCCACCCCACCCCACCTTCACACCCAATCTTCTACTTTTTCTTCTGTAAACCAACTCAAGGAGGTTGTTTTAAGTGGCCATTAAAAGCCATTGATCTGGAAACAGCACATACACGTGCCAACCACCCTTCACATATCCATTTACTACCCACGTTGTCAAATGTTGACATGATTGGGTATTAAGAAACCCCTTGTTTTGTCTTCAAGGATGTCATTTCACTCTGAACAATCATGATGCCAAATGGGCAGAGCAATCAAGAACTTGAGTTTCAGCATAGTAATTCTCACCAGGACTTACTCTCAAGTAAGTATGTCCTAAACAATGGCCTTGATTGTTTTTGAAAGACAAGAGAAGGACACTATCTTTGCTGACATCACAGCGTTACTGTATATGGTGCTATTATTTTTTGGGGGGGTGTCTTGTTTTGTTAGTATTGCTGTCTAATAATATACTGAATTCTGTTTGTTAGGAATTGATTTTAATGATACAAAGTCATTTTAAATAAGTATATAGCCATGGTTCTCTTTCCCAATATGTTTCATTTTATAAAGCAGTAAAAATTTTAATATTTTGATTCACATCACCGCCTTCTCAAAATTCACCAAAGCAGATGGGAAAATGAGCATGTCTCTGAAACTACTGCATATAAATAGGCAGGAAATCCCACACTCACACTAATAGGGTTTTACCTGGTTAGATAAAAAATAGTATGTAATAAACCAAGCTTAAAGAACTTAATATAATGAAATCAGTAAAACTATCAGGCAAATAAGAAATCTGGAAGAGTAATTTCCTTCTGGGAACAGGTGGTTGAATAGAGATCATGATACTCTAAAGCAGGGGTGTGAAACTGCCGGCCCGTGGGCCGGACCCATCAGCAGGAAACTGCGCCCACCCCATTGCCGGCAATGGAGAAAAAGCTCCGATATGTTGTGCAACATCACATGACGTTGCGGGTTTGACATGTCTGCTCTAAACCATGGTTGTCTAACCTTTTGGCTTGCCTGGGTTGTGCTGAACGAAGACGAATTGTGTTGGGCTGCATATAAAATATATAATATACTGTAGTTAATGTATATAAATAACAAACTTCCTTTATTTTTGTTATCTTGTAGGCCCGCATTATTAGCTGTTCATGGGCTGAGGGTTGGACATCTGTCCCCTAAATGATACATTGAACATGTTCATACACCATATACAACATAAAATCCAGATGTTCTCTAGATGATATCAAAGAGATATAGAAAAAATTCTTTGATGTTATAGTTATAAATGTATGGACAATCACTAGAACTCAGATTTTTCTATATATCTTAGTTGTCATCTAGTCATAGTCCAGATTTTTCCAGTCCAAACCTGGTAGATACAAAACTAACAGATCTAGCAACTACCCTAAGGATCATATATTTACTGAATTAATTAATCCCACATCACACACTGGACCCCAAATGAATCACATTGACTGAATTCATACAACACAGTGAGCTTACATTTTCAAGTCAAACCCCATTTTAGTCTAAAATACCTTGTTGGGAATTAAACTATCCTCAAAGGGATGTGTTTAGGAGACTCATTTAAGTAGGAGTCCTCATAAAGAAAGGTGTATTTATAAATATTCTTCTCTTTGAGGATTTGTCTGGTGGAGGAATTTGCCTGGAAATTTGAAAGCTGAAGCTTAAAGACCTACAGATCAAGAATCTTAACTGCTGCATCAATGTCTGTTTTTTAGTTTTTTGTTTGAAAGTCTTATTTGCTTTTATTGTGCTTGACTGGGAATAAAATACAGTTTTATTCCAGCAAGTCAATATCCTGAGAAGATCCAAAATTAATTAAAAAGGGAAAATATTTTTATTATCCGTTTAGAAACCTTTATGAAACAAATATGATAGTTGTTCATATTTACTATGTCATCTGTTGAGTGGGCTATCAAAAAGATCCATGAGCAATGGTATTCAAATTGTAAGCCCTCCTAAAAAGTGTGAGGCTTATTTTTCAATAAAGCTTTTGTTAAAATAAATTAATTGGCAATTTTAATTATGGGAGTTGAAGTTTATATATTTTAAAGTTACTAAGCTTGAAAAACAGTCTGTTAGAGAAAGCTGGCATTCTGTTAATAATAGGATTAAGCCCACAGTTTTAATACAGTTCTCTTTTTAAGCAAACTGGAAACCAGTATAAAAACATAAATGCTTAAATACTGCAAGGGCTTTTAAGTGACCGACATTTAGCAAGCTTTTGAAATTTATCGTAATGTACATAACATTCCTTTTAAAATAGCCTAGAGGCTTCAAATGGTATCAAATATGGTTTTGAGAATACTAAGTGGTCTTAGGTATTATGACCTTGGATCAAATCCAACAAACATTCTGTAATGGAAACACTCCATCAGCACAATAAGAGGATGGCACGTTCAGCTTTTCTCTTTTTGTAGGCTATTGTGTCCCACCAAATTTCTTCTGGAATGTTGGACAGTCTTTTGGAAATTGGAAGAACTGTTGAAAATGCTTCCTTTCTCCATTTTGCTGACAGAAATCTTGTGTTGATGGAGAAATACTGTCTGGATTTTGCCAGCTATTTCAGTGCTCTTCACTATCAGATCATGGGTGCAAAAATGAGAACTGCCATTAGAGGGCAGCAAA
Organism: Vipera berus; assembly: GCF_964194415.1. Lineage (NCBI taxonomy): Eukaryota > Metazoa > Chordata > Lepidosauria > Squamata > Viperidae > Vipera > Vipera berus. Next base: position 104,663,043 of record NC_138202.1, on the reverse strand, counting down.
AGAGATTCAGAAAGTGTGATGCCACGTTCAGATTTCTGCAGCTGAGTTCTGGTAGATTTTTCAGTTCATTTTGGGATCCAGTCCATAGAGCTGCTATTGTCTTTTAAAGTCCTTTTCATCTGAGAACTTAACTCCCTCCTTAACATGCAGACACTTAAATTCTCAGTTTGGCATCTGACACTGAGTTTGGTATCTTCTCTAACAGCTGCCGCTTAATGAAAAATGACAGGTGGCAAAGACAGGAAGAGCTAATTAGCACAGGTAGTTCTTGCTGTACATTTACTCATGCAGTGACCGTTTGAAATTACAGCAGTGATGAACAAGGGGGACTTATGACACATCCTCGCAGTTGCAGCCATCACAATCTCCTTGTGGTCACATGATTGTAATTCAGGGGCTTGGCAATTGGTTTGCAATTTCATTGTCACAGTGGAATCTTACGTTTACCATTTGCAATTTTCACTGCCAGCTACTGACAAACAAAGTCAATGCGGAACCCAGTGAGAGGTAGCAAATGGTGATCGTGTGTCCACGGGATGTTGCAACCCTAATTACGGTAACTGGAACTGCTAGGACTGCCATGGTAAGTTGTTGTCGTCATGTGACATTCCATCTTTTGACTGTGTCAAAAATTCCTAGTTCCTATTACTGTCAGCTAGTGAGGACTACTTGTACTGATCTGTCATTATTAGACCTGGGGATACTTCAGCTTTTATAAGGTTCTGGTATAAGACAAAGATTTATTTCTTTTGATGACATTTCATTTACTGACTCAGTTTCCATGTTTTATTCCTCTCCTTTCGATTTTAAATTGATTTCTCTTTTCCCAAAGATTCTTTTTTTTCAGTTTTCCGTTTGATTTGTGTTTGCTATGTTTTCTATGAATGGTGCTTTTTAATTTCTTGGTAGTTTTGTTTTTAATCCATATAAATACACATGGCACTTCAGTCATAAAACACACTAAGCATTGTGTAAGTATAAATAATATTTCTGTGTTCCTTTTGTTGTCTGTTGGTGGAGATATTAACATTTATGTGACTTAGTGCCATAAATCCCACACTTTAAATTGTTAAGCACAATGGTCAAATAAGTTGGTGGAGCATTTTTACAAGTGTGTAGATAAAGCCATTCAGAAGCAGAGACATGTAGTAGGGCTGTGTGCAGTATCTCAAAGAAGTGGTTTGCAATGCACCCAGATAATGTACTAATACTTGAAGCATGAAAGCAGCCTTATCTTTTAAAACATTCACAAGGCTGCTTCAAAAACTTTTTCTGTTTCCATAAGCATAGGCATACACAGCACAGTCCCTTCATTTCATGGGTAATCAATATTTTTTTAAAAAAAGAAAATCAGTGTAGCCCTGATTTCTAACAGAGACTTCTTTTGTTCTCTGTATCATGGCTTAGGCCCGGGTTACTTGCAGGACCATCTGCTGCCAGGAACGACTTCCCATCGCCCTGTGCGCTCACACAGAGAGGGCCTCCTCAGGGTGCCGTCCGCCAGACAATGTTGGCTGGCGACCCCCAGGGGGAGGGTCTTCTCTGTGGGGGCACCTACCTTGTGGAATCAGCTCCCCTGAGAGCTACGGATGGCCCCAGACCTTCGGTCCTTTCGTCATGACCTCAAGACGGACCTTTTCCAACAGGCTGACCTGGACTGATGATAAGGGCTTTTAATTATGTTTTTAATGTTTTTACTGGTTTTAGTGGGGCTTTGTGATAGTTTATTTTTTTTAATATTTGTATTTTGTATTTTATTGTTGTTAGCCGCCCTGAGTCCTTTGGGAGATAGGGCAGCATATAAGTCCCATAATTAATAAATAAATAAATAAATAAATAAATAAATAAATAAATAAATAAATAAATAAATAAATAAATAAATAAATAAATAAATAAATAAATAAATAAATATCAACATTAGACCAATGATCACGATCATCTTATGATCCTATAACAGAAATATAAAGAGTTCTCTACAGCCTGATGCATTGGGCGATACTTTCCTTCTCTTCATTCCTTTATCCAATGTGTTCTATTATAAGTTATTGCTAAATATTCTTAATTCCAACCCATCAATGTCACTGCTAATTAGCCAGGACCTTTTAGACATTTGCAGAAGGCAGAAAAAACAAATTCAGTGCAATGACAGGTATACCAGATAGAAATCTCCATATATTTGCTATGGATTTGAATGCTTGTAGCTTCAGAATTATTGTCTTTCTGTTTCAGAAAAAGTAACTTGCTAAATGCTTTAATAAATTGATATAGAAAGCAAGATAATTTTACATCAACCTTCACTGACCTAACATCTTTTCCAGTTCCTGCAGTATTCAAGCCAGCAGCTAAAGAATGATGGAAATTGAAGCTTGGTACATCTGGAGATACCAAAGTAGAGAAAGCTACTATATAGAAAGTAGTTGTTTTCCAAAGGAAAGTCTCCCTATTATTGCAATCCCAGCAGGTATGAATTGTTCAACATAGTGTGAACAGAAAGGGTCAACTTCAAAGAGGCTGTATTGACATATGGATTCCATATCATCTCAAGAGATTCTATATGCCAAATTTCTCCCATAATTAGGCTCTGCAAGCAGGGATGTGAAATTATTATTTTAATTTTAGATTTCCTTTTATCTTTGAGTAAGAACATTTGTTTTGGCACAAGCAAGATAAACCTTAATAAATTGATTGGCAAACAGTGTGTTTAGCAATGAAAATGAATACCCAAGAAGGGATTGGAATATAAGAAATTGAGAGATTTAAGGAAGGATATGATTCATAAGGCCACAAAGAAACATAAGCTTCTACATCTGTGATTGTCTTATTGTCTAATATTTTAAAATTGATTATCAGAGCTAATAGGCTTTATATTGTATGTGAAGAAAACCTATTTTATTTTGCTTTTTCATCTCTTAATAAATAGACTACATCAATGGCGTCCTTTTTTGTAGATTTTGGCTTTATCATGGTATATTCATTTTGTTACACTCAGATTAACAAATTATCTTCAAAGAAGTCAATATCAGGTCTTAGATCTTTCACTTCACACAGTAAAATGCACTTCATCCATTTTGTATATATTGCATAATGGGATCAGTTTCTTTCTTTCTATCTATCTATCTATCTATCTATCTATCTATCTATCTATCTATATCTATCTATTTATCTATCTATCTATCTATCTATCATCTATCTCTATCTTCTCAAACTCCAGAAATCATTAAAAGTAAATAGTTTTCTAAAACTGCTTGAATTAGAATTATTTTCTAAATAGGGAGGGTTCAATTTGAATGCTATGCTTCAAGGCAAGTGGCTTTCTATCCCAGCTCATTGAAACTAAGGAAAGAAAAGGATAATGTGGAAAGGGTTGATTTCAATCATACTCAGCATCAAGTTTTCTATTGGCTCATGACCAGTCCAGAATCTTTTACAAAAATCAAGAAAATATTTATAGAAGCTGTCTACTATTTTCTAGATAGGGTTCTTACATCTATATTGGTTGGACAGCAGAATGTTGTGCTACTGCAAAACAAGCCTTTGTGTGTATTTCTCATATAACAGTATTAAGCAAAGTTTTGGAAATATCAGGCTTCATTCTGTTGATTCACCACTGAGAACAATTATTGTAACCTTATCAGGTAAGCCCACAGAAATGTTTAGCAGCCGCCATTAAGGGGCAGCAGATTTACAGATTCTCTTTTCATTGCACAAACCTAAGGTGAAGTACTTTTGGCATCTTATCCTCTTTGAATGAATGGAAAAGTTGTTAAGTTTGGGATAGCAAAGAAGAATATCTGATAGTATCTTTGTATATGTTAGCATGAACTATTTGCTTATTTTGCTAAATCACTGAGAATCTAATTAATAACTATGGACCGTGTTTGCCTTTCCTATAATAAATGCTGTTGGTCTAGCATCTGTTAAGTCTCCCTATCTGGTATTTGCTAAAATGTAAATGGTAGAGGATCTAATTGTAAACTTCCATTTTTTTATTCAGTAGATCTCTCTGTCTGCCTGTTGACTGTCTCAAAACTAGCTCTCTGCACCCATCACAGCGATCAAGCCATGGACAAAAAGCATAAATAATAACAATAACAATAATACATTGGAAGGGACCTTGGAGGTCATTTCCAGCTCAGGCAGGAAACCCTATATCATTTCAGGCAAATGGCTGTCCAGTCTCTTCTTAAAAACCTCCAGTGTTGGAGCATTCACCACCTCTGGAGGCAGGTTGTTCCACTGGTTAATTGTTCTAACTGTCAGGAAGTTTCTCCTTAGTTCTAGGTTGCTTCTCTCCTTGACTAGTTTCCATCCATTGCTTCTTGTCCTGCTTTCAGGTGCTTTGGAGAATAGCTTGACTCCCTCTTCTCTGTGGCAGCCCCTGAGATATTGGAACACTGCTATCATGTCACCCCTCGCTCTCCTCTTCGTTAAACTACACATACCCAATTCCAGCAACCGGTGGAGGCAGGCATTCTAGATATAAAGGAACTCTAAATTCTCCATGGGGAAAAATAGTATTGGCCTTCCACCCTACTTTGTTCATCAAGAACAGAAGAGCTTAGGTTGAAATGGACTCCTGTCTGAAAACTGAACTGATCTGAGTTTAACATCATCTTATTTGTTGAGACAGAAGCATATTTTTATTTGTAGGACATTCACATATCTTCTGGCATTAAGTAAGTAAATAAATAAATATAAATAGTACAATATTAATTGGTGGATGATTTTGACAGGCCATGGATTTAATCATCTATCAAAATCACTCCAGGCTTTGCAAACATCTTTTTCCCTGCAGGTTTGTCTATTAAATGTAGAAATGAGTTTTGGTAGTGCTTTGTCTTTGTCTGTTCAGGCCTGATCATAGATAGATGATATTGATAGATGATAAATGATAGATGATGAAGATAGATAGATAGATAGATAGATAGATAGATAGATAGATAGATAGATAGATAGATAGATAGATAGATAGATAGATAGATAGATGATACTGTAGATAGATAGTCGTGTCTCTGATCAAAACTCTTGAATGCTTTGACCTGTGATCTAAGCTAAATTTCCAAGCACTTAATATGAATATGTCTCTTGAATTATAAAAAGCATATAAAATCTTTAAAAAGTATCAAATCCCAGAAATGGTTTACTCCTCGTCTTCTACAACACTAAATAAAAATGTAAATGAAACTGGCTCTGCCCACAAGGGAACAGGACTACTTAAAAAAAATAGTGCCTGAAACTAGAGGAACATGAAATCCAGTCTGATCATACTTCAAATACCTCTCACCCTTCAAAAAACACCAGACTAGGACTTGAACTTTTCTATGGTCTATAAATATCAATGAACAACTGCTTTTGCAGAGGAAAAAGAGAAACATTGGAGTCATTTCTTTTTCTTTTCTTTTCTTTTTTTTTGCAGTTCAACCTGCTCATGAGTAGTACTTTTGAATTAGACTCAAGTGCAAGAATGGTCAGATGTGGTTACGGTTAGTTTTCTCAATTCGCACATAAATAGACTGAAGCTCAGGAAGTGTCTTTAATCACTAGATAGCCCAGTGCTATATACTAACATTTGAGCCATTCAGAATATAAAAATAGTCCTTGGAATCTGAAAAATAAAGTTAAAGGTTAAGGTTCTTGTCATCTACGCCCAGAAGGATTTTGTTTCCCTCCAAGGTCTATGGGAGCAGAAGGTAGATTGTGAAATTTTTCTCTTCTCTCTTCCTGAAAATCTCCACAGAAAAATAACGGCTCATTTTACATGCAGATTTCCCAGATTTTTAAAGGGCAATTTACTTTCTGTGGTATTTAAAGAGATATCACAAGTGGGAGAGTGTTCCCAGTAATCTGCATTTTAATAGTGAAATTGCTATTATAACACAAATGTTCGCACTCCCTGTATGATTTGCAGTTATTTGGAAAAGTGATTCTTAATATGGAGACAAAAGGACAGTGCATTTTGTTACTGCATAGGCAGCAGGAAGTTTATTGAAGCTAGATAGGGTGAGTTGGCATCTTCTCCTAGCCAGTGTCTGTTTTCAAAGCCCAATTTTGTTTTATTTATTAGATTTACTAAATTTTTATCCTGCCTTTATTACTTTTATAAGTAACTCAAGGTACTGAATATACATAACATTCCTTCTCCCTTCCTCATTTCTCCACAACATCCATCCTGTGAGGTGGGTTGGGCTGAGAGAGAATGACTGGCCTGAGTCACCCTGCTGGTTTTCATGCCTAAGGCGGAACTGGAACTCACAGTCTCCTGGTTTGTAGACCAATATCTTAAACACTGCACCAAACTGGCTCTCAATTCTTGAGCCCATCTACTCAGAAGCTGTTGTGATTCAGGGTCAGCCTGTGGCTTCGGCAGTTGGGTCGGACGACTCAGAGGAGGAGGGGGGTGTTGAAGAGCTTGCTGAGGGGATTGGAGAGCTTGCTGATGAGAGCCCTCAGCCAGGCCCCTCCCACCTGGTCACGATGGAGACCCAGCTGTGTGAGCCTGACAGCGTGGATGAAGATGACCCACAGCTGGCCCTGTTCAAGGACGCCCGACGCAGGACGCAGTCAATCAGGAGTAAACAGAGGAAGGCAATGGGGCACCTCGGAAGGAGGCAGAGAGAAGCCACGCCCTGAACTGTATATAAGGGGAATGTGTGGGAGGGCTGGTTTGCTGAAGGCAACCACTTGAGTAATTCCTGTTTCATAGCTCCTGTTTCATGGTTGGTGTCTTGTTTTGCTCTGTTTTATGTTAATAAATTTGGCAGGCTTTATTCCAGCCTCTTGCCGTTTGTAAAGGGGTTGTCCCTGCTTTTTCTGCAGGGCCGGTAGCAGGCTGGTACAGAACAGAAGCATCCATCTGTTTCTCATCATTCTCTTCCACTCCGTTGTGATATCTCTATGACTTTCATAGTTCCTACTTCTTTTTGTTTCGTTCCCACCACGATCTCACTCTTCTTAACTAAGACAGAGATTCAATTACATATCCAGGAGGAACCCTGATAGAATTTTGGCCAGAGAAGTCAACTGCTTTGGATGCTGATTCTGTGCCTATTGCTTCTTTCTCCTCCTCTCAGATCTGCTATAGAGGGAAGAGGCTTGCTTGGCACTACTAAATAATGGGAGTCAAAGCAATGGAGGGGCTGACACTGTTTCCACCACTAAATAGACAGCATGGCTCTGCTTATTTCCTGTTTTATAGGACAGCTATGGATGCCACTGCTGGGACTGCTGCTTCCCCTTGAGGTTAAGTACTTTAGCTGCATGTGTCCATAACATAGACTTTGACTCCATGGAAATGGATCTTGTCCTCTCAGTGGAAAGCGGCTAAGCTGCTACCTCTGCCTCCAGCATCTCCTTTGTGAACATAGTTACAACAACTTCCAAAGAAGAAGCATTTCATTAAATACTATGTTAGTTTCTACATTGCCAGAAACTAATCTTCTAGAACAAGAAGTTTGTTTGTGTATTTTGAATGCGATTTGGATCAAAATATTCCTGGAGATTCACTTTTGGAAACAAACTTTCCTGGAAATATTCCTGAGGGAATATTGGAATGTTTCTCAGAAGAGATCACATGGTTTTGCAGGTTCTATTAAAGAATTGCAAAAATGAATCTCTTTCTCTTTCAGAGAAATATTAGTAATAATCTCTAAATATCTTTCAGTCTACTTCCTTTAAAGTTAAGATTGTATTTTTCCCATTTCAACCAGCAAGCGAGAATATATTCTGAAAAATTTTAGGTGTTAAGACTTTGCAGATATGTGCAAAGCTAGGGACACAGGGAAATCACCATTCATTCTGTCCTTGCCTCTCCTCACTTGCTAAATTTCTACATATCTAAATACTATAGCAGCAGAATTAAGTCAATATACCTCAGTATATTTATGAAGGAGCAATTATGTTGATATGCATCAAGCAGAAATATATGAAATCCATCTATAGGAAGAAATTATCAAACTGTTGTATTACTGTCTATGTAGTAGCTATGGGGTTTTCTTGGTAAAATACTGGATTTACTTGACATTGTATTCTCCCATATTGTCTTTGCTGTTGTTACTAAAGTGATTGTCCACATTCAATATCTTCATATATTGCTGCTGCTTGATAGACCTGTGTGTCAAGCCCTGTGGGCTTGCCATTTCAGGGAAGGGGAGGGGAGGGGAATTCCCCTTGGCTGAGGAATCCCTTTGCCTGACCTCCGAGCAGCTGAGGTTCCTGGCTGCATGCTGACTGCTCTCTCTCTGGCCGCCCAACAGCTGAGGCTCCTGGCTGCATGCTGGACTGCTGGAGACAACGCTGGAGGGGGGAGGTGGAGGCCAGCTATGCCGGTTACAGGGACGGACGCCGGATGCTGGCTGGTTGGAGGGGGGGTGGAGCTAAGGGGATTGCCTGTATATAAGGCACTGGGAGCAAGACACTCCCAGTGCTGACTTTATTTGCTGTTATTTGCTGTTAATTACTGTTATTTGCTGTTAATCGCTGTCAATAAACACTGGTCAGAACATTCCTGCCTAACCAGCTACCTTGTTGACCATCATTTATCATTTGTGGAACCAGGGCTGGTAAGGACTCTGACAGAAAAGTCAGCACTGGGAGTGTCTTGCTCCCAGTGCCTCATATACAGGCAATCCCCTTAGCTCCACCCCCCCCATCCAACCAGCCAGCATCCGGCATCCATCCCTATAACCGTCCTGATCTACTCCTACAACATGGCAGACCATGTCCAACTCGTAAGACAGGTGTTGGAAAAACTGCTGAGGGCCCAACTATATGTGAAGCTGTCTAAATGTGAGCTCCACTGAACCCGGTTGGATTACCTAGGGTACCGAATATTGGGGGAAGGGGTGGAGATGGACCCAGGCAAAGTCAGGGCTGTGTTGGAGTGGCAGGTCCCAAGAACCCACCGTCAGCTGCAAAGCTTCTTGGGGTTTGCCAATTTTTACTAGCAGTTTATCCACTTCTTTGCTGCTGTCACCTTACCCCTAATGGACCTGCTCTGTACCCAACAAGCAGTGGCCAAGCCACGCCCCAGTCAACCTCTGGCATGGTCGTTGGCCTGCCAAAAGGCCTTTGAGGACCTGAAGGCCCTCTTTGCTAAGGAGCCAGTTCTACTGCATCTGAATCCTGACTTGCTGTTCATCGTCCAAGCCGACGCCAGCGACATCGCAGTGGGAGCAGTGTTACTCCAGAGGAACAGCCAACGGATGTTACAGCCCTGTGCCTACACCTCCCGTAAACTAAAAGATACAGGACGAGCATGGGCAATATGGGAGAAGGAGGTTTTTGCCGTACGGTGGGCATTGGTGAATTGGCGACATTTCCTGGCGGGCACAAAGGAACCGTTTGAGCTGTGGACAGATCACAAAAATCTGGAGGCTTTGCAGACACCACTGCGCCGGTCCCCGAAACACATACAGTGGGTGCAATACTTTCAGCGCTTCCGCTTTTGGTTACTGTATGTACCAGGGGGCAAAAATCTTCTGGCAGATGCACTGTCACGCGTGCCCGATATAAGAGCAAGCGGGAGAAGGTAGTACAAGCCATTATGCCTCCCTTCAGGCAAGTGGTGGTGCAAGTGGTTGCACGCCATCCGGCCAGCGACCTAGTCCAGGAACTGCAGAAGGCCACCCAGGACGATCCCTGTCTGCGGGACCACCAAGCCCTGCTAACAAAAAGGGATGGACTGGCATGGAAGGGTGATGAGTTATATGTCCCACAGGTGGTGAGGATAAGGGCATTGCAAAAATGCCATGATATAAAGCAGGCAGGACACTTCGGATTCCTCAAGACCCTGCACCTAGCGAGACACCAATTCTGGTGGCCCCAGATGAAGACCGACATTGAAGCCTACGTACAGGGCTGCCCTGTGTATGCCACTGCAAAGCCTCATACCGGGAGGCCACCAGGGCTGCTGCAGAAAGTGACGGATCCAACCCGACCATGGGAGGAGATAGTGGTGGACTTTGTCGTGGAACTGCTGGAGAGCCATGGTTACACAGTGATCTGGACGGTAGTCGACTGGTGAGGAGGTTCCATCGCCAGCATCCAAGGAAGCCGGGAGGGGGGTTAACTTAACTATCTGCCACAGCAGGTGATTAATCATATGTGTCTCCTTATTTTCCAGGTGGAGCCCTGGTAGAGGGGCTGCCTGTCAAGCCCTGTGGGCTTGCCATTTCAGGGAAGGGGAGGGGAGGGGAATTCCCCTTTGCCTACCTAACCAGCTACCTTGTTGACCATCATTTATCATTTGTGGAACCAGGGCTGATAAGGACTCTGACTCTGTGGTTGCAACTGGGATGGCCTCCCCAAACCTGGGTGACTCTGCTGGGTGTACATTCCTGGCATTCTTCACTTATCCCTCCTAGAAACAAATACATGCACACAAACACACACTGCCAGAATGAGGCAGCACAACAAGATCAATTCAAACTATGGGTGCAGAGATTGTAACCTCTAGTCCAATCATGGCAAAAATTTCAGAGACCAAGTGCCCAAACTGCGACCTAAAACCCACTTATGTATCATAGGGTGCCAAGTGGGTGTGGCACACTGGAGGAAAATTCCACTTAGGGTAAGGGTTAGGTCACCATGAATTCATACTGCAAAATGGACATCCCCAACAAACTCAGAGTTCTTGGGTATGGTTAGGAGGTCACTTACCTTTCTATGCTGCCCTATTTATGTTTCCTGGTAAAATACATGGGAAAATCCCATTGGAAGAAAATTCCACTTAGGGTTAGGGTTAGGTCACCATGAACTCATACAGGAAAATGGACATTACCAACAAACTCGGAGTGCTTGGGTATGGTTAGGAAGGCAGTTACTTTGCTACGCTGCCCTATCTATGTTTCCAGGTAAAATACATGGGAAAATCCCATTGGAGGAAAATTCCACTTAGGGTTAGGGTTAGGTTACCATGAACTCATACAGAAAAATGGACATCGCCAACAAACTCAGAGTGCTTGGGTATGGTTAGGAGGGCACTTACTTTGCTAGGCTGCCCTATCTATGTTTCCTGGTAAAATACATGGGAAAATCCCATTGGAGGAAAATTCCACTTAGGGTTAGGTCACCATGAACTCATACAGGAAAATGGACATCACCAACAAACTCGGAGTGCTTGGGTATGGTTAGGAGGGCACTGTACTTTGTTAGGGTGCCCTATCTATGTTTCCTGGTAAAATACATGGGAAAATCCCATTGGAGGAAAATTCCACTTAGGGTTAGTATTACCTCACCATGAACTCATAGAGCAAAATGGACATCGCCATTTTTTATTTTATTTTTTTGAACACAGTGGTGGAGGCCTAAAGCTAAAAGGTTTTATAAAACCCAGCTGAAGGCCTAGGATTGGGGCGACGACGTGCATGCCAAAAGAGAGGGCTCTGCGTGCCACCTGTGGCACGCGTGCCATACGTTCGCCACCATGGTTCTAGTCTAATGAATCTAATATTTTCATTTGAATTTAAAACTTTAATTATTGAGTACATTTTAGATTGTTAAAACATTTAAAACCTTCCATCTCTCAAGCGTTTGGCTTGGTCTTAGAATGAAACCAACAGTGTTGTTTTGTTATCACCATTCTTTTATTTGAATTGTTTTAAAAGTAAAGAACTTCCTGCCCATTAATTCACATAATGAGGCAGAAATTTTTGCCAATATCAATGGCTTACTGAGTATAGGAACCATATTCTCCTAATTAGTCTCAACTGATAGTGCATTACATTTTTCCCCTAATAAGCAAAATTAAAACAATAGTTGGGTATAGTTTTGGTTGATAATTTTCTCCTGAGCTGTAAATGGAATTTGCTTGCTTACTTATGGGCATCTAACACATCTCATCTTAAACCACTCTAATACCACACACACAATCACAATATGTATTATATTGAAATAGTGCTTAAGAGAATTTCAAAAGCAGTGTATCAGAAAAGAATCCGCACTATACTCACATAAAACATTTCAGTCAAGATGCCCTATCCATGCTTGTCAGGGTCATTCTCCTCGTATATCTTTACCTGCAGCAATGAATTTAAAAACAGAAAGTCACTGGACTTACAAATGTAATTTATCATTCATAAATAAAAGTAACCTCATCAACTCCTGTTGTGGGGTTGTAGTTTTTTGATTGCACGCAGAAAGAAACTTATTTTATAGTATTATTTTCTTGAAAGTGGGGAAAATTATTTCTTTCACACATTAACAATCCTCCTTTACTGTACTTCTTCTGGTTCCATTTTTGTTAAGGAAACTAGACCTGTTGAAGAAATACAGAACTGGTGACAGGGAATGGTGTATGCTAGTAAACACATTATGTTAGTTTTCTGTTTGAATAACAATTTTCTTCAGAGAGAATAGGTGACCTTTGTTGTTGTTGTTGTTAGTTGCGAAGCCATGTCCGACCCATCGTGACCCCATGAACAACGTTCCTCCAGGCCTTCCTGTCCTCTACCATCTTCTACCATCTTCTGGAGTCCATAGCTGACCTTTAAGAAAGACCTAAAGGTCAGCTATGCACAATAACTCTTAAATGTTGCTCTCTCATTTGTATTTCGTGACAAAAATAATTATTTTTCTTGGAGTCACTAAAGAAGACTTGTTTTTACTTGATCCACAGATTCTCTAGCGTTATTATAAATTTTTGCTCTTTATGTACAGGAAATACTGTTAATTTCCATCAAATCAAATTGTATTAATTTTTTTTAAGGATCCTTTTCTTTCTTTTCCCCCTTTCCACGCTGTGTATTTCTATCATGATAAAAGTGCTGCAAAGTTTGTCTTCCACATAAAGATGCAAGTTTTACTTACACAAGATGTTGTGTATGTAAATAGTTAGCAATAAGCCATGGAAGAGATTGCATTCACAGTGCAGCGTTGCAAGGTTAAAAGCGGGAAAATAAGGTGCATTCATTGGACGCCACAACCAAGGAGCGGGAAAAGAGACTATTTCTATTGGTTACAGTGCAAACGCTCCCTCTATATAAGGTTGCAACATTTGACAGTTGACAGTTGACTTTGTGTATTCAATAAACTCGTTAGTGTTAACCACTCTGAGTCCTCGTCAATTCGAACCAAACAATTGGCGACGAAGGTGGGATCGACAGAAGACCAGAGATTAGGAAGAATTGTCGTGAAGGCGGCAAATTCAGAGCGAGTCAGAGTCAACCGAGCGGCCGCGGCAGAATAGGAAAAATTCTCCGAATGGCGCAAATCGGGTCACTGAAGGAATTTGACCCTAACTTCCCCGAAGATTGGGAAGAATACATCGGTCAGGTCGAAGGATTCCTGTTAGTGAACGGAATCACTGACGACTGGAAAAAAGCGGCGGCACTTTTGACAATCTGCGGCACACCGGTCTACAGAGTTGCTGTCGGGCTGTGCCAGCCACAACCGGTCTCCAGCGTGCCCTATGCCGACCTCCTTGCAAAATTAAAAGTTCACTTTACTCCCCGAAGGTCCGAACTCTTCTGGCGGCGCATCTTTGAAAAGAGAAATCAGAGACCGGGGGAGTCCATACAGAAATTCGTCGCTGCCGTCAGGGAAGCCGCAGTGCGATGCAAATACGATAATTTAGAAATTAGAATTCGGGACAGAGTCGTACTGGGCTTACGCGATGAACAATTGCAAAATAGAATAATCGCCAAACCTACCGGCGATTTACAGGAAGTGCTAGACGAACTCCTAACGTATGAGTCAACCGGGTATCGCGACCCCCCCCGCAGTAGCATGGCGGCAGCACCCGAAATTAACCAAGAGGGCTATGTGGACTGCGGGGAGGTGGATCAGCAGTGGGAGGAAGAGATCGCCGAAGTCTCCAGGCGATTCGGAAAGATGGCACCAAGACAACTCAGAAGTGAGGGGCCTGAACCTGGCCGCCGGCAACAACCCGCAACACCGCAGAGACCGCCGACCGGGGCACAACGACCGTGGCGGGACACAGCAACCAGACCGCGCGACAACGAAACTCAGAACCGATGCGGCAGCTGCGGCGGCAACCATCCCCGTGCTTCCTGCCGATTCCGTACCGCCAAGTGCAGGGCTTGCGGCAAGACCGGCCACATCCAGGCCATCTGCAGAAACCGCGTTCGGGACACCCGTCTGAATGAAGTCGATGTGTGGCCAGAGGGTAAGGTAACCCCCAAAGCTAGTGGCAAGGAGACCCCTAAAACCCGGGGGGAAGTTCCAAACCAAAGGGAGGTGGCCCGAGTCAACCGGAGACGGCGGGGAAAGGGTCACAATTTTCCGGACGGAAAATTAAAAATCACAGTCCTTCTGCAAGGGGTCCCTTGCAGGATGGAAATTGACTCAGGGGCTTCAGTGTCGATAATTTCCACTGAAACCCTTGAGAAAATCGAACAACTAAGCGGAAAAAGAATTCCACTTAGTCCAACAAATATTCAATTAATGGACTTCCAAAAAAGTCCAATAATAGTAAAAGGAAAGACCAGCCTTAGAGTAAGCTTTAAGGGGTTTAAGGGGGTCTTAGATTTGATAGTTACGGAGGGGAATAGGACTAGCTTAATAGGGCTTAATTGGTTTCCTGCCCTGGGAATTTGGATTGGGGGAATAAATTCTGTAATTAGAAATAAGACCCTCGAATCCGTCTGCAAAGAATTTGCAGACGTATTCGATGGATCTCTAGGCAAGTACAAAGGGCCCCCCATTAATTTTAACCTAGACCCCTCAGTAAATCCAATCAGGCTAAAGGCCCGGAGGGTACCTTTTGCCTTAAAAGAAAAAATCGAGGCCGAGCTCGACCGGCTTGTAGGCCTCGGGGTTTTAGAACCTGTTGAGGGCGGTTTGTGGGAGACGCCGATTGTCACACCCCTCAAACCCAATGGGGATGTGAGAATCTGCGCCGACTACAAAGCCACCCTCAACATTGGAATGAAAAAACATGCTTACCCGGTCCCGACGGTGAAGCAGGTCCTCGCCACGATCCAGGACGCCGCCATCTTCGCCAAGCTCGACTTGGCGCATGCGTACTTACAGTTGACTGTTTCCAAGGAGGCTGCAGAGGCACAAACAATTGTTACCCACAAGGGGGCGTTCCGAGTCCACAGGCTGCAATTTGGAATTGCAGCAGCTCCAGGCATCTTCCAAGAAGTGATGGAGAGGACCTTAAAGGGCATACCTGGAGTATGCCCTTACTTTGATGATGTCCTCATAGCTGGAAAAGATGAAGGAATGTTAGTAGAGCGGCTGGAACAGGTACTGGGCAGATTTAGAAAGGCTGGATTAAAATTAAAAAAGGAAAAATGTAGCATAGGGGTTAAATCCACTGATTTTTTGGGGTTCAGGATTGACAAAAGTGGAGTCCATCCTACCCCTGAAAAAATTAAAGCAATAAAAGGGGCTCCTGAACCAAGGAACAAGGCGGAGCTGCAGGCTTTCCTAGGCTTGGTAAATTTTTATCACACGTTTGTGCCACATAAGGCTGCCATTGCAGAACCTCTGCACAGACTCCTAGATAAGAAGACCCCTTGGCAATGGCAGAACAAGCACAAAGTGAGTTTCCAAACTCTAAAAGACATCCTTTCCAGTAATTCAACCGTGACTCACTTTATAGAAAGCAAACCAATCTACCTGGCGTGCGATGCTTCGCCATATGGCGTAGGGGCTGTGATCAGCCACTTAGACAACCAGGGAATACAAAGACCCATTGCATACTACTCCCGCACACTAACCAAGGCAGAGCGGAACTATGCGCAAATAGACAGGGAGGCATTAGCTATTGTGGCAGGAGTTAAGAAGTTCCACGACTACCTGTATGGTAGGAACTTTACTATACTGACAGACCACAAACCCTTGCTGGGACTGTTTACCACAGATAAACAGACTCCTCAGATTATGTCACCCAGGATGCTGAGGTGGTCCATTTTCCTCTCAGCATACTCATTTTCCCTCCAATACAGACCAGGTAAGGACATGGGTCATGCAGACGCTCTTAGCAGGTTGCCCCTAAGCACAACAGAGGAGGACCCTGCCCCAGTGGGACAAATAATGTCCCTTCAGGACATTCCTGATCTGCCATTAACTGCAAAAGACATTGCTGAGGCAACCAATAAGGACCTCATCTTAAGAAGAGTAATGGCCTGGGTCATGAGCGGTTGGCCCAACGCCAACCCGGACGTAAAATACAGTCCATTTTTCAGAAGGAAAGATGAACTATCAGTTCATATGGGTTGCTTACTCTGGGGAACTCGTGTAGTAATTCCGGAAATCCACAAATCAGCTATTCTATTTGAATTGCATGAGGGACACCCCGGCATAGTAAGGATGAAGGCCCTGGCTAGGAGTCACGTGTGGTGGCCAGGATTGGACCACGACATTGAGGAATGCGTTGCCAATTGCCATCTGTGCCAACGTTCCAGGCCTGAACAACAACACATCCGAACACATAAATGGGAGCTGGCTAGGAATCCTTGGTCCAGGATTCATATTGATTTTGCTGGACCTTTCCAGGGGTTAACGTTCCTTGTAGTGGTCGACAGTTACTCTAGATGGCTAGAAGTAGTACCGGTCAGTTCAGTAACGGCAGGCAGAACAATACAGGCATTAAGGGGCCTCTTTGCCACTCATGGGTTGCCAGATTTAATAGTGTCTGATAATGGGCCACAATTCACATCTATTGAATTTCAGGATTTCCTCAAGGCCAACTCGATTAAGCACAAGACTTCTGCACCCTTCCACCCCTCCACCAACGGATTGGCTGAAAGGAATGTGAGGACCACGAAGGACGCGCTTAAAAGAATCATTCGTGGTGACTGGCATCAGAGACTAGCTGAGTTCTTGTTGGCTCAACACACAACCCCTTGTTCGGCTACAGGAAAAAGTCCAGCTGAAATGAGGTGGGGCAGGAAGATATTGACCAAGTTGGACAGATTACATCCTGACAGACTCCAACCAAACATTGAATTAGACATTCCTAACAGAACATTTGAAGTGGGGGACTTGATTTGGGCCAGGAACTACGCCCAAGGGGATAAATGGATTCCGGGGGTGGTAACTGAAATCTTAGGTCCCCTATCATACATCATTGAGGGGGAAGGGAATAGGATCTGTAAAAGACACATAGACCAGCTGAGGAAAAGATCTAGCGGGTGTGTGCCTGTTGAGGGGGACCAAAGCTCAGTAAGGGGAAATAGTACAGACAACAGTAGGCCAGGAAGCGGTGTAGAGGTTGGGCAAGATGACACATTCCCTGATGCTCAACAACAACAATTCTGTCCATTTGACTGGGATATACCCCTGCGAGGTAGGACAGCGACCAATGAATCCCAAACACAACCTAGTACACAAGACAGCACATCTGAAGCCAGTAACCCAGAGCCCAGGTCTAGTAGTAACCAGCAGCCAAGCAGTCAACCAGGGAGAAGTGTCCCTAATAGCCAAAATAACTGATACCCGTCCAGAATACATAGGCCACCAAAATACTTAAGGGATTTTGTAAAGAAATGACACCAACTGGGGGGTAAGGGGTGTTGTGTATGTAAATAGTTAGCAATAAGCCATGGAAGAGATTGCATTCACAGTGCAGCGTTGCAAGGTTAAAAGCGGGAAAATAAGGTGCATTCATTGGACGCCACAACCAAGGAGCGGGAAAAGAGACTATTTCTATTGGTTACAGTGCAAACGCTCCCTCTATATAAGGTTGCAACATTTGACAGTTGACAGTTGACTTTGTGTATTCAATAAACTCGTTAGTGTTAACCACTCTGAGTCCTCGTCAATTCGAACCAAACACAAGATGAACCTCCCCAATCATCAAATAATATTGAGGGGTCCTTGGTGCTCTCTGAGCTTGCTTGTTTTCTTGCAGACATTTCGTTACCTTAACTAGGTAAGATCATCAGTGATAGCCAGGTTTACAGATCTTTGTGAACATTATCAGGATGGGATCTTTGGAAGGATGCTATTCCAGGCAAAAGATCTGCTGAGGGTCCTTGGTGCTTTCTGAGATTGATTGTTTTTTGTTTTGTTTTGTTTGCAGCTAGCAACTAGCACTGATGATTTGGGTAGTGAAACATCTGCAAGAAGACAAGCAGGCTCAGAGAGCACCAAGTACCCCTCATTTCAAACCAGAGCTACAAACATTCTCCTTTATTGGTATCAAATAATATTGTCTGGCAAGGAGGGATTGCAATGGTGAACAATTTTAATGTATCCTTATTTAGGTGCTGCAGCTCTGAATTGAGAAATTCTACAGTATTTCAGGATAGCATACTCTGCTTTAAGAATGGCAGTTTACCAGGCCTTGTGGTTGAACAGGTTGTAATCCTCTCCGTTGGGCAGATTTTTAATTGCCGCACTTCCCATTTCTGATTGGGATGCTGGCATGATTAAATCCAGGAGCTCAAACGCAACTTAGCAGGTCTTGGGGCTCTGGTTTGACATCGCAGGGGTTTGATATCCAGCCCTAGGCTTACCCCACTCTAGTAACTGCTCGTACTTAATTTAATTTTATTTATAATTTTATTTATCATTCATACTGTTCATTTTTAAAATAGTTTGCTGCTTTGGTGCTTTATTATTTTGACACAGATTTTATATGCTGTTTTTGTGATTTATGTGCATGAATGCTGCATTCTGTTGTGCCATTGAAAATAAATAAAATAAACGAGGGACACAAAAATAGAAGGAAACAAAAGGAATGAATTCTCCTTTCTTTTCACAGAGAGGAGGGTGAAACACAAATTTAGCTGCAGGCTTCAAAGAATGGGATGTGGCACTCCATTGGAAGCCAGCAAGCAAACACTGATAACTGACAGCTCTCTGTTCACCTACTAGTCAGAAAATGCAAGTGCTAATTGCCTCAGTTTTCAATTAACCCTCGGGTTTTCAAACATGTAAACATCCCTGTACTCATTGTGTCCTGAAGCATAGCTGATAAAAGATGAAGAGATAAAAAGGCTGTTCATCTGGAAATGATAGATCGATGAGAGAGAGAGATACAGATTCTCTCTGTGTATGTTTGTATGAATGTATGTATTAGATTTGAGTATATGTGCAGTCAACCAACAAGAAAAATAGCAAGGGAAACCTTACAGCTTTCCTTGTGAAAGCAAATATAATATCTTCTTTCATTGCATTAGGACGAATTAAATATGTTCACCATAGGAATATGACCATGTGAAATATTTTTGTAGAAATATTCGCTACATCCAATGCAAAGATAATTCCCTTTTATGACCCTATAATCCCTTAATTTAGGATAGAGTTGGGGTAACAGGATGGAGCTGAGCATTTGCTGGTCAGATGCCCTTCCTGACACCACACGGAGTTCACAGCAGATATTTTTTTCTTTGTGCCCTAGGAGAAAAACATTTGCAATTATCTAGGATTGAACTCTCAACCTTCAGAGTGGGAGGTGAGCGTTTTCACACTAGGCCACCACACTGCTCTCATCCAATTCAAACATACTAGGGGCAAATTCAATTACATCTAGGAATAACCTTCCAGTTATGGTTTGAGGATTTGCTGAAAACCGAAGAACTCAAAGCAGAACTTAACCCTGCTTGCCCAGCTGGTCATTTGCTTCTCACTCGCATTCTTGAAGCCCATTCATTCACTTCCCCGCCTACAGGCTCTGGTGGCAGCAGTTTCTTGTTTCCTTCATTATGTACTCCCTTTCCATTTCCTGTACTTTATATTTATTTAATTATTTGTTAGATTTATAGCTTGTCTTTTCTCCGAGAGTTCTAGATGGCTTACATGGGGCTTTTATTTCTCCTAATTGCAACCCTAGTCATGCCGGCCACATGACCACGGAGACGTCCTCAGACAAGCGCTGGCTCTTTGGCTTTGAAACGGATATGAGCACCAGCCCCTAGAGTTGGAAACGACTAGCACGCATGTGCGGGGGAACCTTTACCTAAGGCAGACTAGGCCAAGAGAAAATGAAGGATTGAAATAACCTAGTGAATTGCTATGGATATGGATGGATGTGAGGTGACACTTCCTAGGCCTGTTCTTGCACTTTAACCAGTACCAGCATTTTATCTGCCAGCCATGATGCTAATTTGGAATGTGGGATTGCTGTTTGTCCCCTAAGATGTTATGTTTAGAGACTTAGATGGCAACAATGCTTTGAGGAATTTTAAAATGACAGGTTGCTCATGATTGTCACCATGCCAGGAGCCATTCAAGGCTAACGCTTGCCTGATGTTCATCCCATTCAGATCAGTGGGATAATTTGATGATGAAGATTAAAGATCTATTGGTTTCATATAATATAGCATGTTTAATCTTGATCCAACCCAATGCAGATACAAATCAGGTAAGAACAGAAGTAGGTTCTACTGCACTCATTGGAACTTCTGAATAAGTGAGTGCACATATCAAATCTATCCTCTAAAATGGGGTTCCCAACTGTTGTGTATGTAAATAGTTGCAAACTAGGGAATTTGCAGACTGCACCGTAGCTAGGTTTGAGCGGGAGATTCAGGTGCAATCATTGGCTGAGAACAGCAAGAAGCGGGAGAATAAACGCCTCTAATTGGTTACAGTTCAAACAGTTCCACTATAAAAGGTTGCAACACTTAACACTTGACAGTTGACAGTTGTGTATTCAATAAACTCGTTCATTGCAAAAACCACTCTGAGTCCTCGTCTATCAGAACCAAACAATTGGCGACGAAGGTGGGATAGACAGAAGACCAGAGAATCGGAGAATTGTTGCGCAAAGGCGGCAAATTCGAAAACGAGTCACAGTCAACCAGCGGCCGCGGTGAAACAGAAAAATTCTCCGAATGGCGCAAATAGGGTCCTTGAAGGAATTCGACCCAAACTTCCCTGAGGATTGGGAAGAGTACATCGGTCAAGTGGAAGGGTTCCTGCTAGTGAACGGAATCACCGATGACAGGAAAAAGGCGGCAGCATTATTGACGATTTGCGGCACACCGGTCTACAGAATCGCCGTCGGACTGTGTCAACCGCAACCAGTCTCTAGCATGCCTTATGCCGACCTTTTAGCCAAACTAAAGGTCCACTTTACACCTAGGAGATCTGAGCTCTTTTGGCGCCGCATCTTTGAGAAAAGGAACCAGAGACCGGGTGAATCCATCCAAAAATTTGTCGCTGCCGTCAGGGAAGCCGCAGTACGATGTAAATACGATAACTTAGAAATAAGAATTCGGGACCGAGTCGTACTGGGCTTGCGTGACGAGCAGCTACAAAACAGAATAATCGCCAAACCCACCGGTGATCTGCAGGAGGTGATAGACGAACTCTTAACGTACGAGTCTACTGGGTATCGCGATCCCCCCCGCAGTAGCATGGCAGCGGCGTCCGAGATCAACCAAGAGGGCTATGTGGACTGTGGGGAGGTGGACCAGCAGTGGGAAGACGACATCGCCGAGGTCTCAAGACGATTCGGGAAATTGGCGCCAAGACCGCCCAGAAGTGAGGGGCCCGATCCTAACCGCCGACAACAACCCGCAACTCCGCAAAGACAAGCGACCGGGGCACAACGACCATGGAGGGACACCGCAACCAGACCGAGAGACAATGACAGCCAAAACCGGTGCGGCAGCTGCGGAGGCAACCATCCCCGTGCATCTTGCCGATTCCGAAATGCAAAGTGCAGGGCGTGTGGGAAGACTGGCCACATCCAGGCCATCTGTAGGAGCCGCGCTCGTGACAACCGCCTGCACGAAGTCGATGTGTGGCCCGAAGGTAAGGTAACCCCTTACTTTAGTGGCAAAGAGACCCCTAGACCCCGGGTTAAAATTCCAAATCTAGGGGAGGTGGCGCGCGTCAATCGCAGGTGGAAAGGGAAAAACAGCAATTTTCCAGAAGGAAAATTAAAAATCATAGTCCATCTGCAAGGGGTTCCTTGCAGAATGGAAATAGATTCAGGGGCTTCAGTGTCAATAATCTCCAGTGAAACCCTTGAGAGGATTGAACAATTAAGTGGAAGAAAAATTCCACTTAGTTCAACAAAAATTCAGTTAACAGACTTTCAGAAAAGCCCAATAAAAATAAAAGGGAAGGTTAGCCTTAGAGTAAAATTTAAGGGATTTAAGGGGGTCTTAGATTTAATAGTTACTGAAGGGCATAGGACTAGTCTAATTGGCCTTAACTGGTTCCCGGCCCTGGGCATTTGGGTTGGGGGAATAAATTCAGTAATTAAAAATAAGACCCTCGAATCAGTCTGCAATGAATTTGCAGACGTATTCGATGGGTCTCTCGGGAAATACAAAGGGCCCCCGATTAAATTTAACCTAGACCCTTCAGTGAAACCTATCAGGCTTAAGGCCCGAAGGGTGCCTTTCGCCCTGAAGGAAAAAATCGAGGCCGAGCTCGACAGGCTAGTAGGCCAAGGAGTCTTAGAACCTGTTGAGGGTGGCCTATGGGAAACGCCGATTGTCACACCCCTCAAACCTAATGGGGATGTGAGAATCTGCGCTGACTATAAGGCCACCCTGAACATTGGAATGAAAAAGCATGCTTACCCGGTCCCGACGGTGAAGCAGGTCCTCGCGACGATCCAGGACGGCGCCATGTTTGCCAAGTTAGACTTGGCGCATGCGTACTTACAATTGACTGTTTCTGAAGAGGCAGCAGAAGCACAGACGATTGTTACCCACAAGGGGGCGTTCCGGGTCCACAGACTGCAATTTGGTATTGCAGCTGCTCCAGGCATCTTCCAAGAAGTGATGGAGAGGACCTTAAAGGGCATACCTGGTGTATGCCCTTACTTTGATGATGTCCTGATAGCTGGAAAAGATGAGGAAATGTTAGTAGAGCGGCTGGAACAGGTACTGGGCAGATTTAGGGGGGCTGGATTAAAATTAAAAAAGGAAAAATGTTCCATTGGGGTTAAGTCCACTGATTTTTTGGGATTCAGGATAGACAAGAATGGAATCCATCCTACCCCTGACAAAATTAAGGCAATTAAATGGGCTCCTGAGCCAAGAAACAAGGCTGAACTACAAGCCTTCCTTGGCTTGGTAAACTTTTACCATACGTTTGTACCTCACAAGGCTGCCATTGCAGAACCCCTCCACAGACTCTTAGATAAGAAGGCCCCTTGGCAGTGGCAGAATAAGCATAAAGTCAGTTTTCAAACGTTAAAAGACATTCTTTCCAGCCAATCAACTGTAACACACTTTATAGAAAATAAACCTATCTACCTAGCGTGTGATGCTTCACCTTATGGTGTGGGGGCTGTGATCAGCCATTTAGACAACCAAGGGATACAAAGACCAATCGCATATTACTCCCGGACACTAACTAAAGCCGAGAGGAACTATGCGCAGATTGACAGGGAGGCATTGGCCATTGTGGCCGGAGTAAAGAAGTTCCATGACTACCTTTACGGTAGGAACTTTACCATACTGACTGACCACAAACCCCTGTTGGGACTGTTTACTACGGATAAACAGACTCCCCAAATCATGTCACCCCGAATGTTGAGGTGGTCCATTTTCCTCTCAGCATATTCATTTTCTCTCCAATACAGACCGGGCAAGGACATGGGACATGCTGACGCCCTGAGCAGGCTGCCCTTGAACATCACTGAGGATGACCCTGCCCCTGTGGGACAAATAATGTCACTACAGGACATCCCTGACTGGCCTTTAACAGCTAAAGATATAGCTGTGGCAACAAACTCTGATCCAACTTTAAAGAGAATAATGGCCTGGGTTCTAAGCGGGTGGCCTAATGCAAATCCGGATGCCAAGTACATCCCATATTTCAGAAGGAAAGATGAACTGTCAGTTCATTTGGGATGTTTACTGTGGGGAAATCGTGTGGTTATTCCTGAAATCCACAGGCCAGCCATTCTATTAGAATTACATGAAGGCCACCCAGGAATAGTACGCATGAAGGCGTTGGCTAGGAGTCACTTGTGGTGGCCAGGCCTGGACAACAACATTGAGGAATGCGTTGCCAATTGCCACCTGTGCCAACGCTCTAGGCCAGAACAACAACACATTCGTACGCATAAATGGGAGTTAGCTAGAAATCCTTGGTCCAGGATTCATATTGATTTCGCTGGACCATTCCAGGGGGTAACATTTCTGGTGGTTGTGGACAGCTTTTCTAGATGGCTAGAGGTAGTACCAGTCAGCTCTACGACTTCGGGTAGAACAATACAGGTATTAAGGGGCCTCTTTGCCACTCACGGGTTACCAGACGTAATTGTGTCAGATAACGGGCCACAATTCACCTCTGTTGAATTCCAGGATTTCCTCAAGGCCAACTCGATTAAGCACAAGACATCAGCACCCTTCCACCCTTCCACCAACGGATTGGCTGAACGTAATGTGAGGACCACGAAAGACGCTTTAAAAAGGATCATCCGAGGTGACTGGCCCCAAAGACTGGCCGAATTCTTGCTAACCCAACACACGACCCCATGTACTGCCACGGGCAAAAGTCCAGCTGAAATGAGGTGGGGAAGAAGACTAACCACCAAATTGGACAGATTACACCCTGACAGACTTCCACCAAGCGCTGAACTGGACATGCCTAGTAGAACATTTAAAGTGGGGGATTTAATCTGGGCTAGAAACTATGCACAAGGGGACAAATGGATTCCAGGGGTGGTTACTGAAATTTTAGGTCCCCTGTCTTATACTATTGAGGGGGAAGGGAATAGGATCAGTAAGAGACATGTTGACCAGTTGAGGAAGCGAACTAGTGGGTGCGTACCCGAAGAAGGGAAGCAAAGCACATTTGTGGGGAACAGTACATCCTGGTTCAGTGATAACAACCTGCCAGATAGTGGGGTTGCAGAATTGCATAACAACTTAGTCCCTGGTAACCAACAACAGCAATTTAGTCAGTACGATTGGGAAATACCCCTGCAGAGTAGGCCAGGATCAGATGATCTTCAAACACTAACAAATCCACAAAACAGCAATAGGGAAGCATCAGAGCCAGTTAACCAAGAGCCCAGGTCCAACAGAGACAATCAGCTAAGCAGACAATCTGGTAAGGGTGTCCCTAGCAGCCAGGGCAATAGATACCCTTCTAGAATCCATAGGCCACCTAAATACTTGAAGGATTTTGTTCATAAATAACAACAACTGGGGGGTAAGGGGTGTTGTGTATGTAAATAGTTGCAAACTAGGGAATTTGCAGACTGCACCGTAGCTAGGTTTGAGCGGGAGATTCAGGTGCAATCATTGGCTGAGAACAGCAAGAAGCGGGAGAATAAACGCCTCTAATTGGTTACAGTTCAAACAGTTCCACTATAAAAGGTTGCAACACTTAACACTTGACAGTTGACAGTTGTGTATTCAATAAACTCGTTCATTGCAAAAACCACTCTGAGTCCTCGTCTATCAGAACCAAACAGCAACCCCAACCCCTTGGGCCATGGTCCACTACCAGGCTGTGGCCTGTTCAGAATTGGACCATGCAAATGGTTGGCTGGCGTGCACATGCAGCTCAACTTGCACAAGCAGTGGGCTGGCAGGCACTCGTGTGTGTGTGTGTGTGTGTGCATGCACCAGCCCGCTGCTTGTGCAAGTTGAGCTGCACAAATGCATGCCAGTATGCCACTCACGCAAAGGTTCCCCTCTCCCCCTCCCCGTTGGGCCGCCAAGCCACAAAGGTTGGGGCTAAGCAAAATTTGAGCTGAGGTTCAGCTCAATCTGTATTACAGGAAATTATTTTATTTAATTCTAGATACCTAATGTTCTAGGCATGTGATACTCAATAAACAAGATACTAGCCCATATGCTAAGACTCCTCAATCCAAATGATATGGTCAGTAATTATTTCTGAATTTACAGTTCAGATCTGTCTCACAGCACAAGCTTCTTGCAAATTTATCACATCAAATTACAGATCATCATGGGCTGAAGCGATTCAACCATTTCAAACGACAAGAATAGAATAGAATAATAACTTTATTGTCACTTTGAATGTACTGTACACTAATTGGCATACATTAAAATGAAATTTCGTTGCATACAGCTCTCAAAGGGTCACCACCTCCGATATACACTACATAAATATGACATAGATAGATAGATAGATAGATAGATAGATAGATAGATAGATAGATAGATAGATAGATAGATAGATAGATAGATAGATAGATAGATACAAAATTATGCATATACCCACATATATTATAGGACACAGAGAAAGAACAGTCTAGTTTGCATTATGTATACAAGTGCATAGCGAGAAAAGTGAATCTTGTGAGTTTACCAGACGGAGGGCATAGGGAACAAAGCTATTACAGAATCGGGTAGTCCTGCTAGAAATACTTTGAAATCTTCTCCCAGAGGGAAGCAACAGAAACAGACCAAAAAGTGGGTGTGTGGGATCTCTAACAATGCAACAACACAGCAAACATAGAGGAGAGCTATAAAGACAAGACCTTCTGAAGTATTTAGATAGATTTCATATATTACAGTGATCGATAGAAAGAGTGGATTAGAATAGGGCTTTTTTTCTGAGAGAGAGGCTCCCCATAAGCAATTTAGCTATCGTTCTTACTTTTCTTTTCCTTTTAAACTCTTTCTTTCTTAACCATAACACTGCTAAAAATGAATACAGTTGTACAAACTGTCTTAAGCATTTCATGGAAAGTTAGTGATCTAGAAGAAAGGTTGCATAAAAGTGAAAGTGGCCACTCAGGGACCATAGCTTCTCCATCTTCTTTAAAGCCATTGGAACCACTTGGATATCAACAGAAGGAACATGGTCACAATCCTTGTGAAAATGGAAGTGGCAGGCAAATTGTTACCCTTCCATTCCTTAAACTTCTCAACCCTCCCTAAAGTGGTCTCAAATTATATCTCTGAATTTTAGAAGCACCATTATGGTTTGCTAAGGAGCTGAGCTTTTTACTTTTATTAAAATGTTTTCTAAATTTTGATAGCTTGACCAGTGTTTAAATACTCTGATAAAGAACTTGAAAAGATTTATACAATTGATAGTTTCCAAAGGACCTTTTCATGTGCAGGTTTTTCCTAGAGCAGGGGTAGGCAACCTTGGCTCTTTTATGACTCATGTACTTCAACATGGCTGGCTCAGGAATTCTGGGAGTTGAAGTCCACAAGTCATAAAAGAGCCAAGGTTGCCTAACCCTGTCCTAGAGCATGGTTCAGTTATTATTATTAGAATCAATTCCTGAAAAGGTGGCTTTTGATGTTATTTCAATGTGTGCAGCATCTTTCACCTTTGTTACTGTTGTTGTTGTTATTGTTATTATTATTGTTGTTGTTGTTGTTAGGCCAGCAGCAGCAGGTTGTAACCAATAACCAGCAGTGGCCAGAAGGAAACAAATCAGCTAAGTTGATTGGCCTGTTGTTTTGCCAGCAAGCAAGAAATAAGATTAACTGTTGTGGTCCCATGACACAACAGCACCTCAAGTAGGCATTTCTGTATTGATATCACCTTGTCCCATTTTGTTGCAGACACTCCTGGCAAAAAAACCTAGTTTTGGGGCAGCAAAATAAGCCTTATTTTGGAGTGAGAGCCACACAAAGAAAAGCTAGATGCACAGCTGTCTTGCTGGCATGTGCCAAGGCTTTATAGAAAAAGCAGGAATTAGATTAAAATCTCACACCACACCAAATTTCTGTGGTGAACCGCAAGGAGATGGGAGCATATCAAAGCATCACAACATTATTTTTCATGCCCTAGCATTTAAGTGTAATAATTCCAGTGACAAAATGTCCTCATTAAAGTATACGTTTACTGGCATTTATTTATTTCTGTATGAGAAAATGAGATTTGTTTGCCCTTTGAAGATAATCCAAAAGATACTGACTATCAAGCATGGAATAATCTTAAAGATGGATATTATATATAAGCAAAGAAAAGGATCAGAAGCATTATCTGCATCATAGCCATAATTTAATTTACTGTAAGCAATAAAGCCTCATGTACTTTATTTTGGCAGCATGGCATATTAAGGAATAATTCAATTAATTTGGTTTTAGTGGGGAGGGGGAAGTACAGCTGTTGAATAATAATGATTCTTCACTGTGACACTGAATGGGACAGTTTATCTCTGAAAGAATGGCAGTGTATAAGAAGGATTATTTAAATAATAATAATTGTTGTTGCTGTTAGTTGCAAAGTCGTGTCCGACCCATCGCGACCCTATGGACAATGTTCCTCCAGGCCTTCCTGTCCTCTACCATCTTCTGGAGTCTATTTAAGCTCACGCCTACTGCTTCAGTGACTCCATCCAGCCACCTCATTCTCTGTCTTCACCTTCTCTTGCCCTCAATCTTTCCCAGCATTAGGCTCTTCTCCAGTGAGTCCTTCCTTCTCATTAGGTGGCCAAAGTATTTGAGTTTCAGCTTCAGGATCTGGCCTTCTAAAGAGCAGTCAGGGTTGATCTCCTCTAGGACTGACCGGTTTGATCGCCTTGCAGTCCAGAGAACTTGCAGGAGTCTTCTCCAGCACCATAGATCAAAGGCCTCAATTCATTACATTTATAAAGTCTGCTTCTGTTTCCATTTATTTTAAAAGAAATTTGACTGAATTAATCTTAACTATAATTATTCCCAACTATGCACTAAATGGAAGATAGCAAACTATTTATATGTTTGTTTGCTTATTTGTTTTGTGTAATTCTGCAGCATACAAAAAGATTCTTCGTAATTAAATTTAGGTAAGGGTAAAACATATACATTAAGCCCATAAAGGCAAACCACCAAAGCAATCAGGCAACAATCATACTTAATATTCAGATTTTATACTGTATTTTCAAGTTAAAATATTCATTTAAACTGTATACTTAAAAAAATCTTCCCTGTTATTCTGAAGTTGAAAGCAAAAATAAGTAGTTAAAATTTGATAGATGTATTTTACAAGGCTGTATAATGGGAGAGGAAAAGATTTTTATACCTTAGCTCCATCAACGTATCATTTTCCTTTGGCCCCCATTAAAATAAGAACAGGGACATTTTCTGTGCTTTGTTCAGAGACAAAAGAATGAATTACACTTATGAAGTGAAGTATAAAAAAGGCAGTAAGACTTTAATAAGGGACTAAGATGTAGATTTTGCTAACGTCACACTAATGGCTGGAGCTGCAAAATGAAACAAATAATTTAGACCCAATCCTATTTATTATAAATAAATGCTTGATTTTCTATCTTTTGCGATACTCAAAATTAGGTTATCTTCTAAGTTCTAAGTTATGGGCATTGAAAACCAACCCATAACCCAACTTCAGATGGGAGCAGGGCAAATATATATCATTATATCTCTATTGCCTTACTTATGTTGCCACATTGGATTGTCAATCAAAAATTCCATTCTAAAAGTATCCCCATATATTCATTGAACATGTAATAGGCATATGGATTATGCTAACTATGCATTACCTGTATGCTGAACTGTCCTGTCTAAAACTACCAAATCTGGATTGCAAAAAAAGATTTCTGTATCTCTTTGTTGCCATCTAATGGTCATTTGGATTTTTGCATGCTAGGTCTCTTTCCAAAGAAGCTATCAGTTGATATTGTCCCTCTTTTCTTCCTTTGTGTTATTCAGTCAAAAGTTTGTTATTTAGAGTTCAGCTATAGAAACAGAACAGAAAGACTGATATACTGGATTGTTTCATGTTTTAATGAATGTTGTTTACTCACAGCGATGCTACAGTTATTACAAAGATGATTATGCACTTTATTGTGGAATTAACACTAGGTAAAGGTTCCCCCGCACATGCGTGCTGGTTGTTTCCAACTCTAGGGGCCAGTGCTTATCTCTGTTTCAAAGCCGAAGAGCCAGCACTTGTCCGAGGACGTCTCCGTGGTCATGTGGCTGGCATGACTAGATGCCAAAGGCCCATGGAATGCTGTTACCTTCCCACCGTAGTGGTCCCTATTTTTCTACTTGCATTTTTATGTGTGTGCTGCCATCACGTGGCTGTTTTGGGAAATTATACATTATGCTAATGGGCCAGTTAATGCCTCCCTCTTTGTGATGTATTTCCCTTCTTTCTGAGCTAACTTCCTCCTTCTTGTTGGCTCTGTGCCTGATATCCTCCATAACCGGCAGACATGTGATAACCAGCAGACATGTGCTCCAGATCCACGTGCAGATGCTGTGAATTATTACCATCTTCTGACCTTGGAATACTGTACAATATCTCCTAACTCACCTTATCATGCTGTAATCTACGCTACATGCAAATAAAGGTATTTCTGGATGATCAAGGTATTTCCACGAGTTCAGCTATCTGGAAAGGGACTGTTAACAGTGATAACAAGAGATTAATCACAATACAGCAGTCTTGATTCAGAATAGTCAAAAGATGATA
The DNA here is from genome assembly GCF_964194415.1 of Vipera berus. Classification (NCBI taxonomy): domain Eukaryota; kingdom Metazoa; phylum Chordata; class Lepidosauria; order Squamata; family Viperidae; genus Vipera; species Vipera berus. The sequence continues at coordinate 104,632,797 of NC_138202.1, read as the reverse complement.
TTTGAATTCCTTTTGTCTGCAATCTAAAGTAAGCATGTTTTCTGCTGCAAGCTTAGTCAAAAACGTAATTTGAATTCCTTCTGTCTGCTTCTAAAGTGTGCATGTTTTTCTGCAAGCAAGCAGCCAAAAAGGCTTGTTAAAATCTTACTGTCTCCTTGCCAGTGAATCACTAGCCCGTGTTTTAAGTAATTGGAGAGGCCTTGAAATACAAATGAACTCTGCTAAGATGTACTTTGAATGCTACAAATGTTCCTAATTGCAAGAGAGACTGTGTTTGTAAGCTTGAGTTTATAAAATTGAATGCAGGATCGAAACTTCCTGTCTGTCTTCTCCAAAACTGTCTTTCACCCAATTTCACTGGAAAGATCAGAGATTTACCTTTGCAAACCAATTTGTGTTCAGAGCTGAATTTTACTCAAACGGGAAAAAAAAGTTTGCCAGTTTGCTAAAATCCTTTGTTCTAAAGACTGCTGAGGGAAGCCATAAAAGGTCATAAAACAATTAACTGCCTTGGCAACCAAGCCCTTGGTTTACTGCTCAGTGAAAGAGGCCCCCACCCTTGGAATGCAAGGCTAATACAGCAGCTTGCCAGCTTGGGTTTCTGTTAAAGCAGGCAGCATGTGAAGACTTTGATTCACATTTATGGCAAGCCAGGAAAGCATCTTTATATAAATAAAAAACAACAAGTGATTTAGTTAACAGTCCTAACGCGGTGGCTCAGTGGGTTAGGACGCTGAGCTTGTCGATCAGAAGGTCGGCAGTTTGGCGGGTCGAATCCCGAGTGCCGCGTAACAGAGTGAGCGCCTGTTACTCGTCCCAGCTTCTGCCCACCTAGCAGTTCGAAAGCACGTAAAAATGCAAGTAGAAAAATAGGGACCACTCCGGTGGGAAGGTAACAGCGGTCCGTGCGCCTTTGGCATCTAGTCATGCCAGCCACATGACCACGGAGACGTCCTCGGACAAGCGCTGGCTCTTCGGCTATGAAACGGAGATGAGCACCGGCCCCTAGAGTCGGAAACGACTAGCACGCATGTGCGGGGGAACCTTTACCTTTACCTTTACTACCTAAAATATATGTTTTGAATCTCTAAAAGGGAGAATATTCAGCAAGTCTACAGTTAAGTTACTTGCAACTGGAGGCCTAAAGCAAGCAATCCTACCCACCCCTCTAGCTATAAACAAAGGAACAAGGAGCAAATTAACCTTCGTTAACAGCACAGTTTACACCCTACAGTTGACACTCTTAATATGGACAAGCACTTCCTTAAGAGTTCCAGACCAGCTCACAACTTGTGGTCCTAAGAAGAAACAATTTGGCTCACCTTGTATCCAAATGTAAGCTAGGGACAATAACAGGCTTGCTTCCAGTGACCTCTAGTGGTCAAGGGGTGAACTTTGTTCAAGTACCAATTTATGCAAGCAGCACCCCGGTGGCTGCTCAGCAAATAAAAGGCTAGTTCCCAGGCATGTGCAGAGTGCCCCCTAGTGGTCAAAGGGTGAACTTCCCTGAAGTCTCTAACCACACAGAAGGTGCCCCCTAGTGGCCAAAGGGCAAACTTCCCTAAAGTCTCTGACCACGCAGAAGGCGCCCCATGGTGGTCAAAGAGCGAAGTTCATCGAATTAGCAGCAAATATCTAGGAAGTTTTCTGAACCTATCCTAGCCATGGCGGAGTGTCCCATTGAGTCAGAAGAGCGGGTTCGACCAGACAACCCTGATTTGTACAAAGATCCTGCTGTAAAATCCAAGCGTACAGTAAGACCAACCCAGAACTGCAAAAGCCTGCACCTCCTCAACACTACAACGCAGGTGCGTTAACTGTATTCCCTACGAACAGCACACAGATCCCAAGCCTGTAAAAGCCTGCACCTCTTCAACGCCACAATACAGGTGCGCCAACACTTCAAACTGCATCACCTCTCCTCAAGAAGCCTGCCTTGGACCCAGCTGTGTTGAACAACTTTCGTCCAGTCTCCAACCTTCGCTTTCTTGCGAAGGTTGTTGAGAATGTGGTGGCGCATCAGCTCCCTCTGGTCCTGGATGAAGCGGATTATCTGGACCCGTGCCAATCGGGTTTCAGGCCCGGGTACAGCACGGAGACGGCATTGGTCGCTCTGGTGAATGATCTCTGGAGGGCCCGGGATAGGGGATATTCCTCTGTCCTAGTCCTATTAGACCTCTCGGCGGCTTTCGATACCATCGACCATGGTATCCTGCTACGGCGTCTCAGGGGATTGGGAGTGGGAGGCACGGTTCTTCGGTGGTTCTCCTCCTATCTCCTGGGACATTCGCAGTCGGTGTTGGCAGGGGGGCAGAGATCGGCCCCTAGGTCTCTCGTTTGTGGAGTTCCTCAGGGGTCGGTTCTCTCGCCTCTCCTGTTCAACATCTACATGAAACCGCTGGGTGAGATCATTCATGGTTTTGGAGTTGGGTATCATCAATATGCTGATGATACCCAACTTTTCATTTCGACCCCAAACCACCCCAGTGATGCCCTCGCTGTGATGTCCCGTTGCCTGGAGGCGGTTCGGGTCTGGATGGGGAGGAACAGACTTCAACTCAACCCTGACAAGACTGAGTGGCTGTACATTCCGGCATCCCGGGATATTCAAAATGTTCCATCACTTTCTATGGGGGGTGAGTCTTTACCCCCTGTGGATAGGGCTCGCAACTTGGGAGTCCTCCTAGACTCACGGCTTACCTTAGAAGATCATATAGTAGCCGTGACTAGGGGGGCTTTCGCACAGGTTCGCCTGGTGCGTCAGTTGCGGCCCTATCTAGACCGGGATGCCCTGTGTACGGTCACTCATGCGCTCGTGACCTCTCGTCTTGACTATTGCAATGCTCTCTACATGGGGCTTCCCTTGAAGACCACTCGGAGGCTCCAACTGGTACAGAATGCAGCCGCGAGAGTTGTCTTGGGAGTTTCCCGGTACTCCCATGTTACACCTTTGCTCCGCGAGTTGCATTGGTTACCAGTTGTCTTCCGGGTGAGGTTCAAGGTCTTAGTGATGGTTTTTAAGTCCTTACATGGCATGGGTCTGGAATACCTCGGAGACCACCTGCTGCTGGCGTCGACTCCCCTCCGCCCTGTGCGTTCCCACAGAGAGGGCCTCCTCAGGGTGCCTCCAATCAGAGAATGTCGACTGGTGGCCCCCAGGGGGAGGGCCTTCTCTGTGGGCGCCCCGGCTCTGTGGAATCAATTGCCGGTTGAGCTCCGGATGGCACCGGATCTCCGCTCCTTCCGGCGCGGGTTAAAGACCCATTTGTTTGAACAGGCTGGCCTGGCCTGATGGGGAGTTACTTAGGGTTTTAATATTTGTATATATTTTTATTGTTTTTACTTTGGGCAATAATTTAATTCTTTTTTAACATTTGTACTTTTGTAGTTTTATGATATGCCCTGTTCACCGCCCTGAGTCCCTCGGGAGAAGGGCGGTATAAAAATTTAATAAAACCTAAAACCTAAACCTAAACCTACTACCAATGACATTGTAACTTCCAGCAATGAACAACGGTTGAATTGACAGCCAGCACAAGCCTTAGGGACTACACCACAGCTAGACGCTCTTTCAACAGCATTCTATCCTGGTATACCTCACCCTTATTCACCAGAGAACTTTCACACCCAAGGGGTACGACAGGTTTCTTTGGCATCAAGGAGTGAGAGATCACCGCAGCTGAATGCTCTTGCAACATCATCCTATCCTGGCATACCTCACCCTTATTCACCAAAGAACTTTCACGCCCAAGGGGTCCCACAAGTTTCTTTGGCATCAAGGAGTGAGAGATCAGACCATTCTGACTACGCCAGAACAAAGAACGCTATGGTGTTTCTTTCCCCATTCTCATATTTTTGCAGGTTCATCAGCCACCAAGCCTGGAGAAGAAATGATCCCAGCTTCAACTACGGTGAACCCAGTGTGCCTGCTTCATCATCATCACCAAGGCAATCCATAGCAACCACCTGCATCCAACCCTGCTTCAATTATGGCGGGGAGCAACATGGCGGGGAGCAACAAGCTCACGCTCCAGTCACAAAGGTCTCATCTTCACCCCAATCTTCAAGTCAGAGACCTTGTTCTATTTAAGGACCATCAAGCTCAAGAATTGAAAGGCACCAACAACTTTCATCAGACTATCGCAGAACTTGTCTTGCTTTTGCCTCTTGAAGACTGAATTCGTCACCTTTCCTGGTTGGATCCTGACTCCAAGAAGAAAATTTATTTGAACTTTAATCTAGACTACTTGCAGCCTGTAATGGCAGTTTCTATTATTGCAATATGTATGCATGTTTATTTTTTATATCTCTCAGGTTTTATGTCTTATATATCTCATGTTTATTTTTTATATCTCTCAGGTTTATGTCTATATCTCAGGTTTATTACTTATATCTCTCAGGTGTTTATGACAACTAGCAAACCACAAACGTTTATTTGCATTGAATAACTACAGTTATATGATTTTATATGGTGGTATTATGAAATACCAGACAGGGAGTGTGCTGCCACCACGTGGCTGTTTTGGGAAATTATACATTATGCTAATAGGCCAGTTAATGCCTCCCTCTTTGTGATGTATTTCCCTTCTTTCTGAGCTAACTTCCTCCTTCTTGTTGGCTCTGTGCCTGATATCCTCCATAACCGGCAGACATGTGATAACCAGCAGACATGTGCTCCAGATCCACGTGCAGATGCTGTGAATTATTACCATCTTCTGACCTTGGAATACTGTACAATATCTCCTAACTCACCTTATCGTGCTGTAATCTATGCTACATGCAAATAAAGGTATTTCTGGATGATCAAGGTATTTCCACGAGTTCAGCTATCTGGAAAGGGACTGTTAACAGTGATAACAAGAGATTAATCACAATACAGCAGTCTTGATTCAGAATAATGTGCTTTCGAACTGCTAGGTTGGCAGAAGCTGGGACGAGTTAACAGGCACTCACTCTGCTACGTGGCACTCGGGATTCGACCCACCAAACTGCTGACCTTCTGATCAACAAGCTCAACGTCTTAACCCACTGAGCCACACCGCGTCCCGGAATTAACCCTAACAACGCTAAAACTAACAACATTATTAGTTTTCTATTGGAAATGTTTTTATTGATTTATTTTTATCCCGCCTTTATCATTTTTATAAAAAAAACTCAAGACTTTTTTTTAACACCTACTACTCATTCCTACTTTCTTTTCCCCACAAAAGCAACCCCATGAGGCAGGTTGGGCCAAGACAGAGTAACTGGCCCAAAGTCACCCAGTTCATGCTTAAGATGGACCAAGAAATTAGAGTCTCCCAGTTCCTAACCAGATGTTTTAATCAATAGACAAAATTGGCTAGTTTACCACTAAACCAAATCACATAACTTGCGGTTGAGGAGGAGACACGTAGCTCAGTTCTAGAGCATCTGGGAATTTCCATTAGATCTCTAGGATGCTACTTTCAATTATTGTTGACAACATTAGGCTAGATCACTGGATAGAATAGCATCATATTGCCTTGGAGTAGTGTTACATATGTGTAAACTAATTGCCAATATGGTATCACTGAACTTCATTTTTTCTCTAGGAACTTCCCTAATTTGAAGTAATCTTGGGTAGCAGTTATCAAGAAAGCATTGTTCCCAAATGCTCCTTCTTATACAACATGTGCATTTTGTATGTCTTTATTTCTTTACAACCCTACATTACCACTGAACTGAGAAATGCATTTCCTTTATAGCTGCTTTGAAACAGTCTTCACAGTTTATCTTTGTGCCTAATTCTTTGCAGCTGTTCCCAGCTGCAGAATCTACTGGTGTGCTCAACATACAAGGGAAGCTGATTGTAGCAGCCAATTGTTATAGAATCATTTTGCCATTTCTGCTTTTTTCCGCTTAATCCCTTTTTGCTAGCCACGATTCTAGGAGTGCCTCACAAAAAAACAGATGGCAGTAAGTGATACATTCTGTAATTGTGGGCAGTTCATGGTACAGGATAACAATGAGATAAGGACTAGGCAACTCAAACTCTTCCAGACCAGCAGCTGTGCTGCTGCTGCTGCTATTTTAACCCTTTTAAAACTCTACATAGAGTTCTTACATGTTTGCAAATATTCAGTTAGCAAAGTGATGTTCATGGCCATACATCTGTCACATAAAAACAAAGGCATGGACTCATTCCAACACTTCTGAAAGTCATCACGTTAGGAAAAGGTAACTTAAAATCTCAGAGCAAGTCAGACCTTGTTTGTCAAGACATTGTTTACTTTTATTTGTTTTATTCATTTATCTTTTGTGTTTCTTGACCACCCATCTCCCTCAAGGAAGAACTCTTTGGGAGATAATACTTGCTTCTTCTAATGGCCTTTCAACAGATTATTGGCCTAACTGCAGATTATTTAACCTACAGCCATATGAACCTTTGTGGCTCTCAAGAGCAGCAAATACAGGACCTGTCTCTGGAATCCATCTCAACAATAGTACTAATATGACTTCAAGTTTACTCCAAGAATTATGTTTTCCAAACTACTATAACTTCTAAAACTTCAATATATTTTCAAGTTTCTTTTATTTGAGGAGTTTACTTTCTGAACTTCATAAAGATACCTTGTCTAAGAAGAACTATCCTTTCAACCCCAGAGAGAAGAGGTCTTCAACAGAGCAGCTTTCATGTAAATTGTATCTATCCTCAATTTTCTGACAGACTCTGGAAAGTGGCATGCTTCACATTAATCCATTTGAGCACCTTCTGCCATTTTGTATTTCCCCATAAATGTTTGCATCCATCCATCCATCCATCCATCCATCCATCCATCCATCCATCTTTCTATCTATCTATCTATCTCTATCTATCTATCTATCTATCTATCTATCTATCTATCTATCTATCTATCTATCTATCTATCTATCTATCTATCTATCAATCTATCAATCTATCTATCTATCTATCTATCTATCTATCTATCTATCTATCTATCTATCTATCTATCTATCTATCTATCTATCTATCTCTATCACTTATAGCCAATGTCATACAAAGTGACTCTGGGCAGTGTTACTATAGATATTGCAAACTACCTTATATTTCCTCTTTTGAACTGTAAGCAAAAATGGCAGATTGAGTCCCATTTAGTCTTCTAAAAGTTGATAGGAAGAAGCTTCTGCACACATTGCATGCAACACATATTACATTTTCCAAATAAGGGCCCTCAAAGAGACATGTAAAAACATGGCCACTTTTTCCATTTTTAGGAGGACCTATGAAATGGTCTAAAGGGCTACCTCAGACAAAACTTCACTGAATTGGAGCATGCCTTCAGAATTTTACCAGCCATTAATAAATAGGTCTCTATCACTCAGCATGAAGAGGAAGAGATGATGGATTAATGTCGGTGTTGTTTTGGATGAAAGTCAGTGCTGCTGTATCATACGAGTACAAATTTTATTGGTTGGTCTACCTGTCTGCTTTTTTACGTGTTTTCCATTTATGCAGATCAATTTGTGTTCACTCACTATTATAAATTGTAACAGCTTAATATATATCATAGTTCCACCTTTTATTGGCTGAGGGTGTATTTAAAAATTCAATAAATGTGTGTTTGGCAAAGTACCTTTTAAAACAACATACTCTTCCAAAATTAATTTAAACAAAAAAACCAAAAAGTAATCCTAGGGCCAATTATTTGTTTAAGCCCGATTGAAATCAGAGGGATTTTCTTTATGGTAAATATGCATGCTTGACAAAACCTGAGCTTCTTATAAAATCTCAGTTCCTTTTCCAGCTTAGTTAAAGTAAACTTGCGTAAAACTGATCTTCTGGATAACTAGTGTAATTTTCAATAAGTCAGATATAAGAACAGAGTAAAATAATACAGGTTGACTCTGATATTTATCCTTAATTGTGGTATTATGACTAACTTAATGTTTTTGCCATAAATGCAAAATAATATTTAACATATATTATTATATGCACAGACATATCAAGTAAATTAATGCTTCATAAAGTTACAGAATATGTCATTATGCATTATCAGAATTAAGATGTTTATTAACTTTTGGGACTAAACGTTTTAAATAAATACCAAGAAATAATCATTCAAAACAGCATCTCATTTAGGAAAACTATTTTTTAGGTAGGGATGGGATTTGTTAAATAAGTTTTAAACAAATGACGTAACTATCAAATTACTCCTGTTTTGCACTGTTTTAGCTCCATATCACTTTTAAAGTATGTTGCATGTACAACTCAGTGTCTCTTGAGCAGCTGATTTACTTCCAGATCAGCTACTGGAAGTAAGAGGATCTCCCCAGTGGTGGGATTCAAATATGTGAACAACCGGTTCTCTGTATGGATGCTGCTTCCGGAAGTCCATTCTGGGCCTGGGCAACAAAAAATTAGATACTGGTTCTGCTGAAGTGGTGCGAACCGGCTGAATCCCACTACTGGATCTCCTTGAAGACAGTTTTTGACTAGAACTCTGTGAAGCTTCCTCCATTGGAGGAAATCTTATCTATCTCACTTCATGGGATTGCAGCCACCTTCCCACAAAAAGTCCTAAAAGCCAAATTCTTGACAGCTCTATATTTCCCCTCAATAGCTCAGTTGAAGCAAGCAGGGAGGAAACTAAGAAGCGTTCACTGATTTTCCTCTTGCTGTCTTGGAGCTAAAGGATTTTTAGCACACCCATCTTCTTCCTCAATCCAATCTTCCTGTCATCCTCTTGCCATTCTACCATTGGGAACTTTCTGTAATCAGAATATCTAGATTTTAGGAATAAATGAGGAGTAGGGAGATAGAAGAGGAAATCCGATATTCCAAGGTCAAAGCCATATCGCCAATATTAAGAGATGTAGATCCAAAAAAACATTGTGACTGCTAACATGTTTTTTTTTAAGGAAATAAGAAGTTGTTCTCCAGCTTGACAGATCTGATCAGAAGGAGTTATAAATTGCTGTATTTCTTTAGTAGATTTTTTAAAAAAAATATATTCCCAACCTGTACATTCGATGCAGAGGTTCTAAAAGTCTTCTAATATTCTTCCAATATAAAATAGAAGGGAATGCATTATTTATTTTACTCTCTAATAACCTGTGTGTGCGCATGAAAGAGAGAGAGGTGGGAGGGAGGGAGAGGGAGAGGGAGAGAGAGACTTTGAGGTTATTTTTGTGTTGACTCCTGGCAACTACCTGGACTAGCAGGATTTGCCTGCAATTTTCTTGAGAAGATTTTGGATTTGCCGTTGCCTCTTCCTAGGGATAAGAGAGGGTCATTGGTCCAGCTGGTTTTGTGGCTACGTTTGGACTATAACTCACAATCTCCCAGTTTCTAGCCTAGTGCCTTAACCACTATACACACCTGACCCTCCCTGGTGACAGAAAGTGCACAACTTGGGAAGCTCAACCTTTTTTTTCATATATTGCACTGGAAGCCTAGCTGCCAGATGATAAATAACTGGTTCAGCTTCTGCCAGTGCTTTCTTGTAAGCAGGAAAGTACCTTCTAGGAGATTGAACCTGTGAGAGCTATATAAAGCACTCGAGGAGGAACTTCACAAAGTCCATCAGTGCAATACAAACTGACAGACAAACAAATAAGTAACACCCCTTTTCAAAATAATAAGGCAATTGCAGCCTTCATTTTCGTAGCAGTCCAGGATAAATATCATCTGTAACTGTGCACACCTTTGACACAGAGACAGTTAGGGACAATCTTCCAAGTGTTACTGATTGGGGAAACCTTTTGACCTTAAGATCTCTTAGAATTGATTCTTCAGGCTTCTGGGTAGGATGACTCATGTAATAAAAATGAGTGCATCATAGTTATATGAAATCATGTTTCTTCTTTACAAAAAAAAAAGGTTTAACAAGGCAATTAATTTCCTTCCTATTTAGAAGTGCTACTGAATTTGAGTATAATTTACATATAAATAGAATGGCAGTATTTTACTCTGTTTTTTTGTTTTGTTTTTTTTCACCAATCTCTCTAATTCTTCTACAAACTATTCTATGGCACCCTCTGCTGTCAAATTAAGCAATACACAAACCACAAGGATTAACCCCTATAACAAAGTGTGAAACTGGCACTTTATAGCTTTAGGTTGAAGGCACAAAGCTGTAAAAAAGGTAGTTGTTGCTTAATACTGTTACCTTTTTGTCAATCAGAATCGGACAGAAGTGTGAAATGATGCATCTTCCCTTTCCCATTTCTGGATCACATGGAGATTGAGCATCCAAAGGACTTTGTGGGCAGCTGGGATTCCCAGTCCCAAATCTTCATGAATCCAGTTTTAATGCTCACCCAGATGGTTGCAGCCAGTTTTGGCAATTTTTAGAACTTTTGGAAATCAATATCCTATGAGCGTGGAATTATTTCAATGCCTACAAGTCTAGAACATACAGAGAACGATCACCCTACCTGTTTTTGCTCTTTCTGGCCATAAAGGATCAAATCAATACCCGCTTGCCTGCCAATCTTCACATTTCTTCTAGTCCCCTAAATTCTATGTCTTCTCCTGTTAACCAGAGACAGAGACAGAAACAGAGAAGGAAGTGGAAATAAATTGCTAGCATTTCTCTGTGTTTCTGTATTGGTGGTAAATTTGGGGGTGTCTTCAGGAAGTCAAAAAATCAAGATAGTGGCAATGACCTTATAATTGAGATACTTTTTTAAAGGATGTCACATATAAAATAAAGATTGTGTTAAAAAAAACAAAAAAACCCACATCTTAATTTTTTGGAATCCCTCCTCCGGGTGAGATTCAAGGTGCTGGTTATGACCTACAAAGCCCTACATGGCATGGGTCCGGATTACCTACGGCAGCACTGCTGCCGGCATCAACTTCCCTCCGTCCAGTGTGCTCCCACAGAGTGGGCCTCCTCAGGGTGCCTCCGATCAGAGAATGTCGATTGGTGGCCCCCAGGGGGAGGGCGTTCTCTGTGGGTGCGCCAGACCTGTGGAACTGCTTGCCGGTTGAGCTCCGGATGGCTCCCGACCTTCGCTCCTTCCGGCGCGATTTAAAAACTTATTTATTTGAACAATCTGGCCTGGTCTGATGGGTTTAGGGTTGGATTTAGTTTTAACACACTTTTAGTATTGTATTATATTGGGCATAATTATTTAATTCTTTTTAACTCTTTTTTAACTTTTGTATTTACATTTTGATATTTATTGCCCTGTACACCGCCCTGAGTCCTTCGGGAGAAGGGCGGTATAAAAAATTAATAAATAATAAAATAAAATAATAATAATACTTCTAGGCCAATTCATGCTGCCTTCCAAACTTCTAATTCTAACATGCTGGTCATTGTGTCTTTGGGCTCTTTTGACTAACATGTAAATTACTTCATTGCAGTCATTATTCAGCACAAGAGAATTGATATTCAAATATTCAAAATATCCAAAGCTCAATCAGAACATGCTAATAGTCTTGTTCAGACTTGGCATATATTTTTACCTGATAATGCCAACCTGACAGTAGGAGCCGGGAGAGAGAATCGGAAAAGAATACCATCCAATGAAATCACAGACTGAGCACAAAGCAAGAGCAAGTTGCCATATCTGAAGTGAAATCCACTGCTTTGAAGCATCCACAGATAAAACACCAGTGGCCCAGGAGTGTACTGAAATTGGTTGCAACTGCAAGGCTTTCGTGATGATGTCACTTGATCCTTCTAATGATGTCATCTTTTCTCACTACAACTTTACCAGGAAATCCCCTAAGGTTCTGCAATAACTGTGAATCTGGAAAAAGCTTTGCCCCACTGTGTGATTACAACTCTCTAGGGAAACACTGGTAGGACATTTTGAAAATTGTGATCTTTGCACTTCCAGAAGATCTCAAGTTGGGGAAAGCTACTCTAGTGTATTAGATTTGTGCCTACTATCGATTAATTAAACAATAACAACAACAATAATAAAGTTGGAAAGAACCTTGGAGGTCATCCAGTCCAACCCCCTGCTCAAGCAGGAAACACTATACTATTTCATACAAATGGCTATCCAGTCTCTTCTTTAAAACTTCCAGTGTTGGAGCATTCACAGCTTCTGAAGGCAGCTTGTTCCACTGATTAACTGTTCTAACTGTCAGGAAGTTTCTCCTTAGTTCTAGGTTGCTTCTCTCCTTGATTAGTTTCCATCCGTTGCTTCTTGCCCTGCTTTGGAGAATAGCTTGACTCCCTCCTCTTTGTGGCAGGCCCTGAGATATTGGAACACTGCTATCATGTTCCCCCTCATCCTTCTCTTCATTAGACTAGACATACCCCATGCCAGCAACCGTTCCTTAAATGTTTTAACCTCCAGTCCCCTAATCATCTTTGTTGCTCTTCTCTGTACTCTTTCTAGAGTCTCAACATCTTTTTTACATCGTGGTGACCAAAACTGGATGCAGTATTCCAAATGTGGCCTTATTGTGAGATGTATTAAAAGTGAAGGGTCAACATTCAGGAAGAATCTCAGCTTTAACAAGATAGGTACAGTGTAAGTTTTTCCCGGTAAGGACTGAAGAATTTGGATTCTGAAATGCATATCCAACACTGGAGAAGCAACTGTTACTTTGGTGCTTCATGCAGAGGCTGTCATGTGTCCATAATCCTATTTCCTTCTAGGAAAACAATAGGTTTACTGTGAGTTTATGGCATTGGTCTGTCAATCAGTTTGGCTCCTATCACCAAAGTTCTTTTCTTACCCCTGGCCTCTCACTTCTACTTGACCATAAGCCCTACAGTGAACTTGTATGGTTTGATTCAGACAATGCCAGCGCCTCTGCTCACGTGCTCATCCTGCTGGAGTTGCAGTCTGTGGGTGAACATCTTGTTTTTGCATTTGCTTTCAGCATTTGTTCCTGCAGCTGACCCAGGGCAGAACATTTTGCTTGTGTTCCAGAAAAGGACAGCTGCACCACAAATTACCTTAAAACCCCTTGCTTCAGGGATTAGCCAACCACAGTCAAGTGTGTGTATCTAAGAAAATGGGACGTTTGGTATTATAAACATGATTATTAACCTTTTATTTACTAGACACATTTTTAATTAAAAAAAATTTCCTCAGGGTAAGCATTCTCATTGTTGGTGATAAATTCTTTAAAGAAGGGTTGATTTGTTGTATAGGAATAGGGGGAGGGGAAGCATTTATCTGAATTTTCATCTAGGTTTCCTTAATGTTATGATTCTAAAACTAATAGATGAACTAAAATGTTGATATTCAGAACTTCCTGAACTTGTGATGCAGTTCTCCATTTCTTAAAAATGCATTTCTAATGAGAAAGGGTGCATAAATACTCATAGAGTAACATATAAAACTGGGTCATCTTAGGAGAAATTACCCACAAAGATGTATATAAAGTTAACATATTTGCATATACAATTGTATATTTTTGTGTTGATATTTGTTTAAAAAAGTGAACTGATTCAGAAAGAAAAGTGAAATGAAGTTAAGGTGGGCAAAATTATACTTCTGTGTAGAACTCTGTTTTATATATAATACTAATTTGTCTTCTGTTTGTTATTTGGGCATTTATGTACCAAAAGTCACAGATAGTTGCATTCCACAGCACAGAATAATAAAGACAGGTTTGCCAAAATATTATGTATTTTTGTTTTGTGATATGAGAACAACATGCAGTCATCCTTGACTTGCGATCTTCTGGCATTTATTTAGATAAGCAAAAAAACACAAAGATGCAAATCAACTGTTATATATTTTTTTCTTTTTTATCTATTTTGAGGAAAAGAAAGAAAGAAAGAAAGAAAGAAAGAAAGAAAAAAAAAAGAAAAGAAAAGAAAAGAAAAGAAAAGAAAAGAAAAGAAAAGAAAAGAAAAGAAAAGAAAAAGAAAGCATCAATGTTATATCCCATTAAAGGAAAGTGAATCTGTAGAAAAAATGTTTAGCATAGTCTTAATTTATACATTTGTATACCTCCACCATATGCATATCAAATATTGTAGTCATTCAGAACAGACCTCTGGAGAAGGCTGGGAAGAGCTAAAAGGGTTAAAACACTGATGCACTCTTGCAAACGTTAGTGGATCATCTTTCAACAATGGAAGTAAAATCAGCATGGCACTTGAATTTTCCATGGTTGAACCTTGAACGTGAATCATTATATTACAGTGTAGTTACTGATTTCAACAGGAAAAGGATTAAGCTCAGAAAATCAGGTTAGGAACATGAAACCTGACTGAGGAAAATGGCACTTTTCTGGTGCTAAAAATCTCTTATGTTATGTAAAAATAGATTAAAATTGCAGGCAAGAGATTCAACCATTTTGAAAATGTTGCGTGTCATCTGGGAAACTACCAAAAGGTAAAGTAGTAGTAATAGTGGCATTCTGGACAAGTGTAACATATTTTAATATCTTTTAATATCTACAATGACATCCTCAAAAGCATAGATCATCAAAATAATTTTATTTCACAGGAGCTCTCATCATTTCTTAACTTCTTAGTTGGGTAAGCTTACTTGAAAAACAACAATGTTGAGTCAATGTCTAAACTGACACACTGTTTCGCTGGGAATTTACCTCAGGTTATACAATTTTGGAAACAAAATAATGCTAGATTATTATATCTGGCACTGGCTTCATGATTAGAATTTTCTTTTGCAAAAGTATGAGAAAGACCTTGATGAATCAAATAGAATGTCAACGTTTTCAACGTTCTGCTGAGTCAGAACTTTCCCTGGCTATTTTCCAATATAGGCAGACTATGACATGATTCCGTAGTTTAGGAGAAGCACAGTGCTTGGATTCAATTCCAAATATACCTTTAGAGGAAGTGAAAGTGCAAATGTAACACTTGTCTGGAACTTTTTAATGTATATTTTTTCCAGGATGATATAGCAGCCGCAGAGAGAAGTCTTAGGGAAAGAGGTAGCTGCTTTAAGAAAAGTTGCTGACAGGTGCTACCTGCACACCTTCATCACATTTGAAGAACCATTCTGGAATTGAATCAGAAGTGTTGCATAGTAGTTGACTTACAACAGTTCATTTAGAGACTGTTTGAATTTAGAACGGGCTTGAAAAAAGGGACTTATAACCGTTTTTACCACACTTATGGCCGTTGCAGCAATCCCCTGATCATGTGATCAAAATTCAGATGCTTGGCAACTGACTCATGTTTATGATGGCTGCAGTGTCACGTGATCATCTTCTGTGACCTTCTGACAAGCAAAGTCAATGGGGAAGCCAGATTCACTTCACAACCGTGTGACTAACTTAACAACTGCAGTGACTCAACTTAACACCTGTGTCAAGAAAAGTCATAAAATGGGGCACAACTCACTTAACAAATGTTTCACTTAACAACAGAGATGTTGGGCTCAATTGTGGTCATACGTTGAGGACTACCTGTAGTTAATATCCAGCAGGTACTGTATATCCTGAAGCTGAATCATCATCACCATCATCTCAAGAAAACAAACTTTCTGTGGAAATCTTGGTTGGGTCTCAGCAATATATGTTTATAGTGTAGCTATTGTTTTACAACAAAATAAGGCAAAATATAAGGAAGGAAATAGAACTTGATATTTCAGTTTAGACCATAATATTCTATACCAATTATTATTATTATTTTATAGGTAAGTAAATGGAAGATGAAATGTTCTATGTTTAAATTATTTTATTGACTGGTTTGGTATTAAATGGGGAGGGGAAAAAGAGTCTGGGAAACCATATATTAAAGCAAACAGACTTTCTAAGATAGATTTGGCAGTGGTCATGCATCTGACATCATGTCCAGTCTGTTCCCAAGTACCTCTTGGTGAAATAATAATCTTGGTGGGATTTACCCTAAGTCCTCATATTAAAAGCAGAACTTTTGAAGGAGGATTTTCATAAACTGCATTTTGCACTAACTATTATCTTGCACACCCCTGCTAAAGAAACTCAACCTCAAATGACGTATTAAGTTAAAATAGAATAGATGAGCAATAAGCAAGGCTCAGCCTTTATTAAGTAAGCACATAAGTCAACTAAGCTGATGAGGAGAAGGAATTTGCAAGAGTGTAATGAGAGATATGTCCTCAGTGACATAGTGGCTAAAACAGTGACTGGAAAAGCATTACTTTAGAGCGCCTAGTAGATCGCTCTGCTCTGGGGGCAGCACCTGGCTGACCTTGAGACTGATCTCATAAAGGTTCAGACTTCCTTGTACTTGGATGGCACACTACTAGGAAATCCCAGGGTCCAAAAGCCAAATTAGCAAGTTAAGAACAAAAATCCTGGAGAATAAAAAAGTAGATTATTTTCATATTGTTGTCAAGAAAATGTCATGAACATGGTATGTAGAACTGAATTGAGTAGAACTCAGGGAACACTTTTCTTTGAAATGAGTGTCATGTCACTGAAACATGGTGGCAAAATGGCTACATTTTGGCAATGCAATATTTTTCCTGTCCCTTTCAGGTTTGGGAGTGATTTTAAGTGTGAAAATGGGGATAGTTTGCTTCGCAGATGCCTTTCCTTCTAATCCCCAATAGCAATAGAACTGAGATTTATATACCGCTTCATAGTGCTTTATAGTACTCTCTGGGCAGTTTACAGAATCAGCCTATTGCTCCAACAATCTGGGTTCCCATTTTACTAACCTTGGAAGGATGGAAGGCTGAGTCAACCTTCAATCAGGATTGAATCCAGACTATGGGCAGAGTCTGCCTGCAATACTGCATTCTAACCTCTGTGCCATCAGAGCTCCAATATTAACCCTATCCCAGAAGCTCCAAAATGGGCTATTTTCCACCGAGGCTAAAGTATCACTGGATTATCTCTGATGCACTTTCCAAAGATTTGGGGACTGAGTTGTTACTTGACCAGTCCCTAAAATGTTGCCCACCCTTGGATTAGGAAATAGCCATGAGTGGAAACAAAGTCAATCCTTTTTCCCCCTAATCAGATTAATTCATGTATGAGTAAACCAATATTTACACAGGGCCGTATGCCGATATGGGATCACATAAAAATATGAAGTGGATTAGATCTAAATAAGGTCGTAGGAAAGTTTTTACTGCTTTCTCTCCTGCAGTCATTGTGCCTCCACTAGAAAATGCTCAGAAAGTACGAAAATCTAGGAGGGGATTGGATTTGGGGCTAAAAATGAATGGGGAAAAATATTTCTATTTACTTTCTTCTGCCATTAAGTTTGTTCATTCTATGATAAGGATAGGTTCAGGTGTCCCAAAGGTGCTTTTTCAAGAGGCAACAGGATTTTCTTTGTTTTTTCTTGAAGACATTTCACTTCTCATCCAAGTTCTTAAGTACTTCTCATCCAGTTCTGAAGAAGTGCCTTTTGAAAAAGCACCTTTGGGACAACTGTGACGTGGATGGCTGAGAATCTCCATAGACAAGGTAGGTTCAGGTCAAACCCAGTTTATTTCTAATTGTTGACATTATCAGATGAGAACAATATTATGAAATATTATGAAATCTGGATTTTAAAATTCAGAATTAAACCAATGCATACCACCTGAACGCCTTGTGAAAGGAGAGAAAAGAGAGAGCACCATTGGAAGGGATGAAGCTTGAAGAATGGATTACAAGAGTCCAAAAGACCAAGCAGGCAGAAAGACCTATTTTATCAGACCTATTTTATCAGAAACATAAAAATATTTCACGCTGTTTCTGAACTGGGGAAGCTGTTTTTACAGGGATTGAACCTCTCTAGTAAAAGTTTGTCAAAGATTTATCAATTGTTATCATAGGATCAAAATTCATGTCACTTATTCAAGGTTCCCATAATGTGCCATGGCTACTCTTGTAAAACCTTGGTTTTCTGTATTTAATAAGTTCGGGGATCAGAAGGCACGCATAATAGAATGTACACACTGGATTGGTGAAGGTGGGGGAGTGGCTGCATTACAGCAATATAAATGAACTTATTTGATATCATTCTGCGAAGCTTCAGACTATGTTGCCTTAAAAGCCATGGCAAATTTATGAATGGAGCTGTGCAAAGAGGATTTAAAAAGAGCTCAGCAGCATGTGTTACGGGCCCTGGATGTAGCCTGCCACCAGCATAGCATGAAATCATTTGATAATTACACCATAGCCAAGGTGGATTAGTGTTCCATAAAAATATAGGGCTGCATTATTTTTATTTATATAACAGATGGATCATAGAGGGAGACTTTTTAAAAAATGAATGCAACAGCATGCCACTGTTGACAGAAGATTTAGATGTGTTACAGTATAACCCAGCCAAAACTGGCATATGTCACCATACCATATTTTCTTTCTGTTGGGGAGAGGAATGTTGGACAATGAATGTTTAATAAAGTGAATTACTTAGAAACCAGCAATATCAGAAAGGAGAGGTTCCTGTACTGTATGTAGGTAATTTGCTTTACTATTTTTAATAAAAGGGCAAGCATTGATTTTTCTCATGTTGATTCAGCATATATATCAATACAATGCATATACTTGATAATTAGTGGGATACAAGCAACAACATAAAAGGTAATCTCAACATTAAACGTCCTAGCTTGCATAGAACAGTATAAGAGCTTTAAGTTCTTCTGAGCACACTGGCTAAAAAGTTCTAAAAAGTGATCAAGCATGTGCCATAGATACAACATGATCTAGTATAGGTATTATCTATTTTACTAAAAAGGAGTATGTGAAGGACTCATCTGATCAAAATAAAAATGGTTTAGGTCAATAGCAATTGGGCCTCTGCTGATTACCATAGGATATGGTAGTGTAAAAAAATTAAATGGTAGAGAATATGACGTAATGAATGAAAAGAAAGAAAAAAAATCTTATGTTTTATTTATATGAAATGAAAAGAGAAGAGTAATAGATCTAAATAAAATTGGCCTAATTTTGTGGAGTGAATGAATGTATCCAGGAAAATTAAGGCAAATGTCTAATTAATAGTGAAAGAGCTGACATGTATGTCAGAAAGTATGGATTTGTATCTTCAACGTCAGTATATCTGTTTTAAAAAGTAGGTTTTTTCCTTTTGTATATATGGTTTAAGCATTCAGCCTAGCCACAAAACCTGAGAAAATGAATGGGGAAAAAACTTGTTTAAGAATAGAATAGAATAGAATAGAATAGAATAGAATAGAATAGAATAGAATAGAATAGAATAGAATAGAATAGAATAGAATAGAATAGAATAGAATAGAATAGAATAGAATAGAATAGAATAGAATAGAATCTGGATGGGACCTTGGAGGTCTTCTAGTCCAGCCCCGTCCACCCCCGCTTAAGCAGGAGAACCTATACCATCTCAGACAAGTGACTGTCTAGCACCTCTTCTTAAAAATCTCCGGTGATGGAGCACCCACGATTTCTGGAGGCAAGCTGTTCCACGGGTTAATTGTCCTCACTGTCAGGAAGTTTCTCCTTAATTCTAGGTTGCTTCTCTCTTTGTTCAGTTTCCGACCATTGTTTCTTGTCCTGCCCTCTGGTGCTTTGGAGAATAATGTGACCCCCTCTTCTTTGTGGCAGCCTCTCAAATACTGGGATACTGCTATCATGTCACCCATGTTTCTTTAAGCTAACCAAACCCAAGTCCTGCAGCAATTCTTCCTATGTTTTAGTCTCCAGGCCTTTGATCATCTTAGTTGCTCTTCTCTGAATTTTTTCCAAACTCTCAACATTCCAGGTGTGGTCTTACTAGGGTTTTATAAAGCAGTACTAATACTTTGCGTGATCTTCATTCTATGCCTCTGTTTATACAACCCAGGATTGTATTAGCTTTTTTGGCGGCTGCTGCACACTGCTGGCTCATGGTCAAGTGATCGTCCACTAGGACTCCAAAGTCCCTCTCACAGTTACTGTTTTTGAGCCACGTCTCGCCCAGTCTGTTCTTGTATCTTTGATTTTTCCTGCCTAAATGTAAAACTTTGCTTTTCTCCATATTGAAACTCATTTTGTTGGACAGGGCCCATTTTTCAAGTTTGTCAAGATCTTTTTGAAGAAAGAATATAAGACTTAATTTAGAATTAAGAATACAAGAATAATGTGTGGTTTTGAATTTATTTTATTTATTAGATGTTTATCCTGATTTTATTATTTTTTTATAAATAACTTAAGGCAGTGAACATACCTAATACTCCTTCTTCCTTGTTTTCCTCACAAGAACCCTGTGTTCGAGAGTTGGGCTGAGAGAGAGTGACTGGCCCAAAGTCACCCAAAGGCTTTCATGCCTAAAGCAGGACCAGAACTCACAATCTCTGGTTTCTAGGCCAGCACCTTAATAGTGACAGAAGTGGTCAGAAGAAAAAAGGATTAGAGCAAGGGTAAAAGAAGCAAAGAAAATCCAGCAGTTTTGAAGGAAATAAATATTGCTCTATTACAGGGATCTCCAACCCCTGGTCCGTGGACCAGTACCGGTCCATGGCATGCCAGCAACCGGTCCGCACAAACAAGCAAAGCTCCCTCCATGGGATGCAGGCAGCACACAAAACCACACATTCTCCGGCCTGTGGAAAATACTTTCTCCATGGAACGAGTCCCTGGTCTCCCAAAGGTTGGGGACCTCTGCTCTGTTAGGTGATTCCTGTACAGATAATAAACAGTCCATGATTGAAGCATGGGAGGGGTCTGGTTCTTGGCACACAGTTACGGGATTTACCAGAGCTTGATCTTCTTGATCTACTTTAACCTGCATATGACATTCCAGAGAAGTATTACTAATTAATTCAGGGTGGAGGTCATGAGTATGCTGATAATATCTAGCTGGGGAGGTGGGGGGGAAAGTAATGAGGTTGAAGTCCTGAACTGAAGTGTAGAGGCTATCAGGATCTGGATGAGGAAAAATGTATTGCCTATTTATTCACAAGAGCCAGTTTGATATAGTGATCAAAGCATCAGGTTAGAAACTGGGAGACTGTGATGTCTAGTCCCACCTTGGGCATGAAATCAGCTGAGTGATCTTGGGGCAATCATCCCAAAGGTGCTTTTTCAAAAGGCGAACTTTATGTTTTTCCTTGAAGACATTTCAGTTCTCATCCAAGAAGCTTTTTCAGTTCAGCTTCTTGGATAAGAAGTGAAACATTTTCCGGGAAAAGACAAAGTCCAGTTGCCTTTTGAAAAAGCATCTTTAGGACAACTATGACCTGGATGACTGAGAATCTCCAGGCCCTAGGAAGAAGGCAAGGGCAAACCATTTTTGAAAAACCCTGCCAAGAAAACTGCTGGTACTTGTCAGGCAGTTTTTGAGAATTGGACATGATGAAAGGAAAAAAAAATATTCAGAATACTCATGATTCTGGAATTGCACTCTTAAGGGGGTTGTGTTTCCCTATGGAACAGCAGGCTTCAATTTGGAGGTCTTCCTGGATTCACACCTCCATAGCTGCATGACCACCAATATGTTTCCAGTAATTCAAAGTTTCCAGCAATACAGTAATGCTGTATCACTGAAGCCCTCTGCATAATTCACATAACTTCTTCCCACCCAGTCTGAATTGCAGCTTGGAAGGAAATAGAACATATGTGAATGTATCCATTAACTGGGTCAGGAGAGAGCAAGGGGCTATGGGTGGGGTGTAGATCAGTGGATATGAATGTGTGAATGGGAGAGGAGGACTAATGTGAAATACCACCGATACAAAAAGTTTAATATTTAAGGTTGTCCTCCTTGAAATGTTGTCCTTTAAATGTAAGAATATATGGCAAAGTCTGCATCCAATTTAGGGCCACCAGATATGAGCTATAAAAACCCACAAGACTACAGCATCTTCTGTAACTGGTAGTGATAATCCAACTGAATTTCAGAATGGCTATGGAAAATAAGACCTCAAGGATATCACCCTGCATTAATGAAAAATACAGCTTGGGCCTCTTAGAGCATGATCAAGTTAAAATAGACCTTTTCTTAGAGCATGATCAAGTTAAAATAGAAAAGAGACAGGCGCTCGTGGCGCGTAAATGAGAATTTGTTTAGAAATCAGAGAAATGTGAAGAATGCAAACAGCGGATGAAGGATTTTTTTGAGATTAATATGAATAAGGGTACCTCTATGGACATGGTTTGGGATGCTAGCAAGGCCTATATGAGAGGGGTGTTGATATATATGAATAATAGATATAGACGTGCAGTGGAAACTAGAAGGAAAGAACTGGAGAATGAAATAAAGGAAAAAGAAAAGGCTTTGATTTTGAACCCAGAGGATGTGAAGATCAAGGAGGCTATTAGACTGCTAAGAGGACAATTTGATAAATTAATGGCAGATCAAGTGGCAACCAATCTGCGGTTTGCTAGGCACAATACTTTTTGCAACGCTAATAAACCAGGCAGATGGTTAGCTTATAGACTGAGGAAAAAACAAAGGGCCTCTAATATAGATAAGATTGAGTATAAAGGAAGGGTTGTGTTTCAACAGAATCTTATTAAGGATGCTTTTGTGGATTTTTATTCGAAATTATATACTAAAGAGGAAATTAATGTAAAAGATATTGATATATACTTGGAGAATGCTAGCATCCCGGTTCTTACGCAAGTACAAAAAGAGGGGATTAATCAACTGATTACAGAAGAAGAAATTCTTACAGCAATTAAGGAGTTGAAGGTGGATAAAGCGCCAGGCACGGATGGCTTGACTGCGGCCTATTATAAAAATTTACAATTTGAGATGATAAAGCCGTTAAAGGAACTGTTTCAGACAATTCAGAGGGGGGGAAAGGTGCCACCGTCTTGGAGAACAGCTTTTATCTCTTTGATTCCGAAGGAAGACCAGGATGCTACTCAAGTTAAAAACTACAGACCGATATCGCTTTTAAATACAGATTATAAGATATTTGCTAAGGTTTTGGCTAATAGACTGATGAGGGTTCTGCAACAGGTGATTCATGGGGATCAAACGGGGTTTATTAGTGGCAGGCAAATGAAAAATAATGTGAGACATATAGTTGATGCGTTAGAGTTTTTGGAAAGGCACAACCAGATCTCTGCAGCGCTAATTTTTTTAGATGCTGAAAAGGCCTTTGATCAATTGAATTGGCAATTTTTGTTGAAAGTTTTAGATAAAATGGATTTTGGGGAAAATTTTTTACAGCCGATTAGGGCATTATATCAAAAACAAACTGCCCGAATCATAGTTAACAATAGCCTGACAGTAGCATGTAATGTTGAGAAGGGCACAAGGCAAGGGTGTCCGTTATCGCCCTTGTTATTTGTGTTAACATTAGAGATACTATTGGTTAAGATTCGGAACTCGGAAAAAATTAAAGGGATACAAGTTGGAGATCAGGACTATAGATTGAGAGCATTTGCAGATGATCTGGTTGTTACAGTGACCCAGCCAGAGAACTCTGTTGTGGACCTGATGGAGATAATAACACAATATGGGAAGGTTTCTGGATTTAAAGTAAATACACAGAAAACTAAAATTTTGGCTAGAAATATGACAGTTTCACAGAAGGCTCTCTTAGAAGGATTAACTGGATTTGAGATTGTTAAAAGGGTTAAATATCTGGGGGTGATTTTGTCGCCCTCTAATACAAAGCTATATAAAAATAATTATGAAAAACTATGGGGGAAAATTCAAAAGGAATTGGAGAGTTGGCAAAAATTGCAATTGTCTTTGCTGGGACGGATTGCAGCAGTGAAAATGAATGTCCTGCCCAAATTTTTATTTTTGTTTCAAATGATACCGATTCTTAAGAAAGATTCTAATCTGGAGGAATGGCAGCGAGGTATCAATAAATTTGTGTGGGCAGGGAAAAAGCCACGAGTTAAACTTAAGATTATGCAGGATACTCGTGAGAGAGGTGGCCTTAAATTGCCTAATCTTAAATTATATTATGAAGCTGCTGCATTAGTAGGAATAAGCGATTGGATTAATTTGACGCAATTGAGGTTATTAAATCTTGAGGGCCATGATTTGTTGTTTGGCTGGCATGCATATTTGTTGTATGATAAGAAGGTAGATACTGTGTTTAGGATGCATATTTTAAGACAGGCATTGCTGAGAGTTTGGAAGAAGTATAGACATAAGCTAAGCAGCAAGATACCATTGTGGGCAATTCCAAAACACGCAATAGAAAATATACATGCTGGTTTCAAACATGATGTGACTACGTACAAGGAAATTTTAAGCCTGGAAAGGAATGTTTGGTGTTTGAAATCATATAGCCTCTTGCGAGAAGAGAAGGTTGTTCAATCTTGGTTTCAATATATTCAATTACAGGCCAGGTGGAAAGAAGACCAGAAAAATGGATTTACAATGACTGATGGAAATTTGATAAAGCAGATTAGAAATCAGGGGTCAGCACATATTAAACGGATATATCTTGCATTGATAGAGATTGACTCGGAAACAGAGCTTGTTAAGGATTGTATGATAAAATGGGCCCCAAATATCCAGGAAGTTATTACAATGGACACGTGAGAAAAGATTTGGGTGAGGAACGTAAAATTTACTCAAGCTCAAAATTTAAGAGAGAACTTTTACAAAATGTTTTATAGATGGCATCTAGATCCTAAAAAGCTTGCAAGTATGTATCCGAATTATCAGCCTAAGTGTTGGAGGTGTGGTGATGAAGATGCAACGTATTTTCACATATGGTGGACATGTAAGAAGGTTAAGGCTTTTTGGATAAAAGTCTGGTGGAATATGCAGAAGATTTTTAAACAGAGGATAAAGTTTTGTCCGCAACTTTTTTTGTTGGGAATAATTGCAGACGCTACAGTTGTGGACACCAAGCTGATGTTGAACTTAATTACGGCGGCAAGACTTTTGATAGGCCAATACTGGAAGAAAGAGGAACTGCCGACCATAGAAGAGTGGACTTTAAAGGTTTCCGACCTGGCAGAGATGGCGAAGATTTCGGCTTATTTGAAAGATCATTCGCAAGAACGCTATATTATGGAATGGAGAAAATGGATTGAGTTTATCCAGAACAAGTATAGGGTTAAGAAGTTTTATGTAGCATTCGAATAAGTCTTCTTTCGTTTTTTTTTTTCGTTTTTTTTATTCTAGTTTTTTATATATATTTAATATTGTTAAGGTGTGTCTTATCCTATATAAGCTAGAGAGTGATGGATTTTAGAATTTATAGTTGTTAGTATATGGTTGTTTATGGTTGCCTTTTTATATATATATACCTTGTATTTAGCTCTGGGAAGTCGGGGGGGAGGGGGGGTGGAGGGAGAGGGGGAGGGAGGGAGGTTGGGGGGAGGTAGGGGGGGAGCAGGGAGGGGGAAGGGGGGTTTCTTAAGGGAAAACTGTATTTTAAAACTTTTCAATAAAAAAAAAATAGACCTTTTCTATCTTCTGTCCTCTTTAAAAACTTAGGAAGCAAGAAGTCAACAAGGCAGCCAAGAGGGACTAGGACTTAGATAACACAGCTGTGGGATTAGGGAAAAAAGATCAAGCACAAGTGTAGTTTAAGCCTCTGTTGTGATTAAAACATGAAATGTGGAACAAATTGCATTTTGGGAGATCAAGTTTGTAAAATGCTTTATTTATATTTCAGGTTCTCCTAACAGGAAGACGCAGGGAAATACTGGATATATTTTTACACAACCCGCTCATTAGTCTGATCACAAAACATACTCACACAATGAAAAGCATATTAACCATTCATCAATAGTAGTAACTAAGATTTTTTTATTGAAGATTTTTTTATAATTTTTTAAGAGCCTTGGTGCAGCAGTGGGCTAATGCCTCCTTAAGTAACACCAGATGCCTGCAATTAGTGCAGGTTCGAGTCCCACCAGGCTCAAGGTTGACTCAGCCTTCCATCCTTCCGAGGTAGGTAAAATGAGGATCTGGGGGCAATAATTTAATTTAATTTAATTTATTAATATTTCTATACCGCCCTTCTCCCGAAGGACTCAGGGCGGTGTACAGGGCAAGAATAAAACACAAAGCTACAAAAATTAAAAAGTAATTAAATACATGCCCATAAAAAACAATAAATACATTAATAAAACCCCAATAAAATGATAGTAAAAACCCCACCAATCCCCCCTCAGGCCAGGCCGGCTTGTTCGAACAGGTATGTTTTCAGATCGCGGCGAAAGGAGCGAAGATCGGGCGCCGTCCGGAGCTCAACCGGTAACTGGTTCCATAGCTCTGGGGCGCCCACAGAGAAAGACCTCCCCCTGGGGGCCACCAATCTACATTCTCTGACCGGTGGCACCCTGAGGAGGCCCTCTCTGTGGGAACGCACAGGGCGGAGGGAAGTTGACACCGGCAGCAGGTGTTCCCTGACAAAGCTGACTTTGTAATAATGCCGCTTGGGGGGGGGCGCGAAAGCCCTAATAAGCAGGCATATACATAGAATGAAGGCTATTGCTAAGCACATTGATTTGTGCTTCTTAGATTGTAAGCCGCCCTGAGTCTTCAGAGAAGGGCGGGATATAAATGGGATTAAAAAAAAACCTGCCTCAGATCAGCATATTTGTGGGTTAAAAAGCACTCTGTATTATTTTCAATAGACATTGCTATGTACACTTTTTTAATTCACCGATTTACTTTAATACTAATGGACTATCTTTCCAAGACTCAAGATGGCCTAGAAAACTCTATTATTTCATCTTTCTGAAAGTAAAATTTATTCAACTTTCTAATCCTTTCCTCTTTTTAGTTATCTGTGGTGCATTTGAAATCTGTTCAATAAGTGTAGGGGACCTTGTGAAGAAGTGGGAAACGGGCCGATGAAGAGCTGCAGGAGAACGGATTTCGCTTTCCATCAGTGGAAATCACTTCTGCTAGTAGAATATTCAGTTTGATTTTGACTTCTGTGCATGCTCTTTGTTACAGGTAATGCTGCATGTTGATTGATGCTAGTCTTATCAATGAGAACCAGCTGAAGAAATCCTTGTTTGTTTGTCACATACAAATTAGATCAGTTTTTAAATGCAACATAAAAACCTGACCTTTCTAGGTCAGTAAAAAGCTAGAGAGAAAACTCACATTACCATACTGACAGTGGCATAGTCTTTCCATCATAAAAAAGTAATCTTTATGTTATTCCCCATGATAGTTCCTCATATAATAATTATTTTTTGATACATACAACAATTCAACATCACATTCACATCTTTAAACCACATAGGTCTTCTCAAAATTATGTTAATGGGACAATGGGGTGGGGGGAATTTCCTATCCCTTCTATTATTATACTTCTAGCACTAATGAGGTTTGTAGCCAACTATTTTTAAAGATTCTTTGTGATGTCCAATAAACATGAAAGATATTTTGATGAGTGAACTTCATCTTTAGAACACATTAATACAGTGATTAATACATAATCTCTGAAAGTCAGAGACCCTGGAATAAAATTGCTTGCCTCTTGATTTTTTTAGGAACAATTTATTCACCTGTATTAGACTTAAAGACAAAAGTGACACACTTTTAATTTGTTTTTTTAATGTGATTTTTAAAATCAACATTGGATTGTTATATTTTATAATATGCTGTTAAAGGTTATTAAACATGATATAAATGAAATAAAGATATGTACAGCAGAATCAGGATATGTAACATTTTAAAGGATAAATAGTAAACTAAAAATACAGAATAACCGGAATAACAGACAAGTTTGGCCTTGGAGTACAAAATGAAGCAGGGCACAGGCTGATAGAATTTTGTCAAGAGAATACATTGGTCATAGCAAACACTCTTTTCCAACAACCCAGGAGACAGCTCTACACATGGACATCACCAGACGGTCAACACAGAAATCAGATTGACTATATGCTCTGCAGCCAAAGATGGAGAAGCTCTATACAGTCAGTAAAAACAAGACCAGGAGCTGACTGTGGCTCAGACCATGAGCTTCTCATTGCAAAGTTTAGGCTTAAAACTGAAGAAAGTAGGGAAAAGCACTAGGCCACTCAGGTATGAATTAAATCATATCCCTGTTGAATATACAGTAGAGGTGACAAATCGATTTAAGGAATTAGATCTGATAGACAGAGTGCCTGAAGAACTATGGACAGAGGTTCACAACATTGTACAAGAGGTAGCAACCAAAACCATTCCAAAGAAAAAGAAATGCAAGAAAGCAAAATGGCTCTCTGAGGAAGCTTTGCAAATAGCTGAGGAAAGGAGGGAAGGGAAAGGCAAGGGAGAAAAAGAAAGATACGCCCAATTGAATGCAGAATTCCAGAGAATAGCTAGAAGAGATAAGAATGCCTTCTTAAATGAACAGTGCAAAGAAATAGAAGAAAACAATAGAATAGGGAGGACCAGAGATCTTTTCAAGAAAATTGGAGAGATGAAGGGAACGTTTTAATGCAAAAATGGGCATGATAAAGGACCAAAATGACAGGGACCTAACAGAGGCAAAAGAGATTAAGAAGAGGTGGCAAAATTACACAGAAGAACTATACAAGAATGAGCTTAATGTCCCTGATAATCACAATGAGGTGGTCACTGACCTCGAGCCAGACATCCTAGAATGTGAAGTGAAGTGGGCCTTAGAAAAGCTGAGCAACAACAAAGCTAGTGGAGGTGACAGTATTCCAGCTGAGCTATTCAAAATCTTAAAAGACGATGCAGTAAAAGTGCTACACTCAATTTGCCAGCAAATTTGGAAAACTCACTAGTGGCCACAGGATTGGAAAAGATCAGTTTACATTCCAATTCCAAAGAAAGGCAGTGCCAAAGAATGTTCAAACTATCGCACCATTGCACTCATTTCTCATGCTAGTAAATTTATGCTTAAAATCCTACAAGCTAGACTCCAGCAGTATGTGGATCAAGAACTACCAGAAGTACAGACAGAATTTCGAAGAGACAGAGGAACTAGAGATCAAATTGCCAACATACGCTGGATCATGGAGAAAGCTAGAGAGTTCCAGAAAAACATCTACTTCTGCTTCATTGACTATGCTAAAGCCTTTGATTGTGTGGATCATAACAAACTGTGGCAAGTTCTTAAAGAGATGGGTGTACCAGACCATCTTATTTGTCTCTTGAGAAACCTATATGTGGGCCAAGAAGCAACAGTGAGAACTGGACACGGAACCACTGATTGGTTCAAAATTGGGAAAGGAGTCCGGCAAGGCTGTATATTGTCGCCCTGCCTATTTAACTTATATGCAGAGCACATCATGAGAAAGGCAGGGCTAGATGAATCAAAAGTTGGAATTAAGATTGCCGGAAGAAATATCAACAACCTAAGATATGCAGATGATACCACTCTAATGGCAGAAAGTGAAGAAGAACTAAAGAGCCTCTTGTTGCGGGTGAAGAAGGAGAGTGCAAAACTTGGGTTGAAACTTAACATTAAGAAAACCAAGATCATGGCATCCGGCCCTCTCAATTCCTGGCACATAGATGGGGAAGAAATGGAGGTAGTGACAGATTTTATTTTCCTGGGCTCCAAGATCACTGCAGATGGGGATTGTAGCCAAAAAATTAAAAGACGCTTGCTCCTTGGGAGGAAAGCCATGGCAAATCTAGACAGCACACTAAAAAGCAGAGACATCATCCTGTCAACAAAAGTGCGTATAGTCAAGGCTATGGTCTTCCCAGTTGCAATGTATGGCAGTGAAAGTTGGACCATAAAAAAGGCTGAGCACCAAAGAATTGAGGCCTTTGAACTATGGTGCTGGAGAAGACTCCTGTGAGTCCCTTGGACTGCAAGGCGATCATACCGGTCAGTCCTAGAGGAGATCAACCCTGACTGCTCTTTACAAGGCCATATCCTGAAGCTAAAACTCAAATACTTTGGCCACCTAATGAGAAGGAAGGACTCACTGGAGAAGAGCCTAATGCTGGGAAAGATTGAGGGCAATAGAAGAAGGGGACGACAGAGAATGAGGTGGCTGGATAGAGTCACTGAAGCAGTAGGCATGAGCTTAAATGGACTTCTGAAGATGGTAGAGGACAGGAAGGCCTGGAGGAACGTTGTCCATAGGGTCACAATGGTTCAGACACGACTTCGCAGCTAACAACAACAAAAATACAGATCTTCCTATTAAGTTAATGATTATCATGCAGCATGCATAAAAAAGCAAATGGTGCAACCTTTCCAAAATCTTTGAATTTAATTATAAGAAACTATGAATGGTCAGAATCCATTTGTATCACTAGAATGTTTAAGTTAATGAAGGGACATTTTGGTGGGTTTCTCAATAGACAGAGGAAGCCACGCCTTATACCTGAAGCATAAATATTAAATATCACTTTTTTGTTTTGGTTTTGGTGTCTTCAAGTCAGTCTTCATTTCTGGCAACTTCCTGGAAAAGCGTATGAATTTTCTGAAGTGGTTTGCCATTGCGTTCTTCCTAGGGCTGAGAGAAAGTGACAGGTGCAAAAGTCTCTCCAACTGGCTTTGTGCCTAAAATGGTACGAGAACTCAAGATTTCTAGCCTGATGCCTTAATCATTACACCAAACTAGCTCTCAACATATAAATAATACAGAACTTTTGAACCTTTTGTTTTCCAGGAATTTCTTACTTATAAAATACACCCTACTGCAGAAAAAGGATTCTCTGTTTTAAAACCAGGAGGTAGAGTATATTAATAGTATATTACATTAAAACTGGCTGCATAGATAAAAGCTTTTATTGGACTTCTGGTTTATGAGTATATTGATTAAATAATCTCTGCAAAAGAAAAGTACATTTTTGAAAAACAGAAACTCTTTTTATTGACATTTTGACTACTCTGGGCTCTTTTTAAGTTCTCATTACTTTAGTTGATTATCACACAGCAAACTATGTATTCTCAAGAGTTTCAAAAGTAGTTTAAAATGCAGCATACGGCTGGAGAAAAATGAATCTATTGTGAATAAGAAAAACTGATCACTTTTTTAGGAACTGTGGATCTGCAAAGCTCTGGGTAATGGAACTGTAGATAATAAAAGCTGTTTGTGAATAGTAAGAAGGAAGGCTGAGCAAATCCTTTGAAATTTGTTTCAGAACTCCATAGAAAATTTGGAGCACTATGGAACTCAAATCTCTGTAGGAATAACTAAGCTGATGTAAGTAAGAGAGATAGGAATAGATTCATTTGTAGTGTACCTATATTTTTTGATATTTTCTGTTACTTTACAGACATGCAAAAGGATAGGTGGACATTTGTGCGTGATTAAAGTACATTTTTTTCAAAGTTTCATTATCCATGGTTTTGTTATTTGTAATTACTAGACTAGAAAAGAACCTCACAAATAACAGAAATATTATACTTTAGATGGCTAAATATTTATTTTTCAGATATTGTTTGTATGACAGAATGATTTTTAATGTGATAAATTGTAATATTTCTTTAAACTGTCCTAATGTTTTAAGAGATATTGAATGCTCTTTGTTATGCTAAATAATTGACATAGATCATGTACATTTCCTATAAAAATATGTCTCATTACACTGTAAACTATTTTTGAGCCATGTTTCCCACCAGAGGTCAAGCTTATATATACACTTATCCATGCTGAAAACATTTCCCTGATAAACATGCATATAATTACATGGTTTGCATTCTTTAACATGCAACTTCTTCTCTTCTGAAAGTTGGCACAAGACAAGAACTTAAGTTTATGAAATTCAAAAGAGCCCAGATTTCTCTTCTTTTAGGTTGGAATGTTTTTGTTAGCAATTGATTATGAACTAACAAAGAGGGGTGGTTTTTTTGTTGATTTTGTCTCAATGAAAAGTACTTTGGAATAAAAAGTCCCATTTCTACCTGTCAGAGATATGACACACCTTACTGTGCATATCTAAATGTGTATGCTTCTGTTTGACTGAATCACCACATCCCATCATCCAAGACGATTATATCTACTTACCACTATAGTTGAATCATACCATTCTTTTAAGTGGCTCTAAAGGATTATAATCCTCAATCTATTTTCATATTTAATACAGTCTCTTCATATGAACAATGCAACATTAATGATAAACTTATGGTAAAGAATGGCAATAATTTCCATCAATAGGATAATTTGACCCACAGCTATATTTGTCAAGGCATTGTCCATTATCTTTTCACACACTCTACTGTTCATATAAGTAAACCATTTATACAGTTATATAAGTAGCCAATTATATAGAATGAGCTAACATTGAAAAATACTGAACATTCCAGTGAAGCATCATTTTCTTATGGGGATGCATACTAAAAATATATATGACATTAATGTTAAACATCATCTTTAAAAGTAATTCTTGTTCTAACTATAGATAGCTGCATTGTCAAGTGATGAACTGTTAACATTCTGAATTTATTCTGGGAATAAAATTAATTGCCTCCAAAGCTGCTTAAGAAATAGACCTCTTTTAGCATAGCTTCATGACCATTGGCAAGAACAGTCTGTGGGTTCCTGAATTGTATAGCTGACCCAGGTTGAGTTACCACTGCAATATAGTTGTACAGTTCGCCTCTGTAATCCCAGTTCTCTGCAACATTTGCAGAATCTTGCATATGTATTAATGTTATAATTATATATGCTTGCAGAAGGACATTTTCCATCGCAGGAAACAATATTTACCTGGGAATAAATACACAAAAAACTCCAGTAAATAAAATGGGTTAATATGTGCATGACTTCCAAACCTTAACAGAGCTGATGCAAACAGTAAAGTTTCAATGCTTACCGGTGTATTACTTCGACAATCATTTTTGCGTATTGTCATTCTAACCGTCACTTTTTTGCAGAATTTTCCATCTTCTTTACCTACAATTATGAATTGTTTGGAAAACATGAACATCCCTATGCATAGCTGTGCCCCAAAAGGGGATAAAATATGCTAAGTAAAAATTATGAAATAATTATGAAAAGAAATGAAGTAACTGCTGATGCTATTGTATTTATAATTTTTAAATGAGGTATTTTTTAAATAAGGGTTTAAAAAAAGGTTTGCCCAAAACACTAGAGATGCAGTGTCTAGCTACTATAAAGATTATGCTTTGTTCTGGTACAATTGCCACCAAGGGGAGTGATACTTACACTGCTGCCAAATGTCCACTTTCTAAAGTGGCAGAAACATAAACATATGCATTTATTTTAAAATCCTGGGATGTCAACTTTTCTAACTAAGAATTCAGATTGAAAAACATAAGTTAATGGATTTAACCCAAAGTCCTCAAACTGTGTAATATTAATACCTTACTCCAGAATCTGAAATATCGTTCTGACAGTAGTTTAATCTAGCTAAAGTAATACTGTACAACAAAGTGGGCATGATAAATATGTAAATCAATATAATGTGTCTATTCAATATTTATAATGTTTAACATACATAGTTATGCATATATACTATTCTGCTGAAATTTACAACATATTTAGCAAATGTAAGGAATTTAATGTAATAATGTAATGTAATAATGTTTAATATAACATAGGTAAGGAATTTGAGAATTGTGTTTAAATGATTTGATACAGTATTGTATTACATATGACCTTGTGAGTCAAGTCTCAATTCAGTTCCACAATTCAACAATGTGATGGGAAAAAGAGCATTATTGCCTAACTGGTCACAGAAAATTAAACAAATGAGATGCAACTGTAGGATTGGGACAATTCAGCTCTACAATTTTCTAAATGCTGTTTATCTCATTTCTCTTGAATTGGCTGTCTGTTTTAAATACAGTAAGCAGTTTGCAATCAGAATAAGCTGTAAGATTGGCATAGCAGGAAAGGCGTTTCCTATCCCCAACATGTGTAACTAACATAATTTGATTAATTAAATTCAGTGCAATATGTAGCATAGAACTGTAGTTTAATTTAATTTAATTTTAATTTAATAATATTTATATACCGCCCTTCTCCCTGAGGACTCAGGGCGGTTCACAGGGCAAAAGTCAAATACAAAATACAAACATTAAAAAGAGATTAAATAATTGCCCAAGTTAAAAACAATTAATACAATTATAAAACCCCAAAAATAAAATTAAGAATACAAAAAAAATAAAAACCCCACCAATCCCCATCAGGCTAGGCCGGCTTGTACAAACAAAAACGTCTTAAGATCGCGACGAAAGGAGCGAAGATCGGGCGCCATCCGGAGCTCTACCGGCAACTGATTCCACAGCTCCGGAGCGCCCACAGAGAAGGATCTCCCCCTGGGTGCCACCAATCGACATTCTCTGATCGGTGGCACCCTGAGGAGGCCCTCTCTGTGGGAACGCACAGGGCGCAGGGAGCTTGATGCCGGCAGCAGATGTTCCCTAAGGTACTCCGGCCCCATGCCATGAAGGGCTTTGAACACCATTACCAGTACCTTGAATCTCACCCGGAAGGCAACTGGCAACCAATGCAGCTCACGGAGCAAAGGTGTAACGTGGGAGTATCGGGAGACTCCCAACACAACTCTCGCGGCTGCATTCTGTACCAGTTGGAGCTTCCGGGTGGTCCTCAAGGGCAGCCCCATGTAGAGAGCGTTGCAGTAGTCCAGACGAGAGGCCATGAGCGCATGAGTGACCGTGCATAAATCATCCCGGCTAAGATAGGGCCGCAACTGGCGCACCAGGCGAACCTGGGCGAAAGCCCCCCTAGTCACAGCTCCTATATGGTCTTCCAGGGTGAGCCGTGAATCTAGGAGGACTCCCAAGTTGCGAGCCCTATCTACGGGGGGTAATAGTTCACCCCCCATAGCAAGAGGTGGAATGTCCGAATAGACCCGGGATGAAGATATGCAAAGCCACTCAGTCTTGTCGGGGTTGAGTTGAAGTCTGTTCCTCCCCATCCAGACCCGAACCGCCTCCAGGCAACGGGACATCACGTTGAGGGCATCACTGGGGTGGTTTGGGGTCGAAAGGAAAAGTTGGGTATCATCCGCGTACTGATGATACCCAACTCCAAAACCACGAATGATCTCACCCAGCGGTTTCATGTAGATGTTGAACAGGAGAGGCGAGAGGACCGACCCCTGAGGAACTCCACAAACGAGAGACCTCGCGGTCGACCTCTGCCCTCCTGCCAACACCGACTGCGAACGTCCCTGGAGATAGGAGGAGAACCACTGTAAGACTGTGCCTCCCACTCCCAGTCCCCTGAGACGCCGCAGCAAGATACCATGGTCGATGGTATCGAAAGCCGCCGAGAGGTCTAATAGGACTAGAACAGAGGAATATCCCCTGTCCCGAGCCCTCCAGAGATCATTCACCAGCGCGACCAATGCCGTCTCCGTGCTGTGCCCGGGCCTGAAACCCGATTGGTACGGGTCTAGATAATCCGCTTCATCCAGGACCAGAGGGAGCTGATGCGCCACCACACTCTCAACAACCTTCGCAAGAAAGCGAAGGTTGGAGACAGGACGAAAGTTGTTCAATACAGCTGGGTCCAAGGCAGGCTTCTTGAGGAGAGGCCTCACCACCGCCTCTTTCAAGACGGCGGGGAAGCTACCCTCACCCAAAGAAGCCGATATAACTGCCTGGAACCAGCTGCGTGTCCTCTCCCGGGCTGCATAGACCAGCCAGGAAGGGCACGGGTCCAGTAAACATGTGGTGGTGCTCAGCCTCCCCATGATCCTGTCCACTTCCTCCGGAGTCACAGAATCAAACTCA
Source organism: Vipera berus (assembly GCF_964194415.1). Classification (NCBI taxonomy): domain Eukaryota; kingdom Metazoa; phylum Chordata; class Lepidosauria; order Squamata; family Viperidae; genus Vipera; species Vipera berus. The sequence goes on along the minus strand of NC_138202.1, from coordinate 104,597,406 downwards.
TCCCAGGTGGTATCGACAAGACCGCCCGTGTCCTGATCGCCAGACTCTGCCCAGTCAGAGTCCAGACCGGTCCGAATCCGAGCGATTTTGTCCGACAGATGCTGGTTAAACTCCTCGGCACGACCCTGAAAGGGATCCTCCCTCACCTCCTGATTTAGGAGGGAGCGAGTCACCCTGAACAGGGCGGCCGGGCGATTATCTGCGGACGCGATAAGGGTGGCGAAGTGGTTAGACCTCGCCTCCCTTATCGCAGCGAGATAAGACCTAATGTGGGCTCTTAGTCGCAATCGGTCGGATTCGGATCGGCTGGATCTCCAACCGCTCTCTAGGCCCCGTCTCCGACGCTTCATCTCCCGGAGCTCCGCAGAAAACCATGGAGCTCGACGGGATCTGCACCGGGTCAGGGGCCGCAGGGGTACAACTCGGTCAAGAGCCTCAGTGGCCGTCCTTTCCCAGGCTTCCACTAAGGCATCTGCCGAGCTGTGAGCAAGGGAGGCAGGTGGGGACCCCAGCGCCGCCTGGAACCTCTGGGGATCCATTAAGCGTCTGGGGCAGTACCATCTGCCTCAAGGACCCCTCAATTATGGCTTTGTTATCATTTAGGTTTCATCTGCCTAAATGATAACAAAGCCATAATTGAGGGGTCCTTGGTGCTGTCTGAGCTTGTTTTTTTGCAGATGTTTCATTACCCAAACTAGGTAACATCATCAATGCTAGTTTAAAGCATTACTATTGATTGATTGATTGATTGATTGATTGATTGATTTTATATACCGCCCTATTCCCGAAGGACTCAGGGCGGTTCACAGGGCAAGTTAAAACAATACAAAAAAGGAAAGATAAAATAGAATTAAATTAATACTAGCCTACAGGATTAAGACAAAGTTAAAATTTAAATTTAAAATTAATTTAATTTAAAACCCCTCAGTCCAGGCCAGACAGTTCAAACAACCAGGTTTTTAGGTCCCAGCGAAACGAGCAAAGGTCGGGGGCAGTCCGAAGTTCCATCGGCAGTTTGTTCCAAAGGGCGGGCGCACCCACAGAGAATGCCCTCCCCCTGGGAATCACCCGCCGGCAATCCCTAACCGGCGGAACCCTAAGGAGGCCCTCCCTGTGGGAGCGCACAGGACGATGGGAAGCTGATGCTGGCAGCAGGTGCTCCCTAAAATAATCCGGATTATAGGTCATCACCAGCACCTTGAATCTAACCTGGAGGGCAACTGGAAGCCAATGCAGCTCGCGGAGAAGAGGTGTTACATGAGAGTATCGGGAAACTCCCATTACTAGCACTGATAATGTTACCTAGTTTGGGTAATGAAACTTCTGCAACAAAAGAAGCAACTCAGAGAGCACCAAGGACCCCTCATGTCAACTCTGAGCTACAAATATTCTCCTTTATTAAAGCCATAATTATAATTAGTTTGTTAATGTCTCCATATTTGGCTTTCCTGGATGGCTGAATCCTGCAGTTTCATATCATATTTAGTATGTCTAACTATAGATTTGCACATTCTTCATTTTTGTCCTAATGCCAGATTGTTATATTTAATATTTCTATATTATAATAAAATAAATGAGAATATTCAGATATTTATTGAGGATATAACATTGGATAGAGAAACATGCCATGCTCTCTGCAGAAGTGTTATTTGAATAGCAAGCTTTAATGAGCAAAAAATATTTTTCTATGTTCTACAGCAGTGTTGAAATTACTCAGTTAAGCAAATAAATAAATCGTGCAGCAAATTAAACGCTATGCAAATGCTTACTGCCAACAGTACATTGTTGGCTAACAACAATGCACTGCCCATACAGTGCAAAATGAAAAGATGTGAGCAAATCTGAAGAATGAGCAGTTAGTACTACAATGCAGCTCTTTTGTGACGGGAGGGGCATTATGCTTCTAGGAGGGAGTACATTGTTGGAAATCAACAATGGCTCTGTTTGGTTCAGTCCTACTGATTTCCAAGAAAATGTACCTGTATTACACTTAAGGCTAGGTGTAGGTGTAATTGGGCTAACTGGGAATGGGAGCAAAAATGATACTCCAGAACCTAAGGACATTACAAATTGAACATATTATACATGATGAATAGATGCCCCAAATCAATATTCAGCATTTTATTTTTACTTATGCTATCAACAGTAGCCTCTCAACTGGATTGTTTATGAGTGATTATGCTGAATAAATATATGCACTAAAAATGACAATTTTAAAAAAAGCATTATGAACAAACTATCATCACTAGTGAAGATACTACTTTTATTACAGATACACTTTGTTTCATCCTAGCTTCAGATAACCAGAAAAGTTACCTTCAAAGACTGGAATCTGTTTATGAACACGTAACCAATAATATTTTTGAATTTTGTATTGACAATAAACAAACTGTGAAATTCCACTGAATAAAATCCCTTTAAAACTTTGTAAATGAAGGCTAGAGTCAGAGTATTGCTTATTTTACAAGCATTTAATAGATACCTTTTATTATTTACATTGGTACTGCTGATAATCAATGTTTACATTTTTTTCCCTTTCATGCCCCCAAATACTGACGCTTCAGTAGCAACTTACATGTCTTGCAGCATCCTTCAAGGAATGGGACAATGTATCCTCCAATCTAAATATATACAAAAATAAAAATCAGATGCATTGTAAAATTCTTTGTTATAATCCTAATTGTATATGAAAAACATAATTAGCTGCTATTATGAAACCTAAACTAATACAGATAGAAGTGCTATATAGCTGTAGATGTAAGTGTCAGGAGAAATAATGCTTTCCATGGGAAAACTAACCTATATTCTGGTGTCTAGCTATAAATATTTGGTGATGTATCTGCATGCAATAATTTTATGGTCCCCATAAAATCATATAAAAAAATATATGTTGAAGCACTAACCTTCACACATTCTGTTTCATTAAAAGGTGGACAGCTGATGGGTGATGTAATTAGAACTGATCCAACTGGTGTATTTATGCAATCATATTTGAGACAGTTTAAGGTCCAACTTGACCCTGGCTACAAAATATTTAAAAAACATTATCAGAAATACAAAAGCACCATGGTATTATGCAGAAAGTTAGAAAAACTGGAGCAAATACCAAAAGCTCTGTTCTGCTATTATCCTTTTTCTTAATCTACAATGCTATGTATGTTTGGGGTCTCTTTGAGAAAAATGTTGTGTAGCTGTATGCAGTAATTATATTAAACCTTATCAAATCCTTCCACGGTTGAATGGGGTCAATATAATGTTCCCAACAATGTAGGTCCATGTGAAGAGTAAATCAGTACCAAAGCTTACTTACCAATAAAGAACAGTGCCATAGAATAATCATTATTCTTGGATAGCAAATTAGACTCAGTGTTCGCCATGCTGTATATATAACTTTCACTATGAAGAAATGCCACCATGAAGAATGATCAAGAATTGTGTTAGCTCACCACCAAGATCATCATTTCCTTTTGTTCTGTGAGCTATAAGTTGATCGAAGTAATGTTCACTAGGATTTGAAGTATTTGGGAGTTATGCATAGTTGGGTATTTTGTAATGGGTGTAGAATGGCTATGGTCATGTATTAAACATACTCAGGATTCGTGACATTAAATCCATCATGCTACTAAATATATCATACAGTTAAGTATGCACAACTTTGTATTTCCAGAAAACCATCTGATTTCAGATCACTGTGATTAGTGAAAAGAGAATTCCCAGCCAAAATAAGAGTAGTATTTGGAATTGCAAATGAAATTCAGGATTTGACTTAGTTAATCAATAAGCACCCTTTACAGAGTCACCTACGACATACTGTTTTAAGTACCCTGTAAACCTTCGGGACAGGGCGGTATATAAATCCAATAAAATAAAATAAAATAAATAAATACAATATAAAGACTGCAATAGCCACTACATAGGATAAACAGGCAGAAGACTGACATACTACACCAATAAACACCAACTAGCAGTCAGAAGACATGATGAAAATTCCTTAATTTCACAGCACAGACTTAACCATAGTTTCATCTGGGAAACTCTGACCATCTTAGACCAAGCCAAGTCCAAAAATGCTAGAGAATTCTTGGAAGCCTGGCACTCTGACAAATTGGCCATCAACAGACACATAGATATAAACAACAACTACAAACCATTCAAAAGAGATAATCAACAAGCCCAAAAAGGAACAAAAAGACCAAAACACCTCCTCACCAACAATCAACACCCAGAGAGTAACACCAAGATTAATATTAACAATTAAGAAGCAAACAATGCCCCAGTTAAGGAACTGCCAAACAAGCTAACAGTCAACCACCCAATCAAAGAACTACCAATACCACTCCAAAAACAATGACAGGGTAAGACACTAGAATATAAAATGGGATCAAATCCAACTCCCTACTTGCACTAATGATGTTTCTCATTTGGGTAATGAAACGTCTGCAAGAAAACAACCAAACTCAGAGAGCACCAAGGATTTCTCACACTTTCTTTAAAAAAATGTACCTTAAAGTATGAAATTGTTCCATTGGTGAATGTGTGAACACAAGACACATTCTTGCATTTTCCACAGCAAGTTGTTAGATCCTTTGGACGTTCATATACTTGATGCTGAAAAGGATAAGGATAAAATATTGAATATAGTTTACAATAAAGCAAATGGCAAAATTACAAGAATAAACCCACAACGATACTATAATTTGTTCTGTATTGTATTCACTATATGTTTATGGAAAGTATGTAATAAACTGAAACTATCCAAAACTTTGCAAAGGGGAGCTTTACAAAATGTCTTGGTATGAGCAAACGAGCGGTCCTCAAAGCATTAAAGCCCCAGTCCTCCTTGAAAGGCTTTCCCTGCAAATGTATGGGCACCGCAGAGACACTCTGCTTCACTTGAAACTTCACCGGAATTGTTTATTTTTTAAAAAAAACCCATTATTTTAAACTACCACGTACTTCAATGGTTACATTAACTTGGGCTTAGATTATCTAGGTTTACTGCTGCTTAAAACCAAAATTCATTGTGGGTCTTTCTGTACGAGCAGTTTGAATTGAAAGGGCAACTACTGCTTTGCTTCCCTTCTCCCATCACAACAGAGTTTTTAACTCTTTTTAACTTCTCAGTGAAAACTTAATAGTTTAATTTTGAACTTCTTACAGATTTGCACCTTGCTGCACAATCAATAATGGAGGTATTCATCCGATAGAACTTGGTAACAGGGTCAAGTATATTTGTGCAGTATGAAGTGTGACAAATGCCACCAGATGAGTGTTCAACAATGGATTGCCCTGGAAGCAGAACGCCTCTTTCATTGTTCAGACATACTTTGTCCTTTGCTAGAAAAATATCAATAAATACAAAAGACATTATGTAAAATTGTACACGTACTTGAAATATTATTGCTATTTCAAGCAAAGAAAGTGAGAGAAGCAACATGCTTAAATATTTATCAACATCACTGATGAAAGAAAATGAATATACTAATATTTACTCATAACTTTCTTCTGACTTCTATCAATAGAATCCTACTGCAGTCATAAAACAATGGAGCGAGCCACAATGGAGCCAGCTATTTTCAAGTCTTTTCAAGTTGCAGGGAAGTAGCATCTACTTATAAAAATTCCTTTATTTTAACATGATTTTTTTAATGTGAATTATATATTATACTGCCTTAAAATGCCTGGTTCATAAATAGAAATTATTCATACTAGCATAAATTACAGCTTTCAAAAGAAAAATGCATTTACTTACAACATTTATATTTAGTGCAGTGACAAACATTTTCTGTGCTGTTCTGGAATTTTTCATCTAAGACCATTTTCTCTCCCTGTTCACATCAGAAAAATATCAATATTATCCCATATCAATATTATTAATTTTGAAATTCTAGGACATGTTACTTGTATTAAACATTCACTAATTAATTCTGGTATGGGACGCGGTGGCTCAGTGGGTTAAGACACTGAGCTTGTCGATCAGAAGGTCGGCAGTTTGGCAGGTCGAATCCCGAGTGCCGCGTAGCAGAGTGAGCGCCTGTTACTAGTCCCAGCTTCTGCCCACCTAGCAGTTCGAAAGCACGTAAAAATGCAAGTAGAAAAATAGGGACCACTACGGTGGGAAGGTAACATCGTTCCGTGTGCCTTTGGCGTCTAGTCATGCCGGCCACATGACCACGGAGACATCCTCGGACAAGCGCTGGCTCTTCGGCTTTGAAACGGAGATGAGCACGGCCCCTAGAGTCGGAAACGACTAGCACGCATGTGCGGGGGAACCTTTACCTTTACCTTTAATTAATTCTGAACTTACTGTATTTAACAAAAGTCAATGCTGATGAGACCCATAGGACTTACTCCTATTGAACCTACTGAGTCAGCATGTCCAAAGAGTCTCAAAGAATCCCAAATATACATGTTGTTAACTTTTCTCAGAGGAAAAATGCATGTCAGATTAATAAGCAACCTCTCTTTTCAGTTTGTTGAGTTCTACCAAGAGTATTTTAATTAACATATAAAACCCTCATGTACAAGAATGGGTGCTACTATGAGCATTAATTTGCAATATGTATTTATTTTATTAAACAGGTACTATAATTACAACAATTGATGAAACATAAATAAACCACCAATTCTTGTTGAGTATTCTGGTTATTTTTATATATAAATATTGGTGAATTCAAAAGATCTTAGTATACTCTAAATTCTAAAAAACAACGATAGATAGATAGATAGATAGATAGATAGATAGATAGATAGATAGATAGATAGATAGATAGATAGATAGATAGATAGATAGATAGATGGATGGATGGATGGATGGATGGATGGATGGATGGATGGATGGATGGATGGATGGATGGACGGACGGACAGACAGACAGACAGACAAGCTTTATTGTCATTTTTTACTGTGGGCACACTGGCACACATTAAAAATGAAATTCTGTTGCCTGCTCTCAAAAATGTACATATACATAACATACATATAAACAACAATAGATTGCAGATACTTTAGGCAAATTTCAGTAAGATTCTTACCAGTTTACACTGAGGCTTTGGAATTGTATTACATGCACACTCTAAAATAATAAATTGAAGAAGGGAAAATCAGTCCTCCTAAAGCTATCCATAAGATGTGAATACAGCAAAACATTCATCAAATGCAGTTTTTAAAATTATATTGTTCAAACAATACAACCAACATTGCACTAAAAATTGTGATACTGTAAATATTTTGAAGATTCATTATAGTATAAACTTTCAAGGAAGAGAGACCACTTCACTCAATGGGTTGATGTTTGTAACTTTTGTTAACGTGACCCTACAATAAGGATAGAGCAACCACTTCTTGTCTCCACTACCTCACAAGGCAAACATCAATCTTGCAAGTCTGAAAGTGCACTTCTTCTGCTTCACCTTTACAGTCCAAGAAACTTAAGAGGGTTCCTTCTGAGACGTTTGCCATACCTCCATTCTTTCTGTGGGCTCAACTTTCTCTCATTTGACCACTGCATAGTCTGTGGCATTTAATCTTGTCTCACAAGGTCATTTGTGCTTACACGTAGCACCCTCCCTTTGGTATATTATCCTCCCCGATCCTGAGATTAGATTGATCTGGCCCCTGTTAGTCTTTTATGAGATCTTGTAAATTTGGTTTTGTGCCCGAGATGAGCAACTATATAAACTGAATAAATACATTTCATAATTCAATATTTATTCAGTGTATGTAAATAATTTTCTAATCATTCAACAGAATTTTCATGTCCACCTTGTCTATGTTTATCCTGACTACAACTCCATTCATTGCAAAGGAGCAAAGGATGATTTTGCACATTGGTAACATTGGTTGTAGATCAAAGCCCAATAATGATAATTTATGAGCCATGGTGGTCAGTGGTTAGAATGAAGTATTGTAGGCTAACTCTGCCCACAGCCAGGAATTCGATCCTGACGGGCTCAAGGTTGACTCAGCCTTCCATCCCTCTGAGATTGGTAAAATGAGGACCCAGATTGTTAGGGACAATATGCTAATGTTATAAACTGTCCAGAGAGTGCTGTAAAGCACTACAGGGTGCTATATATATGGCTATTGCTATTTTGCAACGAATTTAATTGTAAGTTGTATAATTCTGGAAACTAAGAAAAACTTTCTAAGCAATAAAACAACTCTAAAAACTATTCAGTATCAACCTACCACATTTCTAGATTGTTCTGAACCATAATTATAATTTTAATCCAATACCACTGACTTTGTATTTTCAAAAAAAATTGCTGTTAATTGCTTGAAGATAAATGAAGAAAAAAAACATAATTACCACATCTATGATATGGACAACATTTTTCTGGACTCCAAACTTCTATCAAGGACATTCCCAACATACATTTAAATTCAGGACAACGAAAGGTTTCACAGACTGCAAGTTAAAAATAGAAGACATGTGGTTTTATCCTCATATTCTTGAAATGGGAGAATTTCATTTGAATGAAAAATACTCAAGATGATACTTACTAATCAAATATAAATAAAAATGTTTAAATTGTGTGATTAATGTCTCAGTCTTAACTATTTACTGATGTATATCTTAATGTATATAGATAAAATCTGATAAATAGTACACATTTATATATTAACCTTCTATCTTTCTTTCATAACTACTTTGAAAATGAATGCGGATTAATAAAAAAGTTTAATTCATGACAATTCTGTAAATTTATAGCCCAGAACAATCACTGCAAAATAATTAAGATAACCTCTGAGAACAAACTCACCACACTGATAATCAGGGCAACATCTGTCAGTGGTATTGCCATCCACAGTGAGCCTTTCTCCTTCTTGACACATGGGAATTTGATCAGAACAAATGCTACAGGCTAAAAGAGAAATATACAATTTATCTGAAAATAAGGTCGGCTATTTTTTATTGCTCTGTTTTCTATAAATGCATACAGTTTTGTGAACTACATTTGATTCCCTTTTAACCATAGTCTACAACAAATAAAAACAGAATTTCATTTTTAATGTGTGCCAGTGTGCTCACAGTAAAAAATGACAATAAAGGTTATCTCATCTCATCTCATCTCATCTCATCTCATCTCACCTTACCTTACCTTTCTATCTTTTGTACAAGCTGGTCGATACAAATTTTACAACAAGGAGGAGGGAGGTACAAGCTCTTATTCAGTTAAACTTTCAATGCACCATTACAGTATGTTGGCATTATACACCCTACCTTTTCACAATATCATTTTAAGGCAACTGTTCACAAGTGACAAATTTCAGCAGGTAAACATTACTTCAGGATTGATCACTGAAGTAATACAATATGTATACATGATTCAGACATAACTCCCATTTTTGCAATTCTTAAAGTCCTAGATAATGCTCTATTTTCTTTCTCTTCTTCTCCTCCTTCTCCTTTTGAAAAACCTTCTCCTTCACTCTCATTACTAACTAGATTTCAAATTACCTCCACCTGAAATTTAAAATGGCCCTGAGTCACCAAATGTTTCTTTGAAGCAATATGGATACAGGAATGTATGATGTGAAGCATGAAACAAGTATTATTGATCTAAGATACTATTCTTATATCTTTGAGGCCTTGAAGTATAAGTAAGAATTAAATCTACATACAACAAATATAAGAGAAGCAGCAGGTGCCTTCCACATGGGCAGCAACCAAAGTTTGATCTGATCGACAATGGGGAATTTGTTCCATAGATTTACATTTTTCTGGATCACATTCTGAAATAAGCAGAGCATAAACAAGCCAAATGAAGTAGAATAAAACTTGGAGTGTTCATTTGTATTACTATACTATTATTAATTTCTGGAATAATAGCTAGTACAGGTAGTCTTCAACTTACAACAGTTCATTTAGTGACCATTCAAAGTTACAACAGCACTGAAAAAAAGTGACTTAGGACCATTTTTCACACTCATGACCGTTGCAGCATCCCCATGGTCATATGATTTACATTCAGATGCTTGACAACTGACTCATATTTATGACGGTTGCAGTGTCCCAGAGCCATGCAATCCCCTTTTGCAACCTTCTGACAGGTAAAGTCAGTGGGGAAACCAGATACACTTAACAACCGTGTTACTAATTTAAGAACTGCAGTGATTCATTGAACAAACGTGGCAAGAAAAGTTGTAAAATGGGGCAAAACTCACTTAACAAATTTCTCACTTAGTAACATAAATTTTGGGCTTAATTGTGGTCGTAGGTTGAGAACTAATTGTATACGCAGGGTCGCCATTTTATTTTTCTTAACAATAAGAATTGTTGTTAGAGCCCCTGGCCAGGACTGCCACCCTTGCATCTTGGTTTATCTTCCTATTATTGCTACATAGCACTTCCTGGAGAAAGAAACTGCCTTATCCAGGGTCCTCCCCCTTAAGATTGGTTTGGCTGTTGAGAGAGGGGCGGTCCCATAAACTGGAGATGAGGAGGAATAATAATGATGGTGAAGGAATAAAGCATTGAATTCTGACAAAAATACAAACAATACAGTATCTCAAACTTTAGTCTCCCACTGAAAGCGATGGGAAAACCAGATCACAGATCTGATGGTCCATATCTGAGTTCAGGTAACATATGATAGCTTTTAACTAGACAAAAGACAATTAAAAATTACCAGAAGCCAATTTCCAAATGACAGGATTCATTAAGCAGACTAGCATGCCTTAAAAAAATTCTCAATGCAAATTCTGGCCTAGAATTTCTTTAGAAATTCTGCGAAAAGACATTGCTCTCAGCTTGCTTTTCCAGATAGCTAATCCTGAAAAATCCTCGACTAACAAGAGTTTTCAATTTTTAATAAAAGTTTTAAGAGCATTTCCTCTTCATTCCCACTGAGACTCAATCATTTCTGAATTCCAGTTTGGTGAGTTCATTCATCTTCAACCCCAAAACACTGAGCTCTGATCTCAGTTGGACCCTAAACCATTCATTCTCTTCACTGAGACTTATCTACCTAAGAAAGCCTTATTCTCAGCTGCCTGGGCCTTCTTCTTGGTTCTGATTCATTTCTCACTAGTAGTCCCAATTCTCTAATCTGAAATGGTATAGGACAGGGGTCCCCAACCTCCGGTTCGTGGACCGGTACCAGAGTGTGGCATGCCAGCAACTGGTCCGCACAAACAAGCAAAGCCCCATCCACGGGATGCAGGCCGCACACAAAACTTTGCACCCTCCAGTCCGCAGAAAAACCTCTCTCGATGTAACCAGTCCCTGGTGCCCAAAGGTTTGGGGACTTCTGGTATAGGGTTTCCTGCCTAAGCTGGACTACAAGACCTCCAAGGTCCCTTCCAACTCTGTTATTCTTGCAAATTACTCTCACAACCATGTGGTTGTTTCACTTTTTCCTTATAACAGTAGTCTCTCTTCCAGGTGTTCATTTCTCCTTAATCTATTCTTTGGGGATTACTTCCTTTCACATCTGCCATCTCTCTCTCTCTCTCTCTGTCTTTACGCAAGACAGTAAAGACTGCTTTGAAAATGATTTTTTTTTAATTCAATACTTACCACATGTATAATTTGGACAGCAGGAGTTTTCTTGATAATAGGTTACCAGTTTCTCTAAGACTTTGCATTCAGGAACCAGGGTGTCACAAAGGCTTTGATTGCAAGCTTTATGGATAGCCAAACAGACCCAAAAAGAATGGGGGGAAAAATACTGCTGAGTATAGGTTTTAAAATGTGCCACGTTTTGGCACCAGCACTAAACATTGCCACAGAAATATTGCCAATTATAAATTCAAAAAATGTCAGTACTCCCATGCCCTGTAAAAGATCCTGGAGCCAAGCAAACAGAAGCAGAATCCAATAGGCAATTGCATTAGACTCCCCCCCCCCTCATGTGTGTGTGTGTGTGTGTGTGTGTGTGTGTGTGTGTGTGTGTGTATACTGTATATATATAGGTCTCTCAGAAAACAAGCTGCATAAAAAAGATTCCTTTAATTCAGGATAGGAAAATAATGCAAAGATGGGATATCACTTTTCTAATGTTTTGTTGTATGTTTGGTTAGATTCCTATCCTATCTTTCTTCAGAGATGTTAAAGCAGCTTCTATAGTGCTCTTCTTTCTTTCAATTTGGCTCACAATAACTGAAAGTAGAAAGTAGAAACTTCTCCAGATTGTTGTTCAATTCTGCCGACACTGGTTTCACTGGTAAAATTTCTTTGACCAAATTGAGAGAATGTTATAATTGCAACTCTTTAGGTTCTTTAGGTAACCTTCTGAAACATGATTTCCTCGAGCGGTATATTTTCCTGGTAACCTTAGCAACTTTAATGGCAATTAAATAGCTATTTTGACAGGCTGCAAACAATTCCAGATTGTCTCATGCATCCTTTATCAACTTTCTTCCTTGCTCTCGATGGTCACAGCCTTATAAACGAATGAAAAACAATTTTCAAATCATATACAATTATATACTAATCAAATCACTTTCCACTAGTGTGATTTTTTTTAAAAAAATGCACTTTAAAAACAAAACATCTGCTCTTGTTGTTGTTTTTTCTAAAAGAAAGCCATTCAGATACTGGAATATGCAAGAATACTTACTGCAGACTTTCTGATGACAACAGGATTGATCATCAGGGACAATTAAAGCCACTTCCCCAAAGCGTTGGCATCTGACATCATAATTAACAGAGCAGATGTATTCCACAGCAGCAATGGTATCACTGTCCACACATTTGTGCATGCAGCAATCACTACTGGAAGTTTTCCAAATTTCACCTACTGCATGAGGCACTCCAGAATGATCTGTACAGGCTGAATTGTTTAGAAAAACTACATGCGTTAACATTTCTCTAAAAATATTTTTGGCTCTGGCATTATTATGTGTCTAATGCTTTCATGAGTGCAAAACCCAAGTTGTTGGGAATAAGGCAATATACAAATCTACTGTAAGTAGTAAAAACAATGACAACCAACAAAGTTCTAGACTAGAGTAAACAATGTCAACAAATATATATGGCCTTCAGCTGCAGCACTACAGAAGTAGGCAGATAATATGCTTCAACTCCTATGCAAACAGTTATAAGGTAAGTCTAATTCATAAGAAACTGAATCATTAGGATGCTTACAGTGTAATCTCTAGCTTCATCTCTCTGCTTATTGATCTATTTACAGTCATTGTTATGCCATCTGTTATAACTATTGGTTTGTCTCTAGAGTCTATGGAGATTCTCAATCATGCAGGTCATGGTTGTCCCAAAGGTGCTTTTCCAAAAGGCAATTGGACTTTCTTAGTGTTTTCCTTGAACCGAAGAAGTTTCTTGGATGAAAAGTGAAACATTTTCAAGGAAAAAAACCAAGAAAGTCCAGTTGTCTTTTGGGAAAGCACTTTTGCGTTTTGTCTCTAGTGTCTATTTATAATCCACAAGAGATAAAGTTGGAAGTATTTTCTGAATATGTAGAATATTCCTAACATGCAAATAGACATTACAAAAGAAGAACCTCTGTAGACTAAGACACCATCCAAAGACAAGTAAATAAATAAGAAATAGCTTATCTCTTTATAAGCTCAGTTCACAAACTAAAAGTTCCTTCCATTCCATTCAACAGTTACTGTAGGAGATTACCACATTGAGCTGGAGGGCAGGATCAAATGCGTTATCAGTTTGGAATCAGTCTTCTCATAAGAGACCTAAATCTGCTCTCACAAGAGACCTAAATCCAGCTCCCCTTGAATCCCATTGAGTCTTAGGTAGTACCAATTTGCCTTAACTGTTAGTAGAGCAGATTCGTCTGTATAGGTAGCATGTAATAAACCCGAAGTACTTTGAACTCAACTCAGCTCCTGTTCCTGATTACTTGCACCTGACAGTTACTTATATAGACGACTTGAGATCTGTTGGCTATTATGTTATCTGAATTTCATCACAGCTATCTGGAAAGATGGATTACATATTTCTCACAGACTGCAGAAGAAAAAGGCTAGCACCTACCACACTTCTCTTCCGGGATGCAGAGAGCAGAATGAATTCTATGAAGGATGGTTCCTTCTGCACAGGTGCAGCCCTCAGTGAGCACCAAGCAAGAGTCTGGATCTTCTACTGTTGACTCTGTACTCTGACAAGTGCTTGGGGTGTTGCATGGATGGATACAAGCCTTATAAGAGAAACCTTCTGGACAAGGAAAGGCTAGCAAGACAAGAAATACAGTGTTAACATAGAGCTTCAATTGATATGGGAATCACCAGGTTATATAACACATGCACTGGCATTAATAAGCAGTGATATTATCCCCTTCTTCATTTGAAAGTAAAAAGTTTTAGAGCTGAAGAATTGGGAATGCTTAATCCTTCATGTGCTCACCATTCATCCCATTAATTTCCCTGCTCAAAGCCTTTTCCCCATAATTCATGGCTAATGTATGTTTTTTATAGTACTTCTGTTCATATAGTTTTATTGTGCTGAAAAAAATCCAGTTATTCCAATATTTACTTGCACTTGCAATACAAAGAGTAGCCAAAGATTAACATTTCCAAAAAAAAGACTGACTTTGGACTTGAACTTAAGCTCTAGTATATTATTCAATTTCATAGACTACATTGTCTTATCAACTTCCAGCAATGTATATAGTCTCAATACTAATACTTACAACAGTAACTAGAATTCCTCCATTCTATGCAGATATTAAATTTATTACACATGGCAACATAAGCAGAGAGTGCTAAACATGGATCCTGAATATATCCATTGTCTTGGATCCATAAATCACAGAAAGAAGCTGGAGAAACCTTAACACACATAAAACATATATTTGGATTAGTAACATAAAAATATATATTTGATTTAGTAACTGAGAGTTGAAAACCAGCATCATTAGTAATCTGATGGAAAGAACACACAGACACACACAGACACACACACACTTATTCCTAGATTATTGTGAATTATGGATCACACTTCAAATAGAAATATTCCATTGCGTTCGAGCTGTGTCAAAATCACCAAAATATTTTTCCTTGAATAAATATATCATTGGTCCTACTGCAAGGTTGGGCAACTTCTTATAAACATAATGCAATCCATAGGTTGACTGCTCAGTATTAATATAAAATCAGATTTGTCAATAATCAAAATAATTGAAGTAGAAATCAAAGATAACATACATAAGGATGGCAGCTGCTGAATGTTTGGCTCAACAACATATTTAAGCAAAATGAACAATTCATGGCTGAACAGTTAGCTTCATGAGTTCTTGGTTCTCCAATATACTTCAACGTATTTGGCACCAACCAGCTATCTGTGAAGATAACTGAAGCAGCTGCAGTTCTTACAACTGTATGATTAGGTAACATGAGGTCATTTGTTGAAATTCCATCACAGAAACCTGCAAGAGAACAGTACGTATTTATTTATTTGTTTTACAATGCTTATTATAATCCACCTCAATCTGAAGGGATTCTAAGCAATATAGAGCATAAAACAAACAAAAGGAAAACGTAGTAATCTTTCCCACCAATACTGAAGACCTGAGGAAAACTGCTTAATTTTACAGTTGCAGTTAATATCTAGAAAGGACCTACAGCCATTTGTACTAGAATAAGTGGTATTTAAATTTGGTAGTTCTTCCACAAACAGAACTTTTGTCAGCTTTGCGAGGGAGATCAAACAGGAAACATGACCAGATAAGCTAATTCTACTCTATTGTAATCATGCAGAACCGGAACAGTATCAGAAACAGAAAATAAGCACCAAAAGCAAAGATAAAATTCCAATATATATTATTCTATATATCATATGATACAGGATAATAGAACTGGCCTCACTGTAATTATCACACTTTGAAAAAGCCTCCAGATGATTTAACCAAACTCATCCAATTCATATGTAAAATCTTCAGTCTATAGCAGTAGCCAATTTCCATGCAGTGTCTAACATGCTCAGATAACTACAACACCTAGCAGATCTTGGTTACTCTCAAAAAATCAAAATAAAGTTGGATCTGATTAGTGTTTAGTAAGAGATCATTAAGAAGCATTGGAACTCTATGATAGATCTTGAACGGAATGGCAACCACATCTGTGTTGCTGCCAAGAAAACAATAAGGACATGTCCATGAAGTCACAGGAGGGATTTTTACTAAAACTATATAATAGTTATATTAGTTATATAAGCTGACTTTGTAATAATGCCGCTTGGGGGGGGAGAAAGCCCTAATAAGCAGGCATATACATAGAAAGAAGGCTATTGCTAAGCACATTGATTTGTGCTTTAAATTGTAAGCCGCCCTGAGTCTTCGGAGAAGGGCGGGATATAAATGGGATTAAAAAAAAATAATGTAAAGTATAATGACTGCCAATGGTGCAATAACTTACATTGCACCATTGGCAGAGGTAAAATTTTATGTGGCTATATTTTAAACACTCTGCATTACAAAAAAAAGCTGCTACAGTATATATAATCATAGAAAGTTTTGTATACACTGAAGGATTCTATATGGAAGCTAATACGGTTTCCATGTGGCAATGGAATTGGAACTGAGGAATTCTAACTCTATCTTTACATTGTAACATTTCAAAGATATCTGCCCCAAAATCTCGTTTAGTTATGTATGTTCTCTCACATTTTGGTTTCATCTATTCCTAATTGTTTGTTTATGAAACTATGAAAAAAATTATAAAATTATTCTAATAATTTACACACACACACATACATAAATACATACACACACACTAATATAAATAATTTTTATACATTTCAATATTTCTGATATCAATTGAACTGAAAGTTTTTAAAGTCTGGGATTATAATACAATTTTTGCCAGCCGGCCCGTGGGCCGGATGCATCATAGCAAAACTGCGCCCACCCCATTGTTGGCAATGGCAAAAAAGTCGCGATACGTTGCAACACGTCACATGACATTGCGAGTTTGACACCCCTGCTCTAAGGGGAGAACATTTCAGATCAAACTCTCTGTCTTACGTTTCTCAGATATAATCAAAGATAAGTTTAAATATATAATATTAAGTCAAGAATTGACTCCAATCAACAGGTCTTTCTGCTACATAAATTTCAGCATAAATAAAGCTCAAGAGACTGTTAAAACATTGTTTTTTCTTGTTTTAAGATCAATGTTAAACAAAAATAAGAAGCTAGTCAAAGCAACAATTTGAAATCAGAAACCATTTTTTTAACAGTAAACCAAGCATATTTTGAATTGACCATTATCTAGAAAACATATAATTAGGCAACACTTAAGATTAGTTTGTATTTTGTCTTAATAATACTTTTAACAAGTCCTTTTCCTTTGTCACTAATATTTATTTCAAGTGTTTCTTCCCTATAGCAACATTACTATTTGTAAGATCTGAAACTTCATAGAAGTCTTTCTGCCATAAGTCTTCAGGCAGGTTTGGGGAAAATTTTTTGTAAAGGCATCAATTATTGAACCAGACTGATGATAAGTTAGAACACTAGTATTTAGTTTCTTAAAGTTCACCTTCAAGCAGATGATTGCACTTAATTCTCGTTTGGGGCTGTTGCAAATCAATTTTGGAAAGGGTCATTGAGCAACCCATTATTTAAGGCTGGAGAGTAGGGAAACCTTTCAAACCTTGAAAGCTTAATATGGTCTTGGGAATTGAGCTCAACTCTTGGTGACCTATCAATGCAGGTTTCTTGAAGTGGTTTGCCATTTCTTTCTTCCAGGCTTTCTAGTCTGATTGACTTTTCAAAAAGGCCCTATCCAGAATTACAGTCTAAGTCTAGGCATGATAAAATGAGTACTACCACTGGCTGGACTTATGTTATGGTAGAGCCCAACATGCAGATTGGCACAATTACAGCAATAGCACTTAATACTTATATACTGCTTCATAGTGCTTTACAGCCTTCTCTAAGCGGTTTACAGAGTCAGCGTATTGCCCCCAACAATCTGTGTCCTCATTTTACCTACCTCAGAAGGATGGATCATTATTACAAGAAAGAAATTATACTTAATCACATTTTCCTTTCTGGTCCTCCATCAGGTTAAAAGAGGCCCACTTTTCTAACAGTTTATAGATATGGTTAACAAACTATAGGTAGGAGAAAATTGAACTTTCAATGTACCTCATAATAAATTGCACATTTATGCCATATACATTTCATAGTGAGGTCCTTCTGTGTTTTGTTTAATGATACATATTGCTTAAAATTCAAAACAAAAATATTTGTTCCTACATTTAATTTCAATAGCCTATATGTTCGTCTTTACCCTTTTCTCAATAGGAGAAATCAGCTCAGATTTCTATTAGCACTTTTCCTGATTTAGATTTAGTGAGGGAGAAGATTATATTATCTGTTTTAAATTTATCTCATACTGAACAATCTTATCTTTAGGCAGAGAGCAGGCCACTCATCTTTCAAATACCTTATATGACTTTATGGAAAGCATAACGTAAAGTACATTTTCTGCTTATTTGTCCTCTATTTATTTTCACATGACTTCAGCCTCCATATTTCTGTTTCACAAACTCTAAATGTAGAAGAACATTTTCACTGAGCTATAGCTGTCTGTAATATGACCTGAGAGGTATTAAAATTTGTACTGCAGATAGTTTGTTGGCAAATTTAGCATTTTTATTCTGCACTTTGAAAATTAGCCTCACTTTAGCTTTAAATACTTTTGGTGAGCAATTATTATAGTATCATTTTCTATTTTCTTACAGAATTACTCTTCAAGTTGTAATATATGTAATTTATAAACAAATAAATGTGATACACCCCTTTAACAAAATTGTATGCTGAGCAGGTGAGTATACAACGATAAAAGAAATAAAGTAAAATATAACAAAATAAATCTTACTAAAGTTTACTTACCACACAATCCCATTGTTTTTTTATCACTGGTTGCATTATGTTCAATTATCATCATCCCAGTATTATGGAACCACTGAACTTTAGTATTTGTTGGGGTTTTAATAAGATACATAAAGCCAGTGTCCTCAATTTTAAAACCATATTTTTTAACAGTAGGCCAAGCATATTTTGAATTGACCACTATCTAGAAAACATGTAAAGAGATATTTAGGCAACACTTAAGATTACAGTTTGTATTTTGTCATCATAATACTTTTAACAAGTCCTGTTCCTTTTCTGTAAACACAAATCTTTTAATCAAATAAATTTTAGTGGAACTTCTAGTGAAAATCTCTACAACTTGCATATTAAATTCCTAAGTCCCAATTAGATAGCAAATCTTGGGAGGAAGCAAATCAAAATTTGGATTAGAGAATTATGACTCAAGTTATGTGGGTATAATTTAATGCCATTAGGACAATGGGTAGCTTTTTCTGCTTAAGCCAGTGAGAAATTAAGTTCTTTAAGAAACATAATGACGATATGATTTGATTGAAGTATAGAAAGGAAATACAAGAGAAATCAAAACATATTCCAACTGGGGAAAAGCAACAAAGCTGGATGTTGTTGTAATTT
The DNA here is from genome assembly GCF_964194415.1 of Vipera berus. NCBI lineage: Eukaryota > Metazoa > Chordata > Lepidosauria > Squamata > Viperidae > Vipera > Vipera berus. The sequence goes on along the minus strand of NC_138202.1, from coordinate 104,577,970 downwards.
CCCTTTTCCCCAAAAACTTTAAAATTGCCTACTGAGGCTAATATATTTCTTAACAGCACATTTAAACAACTATTTCTGATGTAGTTTCACAGTAGAAACAAAAATTAACTGGACGTTCCAAAAATTCTGGATGGCTAAAATAAAAAACAAATAAAAGATCCTTGTTTCTCAATAGCACTACAGTTTAGCTAACTTAAGTGTCACGACTAGCTTCAAGGCTGGGTCATTGCTTTTTCATATTGACCGACAGTTGCAATTATGCAGTAATAAACCTTTATCAAATATATTCTGTTTATTCAGCCTTATAAAACTGATTAAAATTACAAGACACATAAAAAAGAGGACGGAAAATATTCCAGCACTAACTGCAAAATATATGTATATACTGAGAATTCCTATGCATGATTGTTGAGGAACACATCAGGAATACAGGAATACATACTAAATACATTTTTAAATAATCACATAAAGGACAGCAGATTTAATATGCCATCACTGCTTAACAGGTTCTTATTCCCTACTTCAGCTGTATGTTCAGAAAATAATTAAGTAATAAAATAAGTTTGGTCTAATGGTTAAGGCGCCAGGCTAGAAAAGGGGGAGACTATGAGTTCAAGTCCTGCCTTAGCCATGAAAGCCAGCTGGGTAACTTTGGGCCAGTCATTCTCTGTCAGCCCAATCCACCTCACAGGATCGTTGTTATGAGGAAAATAGGAGGAGGAAGGTGTGTTGGATATGTTCACTGCCTTGAGTTATTTGTAAAAAATAATAAAGGCAGGATACAAATAAATAAAAATATTAATAATTAGCATTGTTTTTGTTAATTATAAATAAAATTAATTAATAAGCAATAATTATTCTTAATTATTCAAGTCACTGTCTTTATTTGGAAACTTTGGTTTTTAGAATCAAAAACGTGAACTGAACACAGATGTAAAAAGGACTACACAAATTTTAGGAGATTTGGCCACCTCAAATGAAAGGCCCAAAATTACTAGGCCAAGAAAAAAAAAGATTGTTGAAAGAATCCATTTGAATTTAATTTAACTTTTATTTCAAATTATATCGATTCAATTCAATCAGTTAATGTGTTTAATAATTTCCCCTTACAATTGGATTTTAGATCATAAATATCATTAGGAACTCTATGGTGGTCCCAAGTTATGCCACCCAACTTAAATCATAAAATAAAAAAAATCATGACTTAGAATCTTAATACATCATTTTATCACAGGTCAACAACTATGACTAAGTAACATAAGAACTAAAGTTTACCTTTCTACTTAAGCGATCAATGATAATCTGGTTAGATAGATATGTTAAATTCAGCATTGCCAGACTTAGCTTGAAATAGGTTACGGTCCCCTGAATAAATCAACAAAAAAAAGAATTTATTCACAAATAATTATAAAGTGGTTTCCATATCTCATAAAGTTAAGCAGTGTGATAAAAATATTCCTCTCCCATGAAATCCCAATTTCAACTGCAGCCTTTATTCAATTGTCTTGATATTTAAGAGAAAATGTTTAAAAAAGGGTCGCTATCTGAAAATACATGGAAAGGATTATTCAAATATCAGCACCCAAGAAAAGCAAAATTAATGCTCTTCTAGCCTCAAAGCTTCTATTGGATCAGAGGCCTAAGACTATTTATTTGCGCACATTCTATAAATACAAAATAATAAACAAAGTTTATTACCATATTAGTATTTCTGTCGTCAACAACATGAATGCTTATAACTTCGTCTTGCGTTTGGCTGATTATATAAGATGCTTCTTTAAATAAAGCCATATGATGCCCATCAAAGGTGATAAAGCTCAGATCAGAGAAGAAAGTGCATCGACCTATCAAACATAATGTGAACTATTAATTTAAAAAATTACAAAGACAGATGATCACTGGCAAATGAAAATTCACTGTTTTGTTAAATTAGATAAAAATATGTAACAAATAGAGTAAATAATTCTTGAAAAGCTGGCAAGTAATTTCCTAATAAATAGGTCTGTGCTGCAAAAGAATCCAAATATGTGTGCAGCTGATACCCAAGGCTTGAAAAGTAAGAAATTCTGCTATTTCCTATCTTAAAATATTATTTTGTCTCCATACCATATTTTACTTGGGATCAAAGTAAGTTGAATTCAGGGTTGCTTTTCTGAAATAAATGTCCAGCATTTATTTCCATTTCCCACAAAGATACCCATTTCACATTTCATGCTACTTCAGAAATTTCTACAATCTGTATCAAAATGTTAAGGAGCACCGATGGAAGAATTCAATGAAAAATATAACTTGCCTTCTTCTAAAAGAAATGTTCTCAGAACCGGAATTGGAGAATCTCAATCCAATTCATAATATTTGTTGTGTAAAATCTCTACATAATATACATTCTCTTCGATATCCAGTGAATTGTCCAAAAGAGGATTTGCAAGTTTTACCAGTATAAACCACTGTTTACCAGTATAATTTCAAATTTAAGCCCTCTTCATTGAGTTCTGTTTCATTATACATTGCACAGCTTTTGTGCAATATTATTTCTTTTTGTTATGCTACTGTTTTGTATGTAAGGCAGGAATAATTCCTACCATCTGTTCCTTCCATACCTGTTCTGAAGTTCAAGGTTTCACTGGCTTTATGCAGTTTAAAAATAAACATTATATGACTAATAACTCACATGCACATTCCCATTTGGGGCAGCATTTGTCGCCATTAATCTGAACAGCAAATCCGAGAAATCCACAGCTGGTTTGTGTTGCACTGTATGGGCAGTACTGTGATTGGTTAACTTGAATTAATTGTCCATCTAAGCAAATATGTTTTATGCAGTCATTTTCTGTGACAGGCTAAGGCATATTTAGAAAAGATTGGTTACAACTCTGAACAAAACAAAAACAATGAGAAAATATTTTTTCAAGAAATCAAAGTAGTAGAACACAGGAGCCCAAGTATCCAATATCCCTTAAGTGTTCAGGAACTTTTTTTTGGAATTAAGGCTGAATTCTGAAAGAGCAGCCTTGAAAAGTGTTCAGTCTTTAATTCAACATTAATAGTATGCAGATCATAAAAATGACAAGATTACAAAGTGAAGCTAGTTGTTAAAATAAAATAAAAATTAATAGCACATACATAAACATTTTCCCCAAATGATCATACTACGTAGTTTAAAAGCTCAGAATATGTTCTTAAGCTTCTTCATCAATAATATTTAACCCGTGAGCAGAATTATCAAAAAACAAACACATTTGTTTGTTTGTTTAGCTTGGATGCTACCTGGCTTTCAACAGCTCTGGACAGCTACATTTATAGCTAATAATACATGTAAGAGCCTATATTTTAATATACATCATACATCCATGATCTCTGAGTTAAAACACACACAGCCCCCTCCCTTCCTAGGGTTGGAGAAAGATCCAATTACTTATGTTACTCACTATACATGTTGGCTGAGTTGCTATCTCTCCAGGTGGTATGAAAGCTGGTGCTGAAGCACCGGACATGGTAGTAAAATTTGCAGTGTATATTGTGCGAGAATCATATACTGATTTGGTTGATGAATAGGTAGGAACTGCTGTAGCTTTTGTAGCATTTGGATGAATTGTTAGTATTGGCAAAGAGCTTGTTGGTGCTATTGTTGCCTCCTTCACAGATGGGGACTTGGATACCACAGTTTCATTAGTAGAACTAAGTGGAGCAGGGAACGTTGTTGAATGTTTGCTAATTGAAGGTGACAGAGTAAGCTTTGTAGCCAATATTTCTCCATCAGTTTCTAGTATTTTGGAAGGTCTGCTCTTTGTTTCTGAAATATCAGGAAGCGCTGAAAATAAAGACGTGATAGATTCTTTTGTTCCTGCTGTTTTTTCTAACGTTTTTGTGACACTCTTAGTTGTGAGACCACTTAGTCCTATGGGTGCTGAGCTAGAAGAAATAGCAGAAAGTGGCGTTTGCTTAGACAAAGTTAATGTCTTCTCCGTAGCATCCGTCTTCACAAATGTGAAAGCTGTTGATACAGGTGTTACAAATACCCTTTCTTGTGAATCTGTTTGGCTCACAACTGAAGTTTCTGGTGCTTCCAATATAAACAGTGAAGGCGATGTTGATTTTGATACATGAAACAAAGTGGTGGATTCTGCAGATAACCGAGCAGGACTTAATGCTTGCTTTGTGGTGGGTAAATGAGGCCTTAACTTTTCAGTAGAAAAGGACTCTATTATTTGCTGGGTTGTTTCTTTATCACTTACAAGTGGGATTTTGGGTGAAAATAAAGAAGTATGTGAAGCAACTGAAGGGGTAACAAACGAATGTGAGGTGCTTTGGAAGACAGAAGGCACTGCTATTTTGACTGGCTCTGTTGTACTTAAAGTACTTTGGGGATAAATACCAGTTTGCTCAACTGGAAACTGATATGCTATAGAAGTTCCTTTTGTGGTTAAATAAGCTTTAGAGGCCAGCAAAGAATCATGCTTCCCTGGGGTTTGTGTTATCAAATATGGAAGAACAGATTTGTCTTTTACTTGGGTAGAAATGCTTTCTGTTGCAGAAGAATAAACAGAGGAGGTGGCAAACTTGGAAGTTACAGATGACTTTGTTGTCTCAACTGATGGTTTTGCAGTGGTTGGTACTTCAGTTATCTTTTGTGTTGAAGTAAACAAAGATGTTTTGTTCACTAGAGAGATTATAGGAGGAAATGTTGTTACAGAAAGGGTAGCTGGAGAAAACAAGGTTGATATGTCTTTGATTGATGCTACTTCAGTTGGTGACCTGCTGCTAAGTTTAGTATATGGAGATAAAGTAACCCTAGATTCTTTTACTGTCAATTCTGGAGTTGAACTTAAAGCTATTGTGCTTGGTGGTACTGTCCTGTAGGTGGTCTCTGAAGTAACCGGATGAATAGCTGCAGCCACAGGAACCTGAATTTCAGGTGATGAAGGAACAAGGGCAGTGTCTATCTTTGACGTTATAACTGTAGAAAAGGACATTGGAAGGTGAGAAATAGATGGTTTACTTGTGTATAACTTGCTAGTTTTTTCCAATTCTTTTTTACTAAGATATTCTGTTGCTTTTTCCGTATCAGTAGCAGCATGCTGAATAAATGGATATTCAGTTGTTCCAACTGATTCTACCTTTTTAGTGACCAATGGACCTGGGATAACTGTGGCTATGACTTCTGTTATAAATGCAGATTCTGTTTTTGATTTTGTTACACCACCAGAATCTGGAACGCTTGTCCTTGTCGTTTTCAGGAGCAAAGGTATTTTGTGTTCTGTAGATATTTTCTGGGAGATTGGAATTGATGATTCGGATGAAGTTGAGGATTTAGAGGTTACTATTGTAGACAAAGGTGTAGCTCTGTAAGATGAAGCAGTTGCAGGCTTTGTAATGCTTGGCACTATAAATAGTGGCTGCTCCGTTTGTATATATTTTTTGGAAACTATTGTAGTAGAAGATAAATCAGTTTTTCTGGGAAGTTTAGAAGTAAAAATTTGAGGTTTTGAGAATATAGGTGTATACAAAGAAAAATATGAACTTGTTTGATATGTAACATTTAATGTTTCTGGCACTTCCTTCTTAGTAGTAGAAACTAAAACACTTGGATATGTCACGAACATGTGGGGAAGCTGTGTTGGTACTGCAGTTATTGGAATAATAGTACTTTTAAGCTGTTCTTTGATTAAAGCAACAGTTGTCTTTGATGTTTCTGAAGAACCTGGCTCTAGAACTGGTTTTGCAGCTACTAAAGTAGTAAATAAAGGAGCAAATGAAGTTTCAGTAACATTGGTGATTGTTGGAGTTGATTGGGTTACTCCTGACTTACTGCTGCCTGGAGTTGTTTGCCTTGATGTTGGCAAAGGGGAAGATTTTTCCGAAGATGTCAATGTCGATTTGGTAAAAAATTGACTTGTATGCTCCGGTTTTGTTGCTATTATAGATGAAGTTTGGCTTTCTGTAATGTTCTGAAGCTTTCTTTCTATGTCCTCTGTAAGGAAACTCTGAGCACTTATTACTTTTATTTGTGAAACTAATCTAGATGTGTATAATGATTTGTCTTCTGTAGCAATTGATGGAGTCGCAATGGAAGTTGGAGTAGCTGTTAATTTACTCTCTGCTTCAGTAATTGTAGATGTTGAGGGGACTGAAAAGCTTGTCATACTGCTTGTCTGCAAAGTGTCAATAACTACATCAGTTGCTGAAGGAGGAACTACAGATATGGGGCTAAATTCAGTTAGCAGGTGTGAAAATCCAGCCAATGTACTTGTATCAAAAGTTGATTGAACTGAAAGAGCTGATGTATCTAAAGTAATATTTGGCAATGAAAATGTTGAAAGTTTAGCTTTTTCAATGGTTGAACTGAATTGCTGCTTGGATGCAGGTGTTGTTTCTCTAAGTTTTGATGCTGGTGTCACAGAAAAAGCTATTTCTTTACTCAGAACTGCTGCGGAAGATTGAAGAGCCCCAAACACTGTATGTGTCTTTAAAGTGGATGGTAGAATTTGAACTTCAGTTGTTGGTTCAATGCCTAAAACAAGATAAAAACAGATGACATACATGAGACATGTTTAGTGCCATACTACACAGAATTGAATTCAGCAGAATTAAAAGTGTGGTGGAATAGCACAGTTTTAATATACTGTTATTAATTTCTAATATACCTGTTCAGAAAGAAAATTTTAAAAGATTAAATTTTAACATTTCAAAACATGTTTTGACTTCAAAAATATAATTTGATTAATCCATTACTGGGCACATTTATAATTTCTTATCTTTTCAGTGTCTGATTGTCAAAACCTTTTTTTCCTTAGCAGATGTAAATCCAAATGTAGCTGTTCCATATATATCTATTCTAAAATTCTTTACGTGGGGAGAAACGTCAGGGAATCAGCATTCTCACAAAATAAGGACTTAGATTTAAGGTCCTTGGACATGGAAGTGACTTGAAGATGTTACCTTAACCTACTTGAGTATACTTTCTTAAAAGAACAAAGTGTATGTTTTTTTAAGAAAACACCTTGTCTATATTCCTCCAGATGCTGCAATGGAATTCACAGACCTGTTCACTTCAGTTAGTATAATAGGGAAACTGCAACAATCAAGTAGTAATTGTGAGGGATCTTCATTTCATCAAGATGTTGAACCTTTGCACAAGATATTGTTCCAACACTGAAAATTTTTAAGAGATTGGACAACCATTTGTGTGAAATGGTATAAGGTTTCCTGACTGAGCAGGGGGTTGGATTAGAAGACCTCCAAAGTCCCTTCCAACTCTGTTATTCTGTTATATTGGGAAGACGCAACTTTATAACTAAGCTGGATTACTTTCCTAAATTTAAGCCTGAAATAACAGCTTTTAAACACTATCATTTTGAATCAATATTACTTAATACGTACAGTCTTCAAAATAAACACATCTTTGAGTGAGTTCATCCAGCACCATATTCAAGGGACACATAGGAACACATCCTTCCACTCTAAAACAAGATTAATAATAATTAATTTTTTCATACAGCAAAATGTCTCATTGAAACAAGTACTGAATAATGTACCAATAAAGGAGCTCAGGGTTGAAATGATGGGTCCCTGATACTCTCTGAACTTGCTTGCTTTTTGCAGATGTTTCATTACCCAAACATCATCAGTGTTAGTAAGGAGGATGTGCTGTCAGTTTCTATTCTGGTGTCTTGCCTGTCAGAGTTGTTGTGGGTGGTCTTTGGTCAGGCTGTTTACTGTTGGCTCTTTGGCAGTTTCTTGATTGGGGTATTGTTTACCTGATTGTTGGTCTGAAGTTAACCTTGGAGTTAATCTATGCTGATCTGGGTGCTGATTGCTGGTGGAGAGGTACTTGGGTCTCTTGGTTCCCTTTTGGGCTGGTTGCATAATCTATAGATGTTGTTAATGTCCATGTGTCTATTGATGGCTAATTTGTCAGAGTGACAGGCTTCTAGAAATTCCCTGGCATTTTTGGACTTGGCCTAGTCTAGGACTGTCACATTTTCCCAACTGAAACTAAATCTGTCTATATGTTGTGAAATTAAAGAATTTTCATCATGTCTTCTGACTGCTAGTTGGTGTTTATGAATGCCTTCTGCCAGTCTTCTGCCTGTTTGTCCTACATAGTTGAAGCAAATTTTTAGCAGGTCATTTTAAATCCACATGAAGGAAGACCATTACAAGCAAATTATTCATACAGGCTCTTACCAGAGCATAATTCTCCCTAGGATCAGAAAAAAGCTAAAGAGGTTACCAAATGGATGAGGCGGAACTTAAGACTTTTAGAATGATTTATTGACTCTTAGAAAATTCCAAAAGTCTACTCCAGCAGGTTCCCTGTGTATGCATCTCCATGCCAAATTCTCTAAAGCTCATTCCAGTGCTCTGCCCTTGGCATACTTAAACAACAGCTTCTGCAAAGTTCCCATTCCACAGAGGTTCTGCCTTTCTTTTGTTTGTTGTAATGAACTTACAACAGTTCATTGTAGTACCAGTATATTATGCCTATCTTAATCAAAGTTGCCACAGGACTGAAACAAGTGACTTATGACCTTTTTCCACACTTTCAACCACGGTAGCATCTCTAAGGTCACATGATCAAAATCAGATGCTTGGCAACTGACTCACATTTATCACGGTTGCAGTGTCCTGAGATCATGTGATCAGTCTTTGCAACCTACTGACAAGCAAAGTCAGTGGGGAAGCCAGATTCACTTAACAACAGTGATATTATGTTAACAACTGCAGCGATTCACTTAAGAACTGTGGCATGAAAAGTCATCGAATGGGGCAAAATTCACTTAACAAATGTTTCACATAGCAACAGAAATTTTGGGCTTAATTGTGGTCATAAGTCAAGGACTACCTGTAGCCTGGTCTAAGATCATACTAAAGACAGAGGAGAATATTACGGTATCTATGAAAGTTTTAAGAGCTACACAGCCTTAACAATAAGATAGTCCTCAAGTATGTAGAAATGTTACATTTTTCACAGAGCCTTTATTTTGCTCTAAACTGATGGGCAATGTATCATTTCCCTTTTAGAGAGAGTGCTATTATTTAAATTATAAAAATACTTACTTTGGAACAGTCTGACAATGTTTTGACAAAGGATCTCTGCATGTCTTGAAACAAGGACTTGAACAAGCATCATAGCGCCATTCACAGGTTGAACGGGATAAAAATTTAAATTTGCTATCTACAAATAAAAATTTATCTGTTATGAATTTCTGAAATCAATCAGATTTGAGAGAAGACAAATGTTGGAAATATATGGCAGGAACCTATTTGTAGTCCCCAAACGCCACCTCCACCCCCAAAATGGAAAGAAATGTAGGTGGCAATTCACACAGTTTTTCTGTGACAGGTTCAAATAACCCTAAACTTCCATGTATGTCCTTATATTGCATTTTACTCAGGAGTTACATCTCTGGGTGAGCCAATATGGAGTTCCTTTATGTTTGTCTCAGTTGGAAGGAATGTTTTCGTATTAGAAATGCAGCAACAATATCTATTTATAGTTTATAGCAATCCCAACTGAATTTCAAGTACCTGTGAAAGAATCCTATTTCTCAACATGTGTAAATCAAGAAGATGAAAAGGGTTAAGAACTAGAATGGATCAGACCCAACCATTCTGCATACACTATATATAGCTAACCAGCTTCCTGTGAGAAAGTATTTACATATAGGAATGCAATAGCACTTTTTTGCTCATGCCCCACAGGAAACATTATTTGGTCATAACTATATTGCAGACAGTATGTAGTGATAATAACTAACCAGTATTGACAGTATTATAGTCCATTAATCTATGTAATGCCTCTTTGAGTATGTTCCATCACTACCTCTTGCAAAAGTGATTCCCACACTTTAATAACACAAATATAAAGAATTTCTTCTGATGTGCTATATCTACATCACTATCGAAATAATAAAGCAACAAAATTGGAGTATAGACAGCAGTTCAATAAATGCGAAAAAGGATCTTCTCCAAAACTCTCATCCAGGTGCTTTTTGTTTTTTTGTTTTTCATTTAGAATAGTTATCAAGTTGCAATAAACAGCCCAAACAATTTCAACAGAATATTCTTAATACAACAGTTGAAGATGATAAATTTTCATCCAGAACATCTGAGGAAACCTGATACAGGAGCTTACCACAGTGAATTTTTATTTTTTTATTACTTGTGCACAAAATAAATACCGGTAGATGGGGAGAGAAATATCTATACTAACAAATTCAGTTATATATGTTACAAACTGGAGGTAGTAATTTAAATAGTTATAGCAAACTCATTATCTTATTACTGCTATCAGTTATACTAAAAATATTCTGATAAATATATCATGACTACATGTGAACTACATGTACAAGATACACATATATGTATTAAAATATACACATTCATCATGGTTATTTTTATTGATCCGTTGTTTTTTTTTATGAAAACCGAATCTTCCCATGATTTTCAAAAAATGTTGATCTCTATCAAAGGTTCTTTGGTAGTTTTTTGATAAGTTTCAGAACACACGAACAAATTTGTGGAGACCTTTATTTGAGAAGGAAGTTTGAACAATCTATTATCCTACTCACAATATTTATGTTCCGGAACAGCAGTTCTCACTTGGAAAGGTTCTGATCTAATATGCAATTTATGATAATCAGCAGGAAATTTAATCTGTCTTTCCCTCTGCACTCTACAACTGGTGTAACATTTCCATTAACAAATGCAGCTATATTTTTAGATCATGTAATTAGCCTGCATCAGAAGGCTGCACCAGCCTTCCGAAATAACACTGGAGAAAGATTCAAGCACAAGGTTTCTTTGCTTATAAAACTCTGAAACCCAAATCCACAGATGTGGAGATTAATGAAATGCCTTATGATTATATGATACGACCTTACTTGCTGAGGTAAATTGTTTTAGTTTTCCACTGACATGGATAGGATTCTTTTCCATGACTAGAAAGCAAAAGCTTCTCCCTTTAAAAAAACAGACACCATTTTCTACATATGAATACTAGAGAAGGGGACCATTAAACTTTGCAATTCCTCCTTTCCCTCTTAAAATAAAAGAAGCATGACAATTGTGCATGGTCCAAATAATGTCCCAAATTTATAAAAATTCTTATCTTTAATTTTTTTTTGTTCCATTCAGTTATGTCCAATTCTCAGACTGCCGGGACAAGTCCCTGCAGTTTTCTTGCCAAAGTTTTTCAGAAATGGTTTGCCAGTGCTTCCTTCCTAGGGCTGAGAGAAAGTGTCCCAAAAGTAAGGGTCTCAGTAGCGCTACTACTAACTTTTTAATTCAATAGTTTTTGATAACAAGGAAAGCATATAGTTCATTCTATTATAAAAGTCACTCTATCTGTGACCATACAACTCACCTAAATAAAACCTCATTTTTTGTTTCATTTTTATGTTTGATTAAAAAGCACATATTGGAAGCTTTTGAAGAAAGTATTAAGAGCATGTTCTCTGGGAATTTGGGAAGATACTGTGTTTCTCCAAAAATAAGACCTGGGTTGTTGTTGTTTTTGCTGCCAAAAGAAGCACTTATTTTTGGGGAGTGTCTTTTCTACTCACCTTGCAGCGGAAAAACAGTCAGCCCCAGCCAGCCAGCCCACTTCTGTGGCCGAAGGAAATGCCTCTGCAGCTGAGAATGGAGCTCTGGTCTGCATTTTGCTGTCAGAGGCCTTTCCGGAAGGCCTCTGCAGCTGAGAACCGAGCTATAGATTCAATCTGTAGCTCAGTTCTCGGCTGCAGAGGCCTTCCAGAAAGACCATGGCGAAATGCAGGCCAGAGGCACTACAGAAGAAGTGGGCTGGCAAAGAGAGGCAGGTGTTAATTCATGGGAGGCCTGGCTGCAATGGTAAGTGGGTGCGGGGCATGTGGGGCAGCTCCACCCCCCACCCTCATCCTATCTTGATTTTTAGGCACGTGCCTCGCCCCAAAACTAGGGCTTATTTTAGGTAGGGCTTATATTAGGCCCACCTCCAAAAATCAAACGGGTTTATTTTCAGGGTAGGTCTTACTTTCAGGAAAACACAATATAACTTCAATAGCTTTAGAAATATTGTGGGTAAATTGCCTCTTTCGAATTTTGGTAGAAATCATTTTAATCAGTTGAAGAACTCTGAAATTCATGAGACTGTAGCATTTAATATGAATATGTCTTCTTTCAAAGTATGCTTGGCTAAAGGGTAGATAACTTGTCTTAAACATTTTTAAAAGTGTTCATTGCCTCCTCTTCTCTGAATGATTACTAATCTCTCTCTAATTTTTGCAGATGGGGAGGCATTCAGAATGAATGCTTGGAGGTCTCGAAAGTTGCAAATTACCTTGAATTAATTCAGTCAAATGTCTAAAGTGGTTTGGGAACTGATAAAACTGCAATGACTGAGATTGATTTTCTATCAGCAAATAGAAAGTACTACTTCAATTGTCAGTATTTCTCAACATTGGCAATTTTAAAAGAGAGTGAATTCTGGGAATTAAAGTCCACCTATTTTAAAGTTATCAAGGTTGAGAAACATTGTAAATTTAACTTACCAGCACGATTTCTCTTCCCTTTTGTTTCCTCTCACTTGCATGTCCTACAGCTTCCCCAGGTCTCTCTGGGGAGTTTTTAATCTCTTCAAAAAATAACTGAACGAGGATGCTGGGGAACAGGAATCATACTATTTTTTTTTTGAAAAGTGGAAAGTGTTCTCTTCATTTGCATTTACTTTAAATATGTTGCATCAAAAACATCTCAGAAGCAGTAGAATACAGCTTCCAAGATCTGCAAGTAGGCACCACACACTGCCCAGAGGCTATCATACAAGGACAAATTATGCATTATAAAGGTCACTTGGAGGTGGGAAATATTTCCAATATAATCTACCAGATCCCCTACAAGGATTGCTCATGTGACTATGTAGGACAGGCAGGGAGGAAGCTAACCACCAGATTGTCAGAATACAAGCGAGCGGTCAGATGAGGAGACCCGAACTCATTGGTAGCCTCACACTGCAATGAACATGCATTAAATTTTGCAGCTATTAAGATTGTTGGATGAGCAGGCACAAAAACAGCCTGGAAAACAGGCCCCTCATCAGTCAACAGGAGTGCTGATTTACCACCAGCTTATTAAGTACTTAGGAGGCGAGGGCTAGGCAGCACAAGAAAACCACGGCCAACAACTTAATAGCCAGCCATCACCCCAATCAACAACTAAAAAGCCACACACAACAGGCATCATATAAATACCACACGCAGAATAGCCCAAAACGCATAACTCCAAAAGCTCAGAAGACTAAACCTCTGGTTCCGATAACTGTTGAATCCTGCAATGTTATCCTGGGACATGTACAGTATATTCACCTTCATTCCTCTCCTTATAATTCTATTTAATTTTACCCTGTAGAAAAATTCACATTAAATGAAACTTATTGTATTATTCTGTTGTCTTGCTATTTATTTATATCACAACTGAGTATAGTGTAGTAAATCAATTAATAAATGTTGATCATGTTAGAGGTTAATTTTATAATGACTGGCACACACACGTACCCAGAGAGAGATTCTAGGTTGAAATCAGTGTTGATGAAAAAGGTTTTCAGAAATTTCTTTATCCACACATAAAGGAATTTCTTGCATATAGCTTGTATGCAAGTGAATCTGTGATTCTAAGACAAAAGCAACTGATTTTTGGCCCTCCATATATGCTGAGTAAAAGTGCCAGCATTTATCACTGGTAATCAAGTTGACTACAGTTGTTAAAACTTCAGTAACCTCTGGATAGCCATCAGTTATCAATCCTGTAACGAATAAGCACTTCAGTACCTAAATGATACTGGCCTCCTCTCCATGAAAGTTTTTATAGCTTTCACTTTCTTAATACAGGGGTTTTATATAAAGTGTAGCAAAACCATATGAAAATACAATCAGTGTGTTCATATTCAATTACTTACCTACAAGTTTAAAAAGTGTGGAGAGTCGGAATGCCTCAGAATGATGATATTTAACAACAGTCACAGAGGAAGCTGAAATGTAGATGAATAATCCTGGTATGGCAAATGATTCAAAAGAACTATATCCTGAGAACCATGTGTTTTTGTGGATGGCAAATGTTGATCTGTTCTGAAAACGCTCATTTCTTTCCCACTTGGAAAGAACAAGGGTATTATTAGAAGCTAAATAAAGAAAATAATTTGGTCTGTCAGCTGCTTCCAGTGAAACCAGGTGTGGGTCTGAAAAAAAAAACAATGAAGAAATATGATGAAATGGCCAAGGGTAGTTTTTAGTGATTAGCTTCTAATACCTAGGTTATATGTCAATTATAATTCCATTATTAGGTGACTGCTGACACTTATTAAAATGTTGCATGGTGATATCTACATCCAAATCTGGGTGAACAACCAAGGTCAGCATTCTGCTGTGGTGTAATTTAGCCCCTTTGCTATTTAATTTTAGATGTGGTGGCAAAAGTGACAAAACTGAAACATCCCTGCTAAGCTTGATTGATAGACCTGATGTTTTATTTTTATGTGCAGATGATACAGCCATTACCTCAATTTCACCTATAGCACTGAGGAGACCATTAATCAACTGTAATCATTAATCACACAGACTTGGCTATTACCTATCAATTACAAAAAATATAATCTTTTCAAAGAGTCCCCCCTAGATAATAACATAAATGGCAAATTATTGGGCATGTTATTAAACAGGTTAAGATCTTTAAATATCTCAGAAATGTTTTCCACTTAAAGAGTCCAAATTCTGTTATTAAAAGACAAGGTAGCAAGGAATATAGTTCTCAGCTTAATGTTGTTCTATAGAAAAGGTGGTAATTATATACCAGGTGAACTAAAAATATTTGAGGCCAAAGGAGTATCATAGCTATCTTGTGACATATTTTCAAATATATGTCTCTAAGGTCAGAGTGGCCATTTGAGGCTATTTAATCATGATTTCTAAGGGGCTTATTTCTGAGTCCATGATGCATCCAAACAGCCTTTCAGCTGAGACTAGTATGACATCAGTTGAAACTCAAATGCAAACAGCATGTATTAAGCTATTGACTTAAATTAATTTTCAACTGTAAAAGAAACTCCATTATTCCTGGTGGAAATTAAGGTATTGTGGGATTTTAAATTAATGTGGTGATCTCAATAGAGTTTGACTGGCCAGATTATTCTTTAAATAACGTGCCAGATATTCTGAGCAGGAGAATAATTTCAGTTAGACGCCACCTTGCTTGATCTCAATCCCATTATTTGTTTCTTTAAGATTGCATTCCAGAATACTAGAATAACTTTTACATTGGCAAGTTGATTGTCATCCAGTCTAATATCTAGAGGGCAGTTTTTGCAGCAATTCTAAAGAATGCTGCTTCTGTCTCTGTGGAAGGGTGAGATCAAAACTGAGAATGATGTACTATATCATTGGACTCAGTCTTTTATAGAGGTATTTGGGGTATATTTCCCAATGCAACATGATATTTTGGCAGGACTAAAGATGTCCTATTAGTTGATCATGAGGTGATTTCAGGTCATGTAACCATATTCTGTATACTGTCTGTGATGGAACTTAAACAACTTTTTTCAGTTGGGAAAAGGCCAGTAATGTCTTACCTAAATAATGTTATTAATACAGTTGTTATTAATACAGTTGTAAATAATTGTTATTTTGATGTATTATCAGCTATATTATGTTTTGATTTTGATGTACCTGTTTTATTATGAAATTGTTCTAGTCTGTTTCTGCAATAATAAACTATTTAAGCTAATTTGACTGTTATTTTGCTAAAGTACCAGATTCTGTCAAGCTCAACTTAATCCAAAACTGTACTTATAATATTGCTACTCTTTCAATTCAGGAATTTCTGAAAATACAGAATGAAGAAATTTGAAACAAAGAAAATGACATTTAACAAAATTACACACTTTCTAAGACGCTAAACTTTCCATTCTCTCAACCAATGCATTATTCAAATAACTAAAATGTAAAAATGCTTTTTAAAACTGATTATACTGATTTCCAGTAGATGGAAAGTAATTAAAAAGCATTTAAAGTAATGCTTATTAAAAGGGTGATAGAATTCTGATCCAATCGAACATCTTTTGCCCCAAATATTATTTCAGAGTACACTGCATAATTCTGCTTAACGTTATCATAAGATTACTATAAAATCAATGGTCCTCATCTATTAAACAGACCTTAAGGGATGTTATAATTCATTATCCTAGAACAGTATTTAATTTTCCAATATAAAATGTATTTAGTGTATGAAGAAAGAGAGAAGCAGCTAATACTTTAACTACTGAAAATGACAATTTGCTTATTGTAGCATAGGCAACCACTGCTTGCTGAATCATAAGAAAGGTTGGTGAATGTAAGGGCTTTGTATTTTCCAAATCAAAATTATGAAGTGAATGTTGAGATAGAATGTTAAACTTGAAAAGGAACAGATTACTTTCCAAAAGTGGATTTTCAAGAAAAAAATTCAATAACTGACAACTAAATCTTGAAACCATTATTAACTTCACAAACACTGAATTCAAACAATGTAGTTGAAAAGGTTTATGTGAAGACCTTAAACCAGGGGTCTTCAAACTTGGCCTTTTTATGACTTACGTCTGGACTTCAACTCTCAGAATTCCTCAGCCAGGCATGCTGGCTAAGGAATTCCGGGAGTTGAAGTCCACAAATCATAAAAGGGCCAAGTTTGAAGACCCCTGCCTTAAACTCTTTCATTGTCACTAGGCCATGCTGAGAGCAACACTCTAGTCTTTCCATATATGTGTGCTGTCAGAATCCATTTATATCACATTTCATAAATGTATAGGTAGAACAATGTGCTTATTCTGGGGATTCTGCCATCTCTCCGAAGGAGGGGGGGGAGGATAGACTTTAGGCGATCTTCAAACAACAGGGAACATTTGAACTGGGGGAGGGAGGGGGAGAGACAGATCTGGATTGCATCTTCATTTACAACTAAAAAGAAAAGCAATAACCATAAAACCAAGGAGAGTTCCCTTTCCCATGGAAGGGACTGACACCTAAGCAAATGATGAGAGCCTGACCAAATGGATGAGGGGAGGGGCTGAAATGGGAATGCTTTATATAGGATTGAAATGTAACTTTGTTAGATTCCGTCTTGTATTGCCACAATCGATTCCATCCTAGTAAACATTTTCCTTTTGGACTAAACTTGCATCCAAGAGTTCTTATTTCCTAAGATGTGGATTGAGGTGGGTCCTGACATGTGCTATATCAGGGAGAGATATTCCTTTTTCCTGATTTTCTATCAAAAATCAAAACATTTTCCAGAAATTGCATAGGAAAGCATATCTAGAAATAAATATTACTCATAAAAATATTCATTTAATGTTCATTTTAACTGGTGATGAGAAATAGACTACCTTTTATCATTATTCTATAGTAATATTCTTTTTTCCCAGATATTTTTCAGCAATATGCTTCCTTTCTATTTCCTTCTCAACTAACCATAAACTCAATTTGCTGCCAATTCACTATATTATATCCTCAGTTGACCTGTTTGTATTTCATTAGTTTTGCAGCTAACCAGCCGCTTTATAGATAAATGGGCATTTCTTCTATGACAAGAATCATGTTAAAACTTTAGAATGTAAGTATCACTGATTGTAATGCTTGCATTTATTTTCATTTCAAAAGGCAGAGAGGCAAAAATGGACAAAATGTACATTTTAGAAATGTGAAAATAAATGTACACAGCCAAGACATCCATCCAACTGAGTAATCCCAAGGAGCTGGCAAAATCCATATTTTAATGAAGAACACAATTAATGGCAATTATCTTTAAAAAGGTATTTTTCTACAGTTATAGCTTCTTACTTAACCATTATCTCAATTTGCTGCCAACCATTATAATATATCTTCAGCTGACCTGTATCTCATTAGTTTCATAGCTAGCAAGCTGCTGTTAATTTCCAGATTTCCTGTCCTGTATTAGGAATATTAAGTCTACTGTGTTTACAATGTTGTCAATCTGAAAACTAAGTGTCATGTTATTTATAAATCAGCAATTGCCTTGTAAAAATCTGCTGTCTAAATGGAGACCTTGGCAGATGATCATATAAAAAAAAACACTGAAGCTGATTAGGAAAATTTAGTGCTTCAGCTATAAAACTTTCTTAACTTCTGAAGTGGGGCAATCACTTTTGTTAATTTGGCTCTGAGAATATAAAAATTATTTTGCTGGCTCTGAACAAAATCAATCTACATAATTTCTACCAGCAATATTAACCAGTCAGGCGTCTCTGAGTGTTTATTAATACAATATGACCATTATATTATGCTCCTCTTATTTGTGAACCAGCATCTTGAATTTTTTTTTTAAAAAAACTGCTTCTGATATAAGTATTGGTGGTGTTTTTCAACCACCACAGCTTTAAGATGTACAGTATGGACTTAAATTCCCAGAATTCCCCAACCAGCATGCTAGTTGGAAAATTTGGGGAATTAAAATCCATGGATCTTAAAAGTTGCTGAGGCTGAGCACCAGAGATCTAAAGCAATTACTAGATTTACCATGTGCTTTGGGCTTATACAGTGGTGATGTTAGCATGAAGGTTAAAGCATCCCCCGAAGCTAAGTCATCTTCTCTTGCTGGGAAAACAGAACCATCCTGCAGTTTTCCTGCAATTATAGTTTTTCCATCCAAGTAGCTAACCAATTTGTAGGGACCTTTTCCCAGAACTGTCAGGAAAGAAAAAAAAACATTTTCTGATGAGTCTGTCCCAATGAATTTATCATGAATTTACTAGTCAGTTCTACAGCAGCAAAAAGAAAACACCATCATTAGCAAACATTCCCATTAATAAGCATTATGGTTCTTAGAGAAACACTGATTTAAAACTACAGAACTCTTGCAAACTTGATTTCATAAATGACCTGCCTGAACCTTATTTTCATCTGTCAAATTGAAAGATAATTATATTACACATTTATTAAAGTGGCTGAAAAGGGTAAAATTCAGTAAAGAATGAATGAAGAAAGAGAAAGTCAGCCTACTTAACCAAAATCAGCCAAAAAAGAACTATCTATCTACACTAAAGACATCTTCCAAATATTGGGAGTAGTAAGGAGTAAATCTGTACAGATATTCTTGACTTACAACAGTTTGTTAGTGACCATTCAAAGTTACAATGGCGCTGAAAAAAGTGACTTATGACCGTTTTTGATTTACAGCCATTGCAGCAGCCCCATGATCACACAATCAAAATTCAGTTGCTTGGCAATTGATTCATATTTATGAAGGTTGCAGTATTCCAGGGTCATGTGATCATCTTTTGTGACCTTCTGACAGGCAAAGTCAATGGGGAAGCCAGATTGTTACTAACTTAATAATTGCAGTGATTCACTTGGCAACTGTGGCAGGAAAAGTAATAAAATGGGGTAAAACTCACTTAACAAACATAAATTTGAGGTTCAATTCTTGTCATAAGTCAAGGACTATCTGTCTATGTTCCTCACCTGCTGGATTTACTTGTTTCCTCATATCAAGACCCCAAAGGAATGGTCTGAGATGACATATACTCCAAGCAGCATTTTGTGAGAGCTATCGTTAATTAGGATGTGGTAAAGAGATTATTTGGTTCTAATTATGAAAATGCTATGACACTAATTGCTTCCCTACTTTTATACTTCCCCATTGTACATCTTATGGCACACAGGCTGGGCATGCAGATTATTTTTAAGAATGTAACAGCAATATGGAAAAAGTATTTAAAAAACATTGTGGGGCACCCTCAACTATCACAAAAACCCAGAGGGTTCAATCTGGCAAATATCTGGACTCATATTTTTGAAATTAGGACCTTCTAAATATTGACTGAGCTTCTGTGATATAATGAAATGTTTGTAACTGCTTAGGAAGTAAATTGATAGATTTCAAGGCACTATATGCTATTAATAGATTAAAAATCTTCATAGCAAAACCAAAGATCCATGATGAATTAAATAGTTGCAATATACAGTGTTGCAATATAAAGCATTGGGCTAAGTCAAAAAAATCTTTTTTTCCTAATGAAAAACAAAAGAATGACTTTTAAACATGAACAGTTAAGCTAAACATAAAATATTTAGAGCATAAAATTACTAAGGAGAAGAAAAACTGCTATAGATTATTTCTACTGAGATACAGTATGCTTACTGTCTTCAACTTTTTATTTTCATATTCTCCTTGATTTTCTACCTGATTTTCTACACTTCTCAAAATAAAAGCTAACTGACCTAGGAATGTAACTAGGACTGAGATGCAAAGAATAATTCTGCGGATCAGCCTGCCTGACAAATTGTTAGATTATTTACCGTATTTCAACACTATAATGACACAGTTACACACATATATCTAAATAATAACATATTCCAATGCATTGCACAAAGTATTAGTAACATGGAAGGGGGCATAGGAAAAATACTTAGTTCCCACATTATTGCTTACCTTTATTGATATATTCACAATCATATGCTATAAAAAACAAAAGCAAACAATTAGAATATATGTATGCATACACAAATCATTTTGCTTTCATCTCCATTGAGAAGACAAATTAAAGCTGCCAGAAATGAATTAAACTTTTTTCTCTGACTGTAATAGGAAAATACTTATCCTTTTATGACCTCTAGTGGTATATTAATAAGTTTAGTTGTCCTTCCTATAACAAACAATATCACAGTTGTCTATGAACACAAATCACATTTGTATCAGAATAATCCAAATTTAAAATAGCAACCACAGACATTCTCCAAATACTTAAGTGCAGGATATCATTTTAACCCATCAATCAAGTACAAGTTGTAAGAATGAGAAAAAAGAGCTGTGCTCTCAGACTAAAGTTTGCTTGCAAGATATTATTCAAGTTATTGCTAAGTCTACAGTTTAACCTAACCGACATAAAAAAATCTTTACACATATTTCCTTACTTTCCTCACCTCACTTATATTTGATATATTTGAGAACAGAATTCCAGTTACAGTATAAATCAGAAATGGACAAATTGTCTGCAGTCTGTGGTTGCAATTTTGAATTTGTATTTATAAATAAGCCTACAGCAGGTGTGATAATGAAGCTTCCACAGTATATAAGAAACTTGGCCTCCCGTTAAAAGTTCTGATAATAGGATAGGATATCACTGATAATGTAATTAACTGAAAGATAAAAGTCACTGAGACATAGAACAGCACTTATCAGTAGCGATGGATGAACTACAATGACTGATCCTTTTGTATTATATTTAATATGCCTGATTCATAAAACTGCAGGAGTTTTAGCTGATTCTTAAATGCAAGAAAGGGAAATTATGCAATTAAAACCCAGCTGAATATGCATGGATGAAAAAGCAAAATCAAACTGATAGTATGGCTTTGCAAGGTTTGTAAATGTATTGATTATCATACTTACGACATAGTCTAGGAGATCTCCAGTCTACTGTTACTCCTTGTTGACAACACTGATGAGCATAGGCTGAAACACTTGTACAGAAACATTCACAATCCCCTCCCTGGTTACAACCACATGTGTCAATCAAACAGTTTGAATAAAACCAAGTGACATCAACCTGAAAAATGTAAACATTACTATAATAAATCATCCCCTACTTAAATACTGACTTATACATAAAGAACAAGCATCTGAAGCAAATTTTAGGGACATGTCTATGAAACATGTCAAGTAATATTTATTACTTATCTGTATTTGACATTACAGTCCAATCCTAAATTTTCTCCTGCTGGTGGGAACATTCTCTGAATTCCAATCCACAGATGCTCCAACTAAGGGAAGAAGATGCCCTTAGCCAGTTTCTCCTTCTCTTTGCAGCCACTTTCACCAAAGAAAATCTGCTTTTGGATACCAGGAAACTCTCAAAAAGGGGGAGAGGAGGAGATAAATGAGAAGGTTTAGTAATAACCATTTACTACTAAAAACTTCTCATTTATCTACTCCTCTCCCCCTTTCTGAGAGTTTCCTGGTATCCAAAAGCAGATTTTCTTTTGTGAAATTTGTTCTGTAAAATTTAAATGAATATTTAAATTTCTAGTTTATGTCCTATGCACAGATAAATTTTCTGACATTTATATTATTTAAATAGTGAAATGAGATAAATTACTGAGAAAAAATAACTTCTGTATTGACAAGAACATATGCCCGTATAAAGATAACTGACCTATTACAGACGATTATACAAAAACTTGGATTCAAAAGAAAAATGTGACATGTTGTATTTGTGGGCAGGCTCCTGCATCTTGGCAGAACACTTTAAAATAATTGTGTCTTTTCCTGGGCTTGCATGGCTGCTTTTGCAGCTGATGGCAGTCCAAGGGAAAAGACATGCTTCGTTTGAAGTGTTTCTCACATTTGCATCAGATTTGCTTTTCAAATCTGGAACTCTGCTCAGGCCTGTATTGATACACTACATTTACTAGAGGTTAAAACTGGTAGGTCAGTCATTCACATTTTTTTTCTTTTCATAGACTGGTTTGACTGGAAGCAAGAGAGATAGAAATGCATTAAATAAATGAAACGAATAAAACTTGAATAATGTCATTATACTTCCGCATGCAAGAAAGGCAAGTTTTTGACAGTTCAAAAAAGACATGTCACTCAGGAATTAACAGCTGGACAGACGTGGGAAAAGGCAATCTCTTGGAAGATCAAGTCCTAAGACATTTAGGGCTTTAAATATCTTTTTTTTATCTTCCATTCAATTGTGTCCAATTCTCAGAGACTGCCTGGACAAGTCCCTACAGTTTTCTTGGCAAGTTTTTCCAGAAGTAGTTTGCCTTTGCCTGTTTTCCAGAGCCAGAAGGTATGACAGACCCAAGGTCACCCTACTAGCTTTGTTCCTAAGGTAGGACTAGAACTCATAATCTCCCAGTTTCTAGTCTGATATTTTAACTACTATACAAAACTAGCTCTCTTTAAATATTAATGCTAGCATCTTAAACTGTCATCCAGTAAAACTGGCAACTTGTGCACTTCTTTCAGTTTAGGGGTCAAACATGATCCTTGTATATTACATCAATTAGAAACTTAACTAACACATTTTATATTTGTAATTCTTGCATATTTGTCTAAGGTAGGCACATCGCACTAATCAAAACAGGATGCAGCCAAGGCAGCAAATCCAGCCTGTTCAATAATGTAGCTACCATACCACAGCTATTTGTGAGTCCAGGGACAATGAAATATCAAGAAACATTCACTTCAAGAATGACATTTCCTCTTCCTGGGGAGTGCAACCCCAACAAAAATAGGGTTAATTTTCATCATTAAGTTCTGTTTCTCATTATCACCAGAAACTCCACCTTGTCTGCATTTAATCTCCTCTTGATCTCTATCCTCCAGCCTATTATTGAAAGAAGTTACATAATTTGCTTTTTTGGAATTGGATGGTTAGGAGAAACAGAGCTCCAACTCGTGTTCCCCTTATGATCTCCAGATGCCCTCCCCACAGTGATTTCATATGGTTGAACAGCATGATGAATAAGATGTAACCCTGTGGGATACCAACTATTAATGTTTTGGGTTTCAAACAGCAGTGTTCCAGGACCAACTTCTGGACCACCAGGATACATCTTGCTTTTAAATGCTACACCCTTAACTTTTTTCTGTATTGTTACTCACCACTGGATGGCATGACTCAAATACTTCACTTAATAGTATTCCACATTCTTTCTTTGCAAATGCTTCTCTGAGTGGGTTTAAAATGCAGGGATGCCGCAAATCGGAGCTGTCAACACACTGAATCCAAAAACAAAAAAAATAAAAGAAGGACCATCAACTGGTATTCTCTGAGATAGACTATATGTAAGGTACACTTGAAAGATTGAGGGCAATAGAAGAAGGGGACGACAGAGAATGAGGTGGCTAGATGGAGTCACTGAAGCAGTAGGCGTGAGCTTAAATGGACTCCAGAAGATGGTAGAGGACAGGAAGGCCTGGGGGAATGTTGCCCATGGGGTCGCAATGGGTCGGACACGACTTTGCAACTAACAACAACAAAGGTACACTTCTTAGGAGGAAGACACAGACTCCTACATAACTGCATATTGAATCTGATACTGAATCTCAGAAAAACAGTTTGAGCTGAGTAAAAGCAGATACTTTGACTACTTGCAGCATGGAAATATTAAATCCCTAACAACCACCAAAACATGATGTATATTGGTATATTGCCATACCTTTTGTTTTTGTTAAAGCAACATGTTGGGGAAAAGTTGGTATGTGGGGTCATGAAAAATGTGTCATATTTTAATTTTCTGTGGAAATGTGATTTTTTTTTGGGTATAATTCTATTTCTTAAGATTATCATGAAAAGCATGAAAAAATAAGTGGTGTGATCTCATACAAAAAAAATTCCTTTACAGGTAGTGCCAAAAATCTATAATACATACTAGCAAAAGAATGTTGGCAATTTGAAAAGCTAATTTACATGCATAACCAGCATGTAAAATTCCCTTTCTGGGCAAGCCATATTATATAAAACACTGAAACAGAGGAAAAATAGCATGCCAAACAAATTAAAGGAATGATGTGAGAAAAGGAAACCTAGCTAAAAATATATCTTAAGCATGACTAGCCTTCTGAAAATGTCCCATGAAGTCAAAATCCCATGATTATATTAAGATTTAAATGAAAAAAAATTACAAAGCTGCAACAGTGTAAAGAGCACTAATTTACTTTCAGAAGAATAGTCATTAATCCCAAATTTAGCAACGTTTACACCAGCAACATTTGCATGCCTATTCCAACCTTCTACATCTGTGAATAAATGTGCAAATGTTCACTCTGCCTCTTGTTTTCACCCTCCTCGTCAATGGAAGAATAATTTCTGCTGCCAAGTGACTTCTCTGTCTGTGTAGTTTGCAAGGACTCTGCAATGTACAGAATCTTTGAAAAATCAGGATGTTATATCATATGGAAAACACGGTTCACAGGTAATGACTTCTTACTTCAAAAGTTCCTAAGCATCATCAGAGCATTCATCTTCTTTCTCTTTGCATTCCCTCCAAGTATTTGTACTGATAGAAATTCAGCTCCTATCCACTACTAAAAATCAATAAATACTGTTGGTGCTTAATTTTAGGCAATAAAGAACAATATATCATCCTCCAACACTTTACCTCAATAGCTGCCCAACTGCTCCCAAATTCTTGTGCATTTGTTAACTCAAAATTTTCTGGAGTTCTCATTTCATTTATTGTTTTGGAGTCAAAATTTCCACATAATCCGGTCAGCTCACCCTAGATATGAGATAAAATTAATAACTTAATTACAGACACTTATAACCCTAAATCTGATACATTTATTTTCCACACTAATAA
Source organism: Vipera berus (assembly GCF_964194415.1). NCBI lineage: Eukaryota > Metazoa > Chordata > Lepidosauria > Squamata > Viperidae > Vipera > Vipera berus. The sequence goes on along the minus strand of NC_138202.1, from coordinate 104,552,630 downwards.
TATACAAGCTAGCCTTCTGTTTGGCTTAACAGCTGGCTGGGAGGCTTTGGGCCAGTAAGTCTCTCTCAGTTCAAGGATGGTTGTTGTGGGGAAAACAGGCAGGAGTATTATTTATTTATTCAATTTATATGGCCATCCATGTCAAACACATGACTCTGGGTGGCAAACAATCATAAAATCAATTAAAACATAATAGAAAATAAATACATACAGCAGCTGAAAATATTATCCACAGATCTTAACATAAGCAGGAAACAGCACCCTTAACACAAATGGGACCCCAGGCCAGGCACATAGCCAGGTCTTCAAGGCCTTATGAAAGGCCAGCAGGATCCTAACCTCTGGAGGGAGGATGTTGCTGCAGAAAAGACATGCCTCCTGGTCCCTATTAGGCAATATTTCTTGGCTGACAGGACTCAGAGTTTGACCATCCTATTGAACTGGGTAACCTGGTCCCAAGCTATGAAGTTCAGCCAGTATTTTGAAACAGACCAATGCAACTCACAAAGCAGTGGTGTTACATGTATTGAATACCCAACATCAGTTACTGTCCATACAACTGCATTCTGCACCAATTGAAGCTTCCGAATGCTCTTCAAGGGCAGCCCCATGTATAGCATGATCCAGTATTCCAGATAGGAGGTAACAAGGGCATGAGTGACAGGAAGTAGAGTTTCCCAGTTGAAGAATCGGTGCAACTGGCACACAACCCAAATTCTATTGCACAACCAATAGACTCACAATCTGCATGCAGCCTCCCCAGTCAGCCCCTTTTCGCCCTAAGCTTATGCTACCAAAATTTCATGGCAAATCACTGAATTGAATGCCAGGTAAAAATAACCCCAAATAGTAAAATAGATATGTTAATTCTCCAATAGATTTAATACATGTATTCGCTTTAGATAAATTAGATCCTCAACCTGAAAAAGGTGCTAAAAAAGTATGACCCATTCTTCCAGTGACATCAGTGACATTACCATCCACCTTCAATCTTAATTTTTTATTGCCAAAGGTGATCACTAAAAAATGCTATTAGTGTAAATCTAAGCTTCTCCCCCTGCCCTGTGGGCCTTCCCCCACCCCACCCCTTATTACTGTTGTTTAAGCCAATGAAAGACTGTCAGAGCGTGAGAAACAGGTTCTTTTTTGAACTGGAGGCACTTTGTTTTCCACTGGTGGCAATAGATACATAAAAACAAGAGTGTGGAAGCTTTAATGCTTGTTATTATTTATAGTGATATTATTTACAGCAAACATTTGCAACATTTATATGCAACACAATACAAACAATACTGGTGTCAAGTTTCCTCCTAAGTCCCTCTCCCAGCCAACCTCTAGCTCTCTGGCTCCGTCCCGTTTCTGAGCGTGAGAAGAAAAAGAATGAAAAGAATGGGCCAGAATTTACTGCAGTGTGCTCAGCATGGCATGACCTTCTCCTGCTCAGGCAAACACCTGTTGCTTCTCTGTTGGAGGAAGAACTTTCTCTAGGGTCTTCTGCCCAGTCCTTCCTCAGAAATCAGGACTTCTGCAAAGCTGCTCCCTTCCTTTCCCTCTTAGGTCTTAACTGAAGCCGATACCTACAGTTGCCCAAGTCCCTCCTTGGGTGGAGCTCTTATCCCTCCGGGTCTTCACTTCCCTTCTTCCATGAAAGCCACCCTAGAACTTTATTTTCCATTCTCAACCAGGAACCACACACCTAACTTGACTCTCCAACCTTTCTCTCAAATCACTCTAAGCAGGCCATGCAGAGAATGTCCCCTCTTCTCTCCTTTTTTCTCTCTTTCCAATGTTGAGGTTATGTCCCCCAGCAATTAAGGAGATGACGCCCCTCCCATGGCTTTAATATCCCACACTTTCGTATCAGGTACTGACACTGCTATCCCAATATCTCACTCAAGTAGCCTTGGCTAGCAGCCAGATCAGATCATCAGCTCTTACGACGGCACTGCTACTTTTCCCTTTTTACTCATTCCATATGCTGGTTTACACCAGGAAAATAGCAGGCACACCAGGCCACTAGAATCCATATGCCCCACAATGACCAACAAACACAAACCAATTTTCACATTCTTTGAAATTCCATTTATTCCGGTGGATGATATAAATGGAAACTTAAAGTCAATAAGGAATTAAAAGGGTAAGAGAAGTTTTGCCTTACCTGCCACTGAGGCCCTGTCTCCACATGAACAGTTGTTCTTTGATCCCACATTACTGTGATGTGTTCATGAGGAAAATGAACAATGGTGAAAAACCCAGCCTTCCATATATACACTTGCTGCAGTTTGTCTATGTAACTCAGGTGACTCTATTAAATATCAGACATGCATAATAAATTATAGGCATTTAATGAAAGCTTTACAGTGACCTATAAACATGCATTTAGGAAAACAACACTATAATAGTTCTGTCTAGATTTGTCATATTATTTTTATGTGGATCTACTTTTAGAAACATTTGCTGTGACCCAAGAGACACTGGGTTTGTTAAAAAACGCTTTTGGACGTACATTTAAAATGAGGATTACACTTTGTCTTCCTCTGTAAGCTATTTATTATTTTCTAGCTGCTTTCAGAACTCATCCACTAGATCAGGGGTCCTCAACCCCCGGTCTGCGGCCCACTGGCAGGCCACAGCCTGTTTGGAACCGGGCCGCAGAAGTGGTGGGTGAGCACATGCAAAGCTGAATTTGTGAAAGCGGCACACACAGACAACCATCCTTCTCTCCCACCATCTCGCCTCCACCAGTCCACCAAGCCAGAAAGGTTGGAGACCACTGTACTAGATGATGCCAGATGCTGGTATAACATGGTAATGGAAAACAAAAGAAGCTAATATGTACTGTGTGATGGACTATGAGTATTGTGCATGAAGAAATGTATATCCATAATGCTTAGAAAAGGGAGAGTAAAACATAAATAAGCATGATTAATTTTAAGAGTTTCTGGAAGTTCAAGGATTGCTAATATTTATCATGCAATATGAAAATGAATGACACTGTTTTGGGTTTGATGCATTATTTACATATCTCAACTTCTGTTCTGCTATAGCTTACCGGATCTCCAGTGTCATCATCAAATATTATGAACGATTTTCCTACGTTAATCGAAACATACTTTCTGCAAATGATTCCAATGTTAAAGCAGTTAACATTTTCTATGATGACTGAGAAACTAGTAATTGAGGAACTCTGCAGAAAAAAAAAGACAATAAGGAGCTGATTCCAATTTGCAAACATGAAATGCACCTTAGACCTCCCCAACTGTTCAGCCTAACCGTTTCTCTTCTTTTTCCACCATCTGTGACATAAATGCAGGAACAGCTGCTTTACAAGATGCAGCAAAGAAAAAGATGTCCTCACATCACTGATCGACCATTAATAAGATTGTTAATTCAGGACTTATATTCAGATACGATTTTTAATTCAACAACCTCATATTGATAAATCTCACAAGATAGCAGCAAGGCAATACATAGAGCAGGAGTCCTCAAACTTGGCCACTTAAGATTTCTGGACTTCAACTCCAGAATTCCCCAGCCAGCCATGGAATTCTGGGAGGTGAAGTCCACAAGTCTTAAAGTGGCCAAATTTGAGGACCCCTGACATAGAGCTTTCTGGCCCCCAAGGCAAAATCTTGCAGGTGGAGCTCAACATTAGTAGAAGAGCTTGAGTGCCAGGAGTTCCTTCGAAAGCTGCAACAATTGAGAATGTTCTTATCAATGAAAGTCACACTGGATGCGAACACTGCAAGGCTCTCCACTCACCTTTCCAGTCCCACCAAATATTCGGGACTCAGCCATTTGAAAATAATACTTTTTAGGCTTATTTTATCTAAGCTATAAAACTCAAGAAGACCATTAGATGGTAGCAATGAATCAGGAATAGGGGTATGTCTTTGCTGTGTTTTCCAGCCATATATATGCTTTGCCTACTCCTTCTTCCATAATTCATAAATATGGAGGAAGTCAATGAGAAAAAGGAACGCAGCAATTATTGGGGAAGCAACCAGGACTTCCAAAGACTGGTTCCAGGATATGCTCCTTTGCTGAATCAATGACTATATATCTATGTCTGCTCAAATGTTTGCACTCTATGTTTTTCCTCCCATTTGATTCAAGTCACCTGCTATTTGGCTATTCTCTTCCTCCTGAAGATTGGACAGCTTCTGCTTGGTATTTTATATCATGGTTTGGTTTAGCCTCAGAATCACTTATTTCATCTGTATTTTGATTTATTAATTACTTTTTTATTTATTAATACATATTATTACCAAATTCAATTGAATTCAATACAATACATCCATATATGAATAGTTCCCAATATAATAATTAAAATTTGGAATAGACCAAACTTATTTTCACTATGAGTAATTAAACTAAATACTTTTCCTGTTCAGTTTACAAATGTGTAGGTTTCTTTTTAATTGCAGAGCACAATACTTAATTTAAAAACTGAACATGTTTTAAAATAAAGTCTTACCTTAACCAGGTAAACCTTACAATTTCCAACATAATCAAAAGACAGGCCATCAAAAGTTCTATAATGGCGATCTCCATACGCAGTACACATTGATGGGCATGGATGGAAATTGCATTTAAATGAGCCATGACTACAGATGCTACAACAGGATAAATTTATAACAGTTACAGTATCAAATATAAACTATAATTTCTAGATATAATCTGTAACCAAATAGCATGCCTCTGTTAAAAGTATGTTCCTACAAATTACTCACAAGTCCATTAATTCAGAACTTGTACAAAATTGTTGTACATGCAGCTAAAGCTAATATTTATTTGAACAGAAAAGATCTATGTAAGTAAAGAAATTCATTTTCAGAATTCCTTGCAAATATAAATTATAATTATTCTTATCCCCATAACAGACTGCACATTCTAACATACTGCTGTCATGAAAGAAGTCAGTTATATCATGACATCCCACATTCAAAAGAATAAAACATTTCATTAATTTGATTAAACATCTATTTCAGAAACTAAATCCTTTAAGTAAAAAAATATAATGTACAGACTGACTTTATTAGGCAATTAGCATATTAATTGCTAATTGCCAATCTAGCTCAACTTCTTTTATGTAGCATATGCTATCAACAATAATTTTAATTCAGATTCTTATTTTAAGGTATTTTAATGGAAGCAGAGGTTTAAGAACAAGTAAGACTAAACTAATTAATTCACATAGTTAAATCAGCAAATTTTTTTATTTTAACTTTTTCTTCAATGAATTTTCAGTGTGTTGATTTGTGGCATGCATTTTTCCACTGAATGTACAGAACATGCAACTTGCTATGAGACCTGTCTTTTTCCCATTTGATATAATTAGATCGGGAAACATGAGTTTTTCATGTATTCTTATTGTTGCTTCCATGTCTCAAAGGAACTGATTTTAACAATAAACCAAAGAAATACAGAAAAATAAAGAAAGGAGAAGCATTAAAGCATAAAATAACAAATTGTCAAAAGGAGAAGGAAAAAAAACATGCATTGTATAAATGCTACAAAACCCATGTCTTGTTTTTTTAGTTATTTACTTTCATTTTTTTATTGTTCAAACACTGAGCTGAATCCTAAAGCAAATGAGCAGAAGTCTCCGTGAGCTGACTATTCCTTCTTCTCAACCCTGCAAGCCCCAATTGTGTCCCAAAGCTCTGCCTGAAAACAGTGTGTGTGTGTGTGTGTGTGTAGGGGGGGTTTCTTCAGAGTAGATTCTGCCATAGAAGAAAGGGCAGTAGGAAAGGTGGCATTGCTGTCCCTCCTCAGTGGATGAGGGAAGCCACTCCCACTGACAACAAACCTGCCACTGAATTCCATACACTGTCTCTAATGGTCATATAGTTTGTACAAAACAACAAAACAGGATGATTTTAAAAGCAGACGTGGCTTATGTCAAAGCAGCCAAGGTCCTTCTGTTCTCAATATTATTTATATAAGAAAAAAAATGGGTCTACCATCACATGTAATCCTCAATGTAATCTGTGTTGCAAGTGACCATTCAGCCCTGGGCCTCAATAATAGGTTGTTTGTTTGTTTGTTTGTTTTATATGCTGCCCATCTCATCAAGAGGTGACTCTAGAATGTAAGAACAGTCCATAATAACCATTCAAGATAACTTTTTATCAAACGTTTTGAAAATTCCATAAAACAGACTGAGATCTAATTCACATGGAAGACCTGAAGTTAATTTCCTACCGATTCATGGAGGGAGTTTATATTGTGATAAGAATCCATTTCTTAACAAGAACATAAGAGGATACACTAACAATTTACTCTTTCTTTTGCACTACATGTTAAGAATTATGTTTAGGTTTCTCAGCAAATACATTTTATTCTTTAAGCTGGAGGCTGTGGCCTACTACTGTATTTTCAGAACTGCCCCCAGCCCCCTGAAGTAAGGTTCTTAAAGGCTTTTCTTTGTGTTTGTATGCCAAGCATCAATGACAGCTATATCTATACAGAGGTTTGGGAACAAGAGAGGTATCTGGGGGATCATTTACCTTCCTGCCAAGTGGAGATGGCTTGTAAGTCGCTTCGCCAGTCAGCCAAAAGGCTATAAATGTCTTCTAAGCAGATATTGAGGACCTGACAAAAGGCAGATGCAGTCAGTCAGCACAAGGCTGGAGTGGGCAAAGACAGCCAGACAAGGCCTGGACAAGTGCTGACTGGAACAGCCTGGATTATTTTTCCTTTGGTCCTGCTGTAACAGGACCTGGTTACCCAGCAGAATCAAAAGGTCCAATTAATAGAAGTTTGATAGGAAAGTAAGGAGCAAAGGATTGAAATACGTTTCCGCTTAATGCATATTGTGGGTTTCAGTAATGCCATGTCTGTCTTACTTATATAATACATTCCTGCCAGTCCTGGTGATGAGATGTTACTTTATATTTTAATAAATTTGTTCATATGGTTCATAGGAAAAGCAGTTTTCAACTCTTGGTTGATGAACCTGGATGAAACTGTTTATGAAAGGAAATGGTGAAAGAGCTAGGTTCTTTTAAAAAACCCCGGGAGCTCTGTGAAAGTGCCAATGAAATTCAGGGTGAAATTATAATAATCAGAAAGTTCTTACACTCTTGAGTCAAAAAAAACACCTCTTTTGAATTCAAGTATGAAAAGGTAATGAGGACTAAACTGGAAAAAAATTATTAGCCTCACATTTTGTGGAGACTTGGAGATAAAGTATAGTTTACATATTAAGATATGAAAAAATATTGTACAATTGAAAAAAATTAAAAAATAGCCTTGGCAGGTAGGACTTTAAGAAGGCCTTAGTGAGGAAACATGTGTCTGACCTTCTCTTTTTTCCATTAATTTTAATGGCTTTCCCCCCACACACACAGGATTTAAAGTTGAAGTTAAATTTGTAAAAAGGAGAAAGAGTCTGCTTCTGAATCATAACCCAAATAAAATATTTAATAGTAGCCCCTTTGTGTTCATTCTTTCCTAATCCATCTTGGAGCCACTGAAAGTTTGTTTAACTAACTATTAGTACAAAATGGAATTCGAGTCCATTAAGAAGAAAAAACAACATTCAAAAATATCATACTGGGAGGCATGCATAAAATGAACATTAATGAATAAAGGAAATGATTTCTACTGACCAGGTATGGCAAGAAGAAATTACTTTGTCCCCAGGAAAATATTCTTTGCCTTTCCAAGTACATGGGCATTCATTTGGCTTGAAGCACATATCGCCGTATTTAAAAAGGCTGTTGAAACAGCAGATAGGCATTCATTGTCAGTTATATTTTTAATACTATTGGATATAGATAGGTAGATAGCTAGACAGGCAGACAGACAGACAGACAGACAGATCCTAGTGGGATACATTGCTGATCTTCCACCCGATATCACTGAAGAGAAAGAGCTTCAGTGAAAGAAAAAACCTTACTGCAGAAAAATAATAAGACTTGGCTTGTAGTATTCTTTTTCTTTTTTTATGAAAGTATGTGTGCTCAAATGCAGCAAAATCATGTCTGTCAGTTTCAGCTAAAGAACCTTTCATCAAACTAAGAATTGTGAACTGTGACATTTAATAGCATTATCAGAAAGTTGCAGGTAAAGTACGGTATGTATTTCCCCCACTTTTTTTTCTCTAGAGAAATCTCTGTGCACTTTAGGCAAAGGTTCCTAAGGAGATCTGGATAACCACACAACAAAATACGACTATTAATTGCCAGGAAATATGTTTTGTTTTACTGATATATAATATCCTGAACAAAATCCAATATGTTCTACAGGAATAGGAACTATAACTAAAATAGGGCAGCTGATATTCCTAGCATTAGGACAGTTTCCTTTGAGTTAAGCTTGACTTCTTATGACTTCATGGACAAACCATGTACTTCCCTTGGCAACAATCCAGAAAGGATTTGCCTCTATCTCTTTCAAATTAACCTAAATCACTGATTTTCCATAGTGATCTCCCATCCCAGTAATGAATATTAAGCCACACACTGCTTAGCTTTCAAGCCCAGGCACAATTTTGTCTTTCTCAGGCAGCATCAAGTAACCCAATTACAAAATTACTATCATAAGAGATCTATCAAACATTCAAATCAAATGAGGATTATGAAAAGTATTACACCATTATACCAATGTATTATACCAATTATCAAAAATGCACACTGTAAAGAGTAGACTAAACATTACTCTGTTGCAAGTATAATGAAAATCACTCTCTACATTATCTAATTTTGCCCTAGACGTTTTTCTCCCCCCTTCAGAATGGCTTCTTCTGACATGTTCCCGATCTCTTTTGCAGTTGCAGTTATGTAAATAGGGAGGTATATGGGACTCTCAGGACTTCAGAGGATGGGCTAATATAAGACTGGGCACCTCTCTCAGCTAAAGGCCTCACCTTTAGATAGCTTGTGCCAATCTCCCACACAAAAGCAAAAGCAACAAAGAAATTGAACTTGTCAGGAGGACCTTCTTTTGGTGCCTACCACTTCAAACTTCTGTATATTTATAATGGAAGGGGCACCTGGAGGAGTGGAAGCTAGAGTTTTGGCAACAAAGAGGGTTCCCATAGACTGGTCCAGATTAAGACACTGCACAATCTTGAGCTGGAGGTGTGGGAAAGAGGTTCAGGGTAGCCACACCCTAGAATCTCTTAGGACATATCTAATAGTTTAGAAGATTGTAGTTTTAGTTTGGCAAGATTCTATTAGGTCAGGGGTAGGCAACCTTGGCTCTTTTATGACTCATGGACTTCAACTCCCAGAATTCCTGAGCCAGCATGGCTCAGCTTGGAAACCTCTCCCTTTCCCCTCAGCATGGCTGCCTCAGGAATTTTGGGAGTTGAAGTCCATGAATCATAAAAGAGCCAAGGTTGCCTATCCCTGTATTAGGTGAAAGCAAAAAGAATTAGATTCAATTGGATTTTGCTGTGTCATTTTGGAATAGGATCTGATCTTATTAGTGTTTGAAAGCAGCATAGTACTAGGCCCTGTAGGAGAAATGAACACTCGTTATATCTCCAGTTTGTTGGCAATGGGTTGTCCTGGGCTGTCTATTGGTATGTTCCCAATTATAATGTTCCTGGATTCCAAATGTGCTTAATGCCGTATTTCCTCAGCCTTAGCAATTGCTGGTTGAGGAATTTTGGGAGCTGAAGTCCACAGATCTTAAAGCTGCCAAGGTTGAGAAACACTGGCTTAATGTAACAGTTCTATCACTAAACAAAAACAAATAAGAAGAAAATGTTTTCAACAAAGCAGAAAAATAGCTGTCACCTAGGATTTTCAGTAATAAAAAAATAAGTTTTCAGATATAAGATTTTTTGTCTTCTAATATTTCTTAAGAGAGCAATTTTTAAATATCCTCTTAATTCTGGAGGAAGAAACCCAAAAATATATTCAGTGAGTATTTTTGAAGCTGGTACTTGACCAGCAGTAAATACATCTTGCACTTTTCAAGAAAAAAATAAGACATAGTGAGTCTTTCTCTTAATTTTAATTTATATTCCTCCTCCACAAAAAAACCTGAAGAAAAACTTATATATATGTATATATTGATATAAGTATATATTTTAATTCAGTATATCAAATCCAAGAGGAAGGGGGAAAGGATGCATCTTTTCAATCAATCTTTTCAGATAAATACATAGAATTTCTTTGGCTTTATTTATAGGAGTTACCTTTTATAAACTTAGCATGAGAAAACAAAGCCTTTAACATATTTTATTAAAATAATTTTCTAGTTTCTCCATTTTTTCTGAAAGAAAAGAAAATCAGTAACAACATCATAGCTTTTCTTACCTTTTAACATTAGGGTCTTATTTAAAACTTGCTAAGACAGCCCTCCCACCTTTTCTGAATTACAAAATTCCCACTAATTTACACTACCAACAAAAGAGGTTGCATTCAGAAACAAAAAGCATCACTTTAGCCTGGCAAGACAAAAGTGCAAGTTTTATCTCTGAAATATAATCCTACATAAAACAAGTGCTAACAGCTTTCTCTCTTGAAAAGCCAGGCAGACAGATTGGTTGCAAGGATCTAAGAATTCATAAAAAAAAAGAAGATGCCATTCAGATGACAAATGAGTTCTTTTTACTATGAATGGCCATTATTCACAAATGTCAAGGTTTGATGTACAACTTACAGATAAAATTAAATGAAGGCACCCACTTATAAATACTATAATTTGACTGACATACCATTTAATTGGACTGCATCCCTTGGACTGCAAGGCGATCAAACCGGTCAGTCCTAGAGGAGATCAACCCTGACTGCTCTTTAGAAGGCCAGATCCTGAAGCTAAAACTCAAATACTTTGGCCACCTAATGAGAAGGAAGGACTCCCTGGAGAAGAGCCTAATGCTGGGAAAGGTTGAGGGCAATAGAAGAAGGGGACGACAGAGAATGAGGTGGCTGGATGGAGTCACTGAAGCAGGAAGGCCTGGAGGAATGTTGTCCATAGGGTCGCGATGGGTCGGACACGACTTCGCAGCTAACAACAACAACAACAACAACCATTTAATTTTATAGGCACCTTAGTCAGGTGCCTTTTGCAGGAGATTTAAACAATAGTTATAGCCTGGCACCATTCCTCCACCCAATGATAAATGCACTTAATTGTTGTTCACTTTAAAGAGTTATGAAATCCTAGAGGGGGGAAAAATTAAGAACCCACACTTATATTTATTACTAAGGGCTATTTTCACTGTTCTAAAGAAGCTTTTACCGAGCAGAATTACTACTTCATATGTTTGGTTCTTGAGTTTCAGAAGTACAGTCTCTAAGATGAAGAGTAAAGATTTCATTACAAATTATTTAGAAAAATCTCACATTTGTTGAGTTCTGTATATGAAGACACAACCACTAAATGTAACATGGAGTGTTGTCTCTTGTACGTTTTCTGCTAATATTACATTGAATGCAATCTATAAGTTTAAGGCTTTCTACTTGAAATGGTATATGGATTTTTTAAAAAAGACATTTCATTTTATGATACATACTCCAGGCTATTTTAATGTTATATTTCTAATATATGAGCATGATTTTGAATTATATCATTTTGGAACTGCTACTTTTTTAATAAAAATACACCAAAAATTATTCAATATTTCACTCCAACAATAACCTAAGGGGACTCTCAAAAAACATGGCTTCAAAATTAAATTCCTTCTATGCAATTAGTCCCCTAATTCTCTCTGGCCATTGATAAGAGACATTCTTGGATTCCATTAAAATAATTTTTGTATGTGTGTTTGTGGGTAAATTAGAAAGTGATGATTTTTTGTCTTTTCTTTTTTTAGCAAATGTTCCAGGAATTTATTTAAGCTTCTTACAAGTTATTTGATCTGCTATGCCATCTGTTCGGGAAGATATTTTAAACTGAGGGCAAGAAAAACATTTAGAGCAAAACAGGCATACATACAGACTGCCACAGAGGTTTCAATATTTCATTTTCAAATGAGTACTAGTGATGATTGCAATATTCTGAATTTAGAGTGGAGAGAGGAACTTGAGATATCCTCTGTTCTCAGAGTTATTTTAAACTTTGATTGTGCTGAAATGTACCACAATGCTTTATTACAATACTACGTAGCAGATGAGACTGCTGTCCTATCCACCCCTTGTGGCCTTTAAGGCAAGGGGTCTCCAAACTTGGCAACCTTAAAACTTGTGGACTTTAACTCCCAGGAGTTAAAGAACCAGGAATCCTGAAAACATAGATTAACAGATATCTTTCTGTTTTATCCAGCCATGATATAGATATGCCTAGTATAGATTTCTAAGAAGCAGGTTTCATTGGGAAGCTACCACAGATTAAAAAAAATGAACGATGAACAAACATTAATGTTGTCATAAAATTCAGTGCTAATTATTGCCAGAAATAGCAGCTCAAGAGAATGAGAGAAACATGTTTGGCATCTTGCTATCTATGATTTTAATGAGTTTTTATTTTTTAGACATAGACTGAACATTAAATGTAGATACTGACATCCATGGAGAACCCTGATTAATGGGAAGCGTCATACAAAATACAAAGAATATACTTCCTTCTGAGAGATAGGCCTACAAGTATAATCCACTGAAGGAGTAGTTCACAATTATGAAGCCTTACAGGATGCAGCACCAGATCAAGAATATTTACTGAATTGGTGAATGAGTGAAAACCAATCTGCCTGTGCAGGGCTTGTAGATACAAACACATATTCTCTTTTCCCTTCCTTAAAACTACTATAAAGGTTGAAATTTCAGGACTTAAAATCAAAGTTTTCCAGCTAACAATTTTTAAGAAAATAGTACTCTGGGCATGAAGTCTTTGCATCTGTCTTTACACAAAGGGAAAAAACAGTCCAACCTACCCAAACCAGTGCCATAAAAAACAGAAGTGAGATAATAAAGGCCCAGTCTAGTACAATACCAACAAAGAAGAAAAATAACAGCTCTCAAAAGAAACCAGCATGGCTGCATAAAGAACTCTCTGATAAATTGAAAGATAAAAAGGACAAGTATAAGAATTGGAAAGAGGGGCACATAACTAAGTCAGAATATCAGCAAATAGCCCGTGCCTGCAAAGATGTGAGGAAAGTGAGGAAAGCTAAGGCTCAAAATGAACTAAGGCTTGCGACCAAAGTCAAAAATAACAAAAAAAAACACCTTCTTTCAACATATATGAAGAGAAGGGTGAGGGGTGACATGATAGCAGTGTTCCAATATCTCAAGGGCTACCACAAAGAAGAGGGAGTCAAGCTATTCTCCAAAGCACCTGAAAGCAGGACAAGAAGCAACGGATGGAAACTAGTCAAGGAGAGAAGCAACCTAGAACTAAGGAGAAACTTCCTGACAGTTAGAACAATTAACCAGTGGAACAACCTGCCTCCAGAGGTGGTGAATGCTCCAACACTGGAGGTTTTTAAGAAGAGACTGGACAGCCATTTGCCTGAAATGGTATAGGGTTTCCTGCCTGAGCAGGGGGTTGGACTAGATGACCTCCAAGGTCCCTTCCAACTTTACATTATTAAGTACAAAAACATAAAGCTTCACCAACTTAATCATCTTCTAACATTAATGAGAAGGAAATATCCTGCTTTAAAGAGATAGACATTGAAACTCAAAAGATGTGAATAAATATAAGTATTGCAGATAGATATTTGTGCTGCTTAAACTATTGATTTCTTTGTATTGCCTCGTGCTGTGGGGTCTATGACAATTTGCCATGGCCAACTTGCCACAGCCAGCTTGCCGTGGCCAATTCACTGTGGGACAACTCACCACGGTCACTCATTGCGGGACAATTTGCTGCAGGACAAGAGTTACACTAATATCAAAGAAATGGCGCAATAGAAACATTAAAGAAAGGATGCAAAAGAAGGGACAGGACAAAATGTGAATGACAAAAATTAAAAAAAAATATTTATTTTAAATAATTAAATTGAATTGTTAAATTGTCCTGCTGCTAGTTGTTTTGCAGCGAGTTGTCCATAGCGAGTTGTCCTGCAGTGAGTTTATTTTTTTTTAATTTTAATCCCATTTATATCCCGCCCTTCTCTGAAGACTCAGGGCGGCTTACAATTTAAAGCACAAATCAATGTGCTTAGCAATAGCCTTCATTCTATGTATATGCCTGCTTATTAGGGCTTTCACACACACACACACCCCAAGCGGCATTATTACAAAGTCAGCTTAATTGCCCCCAACAATCTGGGTCCTCATTTTACCTACCTCGGAAGGATGGAAGGCTGAGTCAACCTTGAGCCTGGTGGGATGCGAACCTGCACTAATTGCAGGCAGCTGGTGTTACTTAAGGAGGCATTAGCCCACTGCTCCACCAAGGACTTCCTTGGCCGTGGCGAGTTGACTGCAGTGAGTTGTGCCATTTTGCGTGCTGTGTTGTCTCAACGTAAAAAAGGTGAGCAAGAGAGCAAAACTGTCCCTTAGTTCTGGAGCTAGACATGCTCATTAAAGGTTTTCAATTATTTAAAAGGGAATGAGAAATCATACATGGATTTGTAGGCACTCAGTGCTGATGAAAGTAGAAGCTATATTGCATGATAAAAATAGACTAAATATTATCAGCATGTTTTTTTTTACCTACCCAGTGGGACACATGCATCCTGAAAAGCATGAAAGCTGTGTAGACATAGAAATATTTAGCAGTTGATTTTCACATGTTCTCTCCCTGCCAAGTTCCATAGTTGGTGGATGGCTACAGTTAACATAGATTTGGTCTTCTGGGCAATCATGATCTAGAAAAATAGAACATAGATAACATCATAGTCAATTTTCTATATTCTAATTGTTATTGTTAGTAACTGTTACTGTTATTGTTATCATTAGCCTAGCAGTCATATATTTTTAAGAGCATCACACAACTTCATGGCTATGGGGTATATGGCTATTACCTGTATCACTAAATATTTCTCATCAAAATCATAAATTTGTTTAGTCACAATAGTACTTTCTTAAATTATTCCTGTTCCAGTCTTCTTGCATATAGACAACCCACAAGTATGCAACAGACTAGGGTTTGGAGAAAAGTGATCTGGGTTAAATTTGTTTTTGTTTTACTTTACATACCAGTGTTGTCTTCACAGTTCATCATCCCATTTCTGCAGTGGCTGTTGAAAAATTGCAATAAATAAATAAAGATTAAAACATTTTTTTAAAAAAAGTTGGAAATCTAACCTTATATCTCTTGGAACAAACAAAAAATCATCAGTTGTTTTCACAAATAATTTTTAAAACAATTCCTGTGCTAGACTATAGATTACACTGGGCCACAATCTTTTTTTAAAAAAAATGTTGGTGATTATGATAGACCCCTTCAAACTGAAGACAAATATAATTTGTACGATGACTGTATCATGTAGGAATCTTGAGAAATATGAAATTAACTTTTAATGACTGAGGTGTACTCATAATCACATAATGTTTCCAAAACACTGAGTTCAACAGGACCAAAAGTGGCAACTTTCACCATATTCATCACTGACTGCATCTAGATTTTTGGTGAAGAAGTCCAAGTGTGAATGCAGATAATGAATCTTCAGTGAAATGTTGCACTTTATAGTCTTGTATGCTGTAAGTAGCTTGTCAATCAGCTAAATGTAGTTTGGTACTCAGCAACTGCCAAACCAATTCTCGATGACACCCTTGAATGCTTTCCAGGTGACTTGTCTGGCCTCACTAACAAATCTTTGAATCGCTTGTTATTGATGATATATCAATCCAGGGACCAACAAAAATCCCTTCCATAATCTCGGCATCAATTATTTTGGAAACCTCTGTCTAAAATAATAAAGATCTTCATTTTCCTTATTCATAACTTTCACAATTTTTTTCAACAGTCCAAATTTTATGTGAAGCTGAGGCAAAGATAGTTTTGCCAAGTCAACAAGTGGTTCATGTGCCACGTTTTGCTGTCATGGAACCAAATTCTTTTAGATTGGCCACTTCTATTTAATGTAATGTGACCCTCTTGCAGGTTTGTCCCATTCACATATGTAACAAACAGTACTTGGTATATCCAAGCTGCATTCCAAGCAGCAGAGCCATTACTTTTATTTATTTATTTATTTATTTATTTATTTATTTATTTAGTATTTATTTATTTATTTATTTATTTATTTATTTATTATATTTTTATACCGCCCTTCTCCCGAAGGACTCAGGGCGGTGTACAGGGCAATAAATACAAAAACAGGATACAAAAGTTAAAAGCGATTAAATAAATGCCCAAGGTTAAAACAATAATTAAGATGTATTAAAACCCCAACCCTAACCCATCAGACCATATTATTTTTAAATAATATTGTATTAGTTTTCTAATTTTACAATTAAACATTTCAAAAGCAACATGGTAACTGGGTAATCAATAATTCAATAACATACATAAATCTTTAGCACAAATCTCAAGTTACAACATCAGATATTTCCTCTTTTTCCCTTAATATCTACTATCTCAAATTGTGCTAATATAGTTCTTATTGTTATCAACTAAGTAAAACCATCTTTGTTACATTTCTCAATAATTTTTAGTTTATACATATCTTAATTGTGTTTGCATTCAATCCTTATCAACAATCAATGTCCTGTTATTGCTTTTTTCCCAGGCTTTAATTTTCCCTCAATATTCAACTTAACATTTGGTGTTATAATTTCCAAGCTTTAGGTGACCAGTTTCCCCTATCTCAACTTTTACATTTTTCCCTTTTTATAAAAAAAATCTAATATTATAAATACATATCTTATCTATTTACATATAATCTTATTCTATTTTCTAAAAGTTATCTATTTTCACCATATTAAACCAAAAGTCTATTAGTCTTATTATACATCTTATCTATTCAATTATAATATTACTTTATTTTCTAAAAATTATCTATTTTTCACCATATTCAACCCTCTAATCAGTAATATAAAATCCCCTCTAATAAATCAAAACCCTAGTTTCTTTCAGCCTTACTCTGGCTTTTTTCCTTTGCCAACTAACCTTCCATGTCAGTATTTTTGAATCCTCAAACAGTATAATACTATTGTTATATGTATCATTTGAAATAAGAAAGACCATTTAATTACAGGTTTTTTTGGAAGAACTAGCCCCATTGTATTCATTTAATCACCTCCCTATTACTCCAATTTCCCATAATTGTCCTGATAAGTTTATCTTTCATTCAATCTGTTCTTCCTTTTCCTCAAATTTCTTCTGATTTATGTAAAAAGTCTTTTCCATTTTCAATGTTGTCACCCTCTTTTCTAATTTTCCCATTGGCTGGATCTGTTGGTCAGTTGGGTCCTATCTTAGCATTTAGTTGTTCCACTTCTCCTGTTACTTTCTGCATTGTTGGTTCTTTGGTTGTAGTCAAGATCTGGGTTTGTATATCTAAGTTGACATCTTTTTCCTTTATGTTGCCTCTTACACGCTGAAAGAATGGTTTTGTGTATTGATTTCAACATAAAAAGGATTTTTTCCTGATCTTCATCCATATTATCTTGATAATGTATTAAGTTGAAGATTTTAAAATCAAACCTTAAAATAGTTTTTTGTTTTTTATCGCTAGGTATGGGACATCTATTTCATGTGCTGTAGTCTTTATAGTGGAAATTGTTTGCCAAGTAAGAATTTATAGCCCAAAATATTCCATCGTGTAATAACAGATACTTCTCATGTAAAGAAATAGGAAAACAATTTCCTACATGTACCTCTGAAAGTCAGTAAAGGTTTATCTTCATAGTTTAAACAGGCCAGATATGCCCCCTGCAGTTCCTTCTTTACAGCTGAGTTTTTCACAGCTGGTATCTGTCAAGGTCAGGAAAGTTTTTTCTAGGTTTTGGGCTTCAAGCCAAGTCTCTTCTAGTCAATAACAAGTTGTAATACCATACTTCACCACAAGATGTCACTGATGCCATTTAAAACTTTTTAAGACCTGAATTTTTATAATAGTTTTGCAAGGTTTAATTCTTTTCTTTTTAGCTAAAAACCAATGTCTCCAATAAGAATAGGAAAACTTTTAGTTCCCAAATTTCAATAGTATATGCATCCAATTAGACTAAAGTTGTTCTTATAATTGCTCTATTTCCCCTGGCTAGTCAGTCACCGCTGTTCTTATAGGGTGGGGTAGGAATTTCTTTCCCTCTCTCCTCACAGGGGGAAAAATACTTTGGGCAGCTTTTACAGGAAAGATATTTAAAGTCTTAAAGAGAAGGTCAGATCTCATCCAGTTTCATCTGCATTGCTTTAAAGGTGCTTGGTAGTAATTTTGACTTTGGCTGTTAGTAGCTTAGTGACGAGCCATATTGCTATGGCCGGTCTTTCCCTCGCCAGTTTGGAGAGCTGCCCCAAATCAAGAGGAAGGTCTGCACCCTCCCGCAATCAAGCGGAGGTCCCCTCCTTGCTCGTCACCCCTACAGGGTGACTTTCAACCCTTTTCAGGGTCCCCCAGCAGGATGAAATCGGACGATGAAGACGGAGCTTGCCTCCATGCGTCTGCAGACATTGCAATGGCAAACCAGAAGTCCTGCAAAGCCATTACTTTTAGAGGTCCACATATATTCCAGTTGTACTTGGTGTACTGAATGTGCTTCAACAACATTCCATGTTCTTGTATGTTTGTTTCATGTGTGTAGCATAGCCAATGAAAGGTGCCCTGGTGTCATCATGTAAAAACAGATTTCTATAAACGTATGTAATAGGTTAAATTACTGGTTATTTTTGGGATTAGCAGCCAAATATCTATAAGATACATATAAAAGTGTTCAGGAAACAAAATATTTGTTGTCCAGTGTTATGTGTTAGATAGAATATATGGTCCATACTTTAAATAGAAAGTGGATATCCTTAATGACAAAGATTTCTGAAAATATCTAGCATATTTGAATCATGACAGCACAGTCAATAATAAAAGGAAGTTACAAACAGTATTTGAGGAGGAAAAAAATGAAGTGGCTGGATTGGGAAGATATTAGATAACTGAACCAGCTACCATCTTATCTCAGACTCCTCCTACCAGTCATCCCATCCACCTTATGTGGAGAAATGGAGGAGAGAATCTTTGCCTTTGACAACAAGATGCCTCATGTAAATCCTGCCTTTCTTTCTTTCTTTAAGATAAAGAAAAACAAAAAATTTCTGGAAGAAAATTCAGGGAAGGAGATGGCAATTAAGAAAAATGAGATATAAATAAATAAACAAACAAACAGACAAATTCTATTCAGTGGAAAATTAAGACATTTGTAAACTTTGATTGGAAACTATCTGAAATATGAGAGTAACTTACCACTTTCCAAAAGATGTTATTATATTTTCTCCAGGGGGATAGTCAATACCATGAAAATAGCAAGGGCATTCATTTCTATAGTGAAAATGAAAACAAGTACTGAGTATTGGTATACAATTTATATGACTGGAAATATTAAGTGTTGTAAAGAAAACAAAACATTCCAATCAAGCATCATGTGCTTTCCTAACAAGTAAATCCCGCATACAGCCAAGTAAGATGGGTTACAGATATATTAATGATAATACATAGGTACCATATGTATTTTTATTTTTAAAATGCTATTTTTTAAAAAAGATAGAATGCTAACACTGTTCTTCGTATCAGAAATTATAATAAAATATGCTTTTGTCTTCACATAATTGAGAGACAAAGGATACAATGACTACAGACTTAGTCAAATCAAGTAAAGCTTAACTGTGGCATCCTGTTTGGAAAAAATCAGTCAACGTATTTGGTATTTTTCCTATCTACAGAAACAATCTTTTGATATAACTTAATTGGTGTTCACTTTTAAGCAATAGAGTTACTAGCTAATAAAATCCATGTTATGCCATCATAAAATAAATTATATTTGGGGAATATTTCATTAGAATACTAGAAAAGATTTGACTCAAGACATAAATGTAACTATTTATAACATTCATGGCCAAACTCTACGAATGCTGTTTGAAGTGGAAAGCAAGAAGAGCGAGAGACCACATCTCCAACTTGGCCCAGTGCAGGGTGTGGAATCATTACTGTCTCTCGTGCCCACCAATGCTTTCTGTTCAATTACTCAATACATTAGAAATTTGTTTTTCAGCTCTGTTTATGTGAAAGCATGAAGTTTTTTCCCCCACTAATCACTTAAGATATGAAAACATATAATTATAAAGAAATAATAATTAAACATACTGTGGCACACATCTGTCAGTTTTGATGTTCAGATACATTCCAGAGGGGCAGGTGCAGCCTTCAACACAATCTTCATCGCATGCCTCTGGCACAGAGAATGCTCGGCAGCTCCTACCACAGGTAGATACACAAGTACTGTATTCCTTTGTATCTTCACATGAAAGAGCTGCTCAAATGAAAAGAAGAAAACTTCTCATGTTACAGGCCAAATGCACACACATTCACCTGAACATAAGATGCTGTTACCAAACATTATGTATGCTTACTCAGAAGTTAGATCCAGCAAATTTAGGTAAAGCACAGGACTTTACCATAAGAAACTGTTTCATTGACAATAAATTATGTTACTGAACTAAAACCTTCATGGCTTATTACATTCAACATTCAGTGTAGATTTGAATCCTTTTCTTATTTATTTTTTTTGCCTTCTAGTTTTGGGGATGAGTACTGACACTTGTTTAGAATTTACAGCGTAATTTCTGCATAGTTCTCATCTCAAAATATCACAAAATCATGCATTTTCAGCAATTATGTTCCAATAGCTGTTTGACAACAGAAGGCAGGTTCAGATCTCACAACAGCCTGATTCAGGAATATTTCATGATGGAACATTTGCCCTAACCTTAATCCGGAAGATATAATAATGGGTTTGATAGCAGCTTGTGGCCTTGAGAATTAAGCTTTCCCAGTCTTGGGAAATCATATAAAGTCATCTCCAATACAGAGGCTTTTTTTCCAATTTTAGGAGAGGAGCACTACATGATAAAACAACTTGCATTTATACAAGTCCTATACAAGACTTCCAACTACTTTACAGAGGAAAGAAGCCTTCATCTTTCTTGCACTCCATGTTTCTCTTACAGTACTGTGATATAACCAGTTTAAGAAAGACAGAGGAAATGAATCTTTAACTGCAAGAATTCATGGAAGAGCTCTAGCATAATTTTCTACTAAGGCCCACAGTTGTATGGAAACAAGCAAAGAAATTAAGTTCAGACATTTCACCACTTCACAGGATTTAGCTTCAGTCATGGCGCCAAGGACAGTTGTTAAATTTGGATGTTGAAAAATAACTTACCACATTCTGGGACACTACTCCGGAAATTGATCTCCACTCCAAATCTGTGGCAGAGATGGGCATAATGGGAGAGAGCGGAACACATACAGATCTGCCCACATTTGCAGGTGTCTCTTCTACACTGTTCAAAATAGGGAAGAGGACTCAGATAGGTATAGCATGGGGCAAAGAGTTCTTTGGTAATGATGCTGCAAGCTTCTGTTGCATAAGCAGCTGTCAAAGTAATAAATAGAAATAACCAAGTTTTAGTGTGGGATCCTTTAATTTAAAAGCGTTGTAAAGTCTTTTTTTTTAATCCTGGGGAACAAAAATGTCTGTTTCAGCTTCTCTGATAAACAACACCGTTCCTGATGGTATCTGTAGATGTAAATTGTGTTGGATTTTTTCAAGAATTTGAATTGCAATCGCCATAAATATTTTCACCTCCTACTCATTCTTATATTCATATTTAGACTGCTTCGGAATCATACAACAATAGACATATTGCATAGACATAAACTGCAGTAGCTCCACCAGACGATCATTTATGAGGAATGCTGAGACTACTACTTAAGCAACACCTACTTGAGTTTCTCTTCCTTAGGATGACCTGCTTGAACATTTAATCACTGCCTGGCTAAACTTAAATTCTGTCATTTCACATAAAAATGCTAATAATGTCACTATGCAAATTACAAATTATATATGACAAAAGAAAAATGTAACCTCTAAAACATCTATTGTTTTGTAGAAGCTACGACAAGAAAAGATTTCACTTAGGCACCTAATCTGTGCAAGGAGCTTTGCAATTATTATTTATATTTTTAAAGAGCTGTACACTTTAATTATTTTAGGCATTTTAGAATGCATTTATTTAGCTTAGCCATAGAAGGGAGTAAACTATTCAAGGCCTGAATTACAACAAAACTGAATGCAAGAAAAAAAAATAAGGATAAATGGTAGCTGTAACTTCTAAAGAAATATCCATAGTGCTACATAGAACAGCCATGATGATGGCATTATAAACAGTCATCTTGTTTGTATAAGGATAGTGTGAATGTGTGTGTGTGTGTGTGTGTGTGTGTGTGTGTGTGTGTGTGTGTGTGTCTATGGAGCCCAAAATTTTTGTTGCTAAGTGAAACATTTGTTGAGTGAGTTTTGACCCATTTTACGACCTTTCTTGACACAGTTGAGTGAAACACTACAGTTGTTAAATTAATAATACCTTTGTTAAGTCTATGGTTTCCCCATTGACTTTGTTTGTCAGAAGGTCATAAAAGGTGATCACACTGCAAATGTCATAAATGAACACTGCAAATGTCATAAATACCAATTGTCAAGCAGCTGAATTTTTATCATGTGACCATGGGGATACTGCATTGGTCATAAGTCACTTTTTTCAGTGCTGTTGCAACTTCAGTCACTAAATGAAACTTGTTGTAAGTCGAGGGCTACCTGTATATATAGGGATTGGTCATCTTAGATATTTTCTTAATCTGTGGAATGCAAGGAATTGATTTTGAGGTTTAAATATATGAATACAGACATCACAGTTGCAGAAGCACAAAATGAACCTTAAACATTTTCTCACTCTTACTCTCCATGGTCATACTCACCTGCTTGTAAATGAATATCACATGGATCAATTGAGGAACTGTCATACCCAGGACTACAGGATGATGATGTTTTCCAGGAATTTCCAAAAAGCTGAGGTGTAGTTTCTGGCACTCCAACTGGAGATCTTTTTTTATTGATTGATTTTTAGCAAATAAGAGGTTTTGAAAATAAGCAGTAACATCAATTAAAAACACATACTTCAATTATTGGATGCATACAGTGACAGTAATATAATTGACTGGTTGTCATGTGGTCCTGATATCAGGACTCTATAAATCAACTTATTCAGTTGGTTTATATTTTAAAAGTATTACCCTAAAAACACTACTTAATTTATTACCTTTTGTGCAGAAAAAGAAGACGGTGTGACAAGTTAAACAATATATCCTTCTCCACTGGGTTTGTGTGCAGAAATATTTCATTTTATAAAATGTTAGGCAATCCGATTATTTGATTTCTATACAGTATATAACTAAACATGACCTTTCTAAATTTAACTTGAAAGAATTGAAAAATTCTAAAGTAGCCATTGCTCTGCAATGTTTTTCAACCTTGGCAACTTTAAGATACATGGACTTCTCCGTGCAAGACAGGGAATACTAGGTGTTGAAGTCTACGCATTTTAAAGTTCACAAGGTTGACAAACACCACTTTAAACTATTTATAACAGGCTTTTCAAACTGTATTCCACAAACAATCCTAGCATTCTAGTATTCTATGAAAACTTGATGAGGTTCACTCAAAATACAGCCAATTTGCTGTCATCAGAATTTTGTCTCTTGATCATGAGTTGAGAGAATTTTTTTTTTGCTTTTACTAACAAGTTTTGTTACTTGAACATTTGAAACTCTTGATCTGGAGGTCACCAAAACAAAAAGGCAACCCTGTATTTGAAGAGGTGAGTCAAATATTTAGAAATGTTCAGAACTCTGTGTATGAACAGTGGCCCAAATGTTTATGAAAAAAAAATGTAGGACCTTCTTCATCACAACAGGCTGCATGATAAAGCCCAGATTTGCGAAACTACTGTTGACAATGGGCCGGGGAACTGTTTTGCTTTACCTGCAAGACAATTATTAACTATGGTACAGTAAGCTTATTGAGGGCATATAAAATATGCTCTATACCAGTGATGGCAAACCTTTCAGAGACCGAGTGCCCAAACTGCAACCAAAAACACGCTTATGAATCGTCGGGTGCCAGGTGGGCGTGGCCCATTGGGTGGGTGTGACCAATTGGGTGGGCGTGACTGCGGTGGTAAACAGCAGACTGGGTGGGACTAAAAAGTTCAATCAATCAATTCCAACTTTGCAAGATCTTTTTTTTTCCTGTGAGAAGTTGAAATTGATTGATTAATTGAACTTTTTTTTTTTGCACATGGCGGCGGAGGCCTAAAGCGAAAAGGTTTTATAAAGCACAGCTGAAGGCCTAGGACTGGGGTGACGGCACGCGTGCCCACAGAGAGGGCTCTGCGTGTCACCTGTGGCACGCATGCCATAGGTTCGCCACCACTGCTCTATACTTTGCTATACTTTTGGCAGTATATCTCCTAGTCAGTGCCCATAGCATTATGACAATGGGATTGAAAAGAATTACCGCTAGAACTGGACAATATTTAGAGTATTAGAGAAAACAAGTAAGGGAATCATCTTCTTCTAAGCAACAGAGCTTTGTGAGGCACCAGATGAATAATAATAATGCACATGATAGATGGATAAAAATGTTAAAGCCAGTCCAATGTTCAATGTTTGTTATGTTCAATGAACCATAATAAAAAGGAAGAAGCTAAAATGCTCTGGGACTTTAGAATTCAAACAGACCAGCAGCAGCCACATAATATCAATTGTGGATAAGACAAAAAAAAAAGTCTGGATAGTGAATGTGGCAGAACCTTGAGACAGCAGAAGAGAAGAGAAAGAACTGGAGAAAATTACAAAGACCTGCAAACAGGAATAGAATGACTTGGCAAAAGAAAAAGAAGATAGCATCGATAATAATAGGCGTCTTGGGTGCATTGCAGGCAGTCCTTGGCTTATGACCACAATTGAGCCCAACATTTCTATTGCTCACTGAAACATTTGCTAAGTGAGTGTTTCCCCATTTTATAATCTTTCTTGCCACAGCTGTTAGGTGAATCACTGCAGTTGTGAAATTAGTCAAACCATCGCTAAGGGAATCTGGCTTCCCCATTGGTTTTGCTGGTCATATGGTCACAAAAGGGAATCACGTGACCCCGGGACACAGCAACCGTCATCAATGAGTCGATTGCCAAGCATCTGAATGTTGATCACATGACCATGGTCAGGGGTGGGGAACCTTGGCTTTTTTATGACTTGTTGAACTTCAACTCCCAGAATTCCTGAGCCAGCCATGGCTCAGGAATTCTGGGAGTTGAAGTCCACAAGTCATAAAAGAGCCAAGGTTCCCCATCCCTGACCATGGGGATGCTACAACAGTCATGTGAAAACTGATCATAAGTCACTTTTTTCAGTAGCACTGCAACTTTGAACGGTCACTAAACAAAGTGTTTTAAGTCAGGGACTACCTGTACTCAAACACCATTGGCATCAACAAAATCACTATCAGTCAATTGCAAAAGGTAGCTTTACTTGGAAAAGCTTATGTCCTGTGACTATACCTTTAATACCACCAAACAACATCTGCCTATCCCAGGTCTGTAGGAAGAATTCAATAGGTGGGTAAAAATGCCAAATCCAGTTTAAATATCTGCAATGAACCTTAATAGTAAATGTACTGAAAATTACTTCATTGTGGTTTGCTATTTATAAATTGGAACAAAAAGGAAGGACTACTTAAAGTGAATATTTGAAAGTATAGTTGAAAAATAATTAAAAAAATGATCAGGTTAAAATATTGTGGGATTTCCCAATGCAGACTGGCAAAGTCTTGTCTCGTGACACACCAGATATAACTGTGGCTGGAAAAAAACTCATGGGGGAGTATTTATTTATTTATTTATTTAATTTATTTAATTATATTTTTATACTGCCCTTCTCCCGAAGGACTCAGGGCGGTGTACAGGGCAATAAATATAAAAACAGAATACAAAAGTTAAAAAACGATTAAATATAATGAGTAGTAGAGTAAAAGACAAAGAATTGGGGAAGATCACAAAGTATCAAGATCTGAAAATCGATGTTGAAAGATTATGCCATAAACCAGCTTTGGTGGCCACAATGATTATTGGCACTCTGGATGCCATGCCAAAAAATCTTGAATGGCACTTAGAAAATCTGTGCACTTACAAAATTTCCATCCACTAATTACAAAAGGTTACACTGCTTGGATCTGCAATAG
The DNA here is from genome assembly GCF_964194415.1 of Vipera berus. Lineage (NCBI taxonomy): Eukaryota > Metazoa > Chordata > Lepidosauria > Squamata > Viperidae > Vipera > Vipera berus. The sequence goes on along the minus strand of NC_138202.1, from coordinate 104,526,492 downwards.
GTTATCAGATTGTATGTCCAGTGCTTTTTAACTTCCTTGCTACCCAAGACCACCCCCCAAAATCACTTCAAATGAGTAGCTTACAAATGTGACTATTTCTTTTCTCCTAATAATTTTTTTTCTATCCTTTTTCTATCTTGTTGAAAAACTGCACTGAGTAAAAATTTATTTTAGAGTTTATGAAAGTGTTACAATTATACATACAAAAAATCATCCTGAGTATTTCCATTGAAAGTTCCACAGAGGCCAATGGTGTCATCTTTCCATTGAGCATCAGCTTCAAGATAGAGTCTTAAACCTTTCCAGTCATAAAGTATTTGTAATCCAATGTATGATTTAATTTGTAAAAATACAGAGGAAATTTTCCTAATTTCAAAGGAATCTAAAAGACAAAAATAGAAGGAAGATATATCAATAGTAACCTCAAATACAGGTTGAAAAGCTCATTTTATTTTACCCTTTGCTTAAACCTTGTTGGAGATGGATCCCCATAGACTCCACATTTCAGAAAGTTCACCCCAGTTCAAGCTTAAGCAGCCTCTAAGTTCATTTCCAAGTTGATGGCACTGATAGTTCATGGTAATGATGGCCTTAAACCTAAACCTTGGATGCCTCGTCAAATATTTTACATCATTTTGTCTGATGAAGTGATGGGATCATTTACAGTAGGACTGATTTTACAGTATTTATATTGAAGGTATATATAATGTTTTCAAAAATAATTCATTTTACACAAGCTCCTTCAGCTTTGAACTGAAGCCACTTCATCCACCAGTAAAAAATAAAATCCTCCATTTATGATTGCTAGCAGAGATACAAACAAGGAAATGTAATATAGACTACTAAATCCTTGGATTTAAAACCACATAAAAATATAATCCATCCTTTAAAATAGAGAGGCAGCAGCTAACCTAAACAGTGCTGAGAATATTGAATATTGATAGTTGATAGTTGACATGGAATGAATTATCATAACACTTGCAAATAAGGCCATGTATGGAAAAACTGAACCGAATTTGGGTGATTAATTTTGGAACCTAAAATTCTCACCTTATTTTTGAGTATATACAGTATCTCTTTTTCTATCTGAATGATGGTCTATTAACAACTGGAGAGCAGTTGGAGATCGAGCCGGTCTGAATCTGACCGATTGCGGTTGAGAACCGCTACGAGGCTTTACCTCACGGCGATGAGGACAGCGAGGACTAATTACTTCGCTGCCCTCATCGCGTCCGCAGATAATCGCCCGGCCGCCCTGTTTAGGGTGACCCACTCCCTCCTTAATCAGGAGGTGAGGGGGGAGCCCTTGCAGGGGCAGGCCGAGGAGTTTAGTCATCACCTTGCGGACAAGATCGCTCAGATTCGGGCCGGTTTGGACTCTGACTGGGCAGAGACTGACGAGAAGGGATCAAGCGGTCTTGAGAATGCCATTTGGACTGAATTCGATCCTGTGACCCCGGACAAAGTGGACAGGTTCATGAGGAGACTGAGCTCCACCACGTGTTTATTGGACCCATGCCCCTCCTGGCTGGTGTATGCAGCTCGGAAGGGGACACGAGGCTGGTTCCAGGCAGTAATAACTGCTTCTTTGAGGAAGGGTATCTTCCCCGCCACCTTGAAGGAGGCAGTGGTGAGGCCCCTCCTCAAGAAGTCTGCCCTGGACCCGGCTATTTTAAATAACTATCGTCCCGACTCCAACCTTCGCTTTTTAGCGAAGGTTGTTGAGAGCATGGTGGCGCATCAGCTTCCCTTGTTCCTGGAGGAAATTGATTATCTAGACCCATACCAATCGGGCTTTAGGCCTGGGTACAGCACGGAGACGGCATTGGTCGTGCTGGTGAATGATCTCTGGCGGGCTCGGGACAGGGGTTGCTTTTCTGTCCTAGTCGTTAGATCTCTCAGCGGCTTTTGATACCATCGACCATGGTATCCTAGTGCGGCATCTCAGGGGGTTGGGAGTGGGAGGCACTGTTTTACAGTGGTTCTCCTCCTACCTCCTGGGCCGCTCGCAGTCGGTGTTGACAGGAGGGCAGAGGTTGGCTCCGAGGTCTCTTGTTTGTGGAGTTCCTCAGGGGTCAGTCCTCTCCCCCCTCCTGTTCAACATCTATATGAAGCCGCTGGGCGAGCTCATTCGTGGTTTCAGGGTGGGGTATCATCAGTACGCTGATGATACCCAACTTTTTCTCTCCACCCCGAACCAACCCAGCGATGTCCTCGACATGATGTCCCGTTGCCTAGAGGCGGTCCGGGTTTGGATGGGGAGAAACAGGCTTCAACTCAATCCCGCCAAGACTGAGTGGCTGTGCATCTCGGATGAACCAGTTTTGTCCATCTTTAATTATGGGGGATGAAGTGTTACCCCGCGTCCTCCTGGATTCACGGCTCACTTTGGAAGATCATATAGGAGCCTTGACCAGGGGGGCTTTTGCCCAGGTTCGCCTGGTGCGCCAGTTGCGGCCCTATCTGGACTGAGATGCCCTACGCACAGTCACTCATGCACTCGTGACCTCCCGGTTAGACTACTGCCATGCTCTCTACATGGGGCTGCCCTTGAGGACCACTCGGAGGCGTCAGCTGGTGCAGAATGCGGCCGCGCGAGTTGTGATGGGAGTTTCCCGACACTCCCAGGTAACACCTCTTCTCCACAAGCTGCATTGGCTTCTGGTTGCCCTCCGGGTGAGATTCAAGGTGCTGGTGATGACCTATAAAGCCCTAAATGGCATGGGTCCGGGTTATCTTAGGGAGCACCTGCTGCCAGCATCAATCTCCCATCATCCTGTGCGCTCCCACAGGGAGGGCCTCCTTAGGGTGCCACCAGTCAGTGAGTGCCGGCGGGTTATCCCTAGGGGGAGGGCGTTCTCTGTGGGCGCACTTGCCCTGTGGAACGACCTGCCTGTGGAACTCCAGACCGCCCCCGACCTTCGTTCGTTTCTCCGGGACCTAAAAACCTGGTTGTTTGATTTAGCTGGCCTCATTTTTAAATTTTAAATTAAATTTTAAATTTGGGCTAATGTTATTTAATTCTATTTTAATTTTAACTGTATTTTAACTTTTGTACTGTTTTAACTGTTTTTAACTTTGCCCTGTAAACCGCCCTGAGTCCTTCGGGAATAGGGCGGTATAGAAATCTAATTAATAAATAAATAAAATAAATAAATTTATTCTGCTGCAATATACTGTATTGGTGTCTTTTCACTTCTCATCCCTAATTCTGGCCAAATAGAGAATTTAGCATAAAAATAGAAAGAAACCATCTACCGTAAATTGCACAGAGGACCATGAAACTCTAGCAAACAACATATAACTAAAATCATTACTTTTCCATATTTGTAATATTATTTTCATTACAATTTATTCTAACTTACCATCAATATATGGAAGATTAACTTTATACTGATCATGTACCAAAACATCTCCTGAATGGGTCAGAGTTACTTGCCTCCTAAAATCTTGACTGAAAATAAGACTGATTGATTGGATACATGTTCCATCATGATTCTAGAAAGATGATGAAAACAAATAATGCCTTAAAATAAAATGGAATTTATAATGGATCAAGGATAAAGTGTAATAATTTATATTGAAAAAGAAAAAAGTTGTAAATGAATATGAGATAAGCTACGATGACACATATAGTTGCAGCTTCACTCTATTTATTTAATTCAATTTTGATGCTGCCCGACACTGACTCCAAGCATCTCACAATATAAAAAACAAAATAAGAATACAATATACTACGTGGCATTTACGATATGTTATATAAGTACAGTAAAAAAATACATGATAGAAAATCCAGACATTTGGCACCAAAACCTATGAAGCATTTGTCAAACACATCTAATCAAAGTATTATCCTTCAAAAAAGGGGAAAAAATGGATCCAGGAAACTACAGACCTATCAGCCTGACCTCAATACCTGGGAAGATTCTGGAGAAGATAATCGAGCAATGAATCATTGAACATCTAGAGGCAAACAAAGTCATAACCAAAAGCCAATAAGGGTTTGTCAAAAACAACATGCCAGACAAATCTTATTGCATTCTTTGACAAGGTGACAAAATTAGTGGACCAAAGGAATGCTGTGTATATAATTTACTTGGACTTCAGTAAGGCATTTGATAAAGTAGACCACAACCTACTACTTGATAAGATAGAAAAATGTGGGTTAGACAGCATCACCACCAGATGAATTCATAACTGGCTGACCAACTCCACTCAATGTGTAATCCTCAATGGAACTGCATCTACATGGAGGGAAATATGCAGCGGGGTACCCCAAGGCTGTTTTAGGCCCAGTACTCTTCAACATCTTCATCAATGATAAGAGATAGATAGGGAACTCATCAAATTTGCAGATGACACTAAGGTGCCAGGAATAGCCAACACTCCAGAAGATAGGATTAAGATACAGAAGGATCTTGACAGACTTGAACAACAGACGCTAACAAAATGAAATTCAATGGTGAAAAAAGCAAGGTTCTACATTTAGACAAGAAAAATCAAATACACAGGTATCCCAAGGGTGCTTTTTCACGAAGCAACTGAACTTTCTTTTTTCTCTTTGAAGACGTTTTGCTTCTCATCCAAGAAACTTCTTCAGCTATGACTGGATGATGGGGAATGGAAGGATTTATACTCCTTGCAGACGGCTGGAGGCTTATCTGTGTCATCAGGTCTCCTGAGTAGTGCAAATGGGTGTGGAGCCTTCTTGAAACTGTTGAAAGGACTCTGTTGTAGACGGAAGATAGATGATGTTGTATTCCTCTCCCTCTGTTGAGAGAAGACTGTTCAATTTTGACATAGATGGCCTCTCTAACCCCTTTCAAACCAGCAATCCTCTGTCCAAAATGTGGATTTTGCTGTCTTCGAAAGAGTAGCCTTTGTCTTTTAAATGCAGATGGACTGCTGAATCTTGTCCTGATGGGTTTGTTCTGCTACGTTGTGCCATACATTTATGAAGTATGCTTGTGCTGCTACATTCTACAGCAGTTGAAGCTGCTGAGGAGTCTTCAAGGCATTGCCATGTAGAACACATTCCAATAGCTGAATCGTGAGGTGACAAGAGCGTGAGTTACTGTTTAGAGGGCTGCCTGAACCATGAAGAAGTGCAATTAGTACATCAGATCGAATTGTGCTAAGACCTGCTTGAACAGGACCTATGAGTCTATAAGGACCCCTAGATTCCACATTACTCCTGAATGGGGAAGTGCAAACCTAGAATAAGGTTTGCATGCCTGGGGTAAGTAAGGCCAATCAGAACAGTCATAGGCCACCAGCAAATTCTCTCCTTAATAAACATGGGAATCTGATATCTGATATCAGCATTATACTTAGTTATAAAGGTTGCTGCCATCTCAAAGCATTTGTGGGTGACAGTAAGAGTGCTTGAGTAATTCAAAACAAGCCATGAATGTAATAACGGACATACTGTAGCATTGCTGAGAACTATGGAGTACTTACTAGATGCAAATACCTTAAATATAAAATAATTCTAGCCATGTTAACCAACATACCATAAAAAGCTTCACTTCCTTTTTTTCTCAGATGTAGAAAATATACGAAATGTGTACATCCAAACTTGCTTTCTAGATTTCCTGGCAATGTCCTTTTACAAATTAATTTAATTTTAAAAAAATATTTTAACTTATGAAACCTCTATGAAAGAATTGGAATAATTTTGAGTCCGCTTTTTCAGACAACAATCTAAAGTTGAAATTACGCTCTTATTAAGTTTTTTAAAGTATCACTTTTCGTAAATCTCAAAGCCAAATATTTGAAATTACAGCTTGTTTTAGCTTTCACAATTCAGCATTTGAGTTTCTATTGTAAAAATACCTTTTTCCCAGAATAATTTAAAACCTCAGGTAATTACTGCCTCTAGATCTTATCATTCCATGTTTTTATACCTTTTTTTGGTCAGCTAGTTAGAAAGTGGTGATAGACATGCTTCACTGGAAGACAATCTGCTTTATTACATATTCTCAATCTGAAATGCACAATCGAATGATGAAAGGAAACCACTGTAGACCCAAATAGTTTTATCTGGAAATCACATGACAGTCTATGAAACACTTTAAAACTGTTCAATAAAGGATGGAATCTAAGCAACCAGATGAACATAAAGGAGCAGCACAATATGATTAAACCATCCACATCAAGTAAATAAGAGACACTAAATGAAAACCAATGCTATCAAAACCTAACTAGAAGAAAGCCGTGTTTTGTTCTGTTTCTTGAAGTCAAGATAATTCTGCTGTTTTATTCTGAGGAACAGGCTTGACATTTCAAGTGTTTAAAATGGGAAGAAGAAATGGATTCTACCACCATTGTGTTGCTGGTACTGTTACCAATAAATGCAGTATATATTTTAGGGTTCTTCTGACAATAAAGAATTTCTCAAGGCTATACTTTAAAGCAGGGGTCCCCAACCCCCAGTCCATGGACCAGGACCGTGCCGTGGCATGGCAGAAACCAGGCCCCACAAACAAGTGAAGCCCCATCGTGGGATGCAGGCAGCATTCAAAACCATGCCCCCTCCGGTCCACAGAAAAATATCTCTCCATGGATCCGGTCCCTGGTGCCCAAATGGTTGGGAGCGTACTTTAAAGCATTTTTATTACTTGGGGAGGGGGATCCATATTACCTATTCTAGACTATTTTGCTTCTTCGTAGTCCACTTCTAGGTACTATGGTCTATGGCAGCTGCTGCTAGTATTGTTATTCTCTTGCAGCACAGCTCATTATTGTTTCCCCACATTTACATCTGCATTGTTTTTCTTCACAGGTGAATGGTCAGCTGAGCTTGTTTCAGACTTGCCTTTCGCACTCCTTTATTATTTTAGTTATTTATCAAATTTATATGCCACTCATCTTGTGGTTCCATATCTGCAACCTGGCAACACAATCAGCAGCTAAACCTGTTTTAAATACCTGCCTCCACTTGCTCACTCCTGCCTTCCAGACTAAGCAGGGCAAACAGTGTTTATTTTTCCCACTAGCAAGTGATCTTTGGTAGAAGGTGAATCGAAGTCAGAAGAATCCACCACTTTGTTCTTTAATTTGTCCTGCATTAAATCCATAAGGCACGTCATGCCTGTGTCTTCAGAATGGAACTTCTGTATTGGAACCAAAGTTGTCAACATTCAGAGATTCACTTATCAGAAAGTAGCAAGAGATGTATTTCTCAGAAAGGTGACTTTATTTTTTAAGCCATCAGCATGCTTGCTTTCATCAGCTCACCTGTCCACAAGGAGCATTTTGTAGAGTCACAGCAAATTTGTCAGAGACACGACTTTTTGCCAAGATATACTGACAGGGTGCTTGAAAAGTAAACTTGCGCCCATCAAATGTCATGAAGTGAATATCTCCTGAAACTGAGCACTGAGCTGGCAACAAAGAATAAAAAAAACAGAAGATTTTTTTTTTCCAATATGCTACAAGAATGATTCGTGATGTTGAATTTGATATTAAATGCTGAATGATATTAAGACAAACCATACAAGGATTACAAAGATAAATAAAGCAACTGTCTTCCTTATATTGTAGCCCTTTCATTATTTTTGAAAATGATTATTTTCTTTAAGAACCTGTTTCAGTGTCATAGTGTAAATGTGAACAGATCTCATCCTCCTCCACCTGGCCCAAGACACAAACATGCAAAAAAAAAGCAATATTCTATCCCCATTAAAATAAATGGGGTAAAATAAATCTTAAGGAACCAGTTTGGTGTAGTGATTAACACACCAAGCTAGAAATGAGGAGGCGGCTAGGAGTTCTAGTTCTGGTTCTTAGACACAGAGGCAACAGGGTGGCCTTAGGTCAGTCACCCTTTCTCAGCCCTAGGAAGGTGGCAATGGCAAACCATTTTTGAAAAACTTTGCCAAGAAAACTGCAGGGGCTTGGTCCACACAATCTGAGATAATTGAATGAAAGAATACATACATGTACAGTATAGATTATTTTTATGCTGAATTTCTGCATGGGAGAATTCATGGTACACTATTTAGTCTGTGTGAAAAATATCTATGTCTACATTTTTAATCGAGTGTTGGATCTTCTTTTGGGGGAACGATCTAAGCCCATTCGTTGGCAGTTTTCCAAAATTAAAGCAGTAACTTGAAGGGATTTTTTTAAAATCCACAAAATAATTATGGCACCAAGTGAAAGCTCATAGAGGATGAATATGATTTATATTTGGGAAAAGAGGCATTAAGAAATAAGGCACAAAGAAAGGATTAAACCTTTTTAAAAAGGCTTGGTTGGTTTGTTTTTAAGTTGGAAGATCTGATCATGGGTATTCTGTATCAAACAAAATTGGCCTCTGCATATTCTTACTGAGGAAATAGGTACATGAAATGAATGGAAATTGAGTGGAGCTAAGCTGAAAACTTAGACATGATGTTCATAAGTAGATAGCTATAGCTTATTAATAGACAGGCAATCAGAAACAAATATTAATTTACAATAATAGGGTGACAATTGAGAAAACCTACAAAAATCTTGCCACTAATATACCAAACTAAAAAGTAATGAATTATCAAAAAACTGATTTACCTGGACAGGTAAGATTAGTGCAAATCCATTTTCCTCCAGAACATGTACTGAAAGAGAAAAAGATTTGAGACTTGAAAAAGTAGCCATTGTATAACACTAAACTGTATACTGAATACCCCAGCATGAATTAAGCCATAAAAAGTCAGAAACCAAAGCTGAACCAAGATTTCTGGTTGAGTTTATGCTATTAATCTCAGAAAACAATTTACACTAGGGAAACATTAATATAAATAAATAGGAGATTTTTTTCATATTCATCAAATGTACTGTGGCATCTATGGGTTCCTTCTTTGCAATTCTATTAAAGGGGGGAGTTAGGCATGCTTGGGACAAGAAAAAGAATGAATTTCTTTTGTCACGAAGTTGTTGTTTTAAAAAAATGAGAGATACAGTTTCTTTCAAAGACTATTCTTCAAGTACAGTATGCAGTCTAGGCATCAAACTCAATAACAATATAAACAAATGATGATATTTAGATAAATATGCAGATGCCATTATAAGAAAAATACAATTTTAAATTCATGCATATAGAATACAATTATTTATTATATAAACTGCCAAGCAATCTTGAACAATACCACAGCATGCCCTATAGTCTGTAAAAAAAATTGCTTTGTATGTTGCAACATAAAAATCCACAGCACTGTGGATTTTGTATAGTGTATATTATTAAAAAAAACAACCCATAGAATTACCCAATTTTTAGCTGAGACAATTGGTGGGATTACCAATCTTGTTTCTGGTTACAAAACACTCTTGCATTTTTTTATACTCAAAAATGTTTCTCTTTTCTTCATAATAATAAATTCAACAACTTTCTCTTGGATGAAAGAAAATATCCAAATGACCCATGCTTTAAGATACATTCTTAGTATGTATCTGTATAAATGTAATGAGGATCTTGACTTCTATCAAATTCAAAAACTTTCTACATTCTTGAGAGGAGAATGTACCACTTAGTGAACTTCATATATTTTATACAGAGGACTCAAAGTGCTATCATTCCAAAAGTGAAGGCATTCCATTTCATAAGTATTCTTAAAATATTTTTTTCTTGTAAGGAAAACAGTTGAGGAAATGGAAGCACAATACAGGAAAATTACCCTAAGATACTATAGTGAAAAGCATCCTTAGTTTTGTTATATACCAGGTTATAAATGTTACTTTCAAGCTTTTCCCAAAGAGAATATTTTTTTGACAGTCAGGGTAAGCTAAAATTTCCAAAGCTCTGGAATTCTGCTAAATGTTTTTGAGAAGAAACTGCCTTACCTTGGAAATGTAATTTACAAACCCATATGACTTTAACAGTTTTTTGTCCAATAGTAATATACATGTTGTTGCATGAGGTTAGCAAAACATACATAAAATTTTCAGGAAGTTATTTACCAGTTATTGCATTCCTCTTGAACAACTGTACCAGTTCTGTGGATAGTTCCATGGTAATCACAAGGACAGTCAGTTGGCCTCACACATAATCTGTCTTCATAAATAAGGCCTAGAATGTATATTCAATAGTCATGTGATTGGTAACAACAGTAACACATTTTTGAGTGCATAATATTTTTTAAAAAATCCTTCACAATGCACAATATTATTTAACACTGCAAAATGTGCTAAATATGAACAATTTCCAATTTGAAAGGCCTCATTTAAGTGTAAAATGCCCTGATTCAAATGCAAAAAAAAATTAGGCTGCAAAATTCTTTTGCTTGTTTTCAGTTTTAAAAATTCTTTTTTTAAGCAAAACATTGGTTTTAAGTTTTAAGCACTTTGAAAATGATTGAAACAACCTCATTCACACTTGGAAAATGACAATTCAGATCTAAAACAGGTCAACTCTGAAATGTTTTATGCTGCAAGTTTCTATTTATTTCTTATTATAAAGGACAAGTGTAGAAATATGTTACCAACAAATAGGATTGTAACAATATTCAGATTCAAAGGGAAAAATGCAATTTGAAACACACAAGGGCATTAAATTATTCTTAGAATCCCCTTAGGTTGATCTATCCCCATAAGAATTTACAATTTCACGAACATTACATTGGGTGGCAAGCTCTTGAAATATAGCTTTTTAGCTGTTCTGCTGTAGATTTGCAAGAACGCCACCCACACAATAGCCATATTACCATCTGGACAATAGCATCCATCAACACAGGGAAGTTCACTATCAATACAGTGAGTTTTCTGGCGACAGGAAAATGGGCAACAATCAATGCATTCATTGTAGACAAGATGGTCCTCACATTTAACAACTGAAAAAACAGAAGACACAGAGAATGTTATGTGATTTATGCTGTTGTTCCAATTTCATTTAAGAAAACAGTTCTGTTCAAAGGTTTATGACTATAAATCCATTAAGGCTTTTAAATATATATATATATATATATATATATATATATATATATATATATATATATATGTGTGTGTGTGTGTGTGTGTGTGTGTGTGTGTGTGTGTGTGTGTATATGTATATATATATGTACATGTACATGTACATGTACATGTACATGTATATGTATATGTATATGTATATGTATATGTATATGTATATACATATGGATGGAACCTTGTAGGGTAGGCAAGGCGGGTTGTATGACATGTGTGAGTTCCGGCACCTTTTTCTTTTACAAAAAAAGCACTGTATATATGTTAAATGCTTGTTAACTATTTAGATTACCTTGCTAGGTAATCTTTCTTTCCTGTTTCGGCCTAACCGAAGGCCATCGACAGGCAGTAGTCACAACAGTGACAGCTCATATTTGTGTAAATTTTAGATTGCTAACAAAGAATTAAAGGGAGACTGATATGCATTTCAAACTTATTTGTTTTCATCAGTCAGCCATACCCTTCTGAGATTCGAACCTGGGCTGATTGCACATTAGGCAGTTGTTTTAACCTCTAGGCCACAAGCTCTATCTCACTTTGTTAGCTGAGAAGCAAGGGAGATATGTGTTAAATGCTTGTTAACTATTCAGCTAGTCACTGTTGTGACTACTGCCTGTTGATGACCTTCGGTTAGGCCGAAACAGGAAATAAAGATTTGTCCCATGTTTGGGGCCTAGCAAGGTAATCTAAATAGTTAACAAGCATTTAACACATATCTCCCTTGCTTCTCAGCTAACAAAGTGAGATAGAGCTTGTGGCCTAGAGGTTAAATCTCGAATCTCAGAAGGGTATGGCTGACTGATGAAAACTAATAAGTTTGAAATGCATATCAGGCTCCCTTAATTCTTTGTTAGCAATTTAAAATTTACACAAATATGAGCTGTCACCGGTGTGACTACTGCCTGTCGATGGCCTTCAGGTTAGGCTGACACAGGAAATAAAGATTTGTCCCATGTTTGGGGCCTAGCAAGGTAATCTAAAAATAGTTAACAAGCATTTGACATATATATATATATATATATATATATATATATATATATATATATATATATATATATATATATATATATATATATAAGAAGGAAGCTGAAGCTACCAGTCTGATGATGACGGATGGGATTCCGTCGAAACGTTGCTCCTACACCTTTAATTCTATGCGGGGAAAAACCCGAATGACCAAAGATCCACATACAAACACCCGCGAAAACCTCAGAAAACAAATATATATATGTGTGTGTGTGTGTGTGTGTGTGTGTGTGTGTGTGTGTGTAAATTTTAGATTGCTAACAAAGAATTAAAGGGAGACTGATATGCATTTCAAACTTATTTGTTTTCATCAGTCAGCCATACCCTTCTGAGATTCGAGATTTAACCTCTAGGCCACAAGCTCTATCTCACTTTGTTAGCTGAGAAGCAAGGGAGATATGTGTTAAATGCTTGTTAACTATTTAGATTACCTTGCTAGGCCCCAAACATGGGACAAATCTTTATTTCCTGTTTCGGCCTAACCGAAGGTCATCAACAGGCAGTAGTCACAACAGTGACTAGCTGAATAGTTAACAAGCATTTAACACATATCTCCCTTGCTTCTCAGCTAACAAAGTGAGATAGAGCTTGTGGCCTAGAGGTTAAAACAACTGCCTAATGTGCAATCAGCCCAGGTTCGAATCTCAGAAGGGTATGGCTGACTGATGAAAACAAATAAGTTTGAAATGCATATCAGTCTCCCTTTAATTCTTTGTTAGCAATCTAAAATTTACACAAATATGAGCTGTCACTGTTGTGACTACTGCCTGTCGATGGCCTTCGGTTAGGCCGAAACAGGAAAGAAAGATTACCTAGCAAGGTAATCTAAATAGTTAACAAGCATTTAACATATATACAGTGCTTTTTTTGTAAAAGAAAAAGGTGCCGGAACTCACACATGTCATACAACCCGCCTTGCCTACCCTACAAGATTCCATCCAAAAAATGTGTCGGAACTCCGTTCTGAGCGTTCTATGAGGAAAAAAAGCCCTGTATATATATATAAGCTTTCATTGACCAACTGCCAACGTCGTCAGAGTAAAATTGCTGGAGAAGCGAGACCGCATTTAAATTACTGGTGTTTTTGCACTTTGCTCATACAGCATATCACAGGTCTATTTGCCTCTACCAGCCGTATTGTCTTGAGCTGCCTCACACTTGCTCTCGTGGAGTGCGGCTGTGTCCACATGCCTGCTGTCAGGGGGGAGTCATGAGCTGTTCTTTTAGCCGCAGTCGGTGCCCTCATCGTTACACATGCCCTCACACTAGATGTTTTTGGGGATTCCTCCCCCCCCCCGCTTTTTGCCTGTTGCGATACAATGCCATGAGGTCCTCATCCTGCCTTGAAGGCACACTCCGTGAGTGCTTGCGTTGCCCACGCTGTTCTTCTTCACAGGTCCTAAGAGCTTGGTAGGCAGGGAGCAGATCTATACGGTGGTTAATTGAAAACTGGTCCGAAAACCAGGCTTCTTTAAGGAGTCGGCCGCCCTTGCTGTTGTCCTGGGCAATGGCCTCAGCCCCCGTCAAGTCAAAGGTGTGATTGTGAATAGCCATGTGCGCCCACACCTGCGAATGTTGTTCTTGCCGTCTAACAACAAGCTCATGCTCATGCATCCTGGTTCCCAATCATCCATCTACCACAAACCTACACATACTGACAGGATCCTTCATTATAGGAGCAATCACCCTATAGCCCATAAGGTCAGCTGTATCAGGACGCTGTTTAAGCAGGTGGATACACACTGCAGTACGGACAGGGCAAAGGAAGCGGAGAGGTGTCACCTCTACTGTATCTGCAGGAGCAATGGATATCTGTTACACTTCATCAGACGATACAGCAGACCACGTGAGCCCTTTAAGGACCAACATGAAAGCACGCCGATGGTATGGATAACGCTACCTTATATCCATGGCGTATCTGAAACCATGGCGTGGATATTGGCTCCCCACAATGTCAGTATTATTGCCCATAAACCTGACCAAACCCTGCGCGCCAAAGTCATGCGTGAGCGGATCCTTTGGACGCATGACATGAAATATATACATATATATATTTAATGCATTTGAAACCTAGTTTTAAAAAGGATTGGTTCCATCCTTGCAACCAATCCTAGACATAGATTTTATTTCATATCTAAAATGCTTACCAAAACTATAGCTGAATCAAATAGAAAATCATTTGCCTAACATTTGAAACAATGTCTGCAAGATACTACAGACTTGTGAAAAGATAAGTTCAAGAGACTTTTTTTTTCTCACTGCCCTCATTTTGGTGCACGACACACAGTAGTTGTATCTTCCTTCTGTGTGCCTCCTATAATCCCATAGTTTAAATTACTTGTAATCTTAAAATCTGGATGTTCAAGAAGAAGGATGGTCGAATGGAGATAAAGATAATAGATACAAGATGCTCACTTCCCCAGATGTCCTTGTGCACTGCTTCTGGGCAGCTGAGATGATGGGAGTAAATAGATAAGATATACACTATATGATATATAAGCACTGAACACTTCCACAGAACATTGATTTCCTACTTTTGGGGGGAATGAAAATCATTATCATACGGCATCAATGTTAAATGTTCTTATTCCTAACTTGATATTATATATTATGAAATATTGTATTAAGTTTTTGATCTGATATACAAATTTTATTTATTTATCTATTATAACAATAGATGTAGAAATGTGTTTTTTGCTACCAATTTATTTCATCATTGCCACTCTGTGTTAGTAAATGTAGCAATTTAAAAGTCGGGGTTTAAACATTATAAACTTAGTCAAAGCTGAACTGATTAAGAATGTGAAAACAAAACGCGGGGGTGGGGAAGAGACAAAGACATGAGGAACCTAGAGACTGGAAAACATTCTGAAACCCTTCAGTGCCTACCACATTGCTCAAAATTAGCCCGCCATTCGTGGAGTGGTCTTCCTGCTTGAGCACAAGTCCTTGCGTATTCGGTTAATGCACGACACCAAGTGGTATTATCAATGCCTGACCTTAAAAAATGTTAAAATTAACATAATATTATCTCTATTTCCATACAAGAGCAGGATGGCAATAATAATAATATTGTTACTAGCAATCCAGAGATATTATTGATAATAGTATTTATTATTATTTTATTATTATTTTGAGCAATGCACAAAATGAAAACAATGTCTTATAAAAGCAATACAAATAGTAGTTATATTTTATTTGAATGTTAACAGCTGTCAGTACTAAGGATACATACAGCTATCTATTCATTATCATTCTTATTAGTATTTTATTTTGATAGAAAATCAGTATCGCCCAGGTGCAATCATAACATTTATTTATTTATAATTGTATAAGCTCTTAATTTAATTGTATTTTCAAACATACCTATTTCAATGAATTCCAGCTAAACTCTAAATCTTGTTTTAGTGTTATGTGAAAGGTTTTCAGAATGATTCACAACACGTAAGTTAGATAAAGTGCCTTTGAAGGTAAAGGCAAACGTTTCCCCTGTCTAGTCATGTCCGACTCTAGGGGGCAGTGCTCATCTCCATTTCTTAGCCAAGGGACCCAGCGTGGTCCAAAGACCCTTTCCAAGGTCATGTGGCCAGCATGACTATATTCCGAGGGGCATGGAACACTGTTATCTTCCCACTGAAGTGTACCTGTTTATCTACTTGCGTTTGCATGCTTTTGAACTGCTAGGTGGAGAGATGGAGTGAGTAACAGGAGCTGACCCTAATGCATGGAGTTCAAGTCTCAAATCTGAGCTGTCAGTTTTCCAGCTTACAAGCTCAGCATATTTAACTGCTGAGACATCACCTGCCCCTCCCTCCAAAGTGACTTTTAAAAAAATAAAAATAAAATAGATTAATCTAATTTCACAGCTCGAATGGCACACTAAACTGCAGGTAACTTAAAACAGATATTTCAGATCTGGCTTTCACAAATAAATCTCAGAGACAAAGGTGTGAGTAACATCTACTTCTGGAATCTTAAGCTTATTATTCTTGAACTGAACCATGATTTAGTATTAAATCAAAATATAATCAGCTAATGAGAACTCAGAATACATAAATTTAAACCACTCAATTCTATGGGAATGAACAAATGAATATCACTGTACAACACTTGAAAAAGAAGCAGGTGGGAAATAAATACTTGGCCAAGATTAATCCTGCTGTGTATATATATTATGTCATCTTGAACATGTTGAGAACTTGCTCCTAGACATCATGATGCTGTCTGAGATATGAATAGTATCAGAAGAGGAGATAATTATATAATAAATAGACCCATGTGTATTCATGAGCTCTTTTGGATCCTAGCTATCCACTTCTAAATCTGGACTTTAAAAAAAAGGATACTTACATACATAAATCATTTGTGCAACTGGCCATGAAAGGAAATGGGCTCACAAATTCATGACATTCTTTAAAGGGGGACCAAAGCAATATGCTGCATAATGTGTATGTCCTCTGAAAACATAAAAAAGTAGAGAAATTTTTTTTAACAGTACCAAAACAGAAAACTGAAAAGCAACTCAATAAGTTCAACAGGAGCTGTTGATACAGGTTTTACAAAGAAATTATTGAGTGTCATTTGTACTTCTATAACTGTCTGGTTTGGTACAGCAACCAAACATCATAGGTACAGACTCCAACAGATAGTTAAGACTGCAGAAAGAACAATTGCAACAGTCTGCCATCCATAGAAGACCTGTATATTGCACAGGTCAAAAGGAGAGCTGAAAAAATATCTACAAGACCCCTCACATCCTGAACATAAACTGTTTCAACTCCTCCTCTCAGGAGACCACTACAGGGAGCTGCATGCCAAAACAACTAGACACAGGGACAGTGTTTTCCCTCGCTCCATCAATCTGCTGAACAACTAATTCTCACAGTGCTGTCTAATATCTATATATATTTGGCCATGTGGTATGGCTGTAGTATTATCACATTCTTCTTATTATCTTCTTTACTCCCCCATCTTATTGGGATGATGATGATGATTCTGTTGCTTTGCATATACACTGAAAGCTACTGCACTGAAGACAAATTCCTTGTGTGTAATCACACTTGGTCAATATTCTATTCTATTCTATTCTATTCTATTCTATTCTATTCTATTCTATTCTATTCTATTCTATTCTATTCTATTCTATTCTATTCTATTCTATTCTACTCTACTCTACTCTACTCTACTCTACTCTACCCTACCCTACCCTACCCTACCCTATTCTATCTGGAATAATTAACAACCCTAGCATTAAAGAAGCAGGTTGTCACTTTACTTTAAATCAATATTGTACAGGGAATAATGTTGGGCCCAAAGTATTGTTGCATGACACAAACAATTTAGAGTTATGGACAGAGAAGATAATAATATGCAACGATTCCCAATAGTGGATGCTGTTCCCTTAAACTGTGTGTCTGATCACCTCTCTTCTCTGAATGAAGCCATTCCATTTATGCATCATACATCAGAATATAAACCAATGTCATTTCATCAGCAGTAATCTGCTGATGAAATGTGTTATCATCTACCAATCTGATGTAGTTTTTGATTCTTTGGGGAGGATTTTAGATTTAGAAAAAAATACATAAACTATAATATAAATGTTCATGCCTATCAAATATATATCCTATTATAATTACAGTCTTCAACTTACAACATTTCATTTAGTGACCATTCAAAGTTACAACAGCATTGAAAAAAGTAACTTATGACCATTTTTCACACTTATGACCAATGCAACATCCTCATGGTCATGTGACCAGCATTTGGATGCTTGGCAACTGGTTCATATTTATGACAGTGGCAGTGTCTGCAGATCATGTGAACCCACCTTTTGTGATCTCCTGACAAGCAAAGTCAATGGGGAAGCCAGATTTACTTAACAACCGGGTTACGAACTTAACAACTTCAATGATTCACTTTAAAATGGTGGAAAGGAAAGTCGTAAAATGGGGCAAAACTCACTTAACAAATGTCTCACTTGGCAACATAAATTTTGGGCTCAGTTATGGTCATAAGTCGAGGACTGCCGGTGCAAAACGCATTCTTACTATGCTCTGTTAACTGAGGCACATTTTAAACATAGGTAAATAAATTTTGCAAACTCACCCCATACAGGATACATAAAGAATGTTATTGAATATATACATTAGGAAAAAAATTCTAGAAATTTATGGAAAACTGAACTATATTAGTCAAAATTATAATAAATGTATCTGGTTTTTTGTTTGTTACTGACAATTGCCTATAAATAGAAAAGTTGTTTCACAGGTGCTCATCTAAATGCTTAAAATCTAATTAAATTCTTATAGCAGGCATTTCCAAGTATCTACAGACTATAGCTTTAAATGATAAAATATTAAATTCTGAAAAATAATAAAGGATACGATATGAAAACCAACCAAGACGTAATAAGAATATAATTCATCAGCTAACCATATTCATCAGCTAATGTAACCCCTCAGCTTGTTTTGTTCCAAACAGAAAGAATTATATCTTTTGAAGTAAAAACTTACAGTATATAAAAACTAGTTGAAATTAGACAGAATCAGATTTTTTTTTCTGTTTCACTGCTTGATTGCTATGTTGTCTTTTTTTCAGGAAATCTAAACAACATGTACAATTCCCACAGCCACCAACTTGTGAGGCATATTAAGCTGAGAGATAGCTTTAGTCAGCCTCAGTGGTAGAGCATGGTCTAAAACTTGGGTCTTCCTTGTCACAATCCAATAACCACGTTACTATACTTCACTGATTGCTCCTATGACACTTTTGGCATTTATGTCAGCTAAGAAAAACATATAAGCCAGTATGGCAGACTTACATAATAAAAGGGCAATGATTGTGACTGAATAGATAAAAAAGCTTCACATTTAGAACGAAATCTTGTGTGATGTGTTGAATAATCATACTTACCTGCAAAAATGCATTAGTTCGAGTCAAACAGGGTGGTTCATAACTAAAAGAGGTGCCCCAAGAACGGATGTTCTCCTGGGGAGGATTTTCCCTCCAACTTTCCACAAATTCTTCAATATCTTCTGTAATTTTTTCTGAGGGGGGGGGCAAATACACAGATGCATAAATGCAGGAAATTCACTTTATCCTTACTGTGTTTCTTTCACAATTTCCATCTAACCTCTTAAGTAATGTTAAGTTAGTTCTAATGAGTTCTGAAACGGAGTCAGTGTTCAGTCATCTAGCCATTAACACCATGCTTTCTAATGGAGTCATTGTACATATGCTAATCAGGTGCAGTGAAGACAATTCAAATGCTTTCATTGCTATTGATAGAATAGTATTGTAACATACACTGGGAATCTTCACTCAGAATAATGTTGGAGTTTATGATGTTTTTTCTATGAATTTTAAAAATTCTTTTTGCATTAGTCCTCTCTAGAGATTTTCTGTCATACTGTGTGGGCATCTAACAATCATGGGATGAGTCTCTAATCAATAAAGCATATACATGCAAATACACAGAAAATGCATACTATAGGACATACATTACTGATTACGATCCCGTAACACAAGCAATCTGTCTGTATAAGCTGTGGAGAAGAGTATCGTGAGAACTTTTCTGCATACACCTTGGAAGGACTTTTTTTTTTAGTATATTAGAGGAGATCATGATTTTTCTCTCTTATTTGACTGATTACAAGAGCCCTGACTTTCCAGTTCCCATCCATTTTTCCATATAATGAAATCTGTACTTATGGCCCAAAATAGAAGGTCAGGCTGTTTAAAAAATACCTTGCTTTGCACAATATTGTCTTAACTCCTAAACTACATTAGTTTAGTTCTAATGTTCCTACGTCTTAAATATTCCATGCAGATAAAACTAGAACGATTTGATATGTATGTATTTTTTCTATGTTCAGTTTCATAATATAATATAAGGTAACATAACGTAACATAATGTTACATAACATAACATATAAGGAACAGTTGCTGGAATTGGGTATGTCTAGTTTAATGAAGAGAAGGATGAGGGGTGACATGATAGCAGTGTTCCAATATCTCAGGGGCTGCCACAGAGAAGAGGGAGTCAGGCTATTCTCCAAAGCACCTGAAAGCAGGACAAGAAACAACGGATGGAAACTAATCAAGGAGAGAAGCAACCTAGAACTAAGGAGAAACTTCCTGACAGTTAGAACAATTAACCAGTGGAACAACCTGCCTCCAGAAGCTGTGAATGCTCCAACACTGGAAGTTTTTAAGAAGAGACTGGACAGCCATTTGTCTGAAATGGTATAGGGTTTCCTGCCTGAGCAGGGGGTTGGACTACTAGATGACCTCCAAGGTCCCTTCCAAATTATTATTGTTGTTGTTGTTGTTATTTCATACTGAGCTGCCCAAAGTAAAATTATCCTCAAGTGTTGGATTTCACTTAAACCATTTATTATAATCTGTATTTTATTTACATTTCATTTCCTTGGATATCTTTTTAAAGGATTACACATGACATACATATTATACTGAACAAACATTGGAATTCAAGCAAATACTCACCGTAACTTGTGGAAAGCTCATCCTGCAGAATGGCATTGTTATTACCACACAGTCCATGGGTTTTACCCAAGTAATCAGGAGCCATCTTAATATAAACAGCAGATATTCCATCCCAAGCTAAAGAGAATGCATACTGATGTCTAACAATGACATATCCAGCTACTTTTTGTATATGTAATTTCCCTATGGTATACGGTAATTGTATTCTAGGAGACAAAACAAACATCGCCATAAAGAAAGGAGCATAGTTTTCTTTTCAAATTCCCATTTTCAGCTTTGTGATTCTATAACTGCCAATGAAAGTCAAGCAGAATTACTGCCTTCAACTGCACAGATCTTATTATTGAGTCATGTTCCTATTAATGGAAAATAAAGGCACCATTTTTTGATGAACTTGTTAGTAACAATGTTCTTAATATGGCTTGGAGAACAATCTTAACTCCCTGGTTTTGAATAGCTATGTTTCTTGTGGAGAACTAGGGCTTTGTGAAAAAGTATAGAAAAAGGCAAGCAGAGGGAAGAATTCAGTTGGTCCAGAGATATGCTGCGGCCCATAAAACAAAAATATTTCAAATAGACTGTGCTGCAAATTGCTACAGTCTGCCTGGAAATGTAAATTTACATTTTTCAATATGTTTTTAGTCCCCCATTGGCATTAAAGATGCCCTTCTGTAACCCTGCTTCTTATGTTGGTCAGCTATATAGCTTTTGACAGATTCAGCGAAAGTATCCCTCTGATTCCAGAAACACCTGTCTGTCAGCAGAAAGTTATAGGAAGTTTTTATTTTTAAAAAATAACTATTCATCTCAATTGCACAATGCATTACAAAGTATTTACTATATATTGTCCACAGGAATGAAACTGGTCTATATTTAGAAACTACAAAGAATACTTAAATCTGCAATGTTAAAATAACAGCGCAGGTAAACAATACCATGAAAGGTGAGAATATACGTTTAACTTACCCAATGCCTCTGTAAGTAACCTCATTACTTAATCTTATTTCTTCTTCTCCAGAAAAATATAAGCTAACAGATCGTTTACAGGAATATGGAAAATAACTGCATTCTGGATCATTATGGATCTGCAAAAAAAAAGTGAGATAACCATTTGCATACAACTTCAGAAACAGGATCCTAAATAACATTGAAATTATAAACATTAGATCAATGCCTATATCTTAACTATTGCTGAATTGATTATTAGCTTGACACCACATTTGGTAACAACTCTATTCCCCAAAATACAAAACAGTACATATAAGTGAAGCTTGGAACATTTAGGTTCAATCAAAATCCACATTCTTTGGAACACTACTAAGCTGGAATCTCTGCAGTCTTCAACATTTGCATGAAACATTGTTTAATTAATCTCCAATTGCCCTTGCTCCCAAAACCTTGCCAAACTTAGAAAGATTTTCATGATCACAAATCATGAAGCAAAAGGGGTTACAAAAGTAAGAAGTATCAATGTTTTTAACCATCATGCGCAGAAAAGCACTTTGTATGGGTGCATGAAATCTCAATCAAACAACAATAGAAAAAAACAGAATCATCCATCACACACACCTATTCTGACATTCTCTGAAACAGATAGTGTCGGAAGTGTCATATTACACAAATAGCCCATCTACTAAACTAACTAGTTAATTCATAAACCCCAGAGCTGAGGAAAACAACTATACTACACAATACCCCTTTGTTCTTATTTTCACTTACTTGTATGGAAAAACTCTGTTCATCTAATTCATTCTGCCTGACAAGAACATATGTAGATTTCCCAGAGAAAAAATAGTAAAGTCCATCAAAGGTTTCATAATGATATTGTCCCCACGTTCGGCAAATGTTGTCTCGTTCTGTTCCCATGTTATGTACTATAGCAAAAGAAGAGGGAAAGAAGTATTCAGAAGCGATACTACTCTTGGCTTAACTTGCATCCAAGAAAGTGATGATTGTTAACATTTAGCCAGAAGAGGGAAAATATTTGTTTTCACAATAGGCATGGTGACACATAACACTTATGGTTGTTGGGATTCCTGCCCTCATCCTTTTCTTCTTCAGAATAGGGCATGAAAACTCCAAACTATAGATTTGTGCCTTTGGGGCAATTGTGTTGATTATGAGAATAAGCCATGTTAAAGGTTATTTCTGCATCTTAGATTCTAGGTACAATGGGTGGCTTAAAATGGTATTCTCTCCTTACCTATCTGACATCTTGATCCAGTTGCATTATATCGACTACAGTTGCACATTTTCCAGTGTACACATTCACCTCCATTGAAGCATGCAAATGAACCTAAATCTATTTTTAAAAAAATAATATGCAATATTTTGTTACAAGTTACGTATATTCTAACTAGGTGGCTACAGGAAAATATATCATTAGAACGTACCATACCTTATAACTAATGTTAGAAATCTTCTCAGCAAATAATTATAATTTATGGTATTTTATTCTATATGACAATGATTTCTGAATATATATTAAGAGGACTTAATCATTTGAAATACAACAAAATGAAGTCAGTGTACTTTGGATAAACATTACATATTGCAGTAATATTCCATCAAAGTAGAAACTATCTTGGATCAAATTACACTGAAGGCATTCCCCAGATTTTCTTTCAAGTGAAAGAAAAATCACTTTATTGACCTACCATTGATTTAAATGAGACACAGTTCTTTGAGCACTTGATGTGATCAAATTAAACTTAATAAAACTGAGATTCCTATTCTGTGTTCTTAGGAAGGAGCAGCTCCCATTCATTAAAACACCTGCTAAATTCCATAACCAAATAAAAGTAAATGTTCAGCAATTGTCAGAGTATTGACTATACTCTGAGGACAGCAGTTCAATAACCAATTACAGACTATTTTCCATATGATATTTTCTTGTAATGTTTTATTAATGTTTTTGTTCCCTGTTTTGACTCAACACCTGTTTCTACAGGTGCCCAGCTTATGATGTCAGCTCTGCAGAATTTTAATAGAAATAGTATTCTTGATTTAATAATTCACCCAGCTAGAATTCTTGAGCTGGACTGAATGTCAGTCTTTCCAGGTAAACCAGATAGGAAACATGACGAGATAAGCTAAGTCTACTTTACTGCAAGGCTACATTAACAGAATCCTTCAGCTCTGAAAGTACAAAGTTCCCACTCACCACTCTGAACTGCTAGACCAATTAGATCCTTCCTAAGTTCTTTGACTATTAACCAATTGCAGGCGCATCTTTTGTCTCCTAGGCAGCAACTCCAAGGAAGATGCAAGGTTATCCATGCATTCCATTACCTTGACCGTCTTTATATACCATTTGCCCTACTCTTTCTGTTCTCTTTCATCTTTGGGCTTTTATGAAATTTTCCTTCCCTTTCTTTTCCTGCCTCTGGATTAGAATTATTATTTTTATAAAGCAACAGGAGCAAAATCTCTTGTTCTGCCATTCTGGGCATAACCATCATCCAACACTTGAGTTTTTAATAACGCTGAGCAAAATAAAATGTATAGGCTTCTCTGGGAAATAAAATAGCTCTTTTTTCATCCTTTTTTCCTATTTGAGGCAGCTTTACTTAGCTTTATACAAGCCATTCTTTGTGCTAGCCAAAATCCTGCACTTCCCAAATTTGATGGGGAAAATTCTTTTAATTAAGAAATATGAAAGGAATCAGCTTACAGAGAATTATTCCTTGCAAGCTGAAATTTCTGAGAACCTCCCTTTGTGTAAAGAAACAAACAGCATTTGCAAAAAAGGTACTATATCCTCATGATTAAAGACTAATAGATAAATTAAAATACAGGTAGTCCCCAACTTACGACCACAATAGAGCTCAAAATTTATCTTGCTAAGTGAGAAATTTGTTAAGTGAATTTTGCCCCATTTTACAATTTTTCTTGCCACATTTGTTAAGTGAATCACTGCAGTTGTTAAATTAGTAACACAGTTGTAAAGTGAATCTGGTTTCTCCGTTGACTTTGCTTGTCAGAAGGTAAATAAAAGGGGCTCACATGACCTCAAGACACTGCAATCGTCATAAATGTGAGTCAGTTGTCAAGCATCCCAATGTAAATCCCATGACCCTGGGGATGCTGCAACAGTCATTAGTGTGAAAAATGGTCACTTTTTTCAGTGCCATTGTAACTTTGAACAGTCACTAAGCGAACTGTTATAAGTTGAGGACTACCTGTATACTATTATTTCATCATTGGAAATGCAACATTATAAGGAAAATTGTATGGCCAATTAAATAACTTGATAGGCTATCCTATTTAAAATCCAGGATTTTTCCCCCTCAGTCATAAGTAAACTGGCACTCTACTGACTTAATTACGAGAATCATTTGGAAATATTATGCTAGTTCTGCAATTCTTTATTTATCCACTTTATTTAACAAAATTTATAAACCTCCTCAAGTCCCATAGACTCAGAACAATGAATATTTTAGACTATCTAAATACAGTCAAAATAAACCAAGTATCTAAGAAAGCTGTCAGAACTTGCTGTAATAATATCAGTTTAACATGCTTCCAAAGAGCAATAGTGTTTTTATAATTCTGAGAATAAACTGCTTCATAAATAGGAAGCCATCACTGAAAAGGACTGTCATTTGGTACATGCTCCAATAACTTTAGGAAGAGATGAGGACCACAATGTCCACATAAGCTGAGGGCCACCACTGAAAAAGAGTGGTATATATTCTACGAACCTCAGAAAATGTCGGAGATCCTTAACTGGCCACCCACACACAAATTGATGCTTTATCCAGGGGTAGGCAACCTTGGCTCTTTTATGACTCGTGGACTTCAACTCCCAGAATTCCTCAGCCAGCCACGCTGAGGGGAAAGGGAGAGATTTCCAAGCTGAGCCATGCTGGTTCAGGAATTCTGGGAATTGAAATCCACGAGTCATAAAAGAGCCAAGGTTGCCTACCCCTGCTTTATACTGTATGTAATAAACAGCACTTGTGAATTAAGCCAGGAAACCTGTCAGGAAACAATAAGGTAACTTCAAAATTGGTGTTATTCTACAAGGATGGCAGAACTCCATCAGCCATTTTGCTGCTGAATGTTGTACCTTGCAAGTTCAACTTTGGAAAATGCTCAAATAAAATTTGATTTAATTTACTTCTATGATGAAATAAGGTGATTTTTTAAAATTTACAAATAATTTGGAGAGCTTACTTGATGAATCACAGAATATGTTACGGAATCTTCTTTCCCTGTATGAAGAAGCTGTGGTAGAGGAAGAATTATAAGATGAGAATCCAGATACCTGCATTAAAAAAAAATCTATTAATTTGAAATAACATATAATAGTCCATTATTCATATGTGTAAATGGATTAGAAAAATGTACCAATGATTGAAAAAGTTATGACACATTATTTTGTTGCAAATTAAAATATTTCATTGCGGTACAGCACAGAAACTTAAGTCCTCAAAAATATGCTTTATTGAACCTTTGCAAAATATATTTATTGTAGTTGCACAATCATGGTGCCATCTATGTCACTGGAGTTATTTCTTAACTCTTGCCCCTTCTAATTGTATTTATCTGCATTTATTTCTTCAATGTGGGGTTTTTGTGGGTTTATTTTTTTTTAGTAATAGAAATCCTTCTTCCATCCCCTAGTCCAGGGATCCCCAATCCCTGGGCCGCAACCTGTTCGAAACAGGGTTGTGGGAGAAATGGCAAGCACATGCATGTGAAGCTCCACTTGCTCTAGCAGTGGGCAAGGACACACATGAAGCTCCACTAGCACAAGCTCCAGTCATGCAAATGGAGCTTCAAGTGCGAGCACCCTCTGTTCACACAAGTGGAGCTTTGTGCATGAGTATAAGTGCCCTCTACTCAAGTGCCCTGCTCTCATGCAAGTGGAACTTCGCACATGAGCACAGGCACCCTCCGCTTGCGGCGAGTGGAGGGTGGGCACATGCGCCATTCACAAAATGGAGCTGTGCGTGCGCGCGTGCACCTGCCACTCACACTCACCCCTGCCAAGCTACAAAGGTTGTGGACCGTTGCCCTAGTCTAACTTGGCCTTACAAAAAGATTCTGAAGGAAGAAAGATGGAATGAATACACACACATATAATATATTAATGTTTGCAGTTATAAAGATAAAAGACTAAGTATAGTTGTTAATTGGTTCCAAACAAATTTTTCCCATAAGGAATAATATATTAGTCACAACATCGACGAGTTCTAGCTTGCGTGTCAAGTACCAAACAAACAGCAAATAACAGGACAAAATTTTCACATAAAAATGCATCAAGTACACAATTTGACGTTTCAAAGCAGTCAAGTACTGAGGTACACTGTAGTCCTACACTTATAACCATGTGTTTATTGACCTTTTGCAGTTAGGGCAGCACTGAAAAAAGTGACTGATGATTGGTCTTTGCACTTATGACTGTTGTGTTTATCCCTATGGTCATGTTGATCAAAATTCAGGTACTTGGCAACCAGCATTTATTTATGATGGTGGCAGTATTCTAGGGTCATTTAATTGCCATTTATGACCTTACCAGAGAGCTTCAACAAGCAAAGTCATTGGGGAAAAGTGGATTTGCTTAATGACTATGCGATTCACTTAACAACCATGGTGATTTGCTTAACGATTATGGCAAAAATAGTTGCAAAATTGGACACAACTCACTTAATAATCACAGCTTAGCAACAGAAGTTCCAGTCTGATGATTTCCCTCTTCATCCCAAATACAAACAATTTCAGCAACTTATCACCTTCTCTAAGAATACAATAAAACATCTCTTCCTCTCATATGTCATATTCTATCTATAAACAAATTCTTAGTCTTGTCAACCTATCCTAGTCAACAAAAATCCATTAACAGTTATCAGAAAAGAATATATATATATTAGCCTTAATCAAATAAACAAATATTCCTTCCTTTTACTTTAACACACTAACTTATAATTTTCTCTAAAAATACAACAAAACCTTTAAAGCCTCATTATTTGGTCCTGGTCAGCAAACTCCATTAAGGGTTACCAGAAACAGCATCATACTATATGTATTTTAATCTTGATCAAATACATAGCTTTATACTCTTTCCCTTAGATTTTAACCTTCTTGATCTTTAATCCCTTTAAATGGTGTCCCAGAATTTAATTTCTTTTTCTCTCTGTCTCTTCTGAACAATTCCTCAAACTTCAACAAGTCTTGTTTGTAAGTCCAAAGTCACAAAATTATCCATGTCACTCTATTTTATATTCCTTTTAATTATTAAGACATGAGTAAATTTCATTTGTATATTCATTGCAAAATCTTTTTCCAGTAACATGGCTTTAATAATATTCAGTACCTTTCTTTTATACCTGCCAAATATTTTACATGTACTCTGAGCAACTTAATTAATATCAACGGCCTGAAGATAAGGCAACAAAAGAGGCTGCTTCCAGTTCTTGGACTCTTTTAATAAAAACACAGTTTTCCTGCCAGTTGATTTAATTTCCTATGTGTATTTTGTATACTTTTTTTCTGTCTACTGAAGTTTTCAGTAACAAAAATTGGAGAAAAACAAAAGACAGAATCTGAATTTAGAGGAGTTAAATAGGCTGTACAAAATAAAAAGAATAGGGTTTTTTGTGCAAATAGCATGGATGAAGTTTTGTTTTGTATTCTTTATTCTTCCCACTTTCAATGAACATATTTACACTGATAAAGTACAATAAATTAAAACAATGTATCTTAATTGTCTTTAATCCTTATTATAGCTGCAAGATTCAATTGAAGGGGAAGCAATGTAGAAATACTGTATGTTAAATAATAAATGCACTTTTATTAAACGTATTCAAACTATTAATTCCCAAGTATTTGTTAACTTGGGAATTAATGGAAAGAAAGCAAGATACGTATCGACTTTTCTCAAATGCCACTCCCAAACTTCTGAATGAGGCCTAAATGTTAAACAAGACTTCTCTCAATTAAAAACAGGAAATATATTTTAGTGATTATTTTTAGATAAACCGTTAAATGATAATACAGTAATCATTTCCAATAACTCATCCTGATGTTTATTTTCTTATTCTTGCTTGCTTTTAATAAAACTGATGACATTTTACTCCTTTAAAATGTAATAATCAAAATCTGGCGGAGCAAGTAAAACACCTCAGGCCATATGCTTTGAATTATTGTGAATTTGATTGAAAGAATGATTATCATGTCATTCACATTATACATTTTGTTATAAATCTTATAAAATAAAATTTATAGAATCTAATTCATTTTTATAATTGTAAATTTATAAAATGGACCCAAAATTCATATCTCCTTGTGCTGTGTAATCTTTTTATTAATTTTTTATTATTTATTTTGGGGGAAAATGCATTTTAAGTATGATGTATTATTAAATATATGTAGTGATAAATTGCTTCTAAAGTGACATAGTTGTTTTTTCTTGAATCTGTTAAACCAGTTGTATGACACATTTATACATTTTAATACATTTCTTCTATTCAAAATATAAAGGGGAAGCATTTTGCTTAATGCTAAGTACATAAATGATCCGACTGTTCATCGTACCATTCCAATAAAAGAAGAGAGGTCAAGGCATTTGCTAGCAAATATGTCTGCTGATGAAAGTAAACTCTTTTTGAATTGCAAAGCTATCTATAACTCAAGTTTTTTCCTCAATCCTGCCAAAAAAGAAAATAGTAAAGGTATTCAGATCAGGAGTTTAAAAACTCAGTGTCAAAAGACGGAAGGAAAATAATCATAGGATTATAAACTTACATACAGGATATGCTAGTCTGGGAATTGTTCATTCATCACTCCAACTTTTAAAACTCTAAAAACAGCTGCAGAGTTGGTGCCTTACCTGATTGCTAAGGACACTAGGATCTCGTTTCTGAGGAACCGCACTGCTGTCATTCCTAAGGAAGAAAAGAACAAGGCTGGATTTGTTGAGCAGAGGTAATCTGCACCTTTCTTACTCATGCAGAACTTAGGAAAACTGCACCTCCACTCAATTTGAGGCCTCCTGACTGAATCAGAAGACAAAAAAAATGGAATTTAAGGGGTGCCCCTTAATTCTTGATGCTGCAGAAAATAAAGCCTTGTCTTTGAGAGCTTTGATTGCTACTGCTCAGTCAGCAATAACGAATTCCTTTCTTTATTTTTTTTCAGTGTCCTTTTAGTAATTCTATTTTTCCTTTATAAGAAACTTTAACTTACTTTTAAAGGAAGTAAGAACATTATTCACTTCTGAAATTAGGAGGCATTCACTGATGTTGAATATTTTAATACAGTTTAAATTTTATTGGTAGAAATGCTGTGTTTATGTCAAAACTTTCCCAGCAGATTGAGTACCACATATTCCAACCACCAAATCATTTCTTTGGAAAAAAATCCTTCTACCCAAATTACTTGTGCAGAAAAATCCTTTCATTTTACTATATTTATATCAATTTTCTTACATTTTCATATATTTTTCAAAGCATTCCATACTTTTCAATATTTAGCACACCAAAAAAATTTTCAAGCTCGATGGCTCATCTATAAAATTCTACAGGATGCTAAAATATGAAATAATGATTTAAAATTTCTTTCTTTGCCTGCAAAATACATATACATATAATTATCATATATTATTAGACTACGATTAATAGATATCTAAAACCAGGGCTTTTTTTCTCATAGAACACCCAGAACGGAGTTCCGGCAACTTTTTTGGATGGTACCTTGTAGGGTAGGCAAGGTGGTTTGTATGACATGTGTGAGTTCCGGCACCTTTTTCTTTTACAAAAAAAGCACTGTCTAAAACCTTGTGAAACTTAAGACTATTTTTTATTTCATAGATCAGAGCACATTTCTTTAGAAATGGACAAACTGTGACTAGGTTTATGCAATGCTAAGTCATTAGTTATGTAATTAGCTTGCTACATAAGCAAACTAATTGATTCACCCAACATGAATCAGACTACATCTTTGCTTAGATATGAAGAATTCAATGGGACTTTCTTCCCCAAAATTGCAGGAAAAGTGCACCGTGGTCCACATTGAATCATATTCACAGTTGGACTTCACAGTTGGACTTCAAAGGTTGCAGAACACGTTTTACTGATTTTACTGTAATAGCTTCCTTTGTATAGATTTTGACTGTTGCCCTTCTTTTACCTTAAACACATCTCTAAAAATTTCAGTACAACACAGAATATTGTTCCCTGACTGGTATTCTCAGGATGTTTTGGGCTTCAACTTTCATCATTCCTAGCATAGGCAGAGAATTATTGGAGTCATAGCCTAACACCTGTAGAAAGTCTTAACGGGAGTCGTGGCAAAGCTTGATAAACTTTTCAGCATCACTTTCCAAATCAGGACCACATTCCTGGGACAACCACAGCACCTATACACGAGGGACCAGGCCAGTCCTAAGCACTCAAGAATCAAAGCCCCGGAGCAGCATTTCACCAGGTATCACTTTACCCATCACAAGGGCTGCGAGGATGCCAGGCAATCTTCCCTCCACGGAACTGCCCTCTTGCAATGCAACTTGCAAAAATAGCAAAGAAAGGTGCCTTCCGCTCCAGAGACGGCGGGAGAATTTCGGCGAAACGGCCGAGACTTCCCCCCCCCCCCACACACACACACACAACACGCACGGCCCACATTTCTTACCTTGACCGCCAATAAACCGAAACCGGGGACAGTTGCGCCGCCGCGCCGCGCCAGAAGAGTCCTGCAAAAGAGGAATCGAATCGAATCGACGTGGACCAAGTGGAAGGTGCCTTTCCCTGCTCCCCGGCGAATCGGCCCTCCGGCTCTTCGCGCTCATCACCCCACGCCCCAGATCGCTCGAGCAGGAATCCCACCTGCCCGAAAGCCCACGGTCCCTGCAACTCACCGTGAAGAAGCCAGGCGCAAAGAAGCGCCCTGAAACGCCCGGAGCGCGGCTCCATCTGGGCGTCACGGCGGGAAGCTTCAGGAACGGCTGCTCAAGCCTGAGAGGAGGAGGAGGAGGAGGAGGAGGAGGAGGAGCGCGCTTGATTCCCCTTTCCCACGGCTAGAGAAGGTCTCCACGCCGGGGAGCCGGTCCGGCTGCTGGGCGGGGGAAGGCGAGGGGCGGACCCGCTGCCTGCCTCGCTTTCCCTTCTTCTTCCAGAACTTCTGTTCTCCGCTTGAGGGTAAAGGTGAGGGCGGCAGCAACCGCCAGAAGGGGCGCTTGGGGACGCCACCCTGATTAGCATAATTTTGCCCTCTCGGGAAGGGCCTTCGCCTTGCCCCGGTCCTATTTGCAAACAGCACGCTTGGTCTTCAAACGGGAACTCGCCAGCTAAGGAGATTTCTGCTTGAGAAGCTTTTTTTTTTTTAACTTTAGAACAGGGGTAGGCAACCTCGGCTCTTTTATGACTCATGGACTTCAACTCCCAGAATTCCTGAGCCAGCTGGCTCAGGAATTCTGGGAGTTGAAGTCCATGAGTCATAAAAGAGCCGAGGATGCCTACCCATGCTTTAGAAGCAGGAAAGGTCGGCAGTTTGGCGGGTCGAATCCCGAGTGCCGTGTAGCAGAGTGAGCGCCTGCTACTCGTCCCAGCTTCTGCCAACCTAGCAGTTCGAAAGCACGTAAAAATGCAAGTAGAAAAATAGGGACCACTACGGTGGGAAGGTAACAGCGTTCCGTGCGCCTTTGGTGTCTAGTCATGCCGGCCACATGACCACAGAGACATCCTCGGATGAGCGCTGGCTCTTGGGCTTTGAAACGGAGATGAGCACCGGCCCCTAGAGTTGGAAACGACTAGCACGCACGTGCAGGGGAACCTTTACCTTTACCTTTAATTAAGTACAGTAACTCGGTTGAGTAGAAGCTTGGTTTTTCGTTCCTCTCTGGAAGTGGTTTGCCATTGCCTCTTTCCTAGAGCTGAGGGAGAGCGACTGGCCCAAAGTCACCCACCTGTGATTTAGGATTTTGTGACTTAACAAAATCCCACTAAATTTATTGTATTATTTTTTTTCCTCCCACAAGAGCAATCATTTGGTGGCTTCCGCTTCCTTTCACTGGGAACATTTGAAGATAAGCCTGTTGAGAAAATAGCCTGCAAGTGTCTTTGATCATAATAATAACATTTTGATTAACTTGCTGATCAGATTAATTTGATCAACACAGCCAGGACCTCTCTTTTTTTATGTTTTGAGTCAGTCCAAAGGCACTTCCACCTAGCCCAGGGGTAGGTAACCTCGCTCTTTTATGACTCATGGACTTCAGCTCCCAGAATTCCTGAGCTGGCTCAAGAATTCTGGGAGCTGAAGTCCATGAGTCATAAAAGAGCCGAAGTTGCCTACCCCTGACCTGGCCATAAACCTGCTCAGGGATCGTCACTTCCAGTGCTTCATCCAGTTGTTCAAAGGGGGAGCGGACTAGCACGTACGTCCCAGGGGGGGGAATCTTTTCTGACATCCATACTTGTTTTTACAATGAAGGAAAGCCACCCCTTGAAGCAACAGGAACAGTAATAATTGTGGGGATGATAGCAAGGCAACCCAGAACTTGGCTGGAAGGAGAGAGAGGAAAATCCCAAGATGCAGGACAAAATGGAAGGTCTTATGAATGGGAAAATCTTCAGCTCCACAAAAAATATCACAAAGTCCTGTTTGCATTCCCTCTGCAACAGTTCAGCCAACCATTAATCATTCATTATTTATTTATTTATTTATTGATGGGATTTATATCCCGCCCTATCTCCTGAAGGACTCAGGGCGGCTCACAATAAAACATATAATAAGTGCATAAATCAAGATAAATGAAATTGAGAACATCAGTGCAATAAAAAATTAGAGAATTTAAAAATGAATTAAAAATACTAAATATAAATTAATTAAGATGCCTGTCAGTCTAGGTCAGCTTGGTGGAACAGGTGTGTTTTGAGGCCGCGGCGAAAGGATTGGAGGTTTTGGGCTATCCGAAGCTCAGGGGGGAGCTGATTCCATAGGGTTGGTGCTCCCACAGAGAAGGCCCTCCCCCTGGGGGTCGCCAGCCGACATTGCCTAGCTGACGGTACCCTGAGGAGGCCTTCTCTGTGTGAGCGTACTGGACGATGGGAATTTGTTCCCGGCAGCAGATGGTCCTGCAAGTATCCCGGACCTAAGCCATGTAGGGCTTTAAAGGTAAGTACCAGCACCTTGAATCTCACCCGGAGGGCAACTGGTAGCCAATGCAGCTCCCGCAGGAGGGGTGTAATATGGGAGTATCGGGAAGCTCCCATCACAACCCGCGCAGCTGCATTCTGCACCAGCTGAAGCCTCCGGGTGGTCTTTAAGGGCAGCCCCATGTAGAGAGCATTACAGTAATCAATACGGGAGGTAACGAGTGCGTGGGTGACTGTACGTAGGGCATCTCGGTCCAAAAAGGGGCGTAATTGGTATATAAGACGAATCTGGGCAAATGCCCCCCTAGCCACGGTTCCAATGTGATCTTCAAAACTGAGTCGTGAATCTAGGAGGACGCCCAGATTGCGTGCTTTATCAATGGGAGGTAACATCTCTCCTCCTATAGTCAGAGATGGAACCTCTTGGACTAAACGAGATGACGGTATGTACAGCCACTCAGTCTTGGCCGGGTTGAGTCGAAGCCTGTTTTCTCCCATCCAAATCTGTACCGCTTCCAGACAACGGGACATCACATCGAGGGCATCACTGGGTTGGTTCGGGGTGGAGATGAATAGCTGGGTATCATCAGCATATTGATGATATTTCACCCCGAAGCTACGGATGATCTCTCCCAGCGGCTTCATATAGATGTTGAACAGGAGGGGCGAGAGCACCGAACCCTGAGGCACTCCACAATTAAGAGGCCTAGGGCTTGACCTCTGCCCTCCTGCCAACACCGTCTGCGAACGGTCCGAGAGGTAGGAGGAGAACCAACGCAGAACGGTGCCTCCCACTCCCAGCCCCTCAAGACGACGCAGTAAGATACCATGGTCGATGGTATCAAAAGCCGCTGATAGATCTAATAGGACCAGGACAGAAGAATAACCTCTATCTCGGGCCCGCCAGAGATCATTCACCAGCGCGACCAATGCCGTCTCCGTGCTGTGCCCCGGTCTGAAACCCGATTGGTACGGATCTAGATATTCAGCTTCCTCCAGGTTCAAAGGGAGCTGTCGTGCCACCACGCTCTCAACGACCTTCGCAAGGAAGCGAAGGTTGGAGACAGGACGGAAGTTGTTTAAAACAGCTGGGTCCAGTGCCGGTTTCTTGAGGAGGGGCCTTACCACCGCCTCTTTCAAGGCAGCAGGGAAGTACCCTTCACTCAGTGAGGCATTGATAACTGCTAGGAGCCAGCCTCGTGTAACCTCCCGAGAAGCATAGACTAGCCAGGAGGGACACGGGTCCAACAAACATGTGGCGGCACTTAGTTTCCCCATGATCTTGTCCACTTCATCCGGAGTCACAGGATCGAACTCTTCCCAAATGTACTTGGCCAACTTCATCGTTTTCCTCTCGTTAGATACTGCCCAGTCAGAGTCCAGACCAGCCCGAATCTGAGCAATTTTGTCCACCAGATATTTACTAAATTCCTCAGCCCGTCCTTAATTAAAATTAATTAGCTCAACTTCACCAGACCCTGACACTATGGAAACACGGTAGCAATGCCAGGCTGAAGTCTTCATGCCAAAATGCTTTTTCTACTTTTGTGATACAAAAATAGTAGGCCAAACTATATAAAGGACCTAATTAGATGTCATGTCATCTGCCGAGCAATGGTTCCTGTAAAATCTAATGAAAGAACTAATCTCTCATTCATCCTCTCTCCGCGTGTCCAATTTTCTAGCTCTCATTCATAACAGGCAAAAACTAAGTAGGCAAATAGGGAAAATAGAGGTTAATACTTATCATGCATACCTCTTTACTTAGGCCCATAGATTAAAAGAAAGTTTACTGGATGCCTTGGCACCAGGCTAGAAACCAGGAGACTGTGAGTTCTAGTCCCACCTTAGGGTTGAAAGCCAGCTGGGTGACCTTGGGCCAATCACTCTTCACTCAGTCCAAATCATGTTACAGAGTTAACGTTGTGGGGAAAAGAGGAGGAGGAGGAAGGGATATTAGGTATGTTCCTACCTTGAGTTATTCATAAAAACAATAAAGGTTAAAAATCAATATGTTTCCCATGTCAGTAATGGAAAACCTCGACTGCAAATATTTCTAAGAATTTTCATACTATGCACCTGCTCTGAATGTTGTCATTTATTATCTATTCTATTTATTCTGAGAAAATATATTTAGATTCCCTTTGTGATCATTACAACAGGTCCTAATTTTTCAGTCACATTCAAAACATATCCTTCAAGGAAGCTGCAACTATTAATTATACATTAAAATGTGTTTAGAAGTTAATGGTTTTAGTCGAAGAGTTCTGAATGTGCTAAATATTCAAAGCTATGTCAGTATTAGCTTTCACACATAGCTTGGTTTTGTTTTGTTTTGTTTTTTTAAAAAAGAGATTTCAGGACCGTCTTACTCCTGTTTAAAGAAATG
Organism: Vipera berus; assembly: GCF_964194415.1. NCBI lineage: Eukaryota > Metazoa > Chordata > Lepidosauria > Squamata > Viperidae > Vipera > Vipera berus. The sequence continues at coordinate 104,490,528 of NC_138202.1, read as the reverse complement.
CTTTGAATCACTTTTTTATTTCTTGCTATCATTCTGTGTGCACTTTTTCTTTTTTTATTCTTCGCCCCTTTTATCTACTTTTTCTTTTCTCTCTCTCCTCCCTTTGCCATCTGCCATCCTTTCTCTCACCTCATCTCTCTTACTTCATCCTTCAACTCTCAAATAAAAGAAGCTTTAAAAGCTGCCAATGTCAGGTGAGAAATTGTCTCAGATAAAAAGGTTTGTTTTTAAGCTATCAGGAAGTCTGTTAACAGTAAGAAATTAAAAAGCTCTCATTCCCTCTTTGTAATTAGTCCCCATGTATTATATTTCCAGCTGTAACAAATGGTTCATTTCATTATAAACGATGAAACAGTACTGACATCTTCAGAAAGACTTTTATTCCATTGTAAATGCCAATGGGAAAATCACAATTAGAGGAGACTGCACTTTTCATTATTTTATTTATTTATTTCCCACCTTTATTATTTTTAGGAATAACGCAAGGTGGCAAACATATCCAACACACCTTCCTTCTATTTTTTCCACAACAACAACCCTGTGAGGTGAATTGGCTGAGAAAGAATGACTGGCCCAAAGTCACCCAACTGGCTTTCATGATTAAGGCAGGACTAGAACTCACTTTCTCCCACTTTCTAGCTGGGCTGGACACGTCACCGGGAAACCACGCCTACTACATTGCTGGCAATGGCGAAAAAGCTCCGATATGTTGTGCGACATCATGTGATGTCACGAATTTGACATGTAGACTGTTCACACTGTAAACAAACCTTGGAAGATACTCAGGATAAAACCTGCTTTCAAACCTTAGATTATCTACTGTAATCTGATTAGATTTTAGATTTTCAAAGCACCAGCAGGCAAGACAAAAAACAATGGATGGGAACTAATCAAGGAGAGAAGCAACCTGGAATTAATGAAAAACTTCCTAACAGTCAGGACAATTAACTGGTGGAACAGCTTGCCTTCAGAAGTTGTAGGTGCTTCATCACTGGGGTTTTTAAAGAAAAGACTGGATAGTCACCTGTCGGAAATGGTATAGGGCAGGGGTCTTCAAACTTGGCCCTTTTATGATTTGTGGACTTCAACACCCAGAATTCCTCAGCCAGGCACACTGAAGTCCACAAGTCATAAAAGGGCCAACTTTGAAGACCCCTGGTATAGGGTCTCCTGCTTGAGCAGGAGGTTGGACTAGAAGAGCTCCAAGGTCCCTTCCAGCTCTGATTAATTCTCTCTTAATAATCAAAACTCTTCAGCTAATTTACATAAGTACTGCAGGTCACCAACAAGAAGGTAACAGAGAGCAAAGAGTCACAGACTGACTATAAGGAAAGCACTGCTTTGTTTTGTTTTCTGGAACAGAAGTGTTACCTGAAAGAGAAACAATTTTAATTTCTTCAGTTGATCCGCTAGTTGTAAAAAAATTCATACTGAATTTATACATAACGTCTCTGAGACAGGGACCGAGACATCAAGTGTGATGGAGCACATTCACACAAAAAGCTCTAAATTAAATCTGGTGCCAGTTTTCATAATCCAGTTACTGATTATGGCTAGTTTTGATTTCTCTCCATTTTGGCCATTTTTTTCCAGCTGTCCCTGGAGAAAGCTTGGTTGGCTGATACCATTTGCTGTGTGGGTTTTATTGTTTCATTAAAATTCTCCATAGACTCCAAATGCCCTTTTTTTGCCCAATGGGTCTGGTGTGGCTAAATTGATCCAATATTGCCACTATTTCACCTTTTTTTTTTTACTCAGAAGCCTAAAAGGATGGCTAATGATAATCTTACAGCTGAGTCTGGGTGACATAATGAGCTGTGATATAGATGAGTAAACTAGCTATAAACTATTATTGAGGTATCGTGGTATATCTAACTACAAGTCTAACTACAAGGCAGTTTAGCATCTCAAAAGAATTTCCATAAGCAATAGCAATAGCGCTTAGACTTACATACTGCTTCACAGTGCTTTACAGCCCTCTCTAAGTAAGCATATGGCCCCCAATAATCTGGGTCCTCATTTTACCAACCTCAGAAGGATGGAAGGCGGAGTCAACCTCGAGCTAATCAGGATCAAACTCTTGACAGTGAGCAGAATTAACCTGTAATACTGCATTCTAACCACTGTGCCATGTTCTTTCATAAGAATCTAACTCTTCCTTCAAGTCAGATTTCTAGTACCGTATTTTCCGGCGTATAAGACAACTTTTTAACGCATGAAAATCTTCTCAAAAGTTGGGGGTCATCTTATACGCCCAGTCGCCTTATACGCCAGAAAATAGTAAATCCTCGGGAGCAGAGACGTTAGTGGAAACGGACAAATCCAGCGCTTGTGAATGGCGAAAGACGGCCTCCTCATAAATAAACCGACCAGCCCAACCGAGGCTGAGGCTCCAGCTTACCAGCATCCTAGGGCAGCAGACCCCTTTTTTTTTTTGGGAAGGGAGCGGGAGTCAAGCGTGTGCTGAGCCACCGGCGCGAGCACGAGAGCTCAAGGGAGCGCGGGAAGCCAGGCGGAGGCCGACCTGACATGTTCGCGCGGAGCTGAGCTTCACCTGACCCTGGGAGTTCGACTTCAGGGCGTGGTGCCGTGGCCAGACCTACAGCAACACCCGCCCGGGAAGGCGCAGCTCGGGAATTGCGACAGGCAGACCGCAGCAGAAAGCTGGCGCTGGGGCTTCAGCAACCCGGGGTCGCCCCTCCGCCCTGAAGTAGAAGGTGGCCTTTTGAAAAATAAATATTATAATATGTGCGGGTTTTTTCCCCTTTATTTCTTTTTCCCCTTTCTGTATACTCCAGCGATAACTTATGCAAGTGAAAGGAGGAAAAACCCCGAGTTTGCATTTTCTTGGAAAACTTTAGAAAAGCACAGCAAAATGCAGGGGAGGGTAAACGGGCTTCTCGATCTCAGTGCCACGCAGGGCTCCTTCTGGTTTCTAGTTACTTGGAAACTCGGGGCTTTCTTTGAGGGAATCTCAAACTTGCGGCGCAGGGCTGAGCCCGTTTCTTTCACCACCACCACCACCCTGCCCTGTTCATTAACTAACCTATGGAAAGAACAGCCTTCTTTCAGACCTGGTGCCTTCCCGAAGTGTTGGGCCACAATGCTCGTCGCTCCTGGCCGAAACAGCCAGCGCGTGTGGCTGAAGTAGAAGGGGGCGCCAAGGCGAGAGGAAACGAGGTTTAGGCGAGGCAGAGCAAAGCTGATCTTGAGGCCAAAAGCTCTTGATAAACCTTCACCTAATTGAGAAGCAGCCCTGACTTCCTACTTACCCATATTTTCCGGCGTATAAGACTTTAACCCATGAAAATCATCTCAAAAGTTGGGGGTCGTCTTATACGCCCAGTCGTCTTATACGCCGGAAAATACGGTAATATCATGGGCACACACCTATAGTTTTCTTGACAAAATGAGGAAATAGTTTGCCATTTTTGAGATTTCTTCTTTTGTCTCCCAATTTCAGTCTTACCTATAGCACTGGCACTTCCTGGATCATCTCTCAGCTAAGCATTAACCAGGCCATATTCTCTTATGCTTTTTAACATCAGCCAGGATTAGTGATGATTCCTTAGGCTTTTTAGTCTCATCTACATCTTTTAAAAAAACATTAGTTATACATATGATGATAAGCTATAGTTTGCTGGATTGTGGTTTATTCAGTTGGCTGGGTTCATGTAACATTAAGTCAGAATCCAATTAATCATTATACCTATGGTGAAACAACATGCTTACCAATGGGTAACTGAGCAATAGTTTATTTGATTAACTATATTGGGGTAGGGGGATTGAACAGACTGAACTATAAACTGATTATACATTCTGGATTCACCCAATAGGCTAAAGCAGGGGTAGGCAACCTTGGCTCTTTTATGACTCGTGGACTTCAACTCCCAGAATTCCCTAGCCAGTATTTTGGGTAATTTGCCACTATGTGTGAATCCAGATAAATATATTTGCTATAAGAATACATTACCTCAAATTATAGATACTGAGATTCCACATGCCTCTCTCAGAATATCACTAAAAATATTAACAAAAGAACAAATTGCCAGAAATACAATATTTTAAAACATACAAACAGAGCAAACACTTTATTTTATTTAATCTAATTTAATGTAATAACTGAACTGATCTCACATTGATCTCTTTCAGCTTTCTGGATAGCCAAGAAATTTTAAACATTTGGGGATACCTATCTTACCGACTTAAAGACTTTAAATTGAAACATTTTTACAGACCCAAAGAATAACACAAGAGTTTCAAAACTCCTGAAGACCCAAGACACTTATGTGACAGTAAGGTAAAAAAAAATCCACAGATCCAATACACTGAAGATTGTTGTATTTGTGGGAATTGCTGAGGAAGCAGAGGACTTGCACGAGTCTCTTCCCCACCCCTACCTCCATGCAAAATTTTTGGGAAACTCTGCACTAACCTTTCACATGTTCTACTCTCACCATCTAAATAAAATTAATCTCAGATATGAGTCACCCTCCTTCCACTCTGCATCTTAAAAGTTTCAGTGAAATTTTATTGCCTAGTGTTTGTTTTTTGTTTTTGTTTCTTTGTTCAACGTAAGAAGGAAAATTTCCTTCAAGTCACAATTCTGATGACTTGATGGGCGTCAAGGTGTAGCAGAAATTCAGCCCGTCGAAAAAGAATCGTCACCAGGTGTTAAACAACACAAACAGGGAAAACGAAGAAGGAAGGGATGGTGCAACGGACGCCGCTGTCTGTTGATCTCTAGTCCCGGAAACTAAAGCGAATCTAGAGCGCTTCAAAGAAAAGAGAAAGTCAAGACAGAGGAGCCGAACAAGGGAACGCCTCCTTTCCCTCTTGACCTTCTTGGACGTCCGCCGGCCTTTCTCACGTTGCTATGCCGCGCCTTCTAGCGGTGGTCCAGAGTTCTGCTCATTGACTTCTTCTCCAGGACCCGGAGGAAACCACATCCGCAGCGGGCGCACCAGAGGCAGGTTGCGCGAAGCAAGCGCCACGGGAAGGTCGTTCTCTCTTTGACATGGAAAGGAAACTGGCCCGGGAATTCAGGCACAAGGTGAGCGGGAAGCTCTCGGAGCGCCCCGCGCGGCCCACCAAACCATCCCCGCGGCGATCGCGGACTACGCGGGTTCTTCCGACACGGGTTTTTCCGCGGTTTGGCCTTGCGCGCCGTGGGAGCGGCGGCGGCGGCGGCGGCGGCTGACCGAGCAAAAGGGGAAGACTCTGGACTCTTGGTATCAATTGACTCGGGCTTGGTGGGGCGGGCTGAGGGGGGGAAAAGGGGGGGGAGATGTAAACTTTATTTCAGCAGATTTGGGGGGGGGCTCTCCAAAAATTTGGGGAATTGGGGTTCAGCTGTTTCGACCGAAGGGAGGAGAGAGGAGAAACCCCTGCTCGTGCCGCGTGTTGCTTTGAGAAGTCCACGCGTGCAACCAAACCTGGGGATCCTCTTTGCGTAAGCCTCTCAAAACAGGGGAACTAATGTAGGCGGTGTAAAGTTGAGAAAATGAGTTTACGGAAGGCTCCTTATTTTAAATGTGGTGCCTCTTACCCTCACTCAAAGGGAGAATAATTCAAACACTTTTCCTTTCTTGTTTTGCCTTCCCCTTCTCCTTGTGGAACGTCTTTGCCCAACGCGCAAAAGACTCGGAAAGCCTAGTTGCATTACTATTTTTTTTAATCTTCCAGAAAAATAAGAAAAGGAACGCCAGTAATGGCAAGTTAATACTAAAAGAAAAATACTCAGGAGCATACACACGTGTCTAAACATTGTTTGAATACAATTTTTTTAAAAAAAAAACCATGTGGGTGAAAGACAAAATTCTGTTTATTCGTTGGCCTTTTTTCAAATACAATATGTGATTTCATTAGTGGGAGAATGATGGAGTGCAGAAGGGATGATTAATTGAAATTTCCAGTTTTGTTCACTTCTACTGTATGTTTGCTACTTCTAAGAGGTCTCCCCAAAAGGAACCTTTTCTAGCTTACCCTTTTGATGTGTTGGCCTCCAATTGCCTTCTTTTCCAACAAGTATGTTTCAGATGTAGCTCTCCTTATTTTGCAGCGTACAAATCATGAATATTATTCAAACAACTCCACTGTAAGACTGCTAACTGTACATTTCTTCCTTTTTCTTCTTAAAGAAGATTGTGGCAGTTGAGAATAGGGGTGTGGAACTTACATTGGCTGGAGCATCACATCATGCTCTGTGTGGCATGCTAGGGGCCAAACCTTGCTGGCTCAGGAATTCTGGGAGTTGAAGTCCACGAGTCATAAAAGAGGCTGCCTACCCCTGGCTTAAAGCAGACCTTTTGTTGGGCCCTCTAAGCCACCAAATGCCACCTGTACAACCGAACTGCTAGATTGGCAGGAGCTGGGGTGAGGATGGCAGCTCACCCTGTCGCATGGCATTTGGGTCTTGAACCTGCATCTTACCTGCTGAGCATCTTAACTCAGGGTCTTAATCGCTGAGGCACTGTGCCACCCATCCGATACAGTATTACTAGACCAGGGGTAGGCAACTTTGGCTGGCTCAGGAATTCTGGGAATTGAAGTCCACGAGTCATAAAAGAGCCAAGGTTGACTACCCCTGTACTAGACTGTACTGTACTATACTATATTAAACTACACTATATATTCAGTATAGTATTAGGCCACATTTTAGAGTACCTTGAAGTAGAAAATGTTAAGATGTTTTGTGCAGCTCTTTACCAAAGAAACCAGTTAATTACTATTATGTCTATATCTCAGAGCTATTAACATTTAGTTGTGGAGCAACAGACACATTTAAACCATGTGCATTAAATATATTTATGATCATGTACTTTGTACTTGTGACCTTTTGTGCTGATAATTTACATCACTCTGAAATCTAATTTGCTTATTTAAACTTCTTCTATGAACACAGCCCATATCTGTTCAGAATCCTGCTTCATTAGCATTATCATTCAAATACGTAAAACAATCTCAGCACTAAATAAAATTAATACTTTCAGTAACTGACTCTATAAGGAACCTTTTTTATTTAAAGCAAAGAATTCAATATTATTCAGGCTAAAGATTGTTATTATATGTCATATTGAAATTTAGTTTATTTGAAGTAATTATTTGTAATTATTTTGTGCTACTGTAGTTCTAAGGTCGCAGATGGAAAAGGTGGTATGATTCCTTTTTTTAACAAACTTTATTATCTGATATGATTCTAAAGGAGCAACTTTAGATTCCAAGGGTAGAATTCATCATCATTATTTCTGTTCTTATTTTATGTGCTTTGATGTCTTAGAAAGGCATAGTGATGCAATAGAGAATACTACCGTTTCTTGTAAGTTTATGTTGTATTTACTGTTGAATATTCAGAAGACACTGAATATTCTGGTATTAATATATCAGGATGTGTTGCATTCATCATGACAACATTCTGTTCATAATATACTGTATGAAACCCTGACAAGTGATTCTTAATTAGTTTGTTCTTAATTTATTGGCATCCTTTATTTATTGGCATATTAGTAGAGAGTAAGTATGCATTGCAGATTATTTTTCTTTAGGTTGACATTTCTTACAATACTTTTGTATACAATTCATTTGCTTTTATAGAGTATTGCTATTGCAAGTACTTATGACTATAACTACATACCTTGGGGTCTTCAGGTGACCTGAACAGGTATGAATATTAATTAAAGTACGGTATGTTACACCAAAAACTGTTAGACTGGCCATTCAAGGTATGTTAATTTGGATGTGAAAGTTAGTTTTCACACAGTCTGAAAAATACCATGATAGCCAAAATAAAGGTAATAATAACAAAAGACAGATGGAAACAGCCCAACTGATTAAAAAGAGGAGGCCAAATACAGGCAGTCCTCGACTTATGACCACAATTACACCCAAAATTTCCATTGCTAAAAAAGACAATTGTTGAGTGAATTTTGCCCCATTTGACAACCTTTTGGCCATAATTGTTAAGTGAATTACTGTCCTGCCATTCTGTTAGGGAGGAGGGAGGTTGGCATTCTTGGGATGGTTTCGCTTTTGCTGTACGCCTGGGAATTAGAGAGGGGAAATTGTTTTCAGAGACAGGGCAGACTCCCAACCAATTCCAGCTTGGTTCCAAGGCCATCATGCCCGGAGAGTAACCTGTTATCTGCCCAGTACCTTAACATTCTCAAAACATCTTCTCAGCATCACATTGGCTACCGGTGGACTGGTCAGGGAAGTTGGGATTGGGGAAATGAAAGGATGTTGCTTTCCTGAGGGACTAGCTGGGACAGATATTTGCAATTACTGCAGTTGTTAAGTGACTCATGAGGTCATTAAGCAAATCTGGCTTTCCTCATTGACTTTGCTTGTCAGAAGCAGGCTGAGAAGGCTACAAATGGTGATCACATGACCCCAAGGCAATACAGCTGTCATAAATACATGACAGGTGCCGAGTGCCCGAATATTGATTAGGTGACCATGAGGATGCTGCAGCAGTCATAAGTGTGAAAAACAGTCATAGTGCCATTGTAAACAGTCATTAAACGAATTGTTGTAAGGTTAGAATTGCTGTATTGAAAAATAATTTACCACATTCTGGGACACAAAAAACAATGGAGTGATAATAGCTGTCTCCCATTACTGAGCATGAACCCATCCTGTGATTTAGCATAAACCAGTTTAGTATGTTCTTCTCCTAAGTGGCTTTAAATTATATTATAACCATTTAAGTCTCAGCAAAATGCACAAATAATTCACTTTTACTGTTAATAGAAATGAATAGACTGCGGAAATGCCTGGTTCCGGAGAAGTACCCAGAGAAGCAAGTCATTCTGTCAGGGTTTTTATTTAATTATTTTAGAACAGTTAGTAGAGTGAAAGTCTTGCAACCCGACACGAGGTGAATTGAACCTGCTGTTTCAGAGAGTGAAGAAAGGATAGCTATTTAACAGCAAGCTCAGACACAATATCAAAGCCAGGTGGAATAATTTACTTGATTGCACATCTTCAGGAAGATGGTCGCATTCAGAGAAGCCAGTGAATAGCTGGTTTCAGCCCAGTCCTTCATAGTTGAATTTGCAATCATGGGCTACATTAGTGAATGGCCTAAACGGTTTTTGAAAATATTTATACAGGTATTTAGTCAATATCAGGTAAGGGAATCAGATACTGTAATGGTTTCGGGATTAATGGCAGAGGGAAGATCTTCAGCATTTCCTATTTATGAACAAAATTATAATGAAATTATTCATTTTTCAGGTTGACCTCTTAATCGATAATGAAGCAGAGAAAGATTACCTTTATGATGTGCTGCGGATGTATCACCAGTAAGTCTTTGTGTTATAGTTCCGCTTTTATTTTGGTGATGTCTTTGCACATGGCTGGAGATAAATAGGAATAAATAGGAAAAATCCCTCTATTTTAACTTATAGTAAACTAGTAAAATATTAAAAATATTTAATAGGAACATCAAACACCTCTTGAACAATTGTTTTATTAAATAAAAGGCAAATGGTAATTTGGAAAAAGATAATCAGTTTGTTCATCTATTGTATATAGTTTTCAGTAGATCTAAATGTATTCAATTTATGCATTTACAACAGTCACCAATATATTTCGAAAGGAATTGTGGCTCTGTAAAAACATACAAATGCCTTATAGCATGAGCTCATGTGCTCAGAGCTAATTTTATTAGATCTATGGAATGGACATGGAAATGTAGCAGTACAAGAAGGGTTTCAAATAGTGTGAGCATTGAAATCAAAGGCATTAAATGAAAAATATAAAATGATTATGCTGATGGTTTTTCGATGTATACACGTGCATGCATACACAAACAATAGTTTTATCCTTAAAGTGCCATATAACCTAAATAAATAGTGCTGCAGATCCTCTGCAGCAAGAAAATATCTATTCCATTTTTGCTCTGTTTCCTTGTTTTCTCAACACAAAAAAGATACAATTATAGTTTCATTTTCTACTCATTCATAATTGAAATAGGTGTGAGCCGATTTTATTTTGCATAGAATAAGTGGAAATATTTCTCCAGATTTCAAAGGTAAAACAGTTTATGAACATATCTTAATTTGTACCATCTCAGCAGAATGATATTTGGCTGTTTTCTTTGTGATTTTTCTCCAAAGATATAGCTTGGCAATACATTTAGATCTACTAACTCATTTTCATTTCCCTTGAGAGTGTGTGATTGTTTCTCCATTCATAAAGGCCGGTCTGCAGCTGTTTAGAAAAGAAAGAATTCTGATGAGTTAATTATTTAAAATGTGAGTGGCAGGTAACAAACATCTTTACTTTGCCCAATACTTATCTACCCTATGCTGGGAAATGTTATTGATAATTAAATATACTATCACAAAAGCATACATTTTAGAGAATTCACTCTTTCTGCAAGAGGCTGTACTTTGCTCCCTGCAGAGAAACTTAAGTATTTGTAACTCCTTTGACAATATTAATTCCCATTTATTTTTGCTTCTAGCCTTATCCTCTTCTGTTCTTCCCAAAGGACATTTCTTTGCCAAGGCTTTTAAAACTAATACTTTTATTACCTATATCAGTATTGGATCTATATTGGATTCTGTTTTAATTTATCTTTTACATAAGGGATATTTAAAGACATAATATCAAGGCAAATGGAACTTAAATTCCCACCCCATGATAGACTCTAATCCTCACAAATATATGCAACTAGAACTGTATGGCTTTTAAAGTACTCCACTACTGTTTCCTTATTATTGCATCACAAGTGAGCATGGTCTATCACTACAATGCTTATTAAACAGGGAAATATTTTTATTTAAAAATAAATAAATGGCTATTGTCCTTGAGGAAATCGGTGCATACAAAATCCATGCATTTGCTGGTTTTAAAATTTCAGAAAGCTAGTCCTCTCCTCTTTGAGTGTACCATACAATAAATAAATACATTTCTCTTTGAGTAAGCAGTTGTGCAAGGTGCAGAAAAGGAGTAAGAAGTACTAACTACTAAGCAAAAGGCATGAAATATGGAAACAGATATACACAGTAATTAAATTTTACACCAATGTCATTCATAGTACTTCTCTATACTATACTAGTCTTGCAAACTTTCCACAATTTCATTCTGATGATCCAAAAATCAGAAGGCATCTGGCAGCCCTTTTTCCAAGTATCAAATGTTATTAAAAGTAGTAATAACCTGCTTTCACATTTTATCACTTGTTATAAGTCCATAGGGGAGCTCTTTATTACAACAGATTAACACAACTTTCCCAAATTCTGTAGATCGATGAATCTTCCAGTGTTGGTTGGTGATCTAAAGTACGTAATCAATGAACCAAGCCGACTACCATTGTTTGAGGCCATTTGTCCTCTTATCCCATTAAAACACCAAGTGGAATATGACCAGTTGACACCTAAACGAACAAGGTAAGTTTGAACAATATGTGGGGGAAAAGCTTATGAAAGCTAATTATTATATAAAAACTCAGAGGATGCTGTATATAGTCATTCTGAACAGCGTTCTGTATAACTTCATTTACTAACAAAGCACACTTTTCAAATAATTAAATAGTTATTATTTAGTTATTTTTATATTAGTTATTTTCAAATAACTAATTATTTTATTTGTTATTTTTATAAATAATTAATTATTTATAAATTATAAAACCACTGAGAGGACCTTTCCTTCTTCTCTTTTCCTGATCATAAAATGCGACAGATCTGGCTTCCTCTTCCCCGTGCTAACTATTTACTTCACAAAAAATTGCAAAACATCATCAGATTAAAATCTACCAACATCCATACTGAGGCTGAAATTCTTATCACTAGGCTCCTATTATGAAAAACACACTAACAACTCAACCAAGGAATTTTCTTCCTTCAAGTCTATTCCCCTTTCCCTTAGAAAATCCCGTTAAATGAAATGTGTTTTGTCTTTAGAGAGCTGGTAAAGAGCAATGACTAGACCTCATTGGGAAATGTGTGCTTTTCACATATGATCCAATAATGAAATCAATGGCCAAAAAGGTTAATGAACATGAAGAAGAAAGTATATTTTGTAATATATGTGTTTGCTAAATAAAAATTTTTTCTCTAGCAGCACAAGAGCTGAAACGGTTGTTGATTACTTTCTGTATCTGTGCCACAAATTAGTCAGATTGGACTAGCATAGAAATTCCCAAAAATAATAAAATAAAATAAATTGAAAGCCTGAGTAATGAAATTTGACTCATATATCCCATACTCTTTGAAAGCATAGAACCTAATTACAAAGGAAAGATAGATGTGATTGATTTATAGGAACTTTTATGTTGCAACTGTAAATTATCTGAGTTGCCAGTTTGTTATTGCGACTTTTACAGGAAACTGAAGGAAGTGAGGTTGGATCGTCTGCATCCTGAAGGCCTTGGAATTAGTGTGCGAGGAGGCGCTGAATTTGCTTGTGGCCTGTTTATTTCACAGCTAATAAAAGGAGGACAAGCAGACAGTGTTGGACTTCAGGTGAGGGGGAAAAATGTATATAGCTAAAAGTCTTGCAAGTCTTGCATTTTAGGAAGAAAAATCCTTATCAGAAGAAAAATTTGTAAAGATTGTAATCAAACTGTGCCAGAAAATCTGGAGAATGACACAATGGGCAACAGATTGGAAGAGATCACTCTACATACCAGTAAAAAAGAATGGATACTTAAATTGGGTACTATCATACAATATCTTTAATTTCACATGCTAGCAAAATAAGATTAATGGTTATCTAACACAGATTAGAGCCCCTAGTAAAGGCGGAGGAACAAGACACAACATTGCCAGTGCTAAATAATTGAGAAAGACAAACAGTAACAAAAAGAAGTCAATAAGTATATCAAGGATTATAAAACAGCCTTTGGTTATGTTAATCATTTCAAGCTGGCAGATACTGAAGTTACCATAATTTGACTTTCTATTACACAAAGAGGGAGGGAGAAGCACACCCAAATGTTATTTATAACATGAAACCAATGGCTTATAAATGTATGCACATTTATGTTATGATGGTTTAGAAAACCATAAATATTATATATTAACTCATAAGCTAACTCAAGAAAAGACAAAAACACACACACAAAAGGAACAAATCCATGTTTAAATAGAAAGCATGTTAACAAATATTATTTTTTCCTTGTATTATAATCAAAAATTTCTAAAAAGCTGTTAGGAATCTGCAGCAAACGTAGAGGCTGACCTTATACTCTGTTGATATGCAATGTTAAGTATTAACATAAACTGTGTTCGTAATAATCTCTGAGGGACACTCTCTGAAACTTTTTGAAAACAAGTATATAAGAGAAGTTGACAGGCGGTCCATTGTCCTAAATTGCTGTCTCATGATAATGCCAAATGCTTCTGAAATTTCATCCATCTGCATTATTTCATTAAATCTCCACACATTTTCTAAGCTGGAAAAAAATGTGGTCTGAGAAAAGTAATGAGTAGTCAAGATATCAGTTTCTTCTCCTTTTTTCCATATCATTTTGATTCATCTATGAGAAATTAAAAGTTTTCTGTACCGCTAAAACTACCCGCATATGTATCAGTAACTGAGAAACATTTCTAGCTCTGACCTATCTTACTGTGATTTCTTCATTTTTTTTCCTGAATAGGTAGTGTTTAGCCTTTTCATGCAATTCACCTTTTCAAAAATTCTTCTAGCTATTCTCCCGGATACAAATATCTCTGAGGATTTTGTGGGCTAAAAGGAGCTGGATGTTATTATGGATAATAGAAGTACAGCAAAATGAGAAAATAGAAAATTTGAAACCACCACAGTTCTGCTTCCTATAGTCCAGCTAGTAAAGAGACTGTTTGCAAAAGTGAAAACAAAGCATTTTCTGTTTGATACTTGTCTTTTTAGCTCCATAGTTCTTCAGCAAAAACACAAGTAGCTTAATACATGCTGAAAATGTAAGATATAAAACATTTCCTAAAAGTATTTCCTTGGACACAGAATTTTGTATATAAAGAAGGCATTTTCTAGTTTAATAATTCCCTTTGTTCTAAAACACCTGAGAACTAAGGTTGTTCATTGTTTCTTTCATGGTAATGATAGCAATAGCATTTAGACTTATATACCAGGTCACAGTGCTTTACAGCCCTCTCTAAGCAATTTCCAGAGTCACCACATTGTCCCCAACAATCTGGGTCCTCATTTCACTGACCTTGGAAGGATGGAAGCCTGATTCAACAGTGAGCCGGTGAGAATTGAACTGCCAAACTTCTGGCAACCGGCAGTCACCAGAATTAGCCTGTAGTATTGCATTCTAACCACTGCTGCACCATGTGCAATGGCATTCTAGAAAATAGAATATTTGTGATTAATATTTTACAAACTTAGAAACTCTTGTGGTATGCTGTGGAAGGTATAAAAAGATGAGGACTCCTTCAAGAAAAACTTAACTTTTAATGCCAATATGGACAATGTGGGAAAGTTTGCTGTTTTCTATTTCTGCATATTTGGGATTCTCTAGTGGTTTTCTATCCAAGTACTAATTGTGAAATGCATTAGCTTTTCATGGCTGATAGAAGTACAGCAAAATGAGAAAATAGAAAATTTGAAACCACCACAGTTCTGCTTCCTATAGTCCAGCTAGTAAAGAGACTGTTTGCAAAAGTGAAAACAAAGCCATGGGAAGTCAGCCATGGGAAGTCAAATGTTTCTGTGAATATGGGAGTACAGTTAACTAACAACCAATCTATTGATTGTTCAAATCATATAAGAAGGTTCAGTTTGGATAAATGCTCTATATAGGAATAGGATTAAGACTGACCCAGTTCTGCTGGCAGTTCCCTCATTAATATGGGAAGTACCATCCTATTTCTTTGCTTATGGTAGAAGTGAGAATTCAACAGGAATTCTTGCTATAGTTCAGGGAAATACATTTATGGAATGAAGATTCAAAACTAAAGAAGCTGCAGGTTGAATTTCACTATAGGAATAAGTCTGAGGTCTGAAGAATGGCAAGTTGATTTGTTTATCTTTTAAATTGGAGAGCATTCTGTTTCTTGTGTGCAATTCAAAAATATTTTGTACTTTTACTAATAAATAGAAGCAATACGATATTCTCATTTTTCTTCTCACCAGAAGTATTGTTCAACAGATGACCTATAAAGTTGCTATCACTCAAAAGATACAGGAAGCATTGCATTATATTTTGGAAGTATTTGATAAATTCTAAATAGAAATAAATTATTACTTTCTGGCTAATAGTGACTGACAATTGTAGTTCTCCATGGATAAAGATAGAAAGCTCTACGTACTGTTGCTAACCATTGCTTTAAGGCAGGGGTGTCAAACTGCCGGCCCGTGGGCCGGACACATCATGAGGAAACCACGCCAACCCCATTGCCGACAATGGGGAAAAAGCTCCGATACATCACGTAATGTCCCATGACGTCACGAGTTTGACATGTCTGCTGGGGAAGCAGAGTGCTTTGAAGGCACATTGGTGGAATGTCAGGAATGGCCAAGGATCTTCAGAGAAGAGCTGTGGTGGCACAGGGGTTACAATGCAGTATTGCAGGCTAATTCTGTCCACAGCCAACAGTTCAATTCTGACTGGCTGAAGGTTGACTCAGCCTTCCATCCTTCCAAGGTCAGTAAAATGAGGACCCAAATTGTTGGGGGCAATATGCTGACTCTGTAAACTGCTTAGAGATGGCTGTAAAGTATTATAAAGCAATATATAAGTCTAAATGTTATTGCTATTGCTAGTACAGTCTTTATTTATTGTGCTCTGCCTTACATTGTTGTCTTATTTATTTATTTATTTATTAATTCAGTTGAAACTGAATTACTTCAAGTGAATTTGGGCAGCTTACAATTCTCTTAAAAACCAATTAATTAATAACAGCATCACATTTCCCTATTAGAGATTTGTGCTTAAAAGAAGAGGGGATGGGGGTAGGGGGAAGAGGCTTATAGCCATGAAAAACAGTTGTTGAAGTGTGGAATGGGAGCTTATAAGGATTTTGCCCAGTAGATGGAGCAATCATATCATTGTAATGTTTATGGAGCCAATTGTTCATTCTATTATTTCAGCCTGGTCCACAAATAATACTTTGAATCTAAACTAAAATATTCTATGCCCTTCATAGTTGCTACCTAATTCATTCTAGCAGATCCCTTTGGGCTTAAATAACTGTATAACAGGAATAAATAAGTAATCAACAAGGAGATAGGTCTTCCAAATTATCAGTTGCATAACTGTAACAGAGTCATGCCTGAGAGAATATATAGTAAGAGAAGACCTATTATCCAATAGTGCATTTGCCAAGCTATGAAATAAGACTAAATCAAATGTCAAATTTGTAAAACCTATAGGGATTTTCTACCAATGATTTCCTTTTCTATCATTTTCTTTTGCACTTTGTAACCTTCACCAATTTTATTGATGTTTGCACAGTTACTTATGTTTCAGTTTATTTCCAAGCACAAGTGTGTCAGGGTTTTATAAATAAGCAACTCTAAATAATATGTATGCTAATTCTGATGCAAAACTATTGCAATCCTTGTGAGGTAGGTTTCGAGCTTTGAAAATTACTGGTTTTCGGCCTCATTGGTAGAAAAAAAATGGCTATAGTAAGACTAAGGGTGATAAGAAAGTCATATAAGGGGGAAGAGGAACAAATAAATTAAAAGGCACTAATAGTTGTTTCCTCAGATAAAAGTGGGCATGGAGAAATGATATTTGCAGAGGCAGAGGAAATAGTTACATTAGATATATCAGGATAATTTACAAAAATTACTCTGTATAATTCACGTTCCTAAGTCAGCTGCATCACAGCTTTTATGTGAAGTTCCATGTGCTGCCCAAAATACTGAAAAGTTTTTATAGTTGTATTCATTGCCAACAGTGTATCAACATATGGGAGAAGAGATCCCAACTTTTTACTGCATGGAATGCCAAGACAAAAGGTCCACTCTTCAGAAGCTTTTCCACAGCAGCCGGAAATCGCTGGATCATACCTTGCAATCTGTGCCTATTATGTAGTTATTCATTAACATAAAGGGATGGGTTGTGCAGTTGTAGATTGTCTCCATTCAGTAGGGTCCACTTTTCTTGGAAATGCTGTGTTGAGAGGACTGTTCACCATTTTCTAGAGAAAGACAATGGTGTTTTTTCCTAGAAAAATATTACTGTTTCAGAAAAAATGGTTAGGGTTAGGGTTAAATCTATATTATAATTAAATGTATGACCTTGTGGCAGGGTTCTAGAGTTATCCTTCTGCAATAGAAGAACATCTTCCATTTATGGAAGCTATTTGATGCAGTCAGTACATAGAAAAGTGGGGTTGATGATTTTCACTGATTTATACTTACAATCCTTGGTCTACCACCCATGGTATTCTTCTGAATAAATTTGGCCAGTGGTATGGTGGTGGGAGAAAAGGAGCTGGAAGAGATAAGATGGAGTTAGTACCTCCCTATGGAATTGTCCATGAGTAAACTCAGCTCAGTGTGTGTTAGTAAATAAATATATTTACCAACTTTATTCATTCAGTCACATTCATTTATGACCTGGTAGATATCATTTCACCAGCAACATCTGTCAGTAACAGCACCTTTTAGATTTTGTAAAATCATAATTGAGTTACCAATAATAGTATCTAATTGATAGTGTTCACTTTTTCCAAGGATTAGGAATTTCTTCCCTTACTGTTGCCTTTATGTTGCCTTCACGTTTTGTATGGTAACAAAAGTAATAAAAAATTAGATAACTTATAAGGCACAAGCACCATGGCAGACATATTGAGAAAAGTAGGCCCTGCTATGACAGCCATTTTATGTTCTGAAAATTCCATTTACATCCAGGATCCAGCCAATGTACTGTAAAGAAATTGAATAAAGGTTTGGCTTGTAGAGTCAGTTATTTATTCCTCAGCAAACATAGTCAGGTACGACATGTTTAAGGAACTTTATGCGGCTTGCCATTTTTTTCTTATGCGTTCTATCCATTTCATAAAGGAAAATGTCTCTCTCTCTCTCTACCAGAAGCAACTTCTTTCCAATGTTGATTTGCAACTGTATATTTCTGCTGAAATATGCTATTGGGTTTTGATTGGTTGATTGCTTTTTATTTAAGGTTGGAGATGAGATTGTTCGAATAAATGGTTACTCCATTTCTTCATGCACTCATGAAGAAGTCATCAATCTTATACGCACAAAGAAAACAGTATCTATAAAAGTGCGACGTAAGTACACCATTGCTTTGAGATCTTTTATTCCACCTTTATTACTTTATAGATAACTGAAAGCACCAACATACCTAATACTCCTTCCTCCTATTTTTCCCCACAACAACCCTGTGAGGTGCATTGGGCTGAGGGAGAGTCAGCTAGCCAGCTTTCATGGCTAACGCAGGACTAGAACTCATAGTCTCCTGGTTTCTAGCCTGGTGCCTTAACCACTTAGATCAAACTGATATGTGAAATACTCACCATAATTTTATGTGAATTAGATAAGATAAATATGAACATTTTGTTAATCACCTTTAAATATGATTTCATTGCAGATGTTGGGATGATACCTGTCAAAAGGTAAAGCTTTTTTCTGATAACATATCTTTTATGTACAGTATAGATCAGGGGTGTCAAACTGCTGGCCCGCATGCCGGGTGTGTCATGGCGAAACTGCGCCTACCCCATTGCCGGCAATGGGAAAAAAATTGAGATATGTCACGACACGTCACGTGACGTTGCGATTTTGACACTCCTGGTATAGACTGTACGTTCTGTAGTAATTTTCAATTGTATTTTTCAGTTTGTTAAAAAATGTTTACCTACAAAAAACTAAAAAATGCATAGCTTTATACATGTTGTAGTACAGATATTGGAGATAAGTAGTAAGTTACCTAGTAGGCATTGATTTGATTTTGATACATATCAGTCTCACATCTTGTCCTCTGCATATCTTTTTTTTTAGTTCCCCGGATGAGCCTCTCAAGTGGCAGTATGTAGATCAGTTTGTATCTGACCCCGGGGTAAGTTGCCTATTCAGTTATCACAAATTAAATCTTGTGGTCTTAAAATTATTTTTAAAAGATCTGTCCTCATTACAGATGCTCTGCACTTATGTTCCTTGCCCCTGGACTCACTGATTGGGATTGATAAAAGTTGATCTCAAAAGTGCCTGGAAACCGCTGGGTTATTTAATGGGATGAGGCAGATATATACCTATATTTTTACTGAGTGACAGCTTACCTTTTTGATGTTACCCTTAACAGGTTCATAAAAATAGATAGTGCCCCATATTGAAGTCTACATGGTTAAAATACTAGGAGGGGCAATGAAAATTCTGTAACTATCCCTTTAAAACCATGAGGGTATTAGAAGAATAACTAATTGGGATGAAAGCTGTAAAAATAGCCTGATAAATGTCTGTTGCTAAATAACTAGTTTGTCGCCTAGTCTGTTGTAGCCATTCAAATCTGGATGCCATCCAAGTATGCGGACTTCAACCTCTATATACACTTAAAGGTCAAATATCTGAAGGGTGCCCAGATTGGAGAACTTGGAACTGGCTGAAGAAAATGCTTGCTAAATAGCCTCCAAAAATTAAATGGTCTTTTGAAAAGCAAATTGGATATAATGGCTAAAAAAGTCTGAATGGGAAGATGTGGCTTTAAAGTAATTTTTGATCAACCAGTCTCTCTCACTGTAATATGTTCTGAGAATAACATGGGCTAAACATTGTATAATAGAGAGGAGAGAAAGGAAGAAACCTCTGCTAAATTCAGCTTTATAAGCTAAATGGCACATTAAAATGAAGATTAGGCAATAGAAACCCTTAACATTCATCCTTCCCACAAACATAACCTGATGAGAACTGAGATTGGGAGTGGGCTTGCAAAGCTGACTATTTCTCAGAGGATTGATAACACAGTTAAAGTGATAGGATGGAACAAAATAAAGTAGTTCAGAGCAGAGGCCCCCAACCTTTTGGGCACCAGGGACTGTTTCTATGGAGAAAGATTTTTCCGTGGACCAGAGGGGGTGTGGTTTTGTGTGCTACCTGCATCCAGCGGGGTTTTGCTTGTTTGCGCGGCCCAGTTGCTGGCATGCCATGGCCCAGTGCTGGTCCATGGACTGGGAGTTGGGAACCCCTGGTTTAGAGTATTCAGCTTTCACTTTTACTGCTTATATCAAATAATAATAATATTTTTGTGGAAGCAATTATACCTATGACAATATGTATTAACTTGTGTTTTGTTTTTTTGAAGATGGCATTAAATGAGAAACAACCATGCAAGTCTGAGGAGTCTCATATCACATCATATTGTTATTGATGTAATATAGGGGAGCTTCAGCAAATTATGTTCTGTTGAATGGCCTTAATCAGCTTTTCTTTACTCCACATACTCCATTCCAAATTCCATTCATAGTTTTGTTTTTTTTCCTTACCCCCCAACCCTATCCCAGGTAGCATTTCATCCTCCCTGAGAGTAGTCTCAGGCCTCCCTAGAGGCTTTTTTTTTGGAATAGTTTCCCCCCTATTGTTTTCTGTTTTCAAAAAAAGAGATCCTCCCAAATCTGCTGATTTCTCCATTTTATAAATGCTTAATTCAATTCCATTAAGAGAGGTGCTTTAGGATTTGAATTTATTTAGTATAGGAGATAATGCAAAACAAAAAATATGCTTAGCTTAAGGCATTTTGATGACTGAGGTAAAATAATCTCCCCCTCCCATATCAACTTGGCCACAGCTGAATCTAGATTCAGGGCAGAAGACGGAACAGGAACTTCCCCTTGTAATACAAAGCAGATTATCTGGAACAGGGGTAGGCAACCTTGGCTCTTTTATGACTCATGGACTTCAACTCTCAGAATTCCTGAGAGGAATTCTGGGAGTTGAAGTCCATGAGTCATAAAAGAGCCAAGGTTGCCTACCCGTGATCTGGAACATGTGCGTTATCTGTTCTCCAGGAGAGGTGAACAGATATAGAGTTGTTATTGCTGCCTCTGTGTGCTATCTCCTTAGATAACTGGCCCATTCTCCTGATCTCGGGCCTAATTTTTCCAATATGTGTAAGCAGATCAACTACTAGATATTGTGTTTCATCTTAGACTGCAGACTTAGATTCCATTTGAATTGGGAGAGGAAGGCCATGGGATAACTTCTCTATTTAATTAATAGCAGCCAATACATTGCAGTTTCAGAAAGCCTGTTCTCCTCTTATCCTAGGATGGTCAGAACAGCATTGCAGGTCTTGCATCATCTGGAGGAAAACATCATAAAGAAAAGAAAGTTTTCATTAGCCTAATTGGTACAAAGGGCATGGGTTGCAGGTGAGCTACAGCATTTTCTTGTCACTTGTTTCTCCAAGAAAATTTAGTTAGCAGGAATGAGCCTTTAATTTCAATTAATTTCAATTAAACTTGATAGTTGTGCAGAGCTTTGGATTTGATTCCAAAAAGATGCTTTGAAGTGGCTCTGTGAAAAAAAGCAGAGTTACAGAAGGTTTCTGGGTTCATAGTCTAGTACAGGGGTCCCCAACCCCCGCTCCATGGACCGGTACCAGGCCGCGGCATACCAACAACCGCACAAACAAACAAAGCCCCATCTGTGGGATGCAGGCAGCACACAAAACCAGGCCCCCTCTGGTCCGTGGAAAAACCTCTCTCCACGGAACCGGTCCCGGATGCCCAAAAGTTTGGGGACCTCTCATGTAGTCCGTAGGTGTCAAACTCACCACGTCATGTGACATATCGCAACTTTTTTTGCATGGCTGGAGCTGGGGTGGGCACGGCCTCTGCATGATGCAACTGGCCCACGGGCCAGCAGTTTGACACCCCTGGTCTAGTACTTCAAAACATTTTTTGGGATCAGACTATGAAGTGCTACACAGCCCTGTTAAACATTTGCTTTCACATATACTGTAAATCATTAAGTATTAAAAGGATGATTAAGTATTAAGTATGATTTTGGCATTTTTATTGTTCAAAATGCTAGTAAAAATTATTAAGCCCCAGAGCAGAGATAAACTACAAATATCATGTTTGCCTTCTGGATTGGCATCTCAGTTCTTTGGCCTTTGACTCATGTGAATCATTGTGGACGTTTTTATTAATTGCTGATATGTAACTTAAAAAGAGTTAAAAGAGTCACTTGATTGTAAAAGTAGTTTTCTTTTCATCTAGATTAGAACACTTTAACTCTCTTCACTGAATTTATATATCCTTTTCATAGATCCAAACTATTTGTGTGATATAGTCCTTGTTTAACACACAAATATCACAATAAAAGTTCATTTTATTGTAATAAACCTTGTTTTGCTTTCTTATCCTTGCTCAGAAAAATCCCCAACCTACCAGATTAGATTTGGTATACAGTATATGAAGAATGGGGAGAGGGGGATATGATTAATCTATTCTTGATATAATTTCCATTAATTAGTTATTTTATTTCTTTCGTGTTTTGTTCCAGTATTTCCAGTGGTCCTACACAAAAGCCTGGCATTTTCATAAGCAATGTTAAGCCAAATTCTTTGTCTGCTGAAGTGGGGTTGGAGGTAAATATAAACGATACAAAATCTAATTGTGTGGAAATGTTTAATTTGGAAGCATTTCTAATGGTTATTCTCTAATCATAAAAAGTTTGGTTTGTGGAAATTGATTTTTAACCTGCAGGCGAATGTAATATATTTTATATTATTACTGTTGGTCATGTTGAGGGTTATTTGTTAGCATAAATACAGATTATCAATTAATGAAATAAAGAAGGGTAGAGGAGGATTCAGTCATATGTCCCAGAAAATAAAGTAAAACAATTATTATTATTATTATTATTATTATTATTATTATTATTATTATTATTATTATTATTATTATTATTATTATTATTATTATTTTATTTGTATACCGCCCTTCTCCCAAAGGACTCAGGGCGGTGAACAGGGCAATAAATACTAAAATACAAAAATACAAAAATTAAGAAAAGATTAAATAAAGTGCCCAATAACTTACAACAATAAGTTAAAATACGTTAAAACAATGATAAAACCCAAACCCATCAGGCCAGGCCGGCTTGTTCAAACAAGTAGGTCTTTAGATCCTGTTGGAAGGAGCGAAGGTCGGGCGCCATCCGGAGCTCAACCGGTAAATGGTTCCACAAATCTGGCGCACCCACAGAGAAGGACCTCCCCCTGGGGGCCACCAGACGACATTCTCTGAGCAGCTTAAAAAAAATCTGTTAATTTATACTTCTATCTTGTTGCTCTGAAATGATCTAATCTCATGGCTTAGATCAAGCCTGACCTTCGCTCCTTCCGACGCAATCTGAAGACCTATTTATTTGAACAAGCCGGCCTGGCCTGATGGGGGATGTGTTGGGGTTTTTTATTGTGGTTTTACATTATTATTTATTGTTTTAGCTCGGGCTCTGTATTTAATTCTCTTTTTAATTTTTGTACTTTGTATTTTATATGTGCCCTGTTCACCGCCCTGAGTCCTTCGGGAGAAGGGCGGTATACAAATATAATAAACTTAAACTTAAACTTAAGTAATTCAGTTACCTTTCCTGGAGCTGTATGATTTCAGAACTTTCAAATTTCTAATGCTCTGCAGACACAGTGCAAACAACTTTGGGAGAAGAAGAGAAAGGAAGAGGAAAAGGTCTCAAATCCCCCCCCCCATTCCCCAATGCAAGCAAATGCAGGAAATCACATTTTTCCAAGCTCAAAGGAAGATATCTGTTTTGTTGTTGTTGTCCTGTCTCTAAGCCTGAACAATATGGACCACAGCATGCCAGGCCACCTGTCTTCCACTATCTTCCAGAATTGGCCCAAATTCATATTCCGTGTGTCACTGACACTAACCACCTCATCCTCTGCTGTCCCCTTGTCCTTTTGCCTTCAATCTTTTTCAACATCAGGGTCCTTTCCAGTGAATCCTCTGCTCTCATTTGGTGGCCAAAGGATTTGAGCTTCAGCTTCAGTATCTGCCTTTCCAAAGGACAGTCAGGATTGATTAGGAGTGACTGATTCGATCTCTGTGCAGTCCAAGGGACTCTCAAGAGTTTTCTCCAACACCACAGTTCGAAAGCAAGGAGATCCATTATCAGATTTCATTGAACAGAAAATTCTGCTGTGTTCATCTCTTAAATATTGAATTGTGATACTGAATAAGATAATCAAAGATAAATCATGGGAAGCTGACTGTTCCAATATTAACCTTCCTGCATGAAAACTATGTGGGTATGTGCATCTGCGCATGCACATATTTGTTTTAATGGGAGAAAGGACAGTGAAGAGTACAGCTTTAAGGATCTGTCTTATTTCAAGAGTTTTCCAAAGCAAAGAATGGATCTCCATTTACTCTACTTAGAAGAGTACAAAAAATATTCAGCACTTTTGTTGATTGTTTTTTAGGTTGGTGATCAGATTGTTGAAGTAAATGGTACGGACTTCTCAAATGTGGATCATAAGGAGGTAATTAAAACCCAAGTGACCCTACATGGCATTAGGTTACTTGAGGAACTGTTCTTGTTTCCCATTGTATTTGCCTAACCATTTAAATCTGGCAGCTATCAGGACTCTGTAAGCTCACCTTCTCTGTAGCAGTAGCTGCCTTCTGGGGGCATGAAATTCCCTCAAATTTAAGCAGCTCCCACCCAATAGGATTTCAAAGTGCCTAAAAGACCTTCACTCAGGCCTTTGGAGGTGATGGTTGTTTCTGTTGCCCTTTGACCTTGCTGCCCCTTGATCCTGGGCTATTTTATGTATAGTGGAATGTGCACCTGCAGGAACAATGGGGGAGAGTTTTGGTAATGCGAAGGTTCCCAGAGAGAGGCCCAGATTAAGAGAATGCACAGTCCCAAACTGGAGAAAGAATGGGAAGAGGTTTACAATAGCCATACTTAGAATTTCTTAGATAGATTAATATTTCTAGTAGATTAGAAGGTTATAACTTTAGTTTGGCAAAATTCTGTCCCTTAGCTGCAAGCAAATAAAGGATTGAACTCAGTTGATTTCTCTGTATCATTTCTGAGCCTGATATTTTTATATTGTTCTTTGTTTTTAAAATGTTTTAACCATTGTAAAAAGTTCAGGGTAACTGGGAGTCGGGTGGCATATAAATAAATTATTAAATGTTCTTTTGAATAAAATATATGTACAAATCAAGCCCATTGATTGCCACATCACTATAGCTACCATTTAGAATTTTATCTGATAAAAATTAGCCAAAAGTTTTAAACTAGAGAAATTGATTTTAATTTATTTTTTTAAAAGACATGTCAGCTTTGTCAAAAGTTCTATATATATAGGGCCTTCTCTGTGGGCGCCCCGGCTTTGTGGAATCAACTGCCGGTGGAGCTCCGGATGGCACCGGATCTCCGCTCCTTCCGACGCGGGTTAAAGACCCACCTGTTTGAACAAGCTGGCCTGGCCTGATGGGGAGTTAATTTGGGTTTTAAATATTTGTATATTTTATAGTTTTATCTTGGGCATTAATTTAATTCTATTTTAACTTTTGTAGTTTTGTATTTTTATCATATGCCCTGTTCACCGCCCTGAGTCCCTCGGGAGAAGGGCGGTATAAAAATTTAATAAAACTAAACTAAACTAAACTAAACTTGCAATCCTAACATATTTACTTGGGAATTAGTCCCTTTATATTCTGCACAAAATTGCATAAAACTCGATCCTCATTTCCAAACTGAAAAACCATCTCTAGGTGGTTAAAAATAACAAAATTTTATTTTTTGTTAGAAATTCCTAAAGTAATTGTTTGAAAAATTGTTGCTTGAAAAAAATGTTCAGTTTATGACAAATGACTGGAATTAGAATTAGGTTCTGCTATTTTCTAGAATAATAACTGAAAAAATACTATACTGAGAAGAATAAAAAGGTATTCTAACTGCATTGTTAGTCCTGTAGAAACTATACACTTTTACAATATTTAGATTTTACAGTTTGATTTTTCTGTCATCACCTTCCTTTTCTTTCTTCCCCCCCACCCCAGGCTGTGAAAGTGTTGAAAAGCAGTCAAACCCTGACAATCACTGTTGTAACTGGAGCTGTAAGTATTAATATCACAGCAATCAACAAAAGACTTGTGAAAAGTCAAAAGGCTGCTGTCTACAGCAGTAAGAAATGAAATACACAAAACACATATCCTGAGATCCTCCAAAGCAGAAAATGGATGGAAGAGACACCCTATCTTTCAAGTTCATATAGTTAAAATCCAAAATGATTTTACCTTGGTTTAAGTAATTTAGCATTACAAATTTTTATGTATCTACTTAAAAGTAAGTCTTATTAAATGTAAGGGGGCTTATAGGAAAGCTAAATCGATATAGGATTATAGACTGGCTAAGTTATAAACATCATAATATTACCTTCAATCATCTTTGCCAATTCAATATTATTTTCTCTGCTGATTTTATTTTGTTATGAATTTATAGAATTGTTGTTTGGTATGCTTTTATCATTTTGAAACATGATAAATTGTAGCAGAAACTCAGTCTAGGGACAATGCAATACAATGCAAGGAAAACGCTTGGTGTAATTGAACAGCCTCTGCTACAATTTATCATCAATTTCAAAATGATAAAAGCAAAGCAGACAACTGTGTGCCTGTCTTAATTCTAGACATACATTCACATTTGTTTTGGATCATTGCTCAGCCACAAAGACTGCTATGTATAACACCTCTGCTGCCATGTTCACACCCTTCAGTGTAAAAGAAAATAGAAGTGAGAATATAAGGTAGTCAACCACAGTAAACAGCGCTAAAATGAAAAGGCATACGGATTTAAATTTATGAGATATTCATGTTTCTAAAATAGATTTAAAATGGATTTCAAGGTTACATAGGGTCTAGGCACAAATGGCACACGTTATAAGAACAGAATTCAGACAACTACAGCCTAAAATGCAATGTTTTCCTTTTTACATTTGTTATAGCTATTTTTTTTAAATTATTTCTGTTCTATCAAAATTCCCAAATTTAAATTTTGTTTGTTTATTCCCAAAATAAACAAACAAGGTAGCATTTAAGTTTCGTAGAGAACATTTGGTTCTCCCTGAAGAAAATATTGCAAAATTCAAGTTAATTACTATGATGATTGACTGACTTAAGTTGATTAACTGGAATTTAACATGAATATTTAGGGCAAGGAGCTGTTTATGACTGATGAAGAGAGGCTAAGGGAAGAATATAACCATGAGATGGAGCGGCAAGAATTAATGCGTCAGAAGTGGCTTGCCCTGGAAACCAACAAAATCCTGAAAGAACAGCAAGAAAAAGAAAAACTGTAAGAGTTTGGGACAGAAGGGGGTCTCATGAATTAATGAATTGCCATAACTGTTGATTCATGTAACCATCAAAATTTAGTTAATTCGATTTCTTTTCTGAAAGCTTCAGAGCTTTTCAGGGATCATATAGCATGATACTATTTTAACATTACTGTTTCTTAGATATGAAGCCTAATTTTGAATATAAGAACTTTCTTGTCCAAAGGCAATACTATAAATACTAATCAAGAGTGGATGATTATTAATAAAAGAGAATGATGTTATCTGTTTTCTGACTTTCCACACTAGGGATTTATAATATCTTATAGTTACAGCAGCTATTATAAATCTTCTATCTTCTGTACCAATATATAGCCATTATAATGGATGGATGCTGCTGCTAGAGTAATGTGGAATTAACCAGTGAAAGATCAATAAATAAAGTTACATTTCATTATTCAGAATATATTTTATTGATAGCAGAAGTAGAATTCTGATTTAAGAAGATAGGACATTCAAAATGATGCAATAACATGTACTTTCTGTGCCATTAAATTACATGCTTATCCACCTTTAATGAAATGAAATGTTGACCAGTTCAGAAATTTAACTATTTGTCAGAATCCAATATATGTCATGGTCGCCTTTTATCAATAAGTACTGTTGAAAAGAAGCATGACAAAACCAGGAAAGCTTTTTTGGAATCTACTACCATATGCATTGCAAAAAAAAAAAATAAATAAACTGAAATTATGTTTGTAAATAATTCTGTCTTTCCTATTAACCTAACACAAAGAAAAGCACTGAGATCATTACACAGCTAGGAACTAACAAATGGTACACTGCCACCAGAAGCGGTGAATGCTCCAACACTGGACGTTTTTAAGAAGAGACTGGACAGCCATTTGTCTGAAATGGTATAGGGTTTCCTGCCTGAGCAGGGTGGGTTGTACTAGATGACCTCCAAGGTCCCTTCCAACATCATCATCACCATCACCATCATCATCATCATCATCATCATTATTATTATTATTATTATTATTATTATTATTATTATTATTATTATTATTATTATTAAATATTGGACTCCTGAAATAGCAACTGAGTGGGACATTAAAACAAATTGAGCATTTTTTTTATAATTTGAGACAGCCTCAGAAGAAATGTCTTCTGTTCATGCTCAAACCTGTTGAAAAGGCCAGGAAATAGCCTCAAAATAGCCACATTAAACATTAGGCTTCCATAGTTCACCTTCAATGACTTTCAAATCATAAAAGGATGTTGGTAAATAATGCCCACATTAAAATGTTTATCAATCCTACTAGTTACTCACCTTTGTTAATCAGAAAGAATAAGAAGGAATAAAGCTTAAGCTTCTTAGTGGGTAGATAAGTGTTGCATTTCTTATATAGCTAACTATCTCAGGGTATAATGTTATGATCCATCAAACAATAGAACAAGCTGTCTACAAATTGTGACTTTATACATTATATCATTCATTAGTTTCATTTGGGGTATATATTTCTAGGCGGAAAATGGAGATTGCACAGAAGGCTACTGAAGAAGAAGAACGATATCGTAAAGAAATTGAACAGTTAAGTCATTCTTTCATGCATGCCTTTGCCTCTTGTATTATGTTGTCCACATGACTATATTTTGCCTATATTTTGTCATTTGTGATTGACAAAAAGCATCTAGGATCAATTCAAGTTTATTGCTCACTTCTAAAACTTTTTACTTAAATGACAGATATACAAGAATCAGCCTCTTTCCAACCCCCAGTGGTAGAACTATCTGTTTGAACTACCTATAGTATTTCTTCCTGACAGGTCAATAATTGTTTGATTAAAGACTAGATTATCATACATGCCCTCTACCACTTTTCAAATGGTGCAGTATAGCAGGAAAGGGACAATTCCAATCCATGTCAGTTGTGGCTCATGATCCCCACCTCAATTATAATAATAAATCTTTTGAATTTCCCATCAGAGTAATAATGGTGTAAAAAGCAATGCTTTTCAAAATTAATTAAAATGGATTAAAATTGGGTAAATAGGTATAATTATAGATATAAGAATTGTTTAAGGGGAAGGAGAAAAGAGAAAGGTAAAGTTTTCTTTCCCAGACACTATAATCCATTTTAAAAATGCCCTCTGCAGAATTGTGGCACTACTGTGACAGACGTTTCACAGTAATGATTAGTTTTGAGGAAGAAAATGTCAGCCACATATATTTTTCTCTCTTCATAAATTAGTCTCCTGAGTATGTTGGATCCACATTGGGATCTTGGCAGAGTAAGGAAATGTGCTTAGGAAATATCTACCTTTGGCGAATTCTATAGATCCTAAGCTGCTCTGTAGAGGGACATGTGGGATCGTTCTTCATCTCAAATTACAGGACTGTGATTTTCACTGCAGTCTAACATTCTCTGCACTGCAGAAAGCCTCTTCTGAGAATTTATGGGAATTTATCTTGGTAGAGCAACTTTACCAAGATTGGATCTGAGATGGAAATGAGGGACTGTTCTCAGTAAAATCTTCTGGTAGTTTACTGTAAAACAAAGAATGCTTCCATTTGGTTTCTTGTCCAGAGACTGACTAATATCTAAGTCTAGACTATATTTAATCTTAAGTCTAGACTAAGATGGCCCTGCTCTCTCTAAAGGAACAATATTTTCCTCTTTTCCAGGATAAAGGCAGAGGAAGAGAAATTCAAAAAGCAGTGGGAGGAGGACTGGGGTCATAAAGAGCCACAAAAGGCTGCCAAAACTGTAGTTGCAGAAGTACATTCTCCACCTCGTCCTAAACATCGATGTAAGTAAGAAGTTTTATTCTTATGTGTAAGAAATATGTTTCATTAATTCCAGCACAGTGCATTTTTCAAACCGTAGGCACAGGGAGAAGCCAGAGATTGGAGCTGGGGAAGTGAATCTCTAGAGCAGTTATTGATTGTTCTTCTCTCTCACTCTCTGTTGCTTTGATTAAATACTATGCATTGTGAAGGATTTTCCAGAGGAAAACAAAAAAATACAATGAACAAAGGAAGAATGATTGCTCCTATTTCTTTTCAATAGGAAATAATTTCCAGAAATCCATATTTCTGGGTCCAGGTACATACAGTAGACTCATTTTAACTGCTATTGTAATATTCTTAGGACACATAAATGGTTGGTATTTCAGATCAGTTTATAGTATCACTGCTTGGCCACCCAGAGCAGAGCACCAGTTTATAGACCTAAAGCATGTAAGAATACAGAACTCATTCTTATTCCTAGATATGCTTTCTTTCTTCACAGACTTTTTGATTTTAATTCTTTCATGAGAACCACCCTCCTGCCAAAGAATTGTCATTTCTTCTTTCTTTCTTTCTTCCTTTCTTTCTCAAGTAGATGTAGAGGAAACTGCATTTGATCAGTCCACATCAAATGATACAACTGGATTGAAGCTGAAGGAAAGCCAACAGGTTTGCTGTAGCACCTTGACTTCTCTTGATTTTCTTACTGCCTGCACTGTCCCTCTTGCTGACAGTCACTCTTAAAATTGGAGTGCACTACACTCTTTGGGATTTCCTGTAATTCTCACATTAAGAAAAGCATTCATATTCATTTGCTGTGCTAGCCAACATAACTTTGTATGATTTTTCAACCCAAGAGGAAAGCATGAAATGACCATGCATGAGATCTTTGTATGTTATGAAAACAGAGCTGGGATCAAGGAATAGTACAAATGAAGTGATTTATATCATTAGAAAATAAGACAGTGCCTTTTGTCTGTATCCTTCTACTTAATTTCCTTAATTTCCTTTAACAATTACTGTAAATCATAATAAAAAAGACCCACAGAAGCTAGGAAGAACTTGTAAAAATGAAAGGTTTTATTCGACTAATTCTACTTAAAAACGAGCTTTTGAGTGCTATCAAAAAAAATTCTGGGGAAAAAACAAAAATTAGATATTCTTCCTAATTAACAAGTTTGATTTTGGTCCTGTTATCCAAGGAATAAATACCAGCCTTTTTTCTTTATATCCAAGTAACTAGCCAAGTATGAAACTGTAATTTAATTATAAGCTGAACATCTAAAACTGAAGACATATACTATAGTGTGGTCTTAAAAGGGTTGGAAGATATTTGAACACATGGAGATGTCTTACTATATTACACCCATGCTTTATATTGTATAAATACCATTTTAACTTTGAAAAAAGTAGCATTTTTGTATTGAGCTTGTTTAAAACTGGTAAAATACCAATAACCTTAATATACATTCTGGATAAATAATAATTCTTTTCCATATCATCAATGATATGACAAGTTCATGTATTTTTCCATTAAAAAACAAATGAATATTCAGTGCAATTTTGTGTGGAAAAATAACAGTTGAATTTTTCCTACTATTGATGGAATGAAGCATGTTGGGTTATCATCCCATTCTAAGATCATATTTCTTTTAATTTTCAAAATTAGTATTTTATATATTATTGGGAACAAAGTTCCAGTAGGTATAATTTCTCTGTACACCAGCTGAAAGCAACTCTAAACAAATGCTCTGTATCGATATAACTAGTGAAGCTTTTAGTTCGAGAGTATCATGCACTATGCTTCTAAAAAATTACGTTATGATAATTGGAATATAGCACATGTATCAAAATAGTCATGAAAGTGAACAAAAATGAAAGTTACTTGTGTACAAAGTGGTTATGAAAGTGAAGTGGCTAGAATTATCATAATCTGAAGAAGAGACTTCTGCCTATTATTTATAGCTGTTTCAAAATTAAGACAAAAATGTACTCTGTTTCTATTGCTATCATTTTCATCCTTTTATGTGAGTTATATGTTGTAATATGCTGATATAAATATCTATAACTCATTGTTCTCCTTTGCATACATATAGCTTTTGGATGGTTTTATCGGTATGAGGGAAAATTTCCTACTATTCGCAAGGTAGAAAAATACTAAACATTTTGAAAAGTTTGCTGTGATCATTGCATCTGAACCCATATGCATTTTCCTGTAGTCAAACTTATCTCTTGATAAGCATGAAAGGAAGGAAGGGTCTGCATATATTAGAATAACTTGTATCAAGACCTGTTGTGTAGAAAAGCATTTCTGTCCTTGCATAGGTGCCTGTCCCCAAACAGAGACAATTATTCCCTCACTTCCTTCCCTGTCTTTCTCCCACATTAATTGGCAGAATCTTAGTCCTCAAGAATAGGTTTTTAATAATGCAATGGGATGTTAAAGGAGGGCAGGCTGGAGCACTCCTCTGTGTGAATAAAAACCCATTAACTTAGTATCTAGTATACTTTATAGCTAAGGGATGCGGTGGCTCAGTGGGTTAGGACGCTGAGCTTGTCGATCAGAAGGTCGGCAGTTTGGCGGGTCGAATCACGAGTGCCGTGTAACAGAGTGAGTGCCTGTTACTTGTCCCAGCTTCTGCCAACCTAGCAGTTCGAAAGCACGTAAACATGCAAGTAGAAAAATAGGGACCACTATGGTGGGAAGGTAACAGCGTTCCGTGC
The DNA here is from genome assembly GCF_964194415.1 of Vipera berus. Lineage (NCBI taxonomy): Eukaryota > Metazoa > Chordata > Lepidosauria > Squamata > Viperidae > Vipera > Vipera berus. Next base: position 104,457,776 of record NC_138202.1, on the reverse strand, counting down.
GCCTTTGGCGTCTAGTCATGCCAGCCACATGACCACGGAGACGTCCTCGGACAAGCGCTGGCTCTTCGGCTTTGAAACGGAGATGAGCACCGGCCCCTAGAGTCAGAAACAACTAGCACACATGTGCGGGGGAACCTTTACCTTTTTATACTTTATAGCTACACAAATAATTTCTGCTTTGTGGTGTGCAGAACTGTAAATAATGCAGATACTCTTATTTGGAATTAAACCCTATTGGCTTATGCCATTTCAGTCATCTGACGCTAAGTGGCTTATCTCTGCAAATATTTTTTTCCTCTTTAAGATCATAGACATTGCTTCCCAGAAAGCTAATTCCATTAAGCATTAAAAACAATGGCTTTTATTAACTCATATTAAGATTAACAAACTGAGACATTTAAGTATTCAGTGAAATTCCAAATAAGTAGTCTGTTTGCCACTGAAGGGTTTTGGCGTGTTGTTTAATTTTGGTTTTGATCTTTGTGCAATTTATGGCTTTATCATTTTGCATTGTGCATTATATTGCCTGACAGAATGCTTCCATTACTTATATGAGGTCCTGTTTTTTAAAAGCATGCAAAACTAGATCTTTGAGATAATTTTTTCAAATCAGTGTAGAGGGAAATTTACACAGGTATGCATGAAGGAGAAGCATTCTGCCTGAATCTCGCTATCTCTAGCTTTCCCTCCATACTTGGTAATTTCATGCTCATTTTACTCATTATGAGGTTGGTTTTTATGCCTTGCTGTAGTAACTGGATGATTGTGTCACAGTTATCTAGGAGAAACTCTGGCACATTAGTAATATACATGCATAATCAATATTAATATAACAACAATCCAGAAAGGTAAAGAAAGAAAAAAAGCAAAAAGTGACAGTCTTAGTGAACAGAAAAAAAGCAAAATGCAACTGGAATTTGAGCTAAAACTTCTCAAGGAAAAAGAAGAGAATTTGGAAAGAGAAAAGCAGTTGAAAATCAGCCGACTGGTTCAAGAGGTATGTTCTTTGTGATCTGTATACTTTTGTTTCCCATATGAAAAGAGTGAAAAACATGCATGCTCCTGGGTATTTAGAGATGGACTTATATTTGAACATGTGTATACTTAAATGCATTATTGAGGTTGAATATTAACTAACCTGACTTAGCTATCAAAGCATGAAGAACATGAGTTAAAAGCTGTAGATTATCAACATAATGTCACAGTATAATTCAAACTCTATATGTAAAGGTGAACCAATTCCTTAGATGATTAAAGTAATGTGGTTCTGAAATGTATTTGATTTGGCGTTTAGATTTATTGGAAGACTAACACATCTTTCCATACTTGCGAGTGGATGTATAGAATAACATGGTACAATTTTTTCGGTGTTGTATATCAAAAGACTTTGGTAAACTGGAGATATTCCATGACAATAGGGAGTAAAACTCTCCAGATGTTCAAATGAATAGGAAAATCAGCAAGCATTGCTTTTCCCTCTTTCCAACAGTCATCCTGTGTCCATATGAATGAAGGAGACATTTAGGAAAATCAGGGCTGCTATAGGAAGTCACCATTACCATTTCAGTTTTCACACGCACCTACCTGTTGCTACTTGAGATAAAAAGAGGTACAAAAGAGTAGAATAGCAAATCCCTCCATATCTGACATGATGCCACCAAATGTGATTGTACCATTCCAGAGATTTTGGTTTGTTCAGCCAAGAAAAATGTAGTGACTGTCTCCTGGTCTTCCTCCTAACAACCATTCATTAGTGTATTGTATGAATCGATGACCATTAATTTGAGGGACAGCTTATTAAATAAGTCAGCCATTCTGTGTGAACATGACACCCATATATATTCTATTCTGAAAATAGATTCCCCTGTGCCTTTCTTATACACTTCAAACTGATATTGCTTTTTCCACATATAATAGCATGGGTTATCTCCAAACGTAAAGAATAAGTGAGCAGACTTAACTAGTCATGCTTTTATGTTCTCTAGGAATAAATGCTTGCAGAATTGGATAATCCTTGTTCTTGCATTTGACACTTGAAATATAGTTATAGTTATAGTTATAGTTTATTTGATTTATATACCGCCCTTCTCCTTGGTAGGGACTCAGGGCGGTTCACAGGGCATATATAAAAAAGACAATACAAAAATTAAAAAAGGATTAAACCCATGCCCAATTAAAACAGTAATACAAATTTAAAAAACAATTAAAAACCCATAATCCCCCATCAGGCCAGACCAGCTATTTCAAACAGGTGGGTCTTCAGGCCCCGACGGAAAGTTCGGAGGTCTGGTGCCATCCGGAGCTCCACCGGCAGTTGATTCCATAATGCCGGAGCGCCCACAGAGAAGGCCCTCCCCCTGGGGGCCACCAGTCGGCATTCCCTGACTGGCGGCACCCTGAGGAGGCCCTCTCTGTGGGAACGCACAGGGCGGAGGGGAATCGATGCCGGCAGCAGGTGGTCCCTGAGGTATCCCGGACCCATGCCATGTAGGGACTTAAAGATCGTAACCAACACCTTGAACCTCACCCGAAAGACAACTGGTAACCAATGCAGCTCGCGGAGCAAAGGTGTAACATGGGAGCACCGGGAAACTCCCAAGACAACTCTCGCGGCCGCATTCTGTACCAGTTGGAGCCTCCGAGTGGTCTTCAAGGGAAGCCCCATGTAGAGAGCATTACAGTAGTCAAGGCGAGAGGTCACAAGCGCATGAGTGACCGTACACAGGGCATCCCGGTTCAGATAGGGCCGCAACTGGCGCACCAGGCGAACCTGGGCGAAAGCCCCCCTAGTCACGGCCACTATATGATCTTCCAGGGTAAGCCGTGAATCTAGGAGGACTCCCAAGTTGCGAGCCCTATCCACGGGGGGTAAGAGCTCACCCCCCATAGAAAGAGATGGAACATTTTGAATGTCCCGGGATGCCGGAATGCACAGCCACTCAGTCTTGTCAGGGTTGAGTTGAAGTCTGTTCCTCCCCATCCAGACCCGAACCGCCTCCAGGCAACGGGACATCACGGCGAGGGCATCACTGGGGTGGTTTGGGGTCGAAAAGAAAAGTTGGGTATCATCTGCATACTGATGATACCCAACTCCAAAACCACGAATGATCTCACCCAGCGGTTTCATATAGATGTTGAACAAGAGAGGCGAGAGAACCGACCCCTGAGGAACTCCACAAACGAGAGACCTAGGGGTCGATCTCTGCCCCCCTGCCAACACCGACTGCGAGCGTCCCAGGAGATAGGAGGAGAACCACTGAAGAACTGTGCCTCCCACTCCCAATCCCCTGAGACGCCGCAGCAAGATACCATGGTCGATGGTATCGAAAGCCGCTGAGAGGTCTAATAGGACTAGGACAGAGGAATATCCCCTATCCCGCGCCCTCCAGAGATCATTCACCAGAGCGACCAATGCCGTCTCCGTGCTGTACCCGGGCCTGAAACCCGATTGGTAGGGGTCCAGATAATCCGCTTCATCCAGGACCAGAGGGAGCTGATGCGCCACCACACTCTCAACAACCTTCGCAAGAAAGCGAAGGTTGGAGACTGGACGAAAGTTGTTCAAAACAGCTGGGTCCAGGGCAGGCTTCTTGAGGAGAGGTCTCACCACCGCCTCCTTCAAGACGGTGGGGAAATAACCCTTACTCAGAGAAGCAGATATAACCGCCTGGAGCCAGCCTCGTGTCCTCTCCCTAGCTGCATAAAATATAATATAAAATACAGGAAATAGTAGAATGGTCAGTGGAGACTATACTCATATATGTGGTCAATATTTGATAAATGTGATCCAAGGATGACTTATATATGTGAAATAGACAGAGCTAAAACTTTAATATCACCTTTAAAATAGTGTGTGGGTGGGGGAGGTGTTAACAGTTAACCCCATTTATTTCATCAAGCCTTATTGAGATAAGTGAATCAATTAGAATCTGAGAATCAGTGTGGGTAAATCAGCCAATTTTATCATAGGATGAAGACATGTTCAGGAATTTGCTGAGATTGCAGTAGATGAATTGCAAAAAATATTTAGATCCGCACACAATATTTTATTGCTGAAATATATTTCAAGTGTGCCTTTGAATATAAATCTATAAATATAAACTCTAAATTTTCTTCTAAAATTATGGTGCAACTCTCAGGTGTCTGAGACTGAACGAGAAGATTTAGAAGAATCAGAAAAGACTCAGCACTGGGTGGAAAAGCTCTGTCAGACACGTTTAGAACAAATCTCCTCGGTGGAGAATGATTCTCCTGAGGTAAAATAAGATTCTCATCCACCCTATAAAATATGTTTTGTAATCCTACAAATTGTTTTTTAAGATGCAGCTTACAGTGTGATCTGTAGTAAAATCACTTGTTTTATCAGGCAATTACAATGGGGGAAAATGTTTCAGATCTTATGTAGAAATAGACACATCCATTTTAATTCAGTAAAGACCCCCATCATTATTGTTAGGAATGACCTAGGTCAAAGGTCTCAAATTTGGCTTATGGGATGCACGTAGCCCTCCATTTTGTACCTTGTATACCTACAAGGATGGGGGAGATGGGATAAGGTGACCCTTAGCTGAGAAGAAAGCAGAGCTCAGTTTTGTCTTCAGGATAGATTAAGGGGAGGCTGCATCCTACCCCATGGAAAGCTGCAACTTTCTTTCCATTTTGCTACCTTTGTTTGCCTTGTTAGGAGTTGTCTTATACATAATGGTTTCCTTTAATACAAATTCTTATTTATTGGTGTGGAACAACTAAACAAAATGTCTCCCATAAGATTGTTTTATAGGAATTGACAGCATTGGGTTTTTGAGCCTAGTTATTTGCTTTTTTGTACTGGTAGTGGAGTTGTATTCAGTCATTTTAAGCAGGTGCTGCATTAAAATAAATCTGTTATACTAGAAAACAGGTATACGTCCTGCTGTTTCTGCTTCTGCTACATCTGTGCGAAGGTTTGCTGGTGGCTTGCAGCTCCATACCACTGACCTTGATGATATCAGCATAAATGATAATACTGGCAAACTTTCAAAACGCCCAGCACCTCTGCCTCCATTACCCCATATAGTGCCTGTAGCCTCAGTGGCTTATCCACTTTCTCCACCAAATATTCCAGCTGCTAAGGGATCAGCACCAATACCCAATTCACCTTCATGGATTCCATCGCCCTCTCCATCTCCTTGGGCACATGTGCCATCACCTCCTTTGCTACCACCATCTCCACCACCCATTCATCCTTCCATGCAGACTGCTGGCACTCTCCATTATCCAAAGTGCACTCATTTGGATGAAAAAATTGGCTGCCACAATTTTCAGCCTGAGGGAGCAGAAGATTCCCTGGATGACTGGGAAATGAAAAACTGCAAAGAAAGAAAGATTGGTCCAGTTAATGCCCAATGTGGCAAGCAAACCTACCTTTCCAGTCCAAAGGTATGAGATAGATTGTGGCACTCACAATTCTGTGGGGCTGCTTCAGGTTATCAAGATATGAAACTATTTTCCACTGTGTGTTTTACCTTGTATGATACTGTTCTAACGTATTTCTCATTTTTATAACTTTACATAAGTGCATTTTAATTATGTTCACTGTCATGTCATCATTTTTTCCAGTATGCTGCATGGAAGCATTTTTATAAATTATATTACTTTTTTTATCCTGTCTATACAGGATAAAGAGCTGATATTACCTGAAGAGCTAGGTAATATCTTAAGATTAGTCCACGATTCAGGGTGAGCAGTGTTGTTTATTGGCAGATGTGATTTGGAGGGTAGAAAAGAAAGTACCATATTGTCAAACCCAGAGCAAGCAGCAGTGATTACTAGTTTTTGAGGGCAATTAAAGATGCTGTTTACACCTGTGTTATGGCACAGGACCTACTTATTTGAGGGATCCACCTCTCTGGTGAGATTGGACAGAGCGTCTTATTAAGTGTGTGCTCTAGTGGGACCCGGAAAAGAGTGTTTGGTCTGCCTAAAATATGCACTTCCTTTCTGTAACATTCTTACATTGGAACCCCTGTAGCAATTTACTCCAGGCACCCCTGCCCAGCGTCATCCAGCTGTACCTATAGTGTCCAAACCAGTTATGGTGCATCCTGACCACAATACTGTAGTCAGACCCATAACCAAATCAGAAGCACTGGTAAGTTTATGCTGATTTATTCTGCATGCTTTGAATGTATAGGAGACCAGCTGTGTCCCACTATCACTGCCAACTTTGCTTGCTGTGGTTCTAGCTTAAATGTGCACTGAATAATTAAGAGATATTTAAAAATTAAAATATGTTAAACACTTTTGTTTTGCACAATAAGCATTTGGTTGAATTTTTGCATAATCTCCTTGTGGATGTTTTGTTTTTAGTTTTACTATGCTTTTGCTCTGTAGCCAATGTTAAATAACTTCAAGGGTTCAGGAATTCTTTAAGTCTATAGAATAATGCAGCTGGGTGGGATGAAGCTACAGAACAGACTCTTGCTTAGCGTAGGAACAAGGGGACAAACGGACTGTCATTAAATAACTAAAGAAATTGGTTTTTAAAAAGGGTCACTTACCAGCCTATTGTAGTCATAAAATTATTGGCATTCTTAGATTCCAAACTTGGTATCTGGCAGACCTGCCCTTCCACCTGGCTTTCCCAAATCCTTTAGGTCTCTCCTGTTGCCACCCTCTTGGCAGAAGCAGCCCAGTGTTGCCATCCTTCATTGTTTCTTCCACCACCCAATCATCACAAAAACTTTTAACACCAAAAGTTCAGTGTGTCCACTAACACATAATATGAAACCACTTCCTATCATCTCCCCTGTGGTTACTACAAGCAAAATAGATTATAAAACAAAAGTTTAAAATGCAGAACTAAGAATAAAAATGTTTTTCCATTCAATCATATCTGTACAATTCCCTCCAGTTTTCTTGAGAAAATAGTATAGTAAGAATAGAGATACTGTACACAATTGGAGTTTTACTTAGGATACAAACTGAATAAACTAAGCTTTCTATATTGTAAGACTTAATTTACTTAATACTTAATTTAGCATCAAGTATTAATATCTGTGTAGAATTAGGCAAGCAGAAAAGTAGAATGAAAATAAAATAGAATATAGAAATAAAATAGAAAATAAAAATAGAATGAAAGGTCTTCTATATTTATCAATTAGACCATTTCTTGTTCTATCCATAAACAGCTGAAATAACATTTTTATATCCTTTAAGACTATCCTACCAGTAAACTAAAAAAATCTAAATTATCCTCCTGATGTAGTGCTAGGTATATTATCTTTTGGCTTCTGTTTCCAAAGCTGAAGAGACCAATTGTCTTTTGGACTGAAATAGGGATCTGATTTTCACCTGTCTAGACTAATTTAAAAAACGAATTAAAGAGAAATTCAATTTCCATGAAATCTGTTCTGAAACAAAATATTTGAAAAGATATTTAAAATGAACTGACATTTTAAGAATTTATTATAGCATAAAATCAATGTGCAACTAGAGCTGACTAAAAACTAAGCATTAATTGATCAGTTTCCCACTAAAACACTTCTGATTATATCATTTTAATTTGCAAAAATGAGCATTATCACCCAATTTATCAGACTGTGGTTTACCATTTCTAATTGTAGCCTTTCAGATGCCTTTTATTCAATTCATTCACTTATAATTAAGAGTGCAGCTAAATAATTTGAATGCTTTCAATAATTAATGAAATATCATCTCAAGGTTACTATAGTTAGTATTTGGTTTGCATTTTTCAATTGCCAGTTGTAATCAGAAATATTTTGCTTTGTCAAGATGGATACTACTATATCTGGCCTCATGGAACAATAAATTCTTAATTTATTTTCCAGATTTTTCAGATATTGATTGAGATCAATGGAAGTTTTCTTCTAGCTTTTAGCTTTGTAGTAGATTGCTTCTAAGGAACATAACTGGGGAGGGAAAAATACACCATCTGTTCTTCACCTGCTGCCTTTCACAGTTCTTAACTAAACATGACCAACTTGGAGGGAACAGTCTTTCATTGATGCCAACTGTTTTTTGTCCTGTTAAACTTTAGTTTCATGAGGTGATATTTTTTCCCCTGGGTTTGGAAATAATAGGGGGAAGACTTGAGAAAATTGTGGATTTTACTTAATCTTGTAAAATGTTACAAAGGGGGAGCTTCTCCAGGCATCTCAAATGTATATCAAATTCTCATTGTGCATACGTTTGCTTAGGTACCGTAATTCCTCGTTAACTCTGCTTCTCCCTACCCTACATAGTAAAACATGAGATTTTGGCACTCAGAATAGGGTTTCCTAGCATACTCTACTTCTTCCTGTGTGTATATATATATCAGAATCACTGGATTGGATGAGATATAGGGGTCTCTGATTCAACCCCCTGCTTGATGCAATATCAACTACTGTATCTCATAGAGATAACTATCCACCCTCTACTTGGAGACCTCTAATCTCTAAAATCTCTATACATATTATGTATACAGTAGTGGCCAAAATTCTGGAAACCTTTTGGGGAAAGTGTACAGTAGAAATGCCACCTTTGGTTAAGTTTCCACCAATTTTTCTTCTAATTTCTTTATAACTGTAGCCTTGTTCACTTAATAATACTATTTTACATCGCTTTCTGGGCAACCAGTCAACTCTTTGCACCATTAGTTTCATTTATTATATTTTACAAGCTCATAAATGATAGCGATCACATAATACACTGACAAATGTCCTCTCAGCTTCAATACATGACATCAATAACTGAATCCCACTGTGATCTGATTGGCTCATTTCCAAAACAAGATGATACCTGATTGGCTCTCTAAACACTCATGCCCATCAGCTACAATCAGATGAACAAAAGCTATCTGATATCAACCTAAGCAAGTTGTGCTTCCTTTTTCTGGTTATTTGGCTATAACAGATAATTGAACAAATTATGTTGCATTATATTCTTGATTAAATTATCTTTCCATTGATATATAATTTTATGGTACTACTCCAAAAAAAGTGGTGTTATTAGCCATCAAACCTCAAAAATACACTTTTCCCAAAAGGTTTCCACAATTTTGGCCACTACTGTAGATTATATGTATTAGTAAAGAGAAAGTCGAGTTTGCTCTTTTGTTCTTATTCTGTAATCATTCAAGTTCTTCTCAAGTGCCTAGGATGTTGTAATGTATCGATGTACTATAAGTGCAGATCCAAGCAGTATGGTATTTTGCAAGATGGAAATTTTGTCAATGCCATACTTATAAAATATATACTTTTTTTGCATAGCACCCAGTGTGCCAAAAACCACTGGGCCCACTAGTAGTTATTGGCACACTGAGCACTTACCAAAAACAAGTATTATATTTATGTAATAATGTAAAAAGTTATTATATCATTATCTTATATTTTATAAGATTTAGTATATATAATTATATTACTGAACAATTATATTATAATCAGTTCCCAAGAATCTGTAGTCACAGCTGCCATTTCTTTAGCTGATGTTGGTCATTATTAAATGAATTAGTAAATTAATGTATATTAATTATTATTAATAATAATCTAATTAATTAAATGTATATCTTGCCCAATTCCCAGTGACTCTGGGCAATTTATCTGTGCGTAATCAAAGTAGGCTCTTTGTGAACCTCTTGGTCCTCTGATAGAGTTCCTAATAGATGGACCTATGCATGGCTTATTGGAGAAAAACCCCATCTGGCTTTTGCCATGTTGGAAAAAGAGCCTTGGTGGAGCAGTGGGCTAATGCCTCCTTAAGTAACACCAGCTGCCTGCAATGATTGCAGGTTCGCATCCCACCAGGCTCAAGGTTGACTCAGCCTTCCATCCTTCCGAGGTAGGTAAAATGAGGACCCAGATTGTTGGGGGCAATTAAGCTGACTTTGTAATAATGCCGCTGGGGGGGGGGCGAAAGCCCTAATAAGCAGGCATATACATAGAATGAAGGCTACTGCTAAGTTTGTAAGCCGCCCTGAGTCTTCGGAGAAGGGCGGGATATAAATGGAATTAAAATAAATAAATAAATAAAATAAATAAAAGTTCATTTTTGTTTCCCAGGCTCCATAAACGTCCTTCTGCAAATTTAAGAACAAAAGCTAAAAAAATAAATTGGGACTGTAAAGAGTACTTCTTTTCTTAAAATATATATTTTAATATGAACATTTCAATAATAATTTAGTATTACAGAGTTTGTACGTTCTTGAATAATGTGCCAGATTATTCTGGGCTCATTCCTTTGCTGGTCAGCCCTTGTGAGTTTACCTGACCTTTAGCAGAGATTTTCAGCAGGAAACCCATTAGGTGACTGATGGCCATCGTTTCAATTTTCCAAATGATTCAGAGGACTTGGACAAAAGGAACACATTGGCTAGATTTAGACTCTTCCTGCTAGTCAAAGCAGAGAGTGGAGAGAATGAAAGTAATAATAAATCAGTAATAAATTCAGTCAAATTATTGGAGATCTTGTAGTTTTCTCAGAATATCACATCTTAGCCTCTTTAATATTTTTGCAGATGGAAGCAATAACAAAAGAGCTTAATCTGAAATTTAAATAGGTTCCCTCCCCCCCCCATTTTACTGACACTCTTCAAATAGCAAGTAAATGAGCTACTGTTTCAATTTAGGTGTAGCTTCATCAGCACATTTAACTCAAATTACCATTCTAACACATCTGCTGACAGACTGTTATCCAGCCTCACTTCTTTACCATTGCCAGGGGATTCTGAATTTAAAGTTCTTATATTATTCCCTGGCCAGAGCATGCTCCAGACTCACGTTATGAAATGATACATGGAACTGATAAGGATAAACCTGCTGTAAGAAATTGAATTTCCTCTAAGGCTCTATTATTCAGTGTCAGATTAATGAAAGGAAACTCTAGCCCATTTTATAGAGGGAATAAACTGAAAAATGCACCCAGTTACTCAAAATGAGCTTCTGAAAACACAGCTACAATTTATTTTCAATAAACCATTGTGAAATATTTCCAGAATATAATTGTTTTCAACTGGACAGGATTTTTTTGCTAGCGTATAGCAACACTAGCAACAGTTTTGGCCATTTTATTCTTTAGTTTGTACCTCACTCACATTATGCCAATATACCGGTATGTCCTATATATATCCTAACACTGAATCATTAGATGCGTGTTCAAAAATCTGCAAAGTTGCTAAAACTTTCATTAACCTAGAACAGGGGTATCAAAACTGGCACCCCTTGGCTGGATGCGTCATGCACAGGCCACGCCCACCCCAGCTCCACAAAGACAAAAAACTTCATGATCGAGCTTGACACCTGTGGCCTACAAACACAGGGTTGGAAGGGCTTCAGTGCTTCTGTCTTCTGAAAAAGTTCTTATAATTAAAATGCTTATGCTTCTGTAATAAATAGTTGGATATGCATTAGAATAAGTTCAGTGGTGGCAACTTTAGCCAAATTTTGATTGTAAAATGGTAAAAATACAATTTCAAGAAGTGCCTCAGTAAGGTACTTGGGAGTGTGGAAATTTGGTATAGTGGTTAAAGGTGCTGGCTTAAAAGCCAAAAGACTTTAAGTTCTTATTCTCCATTAGCTATGGAAGCTCCCTGAGTAACTTTGATCCAATCATTTTCTCTCAGACCCAGGCAGTGGCAAACTATTTCTGAAAAGATGGCCAAGAAATCTGCAGAAAGTTGTCCAAATTATATGCACCTTTGAGTCAGCCTTATTTCTTTCTTTTTCCTTTAGAGATTCTTCTTACAGGACAACCTGATATTAATGGATCTCAGGGGGAGGAAGAATTCAGTTAAACATTGATGGTTGTCGCCTGGCTTCTTACCTTTCCTTTCTAGAGCTTTTCCCATGAAAAATTGGAATAGTCCAGAAGAGCAGGCTTTTGTAACCATCATCTATTTGCCTGTCCACAGTTCTGAAAACCATGTACATCCTACAGGATTGCTTTTCCCAGTAATTCCAAATAACTTTGAATAGATAAAACTGAAAGACATTCAAATGCATGTGAGCATGAAGGAGTGGAGCAATGCATGGCTAATGAACTAGCTGATAATTCAGTGAGTTGTTTTTCTTTCTTTTCAGCCTCAAGAGATGTTTAAAAGAATGGTGGTTTACAATTCATCATTTAAAACTAACAAAAAACAAGTAAAATCCTATTTCCTTATTGCATATATGTGTGATATTAGTGAGCTGTCCCAGTTTTATCTTTTGTTTCTGTCTCATAACATTGATAAAGATGCAAATAGCAATCTTTGTTTTTGTTTTGTTTTTTCAATGAATGCATGCAGCTCTGCTAGATTATGAAGAAACTGGCTATGAATACAAAAAGATGCTATAAATTCTTCAGTCATTTGATATTATTACTAGTGACTCTTAGATCTTTTCATTCGAATATAATACAACATAAGGAATATGAATATTTTTTCCATTCAATTCTATCTTATTTCTACTGGATCATTTGTTGAAATTAATTGATATAGTTCAGAAAATGTGGTTTGGTAATAAATGAGGAAAATGATGGCTTGTATGAATCCACCCAGAATGGCCAAGGTGGCATAGATGAGTTCTCAAATTAGTAAATCTATTGCAGCTGTCTTTTCCAGTGGTAGTAAGGTTTAAGGTTGGATTTTGTAAAAGAGTATATTCTATGTTCATCTTAGCTTTTCTAGTATTCTTAGATAATTGACAAAGAATGCTTAGATTGTTTTTTCAAAAACTGTCAAAGGTTTACTGGTTGGTGTAGGCTTTCATGGCTAGTATCTGTTGGGCAATGTTGGACTTCAGGGTTTTGTGACCATGGTCTAGAACAGGGACCAGTTCCATGGAGAGAGGTTTTCCCACGGACTGGAGGGTACGTAGTTTTATGTGCTGCCTGCATTCCATGGATGGGGCTTTTCTTGTTTGTGCGGCATGCTGCAGCCTGGTATTTGTCCACAGACCAGGGTTTGGGGACCCCTGGTCTAGAACACAGGTGTCAAACCTGCCACATCACATGACATGTCCCAACGTGTCGTGACTTTTTTTGCATTGCCGGAGCTGGGGTGGGCACGGCCTCCATATGATGCAACTGGCCTGCAGGCTGACAACCCTGGTCTAGAAAATAGATTTCCTGATGTTTCACCAGCAAATGTAGCTGCCATATTCAGAGGTATAGTGTGCTAGGCAGATCACAGGCAACTGGGCTGGGGCTGACTGGGATCTTCTCAGTCTTTATTTTCCACGGTATAATTGCTGCCCAATCAGCCTATTCAGTCCTGCTCGGTTGCCTGTCGTCTGCATAGCATATCACACCTCTGATTATGCCAACCAGTTGCTGGCTAAACTCATGCCCAACTGTCAAAGATCCTTACTGGGTAAAAAAACACTAGGTAGGAAAGAATTAAGTGAGGGGTTCACAAAAGCCATAGTTTCTTGGGAGGAGCTGGACCTACTTGATGCTGATTCTGAGTGCCTCATGAATATTTGCTTATCCTTGCTCTCAAGATACCATTGCTGCATCCATACTATTGTGAAATCTCCATGTATGTTGCCAAGGGGAAAACTGAAACAAAAATGGCAGTAGATGTGTAGAACATCAAGTTCCATGTTGTAATGGAATGCAGTATGGCCTTGAGGAAAGGTAAGGAGAGAAGCTGCCTAGGAAGCAATCAGAGAAGAGAGGCAGGTACCCTAATTGTTTAACCATCACACAAATCTGAGAAAGGACCTGCCCTAATGGATCAGGGATTTAAAAGTGGTGGGTGGGAAGTTTGTAATTTCAGACTTGCAAGATTCTGTTCATGTAGCCTTACCATAAAATAGAATTATTTCATAAAGTCCTATTTCCTGTTTGGTTTATCTGGGAGGGTTTGACATCAATTTTGCATGTCTGAAAGTCTTTTCAGTCTTTTCTTAATTTGGCTCCTGGCCCTCTTCTCTGATTGTTTCCTGGCAGCATCTCACCTGCTCTTTGCTCAATGCCCCTAATGCAGGGGTGTCAAACTCGCTGCGTCACGTGACATGTTGTGACGTATCATGACTTTTTTCCCCTTGCCGGAGCTGGGGTAGGCGTGGCTTCTGCATGACGCATCTGGCCCACAGCCGGCAGTTTGACACCAGTGCCCTAATGCATTCCATTGCACCTAGCAAGGGCTATAGATATTAATGACTTTTTAGAAGGAACAAAAGGGTTGCTTAGATTTAAGAATTTGTTTCATGCTGAACAAGCAGTTATCAGGAAGAGATCTAAGTTTAGTGCTATGTATGTTAAGTTCCCATATAACCTGTTATGTGCTGTTCTTTTTTATGATGTTATTTTAACTGATTGTTCACATGATTTTGATTAGCAAAGCCTACAGCAAAATATTGGATAAAATTGTTCTAGACCAACTAAAGAAGCCAAGGTTTAATTCATTAGATCATCCTAGAGATCATTAGATGTTGTAGCTTTCTCTCTCCATAAGCAGTGAAGGGGACACAGTTATAAAGGGGCATGGGAACTTGGGAACTACCATTTTCATCTCTGTCAGTGTTTTGGTTATAGAGGAAGAAGGTCAGGTTGGGAACTTGATTCAAAACCCTCTTTTCCTTTCAGATTCCCAAAGCAGTCCAAAAACCAGCATACTAATCTATTCCTGTTTATATCAATGGAAGGGGAAAGATCTATAGTAGCACATCCAAATAGGTAAGGTCTAGGACAGGGGTAGGCAACCTCGGCTCTTTTATGACTCATGGCTGGCTCAGGAATTCTGGGAGTTGAAGTCCATGAGTCATAAAAGAACCAAGGTTGCCTACCCCTGGTCTAGGACAACTCACCCAGGCTGACTCACCCAGCCAATTTGCTGCGGGATAACTCATCATGGGCAACTCACCACAGGACAATTCAACACAGGATAACTCAAGAGAGGGACAAGTGAATTGCAGCGGGCCTTGTCTTGCTTTAGGTTTAAACCTTCTCAAGTTAGAAATCCTCAAGGCCAGAGGTGAGCTACAATTCTATTTGTCTCTCTCTTGAGTTAACCCATGCTGAATTGTCCCACAGCGAGTTGTCCCATCGTGAGTTAGTGCAGCGAGTTGGCCAGCATGAGCAAGCTGTAGTGAGATGGCCATGGTGAGACAGCTGTGATGAGTCATCTGTGGTGAGTTGTCTCATTCTCAAATAAAGTATGCCTCCCCACATCCCCTCTTCCCTTCTGTCCTCACTGTAACAACACAATAGAGAAGATCCAAGGCACCCTTGGAGTCTCTGTACCATATTTATTCCCCAAAGAACGACTCTTACAAATTGGAGCTATAGAACTGGAATTCATTGGGTGAGGAGATAGCAAGGAGTAAATTAGATATGATTAAGCCATACTAAAATGAATAAAGCAGCACTATTCTACATAAAAATATTAAACCTGTTTAGTTCTGCTGTAAGGATCATTTCCTATACACTTAAAAAAAATAATTGTGCCCCACTGATTTTATTGTAAATAGGAAGGCCAGTTATGGCCTCTGTAATTATAGCTTTTAAATATAGCAGTGGCCTGAAATTTTAGCCAAGGGATTCCAGCTACAGTTATATCCTAACATAGTTTAATTCCTTGCCTAGGAAGTTCAGTGGAGCAAAGCAGCTGAGCTGTGAAACAGGATGTTTTATGTTTCAGAGATTTAACAATGTTTGTTTGCTACAGAATATTGTTGACGAGTTAAATAAATATGTTTTACAATTGCTTTCCACTTTGTGTTTCTCATGATAGTCAGCAGTCCAGTGTCCTGCTTTTAATTCCCACATGTTCTACTCTAATTATGCTAGAGGAGTACAAAGGTCTTAATCAACATTTATCTAGCTCCTGACCTTCATGTTGGATGGATTAAAATAAATGGTCAATCTACAGTAAATGTGAAGAACAAATTCAGGAAACCTTCAGATTAAATTATCTAACTCTTGTGTTCTAAAAAGTAGATCTAACCTTAAAAGCTTGCATGATTTAATGTCAGGAGGAACATACAATTTATCTCTTTCTTTCTGGCTTTTCTTTCTCGCTTCAGTTCATTTTATCATTATTTTTATTTAGAGCTACTATGCATGTTTATGATTACCATCCTTATTTTCAGGGCTTCCAAAAATATGTGGAGGACTTTGATCCCTACACCATGGTAAGAAGCGTGAATTGTAAGTGACCACTAAGGGAGAAGGGCCTGTGGCTTAGTGATAACTTACATGATATCCATGCTGAACATCTCACATTCAGTACATGATATCTACCCAAGAAAAACCTTGCTTGATTAGATGAAAATCCTGCCGATCCAGATGGAAAATGCTGGATCCAGCTGGGTGACATAGTGGCTATCCAAATGTACCCAGGAAGCTATCAAGTAGGATACAAAATGTATACTTTTTCAGCATTGCTGTCTAGTAATTATTATCAAAGCATGTTCCCTTTGATTCAGGATGTAACACTGCCATGAAATTTAATAACCATATCTTTCATACATGATAAATAAATGGAAGTTGTCACTGTATCAGCAAATTATCTAGCTTAAATATATGTTGCAAAACAGCAACACTTGCTTTTACCATTTCTAAATCTCATATTGAACACATTTTCCACATCAAATTTTTAGACTAGTCTGTAAGATTCCCCTTTATTCCCCTTCTTTCTGAGGGGAAAATGACACCCAATTGTAATATTTCCTCATAAGAAGGTGATTTTGATTGAGTAATTTTGGTACAAGTGGGATGGATAAACCCTGGAATGTCAGTACTGAGATACATGGACTAATGAATGATCTCAATATAAAGTAGGATCTGTGTATTTCCCTTTTTTGTAATAGAGGTTGCTTACTGACATTTGTTTAATTTTGCTAGTTTTCGCCAGATCAGATTATGGGGAAAGATGTACGACTCCTTCATATAAAAAAGGTACTGTTTATGATGGAAGATAGATATTGTACTGCAATTACTACATTCAGTAGAGGAATTCCATTTCACAGAATTCAGAGAGGAGTCTTCCCACTGGAAAGATAAAACATGGAAAATTAAGCTCCGATCTCAGCAGCAGCTATGATACATTTGTTGTTGTATTATGAAGGACAGCTTCATTTTTCAACTTAGTTGTTTCTTTATTCATTGGCTTTGGATCAGAACTTCGTTACAGTCTTGTTGGTGTGGAATATCATGCTATTGAAAGAAAGAAGCAAATAAAACCTATGAGATGACTGGGCAAGTTCAGATAAAGTGCCCATACATGACGTGTGTGGGTGATGGATGAATACAAGAATAGAATGGAATGGAATGGAATGGAATGGAATGGAATGGAATGGAATGGAATGGAATGGAATGGAATGGAATGGAATGGAATGGAATGGAATGGAATGGAATAGAATAATAGAATAGAATAGAATAGAATAGAATAGAATAGAATAGAATAGAATAGAATAGAATAGAATAGAATAGAATAGAATAGAATAGAATAGAATAGAAAAGGAGCTTGAAGGGACCTTGGAGATCTTCTAGTCCAGCCCCCTGCTCAAGCAGGAGAACCTATACTGTCTCAGACAGGTGAATGTCTAGTCCTGTGGTGGCGAACCTATGGCACGCATGCCACAGGTGGCACACAGAGTCCTCTCTGTGGGCACAGGTTCTGTTGCCCCAGTCCTAGGCTTTCAGCAGGATTTTATAAAACCTTTTCGCTTTAGGCCTCCGCCGCTGCATGTGGGGGGAAAAAAGTTCTATCAATCAATTTCAACTTCTCACAGGGGGGAAAAAGATCTCACAAAGTTGGAACTGATTGATTGAACTTTTTAGTCCCACCCAGTCTGCCATTACCACTGCAGCCATGCCCACCCAATGGGCCACACCCACCTGGCACTCGATGATACATAACTGAGTTTTGGTTTGCAGTTTGGGCACTCGATCTCTAAAAGGTTCGCCATCGCTGGTCTAGTCTCTTCTAGTGATGGAGCACCCACAACTTCTGGGGGCAAGCTGTTCCACTGGTTGATTGTCCTCACTGTTAGGAAGTTTCTCCTTAATTCCAGGATGCTTCTCTCTTTGATCAGTTTTGAACCATTGTTTCTTGTCCTTCCCTATGGTGTTCTGGTGAACAACCTGGAGCCCTCTGCCTTGTGGCAGCCCCTCAGATACTGGAACACTGCTATCGTATCTCCCCTATTTCTTTTTTTCCTTAGACTAGCCAAACCCAAGTCCCATAGCCGTTCTTTGTATGTTTTAGTCTCCAGGCCTTTGATCATCTTAGTTGCTCTTCTCTGGATTTTTTCCAAACTCTCAACATCTTTTTGTCATATGGTGACCAAAATTGGCTGCGGTATTCCAAGTGTGGTCTTACTAGGGTTTTATAAAGCGGTACTAATACTTTATGTGATCTTGATTTTATGCCTCTGTTTATACAACCCAGGATTGTATTAGCTTTTTTGGTTGCTGCTGCACACTGCTGGCTCATAGTCAAGTGATTGTCCACTAGGACTCCAAGGTCCCTCTCACAGTTACTGTCTGTAACTGTGAGAATACATGTCTGCAATTCCACAATTTTATATTTACTGACCCTTCACTGAGGTTGAGAACATTGGCAGGACCTTCTAAATGAACCTGCCTGATCTTAGGAAATTCTTTATATAAACACTTTCCAATACTTTTGAGAATGGATAAATACAGTGTGGAATAAAGCCTTTTCGATGCTGATGTGTCATTCGTAAAGTATCTTTTTCAGATGGCATAAGGATGGACAGCCTTTCTTTAATTTTTGGACAACTGCCTTTTTGTTCTCTGAGGTTTTAATCACATCTATGTTGCTGTGGTTATTTGACTTAATATGATTTTAAATACTTTCTTTGATTAGCACTGTTGACTATGTTACTTTCATTTGTCCTATCTAATGTTTTCTATTATAATTTTTATTGTAAAGTTTGCTACCATTTTTATAGAAAAGTAACACATAAAGATTATACCCACTGGTCTATCCACAGTGGAACTATGGTAAACCAGTTCTCCCTTTATTTACAAACCTTTAACTTCAAATCTGGGTTAGAGTGAGAAGGGGAACTCATTTTGTAAGTTCATAACAGAAAATTAAGTAGGAAAATATATAATATTTAATTCAAGAAACAGTGGTTGACTAATACTATATATTCATTTTTTTCCAAACCTTTTAATAGGAAGGATCATTGGACCTTGCAGTAGAAGGCGGCATTGATTCCCCAATTGGAAAAGTAGTGGTGTCCACTATTTATGAGGGTGGTGCTGCAGACAAGCATGGTGGGTATCTACTAAGAAAAAAAAGCTGGAATATAAGGCATATTAACACTTACAAGTTAGCTTTAGTTAGGTATTTTGTAGAAGTCCAAACTATATCCCCAGATTGGGATAAACTTATATCTAAAATATTTACATTTAAATTAAAATTCAGTATTTAGAGTTTTCTCCAGTTTTCTGAAATACTCTGGAAAAATTTATGATGAAAACAAAGTTGCATGATCTACCGTATATACTTGAGTATAAGCCGAATTTTTCAGCCCACTTTTTGGGCTGAAAAATCCACTTCGGCTTATACTCCAGTGAACAAAAAAAAAGAACTTACCGAGGACTTGCGCGCGGCCCAGATCCTGCAAGGCCTGGCCGAGACGCGCCCCCAGCAACGGAGCTGCTCCGGCTCCTCTGCCAGGCTTGTTTTGCATGTGAGCTACTTTGCCTGACGCTGCTGGGGTCGCGTCTCAGCCGAGGCCTTGCAGGATCCAGCCCGGGCGCCTCTGCTCGCCCTCAGCAGCACCTGGCCCGGAATCACATGCGAAACAAGCCCGGCAGAGGAGCCGGAGCGGCGAGCAAAGACGCCCGCCCGGATCCTGCAAGGCCCCAGCTGAGACGCGACCCCAGCAACGGAGCCGCTCCGGCTCCTCTGCCGGGCTTGTTTTGCATGTGAGCTACTTTGCCTGACGCTGAGAAGACCCGCTTGGGCACTCAGGTTGGTGTCAGTCTCCGCAGGCCCTTCTCGTTTCCAGGAACGTCAAGCGGGCTTGGCTCCCCACCCCCACGGCAGGGCAGGGCAGGGCAGAGACTTGCTCGCCCTTCTGACGGCCCTGAAGAGAAACGAAGGGCTTGCAAACTCCCCGCGAGACGCTTCTCTTCTCGGCTCCGAAAATAGGGATTTCTACTCTCTTCTTGGTCACTTTGCTGGGATAAAATGCCATTTCTGGCTCTGGGTGTGTAAATTTAGAGGCAATCTGGATATAAATTCTAACTAGCACCCGAAGTTGAAGTCATTAGAGATGCGTCAGGCAAAGTAGCTCACATGCAAAGAAGCCCGGCAGAGGAGCTCGCCGCTCCGGCTCCTCTGCCAAGAAGAGAGTAGAAATCCCTATTTTCGGAGCCGAGAAGAGAAGCGCGGCTACAGCAGTCACTGAAAAATCCAGCAGCAGAGTTCCACAGAGGAATAAAAAGTACGAAGAAAAGCAAAGGAAACGGTGAGGAGGAGGAAGAGAGACGCCTTGGCTTCGTGCAACTCTCTCTGGAGTAACCGTCACAGCGGCTCCATCGTGTCTCCAAGGTGCAAAGCTCCTCCTCCCCAATGCCTTCCTCGGGAGCCCTCGGGGCTTTTGAGAAACTCTTTCCCGCTGCCTCGGCATCAGATTCCGCCGCCGCCACCGCCGCCTCAGCTGCGGACGGCCGAAGGCCCAGCCTAATCAGCCGCCAGTCCCCAGAGACCCGAGAGCTGGCACATACGGGTCTGCCACACGGAAAGCAGGGAACAGGGTAGTTAAATATGGCTCTTCCCTGCCGCGTTCTCAGGTTACCTTGGCGCCCCACCATCGCCACGGCAGAGAGAGAGAGAGAGAGAGAGAATTGCGCGCGAGCGAGCCCGAGCTAGAGTTCCCCCCAAGGGGGCGGAAAAAGAAGAACTCTCGGAGCGTTTCTTTCGTAAATACGTGCGCAGGCACACACTCGCCCAGCCGCGCACTTCGCCCAGCTTCTCGCGGGGAGTTTGCAAGCCCTTCATTTCTCTTCAGGGCCGTCAGAAGGGCGAGCAAGTCTCTGCCCTGCCCTGCCCTGCCCTGCCCTGCCGTGGGGGTGGGGAGCCAAGCGCGCTTGACGTTCCTGGAAACGAGAAGGGCCTGCGGAGACTGACACCAACCCGAGTGCCCAAGCGGGTCTTCTCAGCATCAGGCAAAGTAGCTCACATGCAAAACAAGCCCGGCAGAGGAGCCGGAGCGGCTCCGTTGCTGGGGGCGCGTCTCGGCCGGGGCCTTGCAGGATCCGGGCGGGCGTCTTTGCTCGCCGCTCCGGCTCCTCTGCCGGGCTTGTTTCGCATGTGATTCCGGGCCAGGTGCTGCTGAGGGCGAGCAGAGGCGCCCGGGCCGGATCCTGCAAGGCCCCGGCCGAGACGTGACCCCAGCAGCGTCAGGCAAAGTAGCTCACATGCAAAGCAAGCCCGGCAGAGGAGCCGGAGCAGCTCCGTTGCTGGGGGCGCGTCTCGGCCGGGCCTTGCAGGATCTGGGCCGGGCGCCTCTGCTCGCCGCTCCGGCTCCTCTGCCGGGCTTGTTTCGCATGTGATTCCGGGCCAGGTGCTGCTGAGGGCGAGCAGAGGCACCCGGGCCGGATCCTGCAAGGCCCCGGCCGAGACGCGACCCCAGCAGCGTCAGGCAAAGTAGCTCACATGCAAAGCAAGCCTGGCAGAGGAGCCGGAGCAGCTCCGCTGCTGGGGGCTCGTCTCGGCCGGGCCTTGCAGGATCTGGGCCGGGCGCCTCTGCTCGCCGCTCCGGCTCCTCTGCCAGACTTGTTTCGCGTGCGAGCTACTTTGCCGGCCGCTGCTGAGGGAAGATCTCTGGAGAGGAGCATAAGGTGAGCTGCTGCATTTCCCAGCCTCGGCTTATACTCGAGTCACTAACTTTTTCCATTTTTGGGGGGGGTAAAATTAGGGGTCTCGGCTTATATTCGAGTCGGCTTATACTCAAGTATATACGGGGTAATTTGTTGGTGCATTGGGAAGTGATTACTTCTTCCTAACTACTCAAATATCAAAATGTTTAACAAAACATTTTCAGTAATGTATATATGTATTTAACATAGGCATCAATATAAAAGTTAAACAACAAAATTTATTATTTTAGAACATAACACCAGTGACCCTACCTTTATCTGTTCCCTAAATAGCTTCAAAGATATTGCTATTGTGGTGTCTGGTAAATTAAATGAGATTGGAAAACTAATATGTTTTAATGTTCATTATTAACCCAGAATGAAGATAAATAAGAACTACATATAATAAATGGCACAATTAAATAAGGGTAGTGTAATATGTCATGATTTAACATTGTGATAATTCAATTTTAGAAGCTTCTAGTAGAAAAAATGACTGCTTACAGAAAAACATTTCTTGTGCAGCCAAACAAAATACCTTATACAGCTATTTTTGTGGAAGAAGTAAAGTCAGAAAAGCAGAACAGTAAAAGAAAGATAATATGGATTTGCTTGCTGCTTTGCCCTTTATTTCCCTTATCAGGAGGTATTGTGAAAGGAGATGAAATAATGGCTGTAAATGGCAAGGTTTTGTTGGATGTTAAGCTGGATGAAGCTCGGGCAGCTCTTGCGAAAGCATGGAACATGGGAGGGGTAAGTTGGAAGGGATAAGTCTCTTATCAAAATTATATATCGGATATCCATTTTTCCCAAGAAGTGGCAATAAATAATTCCTAGCCTACTGATAAATTTATGATAAAATTAATAACTCATATAGTTATTATACAGAATAGCCCTTATAACCCTTATACAGGAATGGTAACCAACGTAGGGACAATCCAACTCTTGCCCACCAGACAGTTCAAAAGCATGCAAAAGCAAGTAGATAAATAGGTACCAGGTAACAGCATTCCGTGCACATGACCATGGCAGCATCTTTGGCCAATTCTGGTTCCCTTGGCTAAGAAAGTAGAGTTGGACATGACTGTTCAGGAGAAACATTTGTTATTATCATCTTAAAACCTTATAATGAAATAATAAAATATGAAACATGACTTTGCTAAGTAAGCATGGATATTATTAGCAGCCATTACATTTTATTAAAAACTAGTTTTTTAAAATTATTTTTCAAAATAAAAAAAATATTCTAACTAAATTAAAAGAAACTAAGACTGGATAAATAATGAAATAATTGATGGTGTGCAGAAAATAAAATTATATGCCAAATAATCAAATTCCCTTTTTTCAATAAAGAACAAAAGATTCATGTGGCCAGTTAAGAACTGATTTATTTAAACATGGAAACTATAATATATGCAGAATAATTCTGTATTATTTCCATCCCATCTATGCTTATTCAGAAGAAATTCCCAATGATAGTCATGTGATTGATCTTTTATATATATTCATATAATATTCCTCAAATAAGACTCTGCACAGAATAGAAATTGCTCTTGACAAAGGAGAGAGAGAGAGACAGGTGGGGGGAAAGAGAGAGAAAGACTGAGATTCAAAATTGCTTCATTTCTGTTTAAGCAAGATGCTTCAGAAACATAATCCATTCTTTTTGTATTCCTGAATGATGTGTGTCTGTACATTGCATGCTCTTCTGACTTGGTGGGATGCTTATGATGAAAGACTGAGGGGATTAGTGAACAATGCAAGAGAGATGAAAGCTTCTGAATGTGGGACAGGGCATTTTTAGAAGCATCAAAAGTGGACCTTAGGGGGAAATGAGCAATGGAAGGTAATGTAGGAAACTGGAGTGACTGCTAGAAAAAAAAGTATGTATCCTACTTGCAAAATGATTAACCTCCCAAATGGAATGGAAAAGGGGTATAATGAAAGAAGATGTTAGATTAAATGAGACAGAGAGAAATCAGAGAATATTTCCTCTTTATTGGAGGAAATAAATTTTATTGAAATTGGCAAAGTGGGCTAAATAAGGAGCCTCCAGTGGGATGAATGGAAGTAGAAACAAGATCTATGAAATTCAGATGATGGAGTGTTAAAAGTATTTTAGAGTTTTGTGTGAGGGAATGGGAAGGTATATTAACAGCAGTTGAGAGATCTGTGTGGAAATGATGGTGATACAAGTTCCACCTTAACCATGAAAGTCATCTGGGTGACCTTGGGCCGGTCACACACTCTCAGACCAACTCACCTCACAAGGTTGTTGTTATGGGGAAAATAGGAGGATGAAGGTGTGTTGAATATGTTTGCCACCTTCATTTGTGAAAATAACAAAGGCAGGAATGAATGAATGAATGAATGAATGAATGAATGAATGAATGAATGAATGAATGAATGAATGAACGAACAAACAAACTGAATTGATCTGGCGCAATTGATCTGTCTGTACTTTCCATAATGTTGCTTATTCCAAAAAGGGAAAGAGTGGTGGGTATGCTCACTTTTTTATATACCACATTTTCATAACAAGCAACCTTTTTAATATGCTGTGTAAGGAAAGCATACTCTGAAAATGTAATTTTCATTCCCTGATCAATTTCATCTCATATTGATTAAATATTTCTTCCACAGGATTGGATTGACTTGGTCATTGCAGTGTCTCCTCCCAAGGATTATGACGATGAAATGTAAGACTTCTGCATTCACAGACATAAAATAGATTACCCTTTTATTCAATTTCGACTGAAGTCTTTTACTCCACCTCTAGTTATTACCCATTAAGACAAAGCAATCAAACTGGATATATGTCAGCAAAGGAAAATAAGCTACTAGTCCATTTGGAAGGTAGAGAAGTCTGAAGAAATAGGTTGAGATAAAAATGTATCATTAAAAATGTACAAGAACAGCTAGCAATGGAATACTGTAGGCCCTACAGTGTAGGGAAAAAAAACTATCAAGACAACAAGTAGAGGAGAACCCTTTAAGGGCTATTATACATCTATGTGGGACACGGTGGCTCAGTGGGTTAGGACACTGAGCTTGTCAATCAGAAGATCGGCAGTTTGGCGGGTCGAATCCCGTGTGCCGTGTAACAGAGTGAGTGCCTGTTACTCATCCCAGCTTCTGCCAACCTAGCAGTTCGAAAGCACGTAAAAATGCAAGTAGAAAAATAGGGACCACTCCGGTGAGAAGGTAACAGCGTTCCATGCTCCTTTGGCGTCTAGTCATGCCGGCCACATGACCACGGAGACATCCTCAGGCAAGCGCTGGCTCTTCGGCTTTGAAACGGAGATGAGCACCGGCCCCTAGAGTTGGAAACGACTAGCACGCATGTGCGGGGGAACCTTTACCTTTACCTTTATACATCTATGTATACTGTATAATTCACACAGATCCCTACTGTGTGGATTATATTGTAGTTTATTTATGTCTATTCAAACCCAAACTCATCTCAAATATTGATTCACAATATTAATAGAAGTAAAAGATGAAAGAGTCCTTGGTATCATAAATAGGGACTGGCTATTAATTGCATTAATTTTACATTCATTTTATGTAACAATGGGGAGCAGGAGGGAAAGGGATGCTGTTACAGATTTTTTAAACTTTTTATCAAACCTAAATGTTCCTTCCTTTAAAAGCCATTGCAATCCTAAAATTAGGCTTAGGCTTAGAAACCTGCAAAAAATAGCTTCCATCCTTATTTTATATTTCGCATTTTGTGTATTTAGTGCTACTGCTCTTTAATAATCCATCAGTTCCAAGCCAAATGGAAAGGCTTTGGAGGGCAGGCATCTGTGTACAGAGCACGGCTTTTCCTGCCTCTGTAAACCATGCAGCATTTTCCCATGGGTAATAGTGGAGCTAAACTCATTTTTTTCAAATGCATCACTTGCAAAGCATGTGCCTTCCTAATTTGTACTAACCATAGATCCTGTTAAAAATAATACTGTATTATGCTATGTTTATAAAATACAGATAGTGGCATTTTCTTTAGCTGTTCAAGTTTGATGTGCATTTTCCCACTTCAGTCTACGTTATTGTTTAATGTGCCACCCCCAAATAAGGACTTCCCAGGATTGGATAATAATAATAATAATAACAATAATAATAATAATAATAATAATAATAATAATAATAATAATAATAATAATAATAATAATAATAATAATAATAATAATAATAATTTTATTTATATACCGCCCTTCTCCCGGAGGACTCAGGGCGGTGAACAGGGCAAGCATAAAAAACAGAGATACAAAAGTTAAAAGGGATTAAATATATGCCCAACTAAAAACAGTAAATACAAATATTAAAATAACAATAACCCCCCCATCCCCCATCAGGCCAGGCCAGCTTGTTCAAATAAGAATGTCTTTAGATCGCGACGGAAGGAGCGAAGGTCGGGCGCCATCCGGAGCTCAACCGGTAACTGATTCCATAGCTCCGGGGCGCCCACAGAGAAGGACCTCCCCCTGGGGGCCACCAATCGACATTCTCTGATCGGTGGCACCCTGAGGAGGCCCTCTCTGTGGGAACGCACAGGGCGGAGGGAAGTTGATGCCAGCAGCAGGTGTTCCCTAAGGTACTCCGGACCCATGCCATGTAGGGCCTTAAACACCATTACCAGTACCTTGAATCTCACCCGGAAGACAACCGGCAACCAATGCAGCTCACGGAGCAGAGGTGTAACATGGGAGTATCGGGAGACTCCCAACACAACTCTCGCGGCTGCATTCTGTACCAGTTGGAGCCTCCGAGTGGTCCTCAAGGGCAGCCCCATGTAGAGAGCGTTGCAGTAGTCTAGACAAGAGGTCACGAGCGCGTGAGTGACCATACATAAGGCATCCCGGTCTAGATAGGGCCGCAACTGGCGCACCAGGCGAACCTGGGCGAAGGCCCCCCTAGTCACAGCCATTATGTGGTCTTCCAGAGTGAGCCGTGAATCTAGGAGGACTCCCAAGTTGCGAGCCCTATCTACGGGGGGTAATAGTTCACCCCCCATAGAGAGAGATGGAATATCCTGAATAACCCAGGATGCCGGTATGCAAAGCCACTCAGTCTTGTCGGGGTTGAGTTGAAGTCTGTTCCTCCCCATCCAGACCCGAACCGCCTCCAGGCAATGGGACATCACGTCGAGGGCATCACTGGGGTGGTTTGGGGTCGAAATGAAAAGCTGGGTATCATCAGCATACTGATGATACCCAACTCCAAAGCCACGAATGATCTCACCCAGCGGTTTCATATAGATGTTGAACAGGAGAGGCGAGAGGACCGACCCCTGAGGAACTCCACAAACGAGAGACCTCGAGGTCGACCTCTGCCCCCCTGTCAACACCGACTGTGAACGTCCCAGGAGATAGGAGGAGAACCACTGCAAAACCGTGCCTCCCACTCCCAATCTCCTGAGACGCCGCAGCAAGATACCATGATGGTATCGAAAGCTGCTGAGAGGTCTAATAGGACTAGGACAGAGGAATATCCCCTGTCCTGAGCCCTCCAGAGATCATTCACCAGAGCGACCAATGCCGTCTCCGTGCTGTACCCGGGCCTGAAACCCGATTGGTACTGGTCTAGATAATCCGCTTCATCCAGGACCAGAGGGAGCTGATGCGCCACCACACTCTCAACAACCTTCGCAAGAAAGCGAAGGTTGGAGACCGGACGAAAGTTGTTCAACACACCTGGGTCCAAGGCAGGCTTCTTGAGGAGAGGCCTCACCACCGCCTCTTTCAAGACGGCGGGGAAACTACCCTCACATCAGATATAACTGCCTGGAACCAGCTTCGTGTCCTCTCCCGGGCTGCATAAACCAGCCAGGAAGGGCACGGGTCCAATAAACATGTGGTGGAGCTCAGCCTCCCCATAATCCTGTCCACTTCCTCCGGAGTCACAGAATCAAACTCCTCCCAGGTAATATCGACAAGACCGCCCGTGTCCTGATCGTCAGACTCTGCCCAGTCAGAGTCCAGACTGGTCCAAATCCGAGCGATTTTGTCCGACAGATGTTGGTTAAACTCCTTGGCAGGACCCTGCAAGGGTTCCTCCCTCACCTCTTGATTAAGGAGGGAGCGAGTCACCCTAAACAGGGCGGCCGGGCGATTATCTGCGGATGCGATAAGGGTAGCAAAGTGATTAGACCTCGCCACCCTTATCGCAGCGAGATAAGACCTAATGTAGGTTCTTAGTCGCAATCGGTCGGATTCGGATCGGCTGGATCTCCAACCGCTCTCTAGGCCCCGTCTCCGACGCTTCATCTCCCGAAGCTCCACGGAAAACCATGGAGCTCGACGGGATGCATTTCCATCACACATCAACCAATGTGTTATGCTGTTGTGCATGTACTGTTAGAAAAATCATTAAGAATAGCTTTCCTGTTTTCAGAATGTACCAAGATCTGCACAGTTTATAGTTACTTGATTTTCAAGTTCCATGAAAATCAGTCTAGCATTTAAATACCTTGGAACTGGACTGTCAAAAACAAATCTTACTGTTCACAGTGGGCTTTGAATATTTTCCGCTGCTTGTTTCTTTGTTTTTAATTTTCTTTTTCTTCTGTTATATTTTAACAAGTTATCTAAATATATTTTCATAAATTTCATTTGCTATACCTTCTGGGCAGTTCAATCCTATATTAGTCTCCTAGAAGTACACATAATTACATTTGTAAGGACTTGATTCCCAAGGAAATGTTAGATCCACCAATCTGAAGGCAGCAAACAATTAAATATGAAAGGAAGTCACCCTAATATAATTCAGTGAGATTTCCTTCTTTATAAATATGCATAGAAACACATAGTGCATTTATGATACCTAAGAAAAAAATTCATACTAATTATAATATGGTAATTATAAGATCCAGTTGCTTATGAACTAGTCTAGGAGGTTGGACTATAAGACCTCCAAGGTCCCTTCCAACTCTGTTATTCTGTTAACTAAGAAAATGATGAAGTTCAGAATCCATTTGATGGTGAAAAGAAAATACAAATGAGTCACTCTTTCTTGTGTTGTACAGTACTTTTGGGGTAATTTTCTAACCATATTTTTGTGGAAGCGATAGCTCATGCAGCTCATCTTAAGGAAGAACTCTGTATTTTTGTTTTACCACCAGAGGCACAAAAACATTCTTATTCCCACATCCTCACCTTTGCTAAATCTTACTCATCCTTAGTAAAGCATCTTAGTGGTTTTGTCATGCTGATAATTTTTTCAGTTTCTTGTGAAAAAGTAAAGAATAAGTGAAGTAAAGTTTTTACTTTGGTTCACAGTTTGCTTTTTATGTTATTGCTGGATTGGGTGGGCATTAACTGTATTTTTGTACTTTGTTCTATTTCAGGACATTTTTTTAACAACATGAGAGAAACCAAATAAAGCTACCAATGTAATCCTCATCCTTACCCAGCTACAAATCTTTGATCAACAAGTACAAAAAAGAAGGACACCAGATTATTTAAGTCACTAACGCCAATATGCTTTTACAACAATATATCATCTCATTTCCTCCCATAAGCTATTACTGTTCCCCAGTTATACAGTAACAGCATATAGGTAAAAACTCACTGTAGGTGATAAAAAGAGACAAATGCCAATTTTAAAACAAAATGCAATTCATATAAAATCTTGTAGTAACTGTCATTACAATGGAGAGAGTCATTTTTCCATAAATAATATATTTATAGTCCCATAGAAAGCTGAACAGAAATAAAGTGAAATCAGTGGAACCTATTTTCCAGAAAGTATATTCTCTACACAGATTTGGAAAAGAGTCACTAGATCTGTCATCCTATGACTTATACTATTACAAAATTAGTGGGAAATTTAGTGGGATATTTTTTTCTATGCAAAGTGTAACTGAGTTCCTATTTTCTGATTTTAATTAAAAAACAACTCATCTTTCTTAAGAAATTAACATTATATACTGTTATCTTAGTGATTATTTGATGGCATTTCAATTAGTTAGATCAACCAAAAATCCACTTCCATTCAAGAGAGATTGCAGTTGCTATTATAGGAATGATGAAAGGAATGGAGGAATAAAAGGAGAGGAATAATAAAATGGAGTGGAGACAAAAATAAGAAAATATCTGTTGCTGAACAGGAAAAAAAGATTAACTTCAGTTCTCAGTTAGAAAATTAGAAAATATAAGTCGAACAGAGTATTATGCTATATTTCACTCACTTCAGACTTATTTTAAAATTCTGCTGGTTTTAAGTCAGTTAGCACAGAAGCTAACTATAATTCATAAATTGCTTTTGTATGTAGTTTTCAGCAAATTTGCTTTGGACAAGAGTTAAAGCTATTCATTGCTGGAAAGGCAATTTTAAAGTGATTAAATAATATACTGTTCAGGTAACTTGGCAATCCATGTTCTGATAAAATCAATTACACTATTCATATTTCACATAAATTATACTAGTGAAATTCTGTTGGTTCAGACAAGGGCATTTGCAGAGTTTGGGATACAAGATGCTACCATCAAGTAAACGCCACATTTTATGCTATGTCACCAGGTGACTTAGCTACTTTAAGTAGTTAAAGAAGCATTTGCCTAATGGTGGCACTATGCAACTATCATCATTTTGACACATTCACACTTTGCTGCAAAAGCCATTGCACTGGTTTAATCAAATAATTGCCACACACAGAAACAAATTTCTCTTTATATAGATCAGTTTGTGACATTGTAGATTACAGGCATACTAGTTTTCCACATAACACTGAGCCAAATGAATAATTTCCATATTGGTATAAATACTGAATAGATGTGTGTACTTTATTGTAGATGATGATGATTATATTTGTCAAGTACTACAGAATATCAATATTTAATTTTAATATGAACCCCATGTATCAAAGTTTATATTCATGAAATTATTTAATAGATAGGCATTTTGGAATCAAAGCCCTATATTGTCAATCAAAACAACTTTTCATTAAAAGAATCATACAGATTTATTCTGAATACATGTAGGATTTTTTTTTGTATTTGCAGTTTCATTTAAATTTTACTGTAAGTGTTATGCTGCCTTTAGTATCCTTTTCTAATTTACTAGTATTTAAAATATTTATGAGTAAGCAGTTACAAAAATGATAATACAGATTTTGTAAAGATTATGCCTTTGGTTTCTTATATTGAATTGTATGGTTAAATTACTAGGTACCCTAACCTAAAGCAGTGTGACATGATACCTAAATAAGGATCAAAACTTCTTAAACTTCTTAAAATATTGGTGTGTTTCTTAATTGTGACCTCACATGATTTTGACTGCTTCATATATCAGTAGAGTGAGTGGTCTTTCTCTAATAACTATCAGAATACTATTAAAATTCTAGCTGAGAACTGAAGTATTTTAAGGCAATATTTTGAGATAAAATGTGTATTGCCAAATATATGAACTATTTTGAATTTTAACAGTATTCTGATACCATGTACCCTTTCCATGTAAAAAAGCCAACTAACTATCAGTTGAACATAATGAGCATCCACAATGTGGCCTCAAAATCTGCAAGGTGATGGGTGCAGTGTCACTACATGTACAAAAGGAGTGGGCTTCTCTCATGACCTGCCATCTTTCAGAGCCTCTCCTGCAGACACTGCTGATGGCTACCAGTAGCATCCCTGTAGTAGGATAACATTCTCCATTGCACTCAGCTAGGACATATAGGGTAAGCAGAATAGCAACTCCGCCTCTGTCTTCCAGTACTTTGCCACCACTTCCTGATTCTCAGGAATTTCTGTATGAAATTTCTGTATGCAACCTTATATAATTCCTATTGATGCACCAGTCACGGAATAGCCTCCAGGAACAGAATTTCCCAGATTCAGTTCTTGGTATTTCAGATGATTCAACCAAAGATCTTTGCCCTATAGTCTAACAAGAGTAATGACAAAATGATTAGGTATCTTAATTTCTGCATTGGTTCATTCCTAGATTCTGGACTCATGTTTTCCATAATGCAATAGATAATAAATAGGAATAATAATATAAAGATTTCCACATACAAAGGACCACTGAGTTAACCCCAACTGGAGGAGGACAGGAAGAAGAGAGAAATGCAGTTATATGTCACATAGAACCTTAGAGAGAACAGAAAAATAGAAAACTTACAGAACACTGGGACTCATAGTAAACTAACACATGAAACTTTTCTTGATATTATGGACATTCTAAAAGCAATTACAGCATTTTACATTCACAGCATTACATTTATATAGGCTGTTCACATAATGTAGTTAGCAAATTGCCATCATAGTCCTTGATCGTGTGCTGTTCCTTAGCTAATATAGTGGGTTTATTGATAATCCAAATCCAGAGCAGCTGCCAGTGGGTTAATAGAAACTGGAACATATAACTCATGAAGTTTAAATTGTGTTGTGCAAACCAAAATTTCAGACATCAGGTTTACATAACACAATAAACCCCACATCTGGATCTTTTTAAAAAAGCAAACTTTTTGCGTCATATAACCACTGTGCTGCTGTTCGTGTTAGATGTCAGACTAGCACAAGTTATTGCAACATGAACTATTGTTGTGCAATCAGTCCCTGCCCTTTTTCAGAATATTCCAGTTCAGCATTTGCACCTCCAAACCCTCAGAAGTTTGTTTCATGGCAATTCTGTTACTTCTACATATATTGGCCTTAGTTGTTTGATTTCTTAATTATTTTTCCCTGGAAGATTTTTTTCTGAAGTTTTTGAGATCGATTCTTTTCTATAAAAGTTGAATTCCTTATATGTTATTAACTAATTCTCTCTCTTCTGTAAACTAGTGGTATTGTTTTGGCTACGTAAAGAGATGTAGCCAAAACAGTACCACGCTTAGGGAAAAAGTTTGTTATTGGTCTATAGGCTTATTTCCTTTGAAGCAATGTTTCAAGTTTCTCAGGATAGTTTATTTAATTTAACCTTTTATTTATTTATTTAAAAAAAGCCTTGACATCTGTATTTGAGACAATAATCTAGAGAAAATCTTTCTCACAATAATTAAAAGGCAGTCATTGTCTCTTAGGAATTTCTTGGCCATGTTAGAAGCATTACACATTTTCCAAATGTCCTCACAAAACTCTGAAAGGAAATGGGAATTGCAGAAAACAGTCAAGAATTATATGTCACTGTAAATGCTAACCAACTTATTTAGACAAGAATTTGATAGAC
Organism: Vipera berus; assembly: GCF_964194415.1. Classification (NCBI taxonomy): domain Eukaryota; kingdom Metazoa; phylum Chordata; class Lepidosauria; order Squamata; family Viperidae; genus Vipera; species Vipera berus. The sequence continues at coordinate 104,424,800 of NC_138202.1, read as the reverse complement.
AAAAGGCTACCTTATTAGATTTAGGCAGAAATACAGAAATTGTAAACATGGACAGAGACATATTTGAGAGTGAGTTTTTAAGTTTTCTGACACCATATTTGCACAGATGTAGGAAAATTTATTAAAACGATATTGAGATGTTGATTATAACACAGGGTTTAAAATGCCACAGATATATCTGTAATAATAAACAATCCTAGAAATTCTGTTTGTTTTCCTGTATTATTTAGACAGCTGGACTGTACCACAGAAAAATAATGTTCACATATGTTATAAATTCTAATTATTCCCAATGAAATCATACTGTTATACAGTAGAAAAGTGATATCCTTAATCACTTTAAAATATGGCTGCTTACCTGAGTAATCCCAGATGGCCTCACAACCATCAATAAAAATTATAGAATTAAAACAGATTACCTCGTTTGCCCCAGTGCCAGACTAGCCAAACTCCTAAAGTTGTATCCAAAGAATCATCAACAGAAGGAGAATGCCTCTTGATGCTGCTTTTGCACAAGTTAACAAACTTCTCATTGTGTGAATGAGAAATATAAAAAATTAAGTTGTGAAAATTGGTGCAAAGCAATACACCATTGCTGTTCTACACCACTCCTGCATGAGCTGCATTGGCTTCCGGTTACCCTCCGGGTACGATTCAAGGTGCTGGTAATTACCTTTAAAGCCCTACATGGCTTAGGCCCAGGGTACTTGCGAGACCACTTGCTGCCAATGTCAACCTCCCATCGCCCAGTTCGCTTCCACAGAGTTGGCCTCCTCAGGGTGCCGTCGGCCAGGCAATGCCGGCTGGCGACCCCCAGGGGGAGAGCCTTCTCTGTGGGTGCACCGACCCTCTGGAATGAACTGCCTCCAGAGCTGCGGACGGCCCCTGACCTTCGATCCTTCCACCGTGACCTGAAGACATGGTTGTTCCAACAAGCTGGCCTGGACTGATCATGGTTTTTTAAATTTGGTTTTTATCGGCTTAAATTGTCCTTTATTTCTTTATCTATTGTTTAATTCTTTTTAAATCTTTGTATTCTATGTTTTTTAATTTTTTATTGCTGTGAGCCGCCCTGAGTCCATAGGGAGAAGGGCGGCATATAAATATAAATTTTTATTATTATTATTATTATTATTATTATTATTATTATTATTATTATTATTATTATTATTATTATTATTATTATTATTATTACTATTATTACTATTATTATTATTGATAATGATAATAACAATAATAATAATAATGTGTGCTTATAGAGTCATTTTCCTTATGCAAAACCATTTTCATAAAATAATTTCAGTTCTCTAGCAGTTATGCAAACATGTCATGGGGAGAGGAGATGTGCTAAACCATGTTTGGATTTCAGACTTTTTTTTAATTACTTTTCTAGTCTTGTCTCTTTTCCAGGATGCAGGTCACTGATCTCATCCTCTCTTAGCTTCAATATATTTTTGTTTACCCATTGCTTGGAGGAAACTGAAAAGTTTTTTTTCCAAGCTCAGAGAACACCAAGGACCACTCAAAATTGTTGTTTTTTTCTATGTGAGACAGATCTGACAATTAAACTAACATGATTTGGGGTGAAACAATAAAATAATTTAAATACATAAAAAACTGAAATGTGTTGAGTTTTTATACTTATTTTATTATTATAATGATTTTCTTTCTTTCCCTCTTTGGGATTGGTTATGAGTGCTAAGAAAGTTACATAGCTGAGATAATAAGAGGGCAAAACTATCAGGCTGTTAGCCCCTATCTCTGCTCTGGCTGCATTAGAATGAAATTATTTTTAGGCCAGCAATTTTACGCAGAGAATACTTATAGGGCACACCAGTCCACCTTTTTTATTTGGACTGTGATTAAAAACTCTGGGCCTAAAAGTGTTAACTAAATTACAAAAGTCATATAAGAATTACTGGACATTTACCACTATTTGTTTCAAAGCTACCTTTAGAGGCCTTATTTAAATATGCATATGTTTATAAGCTGGTCGTAGGAGTCAGGAATGTAAGTAAAACAAACTTCCTAGAACTGCGCATTTTAAAAATAATTCAAAAATACTTTTTTACCTTTTCCAAGCAAGACATCTCTCTCAGTGCCACAACTATGCAGTACAAGCCCTGTCATAATGAAAATACAGAAGGGGTGGGGCTTTGATTACATGGTTGTGGCAACATCTTGACTTTTTTGCTCTCTCCTTGCAGACATCCCTGATTTAGCTATTACTTATCAAAGTTGTCCCTTGTTTTTCAGTTCCACGTAAGCCTAAAAAAGATGCCCTCCTTAAGAGCCCTGGTGGCACAGTGGTTAGAATGCAGTACTGCAGGCTAATTCTACTGACTGCCGACTGCCAGCAGTTTGGCAGTTTGAGCCTCACCAGCTCAAGGTTGACTCAGCCTTCCATCCTTCCAAGGTCGGTAAAATGAGGATCCAGTTTGTTGGGGGCCATAGGATGACTCTGTAAACCACTTAAGGAGGGCTGTAAAGTGCTTATTGCTATTGCTATTGCTATTGCTATTAAAGTATGTATATATTTAATGCATTTTAAGATTGATAAGGCTTCTCAATTCATTGTGACTCTGATTTGTGTACATCATGAACACACAATAAATCTAAAACACTTTATGCATGCTCTCTTGCAGAGCAATTTTGGTGCCTCCAAATATGTATCAGCACCAAGTCAAAACAAGATTAAATATAAATTAGTGACCAAGCACACAACAAAACAACCACAAGGGAGTCCCATTCAAAGAGCCACGTTTTTAGTCAGTTCCTAAAGGTCTGTCATATATTGGGGGGGGGGGGAGAAAAACTGCTCTAAAAAACAGAGTAACCACAGAAAAGGTGCATTTCCTAAGTTCCATGACATTTAAAAGAAGGAACCTGGAGTATGTCTTCACTGTGGGAGCATGTGAAGTTGGCAGATGTTTTGGGGAGTAGATCAGATCCTATGCCATGGAGGGCTTCAAAGGTAATAAGCAGCACCTTGAATCACACCCAAAAGTTTACTGGGAGCCAGTGTAGGTCATGGAGTAGCAATATTACCCAAGTCTGAATCCTGAGTGGAAAACATCCAGATAATCTGCTTCCTTCAGGGTCCTCAGAAGCTGGAGGCCAACAGCTTTCTTCACCACTTTCCCTTAAAGGGAAGAATAGACAGTGGACAAAAATAGATCTAAGGAATCTACTCTTAAGGGAGCTGCATCTCCCCTTACCATCTCTTTTCTGGTTTCTGTGGACACCTGAAAAAAGTCAGTCTGCTTGAATGAGTAGTAAAGAGATGCATGTGAGGACCAAAAAAGTTTCTCCTAATAATTTTTAAAACATGCACAGTCCTAGAAATTGTAATCATACATCCAGAATGTATTCTGGAAGCCCATGTTTGAACCTGGAGGCAAAAAATATGCAGGAAGGAACAAAATACAAAAGAGGCAAAGAGTCTGGCTGGCAAAAAGCTCCAAATACAGGAAAATATTTTGAAGCAACAGCAAGAGTGAAGGCATCAAGCCAGATTATTAAAAACCTGGATTTTAAGATTTTACTTGTCTTTTTTATAACCAAGCTAAATGCAAAAACACATGGTAGCAGTGGGACCAAAGGAAAACAAAATAAGCTTAACTTATATTAAGAATCCTGTTGGCTCACATGCCATAAGGTAATCACACTGACATTGCTCCCATCTGGACACAATGTGATTCAGCTTATTTACACCTCCTTGAAATGACAGCAGAAATGAAAAGCAGACCAGAGTCAATATGCAAGCCAAGCTCACTCCCCAACAGACATGGCATCTTTTGTATACATATGTTTCTAAATAAGGTAGTGCAGAAAATTTCCACTGACCCTTAAGTTATCGCATTGCTATCAGAAATCCAGCTCTTTTGCAAGGTCAGTGCCTTTTAATAAGTGAAAACTCTATTCTGTCCAAGCTCTGGAACTTCCTAGAAATTTTCCGCAAGTAAAATGATTATAGTTTGTTCCAGATAATTATTTTCATGTATCCTAATTAAGACCATTAAGTATTTTGTTAGAAGAAAGTTAGGCAATATTCTTGGCATGATAGGAATACCTTAAAATTACAGTATACTTGAAGAATCAGAATAATACTGAGAAAATAAAACTGGGAAAAATATTTAAGCTGTGTTCTAATATATGGTTTTTTATAGCAAAAGCAATAGAACTTAAACTTATATAGTGCCCCATATAAGCAGTCTCTGGGCAATTTACTATGTCAGCATATTGCCTCCAACAATCTGGGCCCTCATTTTATTGACCTTGGAAGGATGGAAGGCTGAGTCAACCTTGAGTCCATCAGGATTGAACTCCAGGCTGTGCGCAGAGTTTGCTTGCAATACTCCACTTTAACCACTTCATTACTAGGGCTCTTTATATAGGTTAATTATAATTTTTAAAATACACATACAAAATATTCAAAGCAAAAATGGTATTCTGGCTAAGAAAAATATATTTCAAAAATTTTAAACAGAAAAGGAAATTATTTTCAGAAACATTTTCATCAGCACTGAAAAGCAGTGGGGGCTGAGGGGAAATGGTGGTTAAAAAAAGTTTGCTTTTTTAGGAACCATCCTGCAGAATAAGGTAACATCAGCATGATGCCTCTGTGTTTGCTAAATCAGATATCTCCCACTCCAAAAAAGATTGTCCTGTCTCCAGTTCAACTTGATTTATTCCCAGAGCCTTCAAATGAGGACCAAATCTGATCAGCAGTCTGATCCTTGGCATCACCTAATAAGTTCACTCTAAGACAGCAATTGACAAAGGTTTTTGAATTTCTTGTGCTTCAAACTAAGAAGGTTTGTAAACAGTGACATTGTGACATCATGGAAGTAGTTGAAACCAAACAACTTGGATTTTATTTAGCAGACTTTCAGAGATGATGGCTATGCTTGTTATGTAGAGGGTGGGAAGATGCTTTCTTATGTTTTTTTTTTTCTTTCAATTTTTTCTTCCTTTTTATCTTGCACCTTTTTTCCTTTCTTTTCTCCTTTGTATTACCTTTCAGTACTATAATTAAAACTTTTAATAAAGTTATCTTTTTAAACAGTTAGTTGGAGCAAGACTGCCATTAAAGTCAACTATGCCAAGTCTATTCATAAAATATTTTTGCTGTATTGGAAGTGATATAGCTTTATAATTTGATTTTTCCTTCTGTGAATAGCAGGCTTTCTGGAAGAAAGAGAAATGATTATGCTGCAACAATATCTGGTCTCCAAGCTCAGAAGCAGATTGTTAGAGCAAAAGGATAGAGAGATGTGATATAGTGTCATGGTATAAAATCTTTTCCATTTCTTTCATATCTTCACTAGCATAAGCTATTTTATGAATATTGTTGTTCTGTACCAGCCTGCTACCGGCCCTGCAGAAAAGGCAGGGACAACCCCTTTACAAGATGGCAAGAGGCTGGAACTAAGCCTGCCAAATTTATTAACATAAAACAGAGCAAAGAGAGCAAACACGAACCATGAAACAGGAGCTATTCAAACGGTTGCCTTCAGCAAACCAGCCCTCCCACGCATTCCCCTTTTAAACAGTTCAGGGCATGGCTTCTCTCTGCCTCCTTCCGAGGTGCCCCATTGCCTTCCTCTTTTTACTCCTGATTGACTGCCTCCTGCGTCGGGCGTCCTTGAACAGGGCCAGCTGTGGGTCATCATCCACGCTGTCAGGCTCACATAGCTGGGTCTGCGTTGTAACCAGGTGGGAGGGGCCTGGCTGAGGACTCTCATCAGCAAGCTCTCCAACACCCTCAGCAACCTAACACCCCCCCTCCTCCTCCTCTGAATCAACCGACCCAACTGCCAAACCCACAGGCTGATCCTGAATCACAACAATTGTTCTGCTTAAGGCAGACATGTCAAACTTGTGGCATCATGTGACGTCACGCAATGTATCAGGACAGTTTTGCCATTGCCGGCAATGGGGTGGGCGTGGCTTCCAGATGATGCATCCGGCCCATTGGCCGGGAGTTTGACACCCCTGGCTTAAGGGAACTTAAGAATCTCATGTTTTACTCAGCAGAAATCCCACTTCCTTAAAAAAAACAATTATGATTTAGATATTTGTATTGGGTGAGAATTAAGATAATCCAAGAAATTAGAAAGTACAGTATGAAGATATTTGTAAAGAGCTGACCTTTGTGCTGAATTTTTCACCAGATATGCAATCAGATGAATTTGCTAAGATCCAAAACATTCAATCCAAACCTGTAAGGAAGTGGACTTTATTTTTTTAATTTTATTTTAATAGAATAGTATCATATTCTCATACATTCTGATTTGAAGAGGGCACTTAAAAGACTAAGAAAGTTGTAAAGCCTGTGCAATCTCAGTATCTTCATGTAACTGAAGTAGTGTTTCCCCATCTCAGCAACTTTAAGATGTGTGGACATCGATCCCCAGAACTCTCCAAAGAGAATCCAAGCTATCTGGGGAATTCTGGAAAAAGTCTATACATCTTGTTGAAGATGAGAAACACAGTTTCTCACAGTTGTTGAAGATGAGAAACACTGAACTAAAGGAACAAGACTTCAGGTATACAGCAGCTTGTTTAATTTCATCTTGCAAGCTAAGTCAATGCATACATTAGTTGTCCCTAAAAAAAAACCTTGCTGGGAAACATTTGATGACAAGAGAGGTAGGAATATGCAGTGTCAGCTGTCAAGTTAAGCATTGCTAATCTTGGGAGACCAGGAACACTGAGGAGCTGCCATAACCCACTGAGGATCTTATCCATGCTTCCATGGCTTCTGAGTTTTCAGCTATCAATGACATCTCCTCAGTTGTTAGAAAAAAAATCATTTGCAAAACAAAAACACAAGATGAAATTTTGAGGAAGGAAAATTACGTGACTTCTGTCACATTCTGCATTTTTTTCCTGGTTTTTGAAAGAGTGTACCACGTACCTATAGTCTGTATGTGTTCTCTAGCATTATTAGAATATTCAGGTGTAGCAATTTAGTGTGAATCTGGGACCTCTATCATCTTTTAACTATAACATTATTTGTTTAATATCTTGCCTTTCATTCAGGTGCTCACGATGACAGACTGTGCCAAGTACTCCAACAATCCCTGTATAAGCTGGGCTGTGGGAAAGTGACTGACCCAAAGTAGCCCAATGAGCTTTCATGACTGAAGATGGACTAGAAGCTACTCCAACACAGAATTTTATCCATTCTGCCCGACTGGCTCTCTAAATAATCAATGTTCCAAAAGAGAACAGTAATATTTATAAGCTGCTTAAATCAGAAATCAGATTATTTCTGGCATTAAAATCAGCTATAGTTTCTTAAAGTAAATGTTCTTCAGACAACATTCAACCTGAGATTTAGTCCTAATTATGAGATTCCCTTTTGAAAACTTTTTTTTTGCAAAAGGCATCTATTGTTTTGGATAAAAGTACGCAGAATAATTAGTTTTTATTAGTACTTTTACACGTAAGATAAATATCACTACCCTCGTTCTCAAGAAAAAAAAATTATCTTAAAAAACCGTGATTATGTAATAAATATGATGGCACTGGAATTTATTGTGCTGCCTCAGCTGAGGTGGTGAAAGTGCATGTGAGCGAGTGAATGAGTGAGCCGGTGAGTGGGTCTTTCTGGGCTTCAGTGACACCGGGCCAAATTTCGCCGAAATAATAACAGTTAACACTTCACTACGCTTTGCGCTGTCATTCCTATTTTACTACGCACGCCGCTTTTCCTCTCTGCAAAGCGCGATGTTTTCCCCAGGCAACCGAGGCCAAGGGTCAAGTATTAATGCCCGCCTGCATTAGAACTATTTACAAAAAGAGGAAGCGGGCTTTCCCATGCACGGGCGCTTGACCCTAAGAAAGGAGGGGAGGCCGCTCTCGGGCCAACGCGAGGAAGCGGCTCCTTTAAGTACCGGGCTGCGCCTCCTCTTTCCCTCAGCTGCTCCCGGAGCTGCGGCGAAGCGAGGCGAGAGCGCCCGGTCGGTCCATTGTTGGAGAAAGCGCAGGCGCGCGCCGCTTTTGCCACCTGGAGCCCTCGCCTCTCCCGATCAGCGCATCTCTCCTTTTTGCAGCTCACCTGCTGGTCCCCGAAAGAGAAATCCGCGCGCGTCCCCGTAGCAAGTTACCCAGCGCGCGCGCGCGCACACACACACACACACACGTGCTCGCTCGTTCTCTCTCTCTCTCCCTCCCTCCCGAGGAAGCGCATCTGGCCGCTTTCCGATGGCTTCCTCCACGCGCGAATGGGGCGGGCTGGCTGCCGCGTCCCTCAAGTAAAGGCGCGAGAAGAGCGCCGCCAAGGCAGGAAAGCCGGAGCTCTTCAGCCGCGCCTCGGTGGCTGTCCGGTCCGGCTTCATCTTCATCCCGCCGCCGCCGCCTCCTCCGCCTCCTCTTCCACCATGCCTTTGGCTTTCTGTGGCAGCGGGCACAACTCGACTGCTTACAAGGTGACCGACGGGGTGCTCAACAACGGCTGTTTCGTGGACGCCCTGAACGTGGTCCCCCATGTTTTCCTGCTTTTCATCACGTTCCCCATTCTCTTCATAGGTGAGTGCAGCTCTGGGAGGGGGGAGGGAGAGAGAGAGAGGGAGGGAGCGGAGCGGAGCGGGGTGGGTGTGCGCGCAAATGCTTTCTTAGCGCTTGTCCTTCCCGCCGTTTGCAGCGCCCACCTTCCCCACTTCCACAGCAGATTCCCGGCCCTCTTGCTCTCCCCGCGGACCGTCCTCCGTGCTGGGCTGCGCTTCTGGGTCACCTTTCTTGGCGTCGCCCATCTCCAGCGGGGCTCAGGAAGCAGGACAGGCTGCTTATTCGCAGAGCTCCGAGGCACGGGCGAACTGAAGTAAGCGAACTCCTGTGGGCTGAACGAAGCTGACCTGCTTTCTTGTCTCAAAAGCGAATTCTCTCTCTCTCTCTCTCTCTCTCTCTCTCTCTCTCTCTCTCTCTCTCTCTCTCTCCCTCTCCCTCTCCCTCTCCCTCTCCCTCTCCCTCTCCCTCTCAAAAGGCAACTGGGCTGTTTTTTTCCCTGGAAGAAGAACAAAACGTTTCGTTTCTCATCCATCCAACGTTTTCTTCTTCCTCAAGGAAAAAAACAACAACAGCCCAGTTGCCTTTTGAGGAAGAAAAAAAGCCAACACTTTTGAGACAAGTATGACCTGGATTACTGTGAATTTCCATATCTTTCTTTTTTCACTTTTCTCCTCTTCACCAAGCAATTCTTCTTCGGCAGCCAATGGCATGGATAGGATGTGGGTTCCATATCCAGTCATTCCCTGGGTCTCCGATGGGCTTAGCGGAATCAAATGTTCTTCTTTGCAAATACTGCAAGCGTTGTCGGGTACCATAAATGGAACATTATGACTCGCAGTGTGAAATGAAATCGAGCACAAGGTTATGGTGACTTTTAAAGGAGAGTATGAATATAATAATATAATAAATGAATAAATGAATATAATAATATAATAATAATCCCGAGTGCCACGTAGCAGAGTGAGCGCCTGTTACTCATCCCAGCTTCTGCCAACCTAGCAGTTCGAAAGCACGTAAAAATGCAAGTAGAAAAATAGGGACCACTGCGGTGGGAAGGTAATAGCGTTCCGTGCGCCTTTGGCGTCTAGTCATGCTGGCCACATGACCACGGAGACGTCCTCGGACAAGCGCTGGCTCTTCGGCTTTGAAACGGAGATGAGCACCGGCCCCTAGAGTCAGAAACGACTAGCACGCATGTGCGGGGGAACCTTTACCTTTACCTTTATGAATATATAAGAATATATTCCTCAGTATGTGAGAGATGGTAGGATCTTCATGTGATAATTTCTACTACTTGCCCTCCTATATTTTCCCACCTCTTCCAACTCTGTGTGTGTGTGTTTGTTTGTTTGTTTGTTTGTTTGTGTATTGTTGGGGGAGGAGCATATGGATAGCGTGTACAGTTTTAATTAGTAACAAGAGTTTTCTATCTGAAGACAGAGATTTTCCTTAGCATTTCTTAGTTTTAAACATTCGTACAGGTATCCGAAGTTTCTTTTGGTAGGTAGGCTGCTATATAAATTTGTTTAATAAATGCAATAAAATTAAACATCTTCACAATCAGTACAGTAATCATTTCTGCTGTGTAACAAATAATCTAGGGAAGTCCTTGAAGTGTTAGAACTTTTAATAAAATACTTTGAATTAGATCCTAAGCTAATGAATCCATAATCATTGACAAATTATTTTGACAAGAAGTATTTTTCAGTGTTTTTTCTAGACACAACAGAATCTGTATACCGGGGCTTTTCAACCAGTAGTACGGGTACCACCTGTGGTACATTGGCACCTTGTAGGTGGTATGCAACCATCTTAGAAAAATGGTAGCAGGGGAGGGGAAGGAGCTGAACTGGCAGCACCGCACAAGCCTGAGCGAGAGATGGCTGGAGCTGCAGGGCTGTCAGGGCTCAGCAGAAGCGCCAGGATCAGCACCAGGCTCCAGCTGGATCTCGGCACTGATCCTGGTGCTTCTGCTGAGCCCAAACAAGCGCCAATCAGCTGGAATGTTGCAGCATCCCCAGGGTCTTGTGATTTACATTTAGATGCTTAGCAACTGATTCATATTTATGACAGTCACAGTGTCCCAGGGTCATGTGAAGTGACCAAAACCTGCTGCAACCACCCAGCAGACAGGAATAAAAATCAGACACTCCCCATCCCACCCCCACTACCAATCCTCAACAGAACTGCTCACAACAATGAAAACCTCAGACAGAAGGAAGAACGCCACTGGGAGGGCAGGCAGATGTCTTGCTCTGCTGTGGCTTGGGAGGCACTTTTTTCAGTGCCATTGTAACTTTGAACAGTCACTAAGCGAACTGTTGTAAGTCAAGGACTACCTGTACTTCAACACTTTTTTCTTTTTCTTTCATTTTTTTTTGGTCATCAAGTTTTTGACACCTTGCTAGGCAACTGGTGGTACTCAGATGTTGCCATATCCTAAAAGTGGTAGAATGGGTGAAAAAGTTGAAAATCCCTGCTGTATACGAGACATATAAAAAGTACCACTGCTAACTTTTTGTGTGTTTTTCCCCCTTAGTGGTTCACAGATAGCAGTGTTTTCTTGTTTGCAAAGAAAGTGTCCTTGATAATCATGAAAATCATTATGTATGTTATTTTGATCTGCCAAACAAGAGCTTTCTGGATAAATTGCAAAACAATTAACAGTTTCAAAAGGAAATATGTATATAAAGAAACCCCTTCATGGATTACTGCCTTGTCGTGGCAAAGGGGCTTGCGTAATTCAATGAAGCTATGAGCTATGCCATGCAGGACCACTCAAGATGGAAAGGTCATAGCAGAGAGTTCTGACAAAACGTGATCTAAGGGAGAAGGAAATGGCAATCCACTCCAGTATCTTTGCCATGAAAACCCCATGGACAGTACCAAAAGGAAAAAAAGATATGACGATGGAAGATGAGCCCGTCAGGTCAGAAGGCGTCCAATATGCTATTGGGGAAGAGCAGAGGGCTAGAACTAGTAGCGCCAGAAAGAATGAAGCGACTGGGCCAAAGCCGAAAGGACGCTCAGCTGTGGATGTGTCTGGTGGTGAAAGGAAAGTCCAATGCTGTAAATATTTCTTCTCCATAGGAACCTGGAATGTAAGATCCATGAATCAAGGCAAGCTGGACGTGGTCAAACAAGAGATGACAAGACTGAACATCAATATCTTAGAAATCAGAGAACTAAAATGGACAGGAATGGGTGAATTTAATTCAGAGGACCATCAGGTATACAACTGCGGGCAATAATCCCTCAGAAGAAATGGAGTAGCCTTCATAGTCAATAAAAGAGTAGGAAAAGCAATACTGGGATATAATCCTCAAAATGACGGAATGATTTCAGTTTGAATCCAAGGCAAACCATGCAATATCACAGTAGTCCAAGTCTATGCCCCAACCACCGGTGCTGAAGAGGATGAAATTGACCAGTTCTATGAAGCCCTACAGCACCTTATAGAACTAACACCAAAAAATGATGTCCTTATCATCATGGGGGATTGGAATGCTAAATTAGGAAGCCAAAAGATAACCAGAATAACAGGCAAGTTTGGCCTTGGAGTACAAAATGAAGCAGGGCACAGGCTGATGGAATTTTGTCAAGAGAATACATTGGTCATAGCAAACACTCTTCTCCAGCAACCCAAGAGACAGCTCTACACATGGACATCACCAGACGGTCAACACAGAAATCAGATTGACTATGTGCTCTGCAGCCAAAGATGGAGAAGCTCTATACAGTCAGTAAAAACAAGACCAGGAGCTGACTGTGGCTCAGAGCATAAATTTTCTCATTGTAAAATTTAGGCTTAAACTGAAGAAAGTAGGGAAAAGCACTAGGCCACTCAGGTATGAACTAAATCATATCCCTGACGAATATACAGTAGAGGTGACAAATAGATATAAGGAATTAGATTTGATAGACAGAGTGCCTGAAGAACTATGGACAGAGGTTCGCAACATTGTACAAAAAGTAGCAACTAAAACCATCCCAAAGAAAAAGAAATGCAAGAAAGCAAAATGGCTGTCTGAGGAAGCTTTGCAAATAGCTGAGGACAGGAGGGAAGCAAAAGGCAAGGGAGAAAAAGAAAGATACACCCAATTGAATGCAGAATTCCAGAGAATAGCTAGAAGAGATAAGAATGAATGAACAGTGCAAAGAAATAGAAGAAAACAATAGAATAGGGTGGACTAGAGATCTCTTCAAGAAAATTGGAGAGATGAAGGGAACGTTTCATGCAAAAATGGGCATGATAAAGGATCAAAATGGCAGGGACCTAACAGGCAGAAGAGATTAAGAAGAGGTGGAAAAATTACACAGAAGAACTATACAAGAATGAGCTTAACGTCCCTGATAACCACGATGAGGTGGTCACTGACCTCGAGCCAGACACCCTAGAATGTGAAGTGAAATGGGCCTTAGGAAAGCTGAGCAACAACAAAGCTAGTGGAGGTGACAGTATTCCAGCTGAGCTATTCAAAATCTTAAAAGATGATGCAGTAAAAGTGCTACACTCAATTTGCCAGCAAATTTGGAAAACTCACCAGTGGCCACAGGATTGGAAAAGATCAGTTTACATTCCAATTCCAAAGAAAGGCAGTGCCAAAGAATGTTCAAACTATCACATCATTGAACTCATTTCACATGTTAGTAAAGTTATGCTTAAAATCCTACAAGCTAGACTCCAGCAATATGTGGATCGAGAACTACCAGAAGTACAGTGAGGATTTTGAAGAGGCAGAGGAACTAGAGATCAAATTGCCAACATATGCTGGATCATGGAGAAAGCTAGGAAGTTCCAGAAAAACATCTACTTCTGCTTCATTGACTATGCTAAATCATTTGATTGTGTGGATCACAACAAACTGTGGCAAGTTCTTAAAGAGATGGGAGTACCAGATCATCTTATTTGTCTCTTGAGAAGCCTATATGCGGGTCAAGAAGCAACAGTGAGAACTGGACACGGAACTACTGATTGGTTCAAAATTGGGAAAGGAGTCCGGCAAGGCTGTATACTGTCGCCCTGCCTATTTAACTTATATGCAGAGCACATCATGAGAAATGCAGGGCTAGATGAATCAAAAGTTGGAATTAAGATTGTCGGAAGAAATATCAACAACCTAAGATATGCAGATGATACCACTCTAACGGCAGAAAGTGAAGAGGAACTAAAGAGCCTCTTGTTGCGAGTGAAGAAGGAGAGTGCAAAACTTGGGTTGAAACTAAACATTAAGAAAACCAAGATCATGGCATCCGGCCCTCTCAATTCCTGGCAAATAGATGGGGAAGAAATGGAGGTAGTGACAGATTTTATTTTCCTGGTCTCCAAGATCACCGCAGACAGGGACTGCAACCAAGAAATTAAAAGATGCTTGCTCCTGGGGAGGAAAGCAATGGCAAATCTAGACAGCACACTAAAAAGCAGAGACACCACCCTGCCAACAAAAGTGCGTATAGTCAAGGCTATGGTCTTCCTAGTTGCAATGTATGGCTGTGAAAGTTGGACCATAAGAAAGGCTGAGCGCCAAAGAATTGAGGCCTTTGAACTATGGTGCTGGAGAAGACTCCTGCGAGTCCCTTGGACTGCAAAGCGATCAAACCGGTCAGTCCGATCAACCCTGACTGCTCTTTAGAAGGCCAGATCATGGAAGTTGAAACTCAAATACTTTGGCCACCTAATGAGAAGGAAGGACTCACTGGAGAAGAGCCTAATGCTGGGAAAGATTGAGGGCAAGAGAAGAAGGGGATGACAGAGAATGAGGTGGCTGGATGGAGTCACTGAAGCAGTAGGCATGAGCCTAAATGGACTCCAGAAGATGGTAGAGGACAGGAAGGCCTGGAGGAATGTTGTCCATGGGGTCGCGATGGGTTGGACATGACTTCGCAACTAACAACAACAATATAAAGAAAGGAATTATTCACAGTGATGCTGAACCTAGCCTTCCTGAACTTACTAGTGATTAAGGCACAAGGCTAGAAAGCAGGAGACCATGAGTTCAAATTCCACCTTATTAGCCATGAAAGCCAGCTGGGTCACTCTGGGCCAGCCACTCTCTCTCTCCACCCAACTCACCTCACAGGGTTGTTGTTGTAGAGAGTATTGTATGTGTTCATTAACTTGAATTATTTGTAAAAATAATTTAGGGTATAAAGAAAATAAAGAAATAAAATTTAAAAATGTGCAGAAAACAGTGTAACCTTTTCCCATATATCCTTCATAGAGTTTATAATCACCACCACCTACGGTTTTATTCTCAGTTACTCTGTAAGAAATGAATATTTATTTATTTATTTTAGAACATTTATATAGCCGCCTACTCACAGCAACTCTAGATGGCTTACAGCTAAAAAGCACAAAGTAGAAAAAAATAAAAGATTTTTAAAAAACCAATGATCTCCACAACAGCACACAATTAAATAAGCCATTTGATGGGCTTCTTCAAATTCTGGGTTCCCCAGGCCCACTGGCAAAACCAAGGAAGTCCAAACACTCTCACTACTATACTCACCATTGTTGCTGGTTGAATTCCTGACTGTTAGGAACTTAAATATATTTTCTTTATTCTTATCAGAGAAACTAAATCCAAATGGTTAGTTTCTCAATCTATAGGATTAACTACTTTCAGAAGTTCTATGATTATTTTGAATCTCTAGCCTAACTACAGCCCAACAGAGATGGATCCTTGATTCCATCTGTGTCATACTACACTCTTAATACAATTAGGTGGGTTGTTGTTTTTTCAACAGTATCAGTGCCAAACCTTTCTTTAATAAAGTATTTCTCATTTCTGTGTTTTTTAAATCTCTCTTAATTTGTTATCTTAAAAACTCCCAGAATTGATCAATATTTTCCTCCCCAGTTTAGGATAGTTAGGGCAGGAAATTAGATTTGTTATTTGCACAAAAATGTTAAGGTAATGGTGATTATTTGCTTTTTATATTAGGATGGGGAAGTCAAAGTTCCAAAGTTCATATCCATCATAGCACTTGGCTTCATTTTCCTGGTCATAATTTACGGTGGATTTTGACTTTTATCCTTTTGTTTGTGCTGGTCTGTGAAATAGCTGAAGGGATCGTGTCAGATGGGTAAGAATGCACAATATATATATATATATAAATACATATAAAAATATATTTATTCTAACATAACTTGCTGAACTGTTTTGTTTGTTAGGAATTGAATATTAAGTTCATGGTGATTAACTTGTGACATGTATTAAAAAAAAATAATAATAACTAATATTGCATATATACATGCACAATTGTTTTTAACTAGCCAGATGATTCTATTTTGTTTGTCACATTGTTGTGAATATATTTTCTACACTATATTTTCTACACTCTATGATTCCCATACCTATAAAGGTTCAAAATATCCAAACAGAGGGGGAAAATGCACTGTTCTCAAAATGTATAAATCTGAATCCAAACTATTTAAAAAAGAGTTTTTCCCCCAATAAGAATATTTAGGACCTTCAACCTACAATGCTGTTCACTTTAAAATGTATGATGAGACCACACTGTTAGAAAGGCAAAGGTTACCTACATTTTTTATTGTAATGCTGAAGAAACAGACACTTGTTATTCTAAGAGTATATAAGTAACAGTTCTTGTTATTTTATTTAATAAAATGTGTTAATTTGCAAAGGTGCTACCAGACTCTGATTTTGGACTAACATATACTAACATGGCTCTCTTCTGGTAATTATTATTCATTGGTTAGTCTCATAAAGAATCCTTCCCTCCATGTTGGGGGCAAGGGGATGTATTTTTACTAAAGATTTCTTCCAATAGTAGTGTTTTCACACCGTATATCACACTATGCTGATGGGATTCCACCTGAAGTGTTATCTAGCTAATTTGGTCTGGTTTGCATAAAGTGATTTTATTGATTTTCTAAATTATAGTTTATCTGTTTGTAATTCTGCACTAAAACTGAATAAAACACCTTTTTATCTATTGTTGTAAAGCATACAATTAAAGATGGGAAGTGCATAAGCCAATGGTAAGATTATTTAATAATAGCAGAAAGATTTATTTAGAGTTACATCTGAACCCTTGTTTCCTAATTTCCCGCAATATCTAAGAGCAGTTTGGGAAAGCAGGACTTGCAGAAAAAAAGGGGGAAGTCCCATTACATAAAAATCCATTCTTTCAGCAGAATGAATGTTTAGTTAAGACTGAAGCCAAGATCTACAGTAATCCCAAATCCTTATCTTGTATTTAATACTACTTAGGAATAGTAGTATGCAAATACATCTCAGGAGTGAAATGTAGAAAGGAGGACTGATTTTTTTTAATAGTTCAAATATCTATCAGCCTTGAAAGATGAAGCATTTTCTCTTTGTAACTGTCTATTTGGCTATAGAAGCTTAAGACTTGTACAGCATGTGAGAAGATCGCATTCAAAAAGTGGGCAAGACCAATGGCCAATCTGGAATGAGTTTCAAAGGTTAGAAAGTGGGCTGAATTTCTTACGCTTATTGTGTTCCCAAAACTCAGAAAGGTACCCTAGCACTGATGATGTTACCTAGTTTGGGTAATAAAATATCTGCAAATAAACAAGCTCAGGGACACCAAGGACCCCTCAAACTCAAAAATATAACAAAAGAACTACATTTGGGTCCCAGTGGGAGATCTGAGGTTCACAAACAAGTCATTAATGGGCAATTTATGATCTCTAGACTAAAAATTTTTACCATCCACCCCTTCTTTTTTAAAATAGCCTTCTTGGAAGTGAGCT
Organism: Vipera berus; assembly: GCF_964194415.1. Lineage (NCBI taxonomy): Eukaryota > Metazoa > Chordata > Lepidosauria > Squamata > Viperidae > Vipera > Vipera berus. The sequence continues at coordinate 104,407,540 of NC_138202.1, read as the reverse complement.
TAATTTCTGATGAATTAATCCCCATGGCCATGTAATTTTCTTGGTAGCAGTATGGAAATAGTACGTTCATCCACAGTTTTGAAATGTTGTTTCTTGGCAATCTTCCATTCAAATACTAAATGAGTAATCCCGTTTAGCTTCTAAACCCAGATGAGGTCACCCAGATGCTCTCAGTTGCTGTATGTATTTAATATACTTCATAACAGTACAAATACAAGCACGTCATTTCCCCCTTTTTCTGTATCCTTGCCCTGAAAAATGAAGGGAAAAAGTGGGCCTATATAATATTGCTTATCTTAGATTTACTATAACACTGATACACTTCCTTATGTCTGCATATGAAAATGCTCCATCTGGAGAGAGTTGGAAGTGCACATATTCTTTTACATATACATATTAATATTTCTCTTTGAAAGAATGAACCTACTTATTAATATGTTTCATTTTACTTAGGATTTCGAAATCTGGTCATTTACACCTATACATGCCACCAGGGATGGCATTTTTGGCAGCCATCACATCCATTGTTTATTATCACAACATTGAAACATCCAATTTTCCAAAATTATTAATAGGTATGTATCACCTATAAGGAATGTGGGTGGCAAGCTTGGGAGCATAATGCTTGATTAGATAAGCTTTCAGATCTTCATATGTTCTTATGAAATTGCTTGTATTATAGATAAAAATGCATAGGATTTTAGTTACTCCAAAACAGTTTTAGAGGAAATGTGACACTCCAATGCCATATTACAAGAATTTAGAATAGTTTCCTAGTTTTCCCAGAAATGTTCTTCTCTCCCTAATTTAATCGAAAGTAAGAGTTTATTTCTACAAGACATCATTCCCTAACATGTCCAATATTTCCCATAGTTTTCCTGTAATATAGTTGTGATGTTAAAGTATGAATTACTAAGTTTATGCATCTGCATTTTATGTTAATAGTGCTGTATGCTATTTATTTATTATTGCCATTTCAATGAATTCTAGGCAGTGTACGATAATTTCTAACAAAAACAATAGTTTATATATTTTCACTATTACATAAATAGTTTATATATTTTTAAAAATATGTAGTTTATATATTTTCACTGTTACATAAAGCACTCTTTTCAACAGTGAGAGCATATAGTTATCTAAATTTCATGTGTTTTTTGTTATATCTTGGAATAAAAAAAATAAAGATTTCATTAGCCATAAATGTATCAGGGAACCTCCTAACAACATTATGAACCTGTCAATGAAGTTCCTCAGATTATCTCAAAATCCCTGTTGTTTGTTTTAGGGCTTTTTTAAACATAAAATTATATTGCTCTTTGATTTTATCTTTTATCTTCTCAAAATGAGATTTTTTGAGACACTATTAAAACATTTTTTAATAATGATAATATATTAAATCTACCTATATATTTAACAGAAGATTTTGATTATACAAATATGCAATATAAAATTCATTTGGATTAATAACCTGCTGTTTGTTTATTATAAATAAAATAATAAAAAAGAGTTAAACTGTTGTGTCTGTAAATAGTTGCAAACATGTAAAATAGCAGGTTGCAAAAGTAGGTTCTTGAAGCGGGAGATTCTGGTGCAACCATTGGTTAAAGTAGCAAAGAAGCGGGAAGATAGCGATTGATGATTGGTTACAGTTTAAACAGTTCTACTATAAAAGCCTGAAACATTTGACAGTTGACAGTTGACTTATGTGTATTGAATAAACTCTTTCATTGTGAACCTCTCTGAGTCATTGTCTACCTGAACCAAACAATTGGCGACGAAGGTGGGATAGACGGCAGACCAGAGAAGGTTCGGCGGAACAGCTGCGCAAAGGTGGCAAATTTGAAAGAAGCACAGTCAACCAAGCGGCCGCGGCGGAATAAACAATCCTCCGAATGGCGCAAATTGGGTCCTTAAAAGAATTCGACCCAAACTTCCCAGAGGACTGGGAAGAATATATAGGACAGGTCGAAGGATTCCTGCTTGTAAACGGGATAACGGACGACCGGAAAAAGGCGGCAGCGCTACTGACAATTTGCGGCACACCAGTATATCGGATTGCTGTAGGACTTTGTCAACCACGGCCGGTCTCTAGTGTTACGTATGCCGATCTGTTAGCTAAGCTAAAAGTACATTTCACGCCTAGGAGATCCGAACTCTTTTGGCGTCGTATTTTCGAAAAAAGGAACCAGAGACCGGGCGAATCAATTCAAAAATTCGTTGCCGCCGTCAGGGAAGCCGCAGTACGATGCAAGTATGACAACTTGGAAATCAGAATTCGGGACCGAGTAGTACTGGGCTTGCGAGACGAGCATCTACAAAATAGAATAATCGCCAAGCCCACCGGCAATTTGCAAGAAGTACTCGACGAACTATTAACGTACGAATCCACCGGGTATCGCGACCCCCCCCCGTAGTAGCATGGCCGCGCTTGCCGAAATCAACCAAGAAGGCCTTGTGGACTGTGGGGAGGTGGACCAGCAATGGGAAGATGACATCGCCGAAGTCTCCAGACGATTTGGAAAAATGGCGCCAAAACCATCCCGAAGTGAGGGGCCTGAATCGAACCGCCGATGCCAACCCGCAACACCGCAACGACAAATGACAGCGGCCCAAAGACCATGGAGAGACTCCGCAACGAGACCGCGTGACAACGACAACCGGTGTGGCAGCTGCGGGGGCAACCATCCCCGCGCCACTTGCAGATTCCGTACCGCCAAATGTAGATCGTGTGGGAAGACCGGCCACATCCAAGCCATCTGCAGGGGTTGTGCACGCGAAAATCGCCTTCACGAAGTCGACGTTTGGCCCGAAGGTAAGGTAACCCCTTACTATAGTGGCAAAGAGACCCCTAGACCGTGGGCTAAAGTTCTGAACCACGGGGAGGTGGCGTGAGTCAATCATAGTAGGAAAAGGAAAAACAATAATTTTCCGGAAGGAAAATTAAAAATCATAGTCCATTTACAAGGGGTTCCTTGCAAAATGGAAATAGATTCAGGGGCCTCAGTGTCCATAATATCCAGTGAAACCCTGGAAAGGATTGAACAAATAAGTGGCAGGAAAATTCCACTTAGTTCAACCAAAATCCAATTAACCGATTTTCAAAAAACCCCAATAAAGATTAAAGGGAAAATTACCCTTAGTGTTAAATTTAAGGGGTTTAAGGGTGTTTTAGATTTAATAGTTACTGAGGGCCAGAGGACTAGTCTAATTGGCCTTAACTGGTTCCCTGCCCTGGGCATTTGGATTGGGGGAATAAACACAGTTATTAAAAATAAGACCCTCGAATCAGTCTGCAATGAATTCGCAGACGTATTCGATGGGTCTTTAGGTAAATACAAAGGGCCCCCAATTAAATTTAATCTAGACCCGTCGGTTAAACCCATCAGGCTTAAGGCCCGAAGGGTGCCTTTCGCCCTGAAGCAAAAAATCGAGGCCGAGCTCGATAAGCTTGTAGGCCAAGGCGTCTTAGAACCAGTCGAGGGTGGTTTGTGGGAAACACCGATCGTCACACCCCTTAAACCTAACGGGGATGTGAGGATCTGCGCTGACTACAAAGCCACCCTGAACCTTGGAATGAAAAAACACACTTACCCGGTCCCGACGGTGAAGCAGGTCCTCGCCACGATACAGGACGGCGCCATTTTCGCCAAGCTCAACTTGGCGCAGGCGTACTTGCAATTAACTGTTTCTGAAGAGGCTGCTGAAGCTCAGACGATAGTTACCCACAAGGGGGCGTTCCGAGTCCACAGACTGCAATTTGGTATTGCAGCAGCTCCAGGCATCTTTCAAGAAGTGATGGAGAGGACCTTAAAGGGCATACCTGGTGTATGCCCTTATTTTGATGATGTTCTGATAGCTGGAAGAAATGAAGAAATATTAGCAGAGCGTCTGGAACAGGTATTGGAAAGGTTTAGGAGGGCTGGACTGAAATTAAAAAAGGAAAAATGTTGCATTGGGGTTAAGTCCACTGAATTTCTAGGATTTAGGATAGACAAAAATGGAATTCATCTTACCCCTGATAAAATCAAGGCAATCAAATTGGCACCAGAACCAAAAAACAAGGCTGAATTACAAGCCTTCCTTGGCTTAGTAAATTTTTACCACACATTTGTGCCACACAAAGCTGCCATAGCAGAACCTCTCCATAGACTTTTAGATAAAAAGACCCCGTGGCAGTGGCTTAACAAACATAGAGTGAGTTTCCAAACGTTAAAAGACATTCTTTCCAGCCAATCAACAGTAACCCATTTTATTGAAAATAAACCAATTTATTTAGCGTGCGATGCTTCACCTTATGGTGTAGGGGCTGTTATCAGCCACTTGGACAACCAAGGTGTTCAAAGGCCAATCGCATATTATTCCAGGACGCTTACTAAAGCAGAGCGGAATTACGCACAGATAGGGAAGCATTAGCAATTGTGGCAGGAGTAAAAAAGTTCCATGATTACCTTTATGGTAGGAACTTTACCATACTCACTGACCATAAACCCCTTTTGGGCCTGTTTACCACGGATAAACAGACACCCCAAATAATGTCACCCAGAATGCTGAGGTGGTCAATTTTCCTCTCAGCATATTCATTCTCCCTCCAACACAGACCGGGCAAGGAAATGGGACATGCGGACGCCCTTAGCAGACTGCCATTAAATATCACTGAGGAAGACCCTGCCCCTGTGGGACAAATAATGTCTTTACAGGACATTCCTGACTGGCCTTTAACTGCTAAAGATATAGCTGTGGCAACAAATAATGACCATATCTTAAAAAGAATTATGGCCTGGGTCCTTAGTGGGTGGCCAAGTACTAACCCAGATGCCAAGTACATTCCTTATTTTAGAAGAAAGGATGAACTGTCATCTCATTTGGGATGTGTTCTATGGGGCAACCGTGTTGTCATTCCTGAGATCCACAGACCTTCAATTTTATTAGAACTACACGAGGGGCACCCTGGGATAGTACGTATGAAGGCATTGGCTAGGAGCCACTTGTGGTGGCCTGGTCTTGACAAGGACATTGAAGATTGTGTGTCTAATTGCTATTTATGTCAACGTTCTAGGCCTGAGTTGCAACACACACGTACTCATAAGTGGGAGTTAGCCAGGAATCCTTGGTCCAGGATTCATATTGATTTTGCTGGACCTTTCCAGGGGTTAACCTTTCTTGTAGTAGTGGACAGTTTCTCTAGATGGCTAGAGGTAATACCCGTCAGTTCAATGACTTCTGGTAAAACAATACAAGTCTTAAGGGGCCTCTTTGCCACTCACGGGTTACCTGATGTAATTGTGTCAGATAATGGGCCCCAATTCACCTCTGTTGAATTCCAGGATTTCCTCAGGGCCAACTCGATTAAACACACGACATCAGCACCCTTCCACCCGTCCACCAACGGCTTGGCTGAACGAAATGTGAGGACCACTAAGGACGCATTAAAGAGAATCATCCGCGGCGACTGGCACCAAAGACTGGCAGAATTCTTGCTGACCCAACATACGACCCCATGCACGGCTACTGGTAAAAGCCCAGCTGAAATGAGGTGGGGAAAGAGACTAACCACCAAATTGGACAGGTTACATCCTGACAGACTACCATCAAGTGCGGAACTGGACATTCCAAACAGATCATTCAAAATTGGGGACCTAATCTGGGCCAGGAATTATGCACAAGGGGACAAATGGATCCCAGGGGTGGTCACTGAGATATTGGGACCCTTGTCTTACTCTATTGAGGGGGAAGGGAACAGGGTTAGCAAAAGACATATAGATCAGCTAAGGAAGAGAACTATTGGCTGCATGCCAGTTGAGGGGGATCAAAGTATACACGGGGGGAACAGTGCATCAGGGGTTATTGATAACAATATGCCAGTTAGTGGGGAAGCAGAAATGCAAACCAGCCCGTCCACAGCTAACCAACAACAACACAGTCAAATTGACTGGGAACTGCCCCCTCTGAGTAGGCCAGCATTAGCTGAACATCAAACACAACAACAACCACAAAATGTCAACAGAGAAGCATCTGAGCCAGTTAGCCAAGAGTCCTGGCCCACCAGAGTAAGCCAGCCAAGCAGACAATCTGATAGGAATGACTTAGGTATCCAAAGCAATAGATATCCTTCAAGAGTCCATAGGCCACCCAAATATTTAAGGGACTATGTCAATAAATAACAACAACTGGGGGGTAAGGGGTGTTGTGTCTGTAAATAGTTGCAAACATGTAAAATAGCAGGTTGCAAAAGTAGGTTCTTGAAGCGGGAGATTCTGGTGCAACCATTGGTTAAAGTAGCAAAGAAGCGGGAAGATAGCGATTGATGATTGGTTACAGTTTAAACAGTTCTACTATAAAAGCCTGAAACATTTGACAGTTGACAGTTGACTTATGTGTATTGAATAAACTCTTTCATTGTGAACCTCTCTGAGTCATTGTCTACCTGAACCAAACATAAACAATACTCTGCTGTTAATTCACAGTCCAATTGTGATGAATAACACACATTTCTTAATATGGACTATATTAGATGAAAACAAGTAAAAATGGATTATATCAAAATGTATTTGTGTAAATCTATGGTGTATCTACTTTCAGAAAACTGTACAGTTTTGTTCTGTCTCAAAAAAGATATACTATAGAAAAGGTGAAAGAGGTAACTAAATAATTAAAAAGCAGGACATACACATACACAAAAGACATACATCACATATACGGAGAAAGTAAATCCAAAAAGTAAAGTAAAGTCAGAATAAATGTCCTGTATCTTTTAATTTAGATGTACTTAGCAAAGCATATTGTAGCAGTGGATGCCAAAACTCTTTATCAACTCTGGGCGCAATGACCTTGGATTCCCATGGCTGAGTTATTGTTATGACTAGCTGGACTCTCATCCACATTTCCCCCCTCCCAGCATCAAATAACTCTAAAAGCAATAGAGAAAAATGGCTGCATTTCCATCTGTTGTCAAAGTAAGAACATCCGATGTTAGCAGTGTTGACACTAGATGTTATCAGTAATGACTATATGGTGGAACAAATTGAGAATTTGTTTACTATTTCAGTTTCTACGACTCTAGCTTACCATGATTAAAATCTACAATATAATAAATTAAAATGACAAAAGTAGTAAAGCCATGGGAGGAACACAATTAAAGAACAAACTGTTACGTTACCAGGTCTGGAATACCTGTAGCTTCTGAGTGCCTTTTTCAAGGGAAACCCCATGTAGAATGCAATGAAGTGCTCTAACTAAGGTGTGAGTGGCTATGAGTAAGGTCTCTCACTCCAGAAAAGGACACAATTGGCAGACCAGATGATTCCGTACAAAGGCTTTTCTGACCATAACTACCACTGTACACACTTTGAGGAGAGCTGTGAGTGCATGGGGGGAAAAATCCAGATTCTCTCTGGAGAAATGTAATGTCTTACAGAGGTAAAGTTGGGATCTCCCCAGAACAGGATTATCAATTAATACACTTGCTAGAATTGAGCTTCCCTTTGTTTCTACATATCCAGCTGGAATTCAATTCCAAGTGGCTCCAAATGACTTTATCCAACAGATGCCTTGAATAGTCCTCACAGTTTTCACGGTGGTATTGTAGAGGTTCTTGAATAGCAATCAGCAAATACAATCAGAATAAAAAGTAGTTAAAAATAGGTACATTTTGTTGCTCTGGTGGAGAGGCTTGCTGTGCCTTTTTAGGATTGATCCTTCACCCTTGGTCTCACTTGGCTCTCAGCTGTCTCCAAATAGCTGTAACACATGCAGCCGTCATACCTTGGTAAACCATCTCAGCAGATGGGCCAAACCAGGGAGAATAGCCAACTTCAATTTGTCTATCCCAGTGAGCGTAGTCTGGCCTGGAAAATTGAGTAGACAAGGCTGATCAATGATCAAGATGACATGCCCAGCAGGTGTTGTAGAGCACTAGGAACACAAGAAGACACAGACATCTTGATCATCCACTGCAGCAGGAGAGATCATCAGCCCCTCCTGTTTGTCCCATTGGATTAAGGTCTCTTCTACTGAGAGAATGGGGCTGTCCCTGTACAAAGAAATTGACTTCAGAATCAGCAAGGACAGTTAGGCTATAGGGCCCCTGTGTGCTCAACCAACACAATGTCCATATTTCCACAAAGCTGAACATCTACAGAACTGTGGTTATCCATTCGCTTCTATATGGATGCAAATCCTGAACTCTGTATCAACGACACATCAAACAACTGGAGCAATTTCACATTCACACTCTCCTCTCCATCCTTCACATTCATTGGCAACACCATATCTCCAACATGAAGGTCTTGGATCATGTAAAGTCCAACAGTATTGATTCCCTGAGAGTTCAGAAGTGGTTGGTGGGACACATTATTAGAATGGATAACCACCATATGCTTTGCTAGCTGCTCTGTAGTATATTGGAGACTGGGGAAAGATCTAAACGATGTCCATGCAAGCACAACAAAGATGCTGTGAAGGAAATCCTATGCCATTGTGACTCCAGCCAAGGAAACTAGAGCTGCAGTTGCTGAGAGAGCCCACTAGCAATCTCTGTACTAACGTGTTTCCCCAAAAGTAAGACCTACCCTGAAAATAAGCCCTAGCTTGACTTGGGGGGGGCTAATATAAGCCTACCCCCAAAATAAGCCCTAATTTTCGGCACATGGCTAAAAATCAAGTTAGGGCAGGGGATGGGGGTTGGAGCTCACCATTACAGCCAGGCCTCCCATCAATTTACACTTGTTTTGCCAGCCCATAGCTTGTTTATCGGCTGCACAGGCCTTCTGGAAAGGCCTCTGACTGAAATGCAGGCCAGAGCTCCATTCTCAGCTGAAGAATGAAGTTGCTCCTTCGGCCACATATGCATATTTTATGCTGGTTTATAGAAGATAAACCATGCCAAACCATGGTTGACTATGGGTTAAGCAGAAGAAAATAAAACTCATAAATATGCATTGTAATTAATCTGGTTTAATTAAACAATCTGGGCTTAATTAATTTTATTTTTAATTTTTTTGCTTAATTGCTTAATTTGCTTAAAAATAATTATTTTTCTGGGCTCCTAACAAACAGTAAAAATTCTGATATTTCAAACAGCATATCTGAAAATTTCCAGAATAATTTGTATTCAGGTTCATTCTAAGAAAAGGGGTAGGGTTAGTTACACTTGGTTAACAATGCAGGTTTTCTAGTAACCATAGTAATCTAATTTACGGTAGTTATATTTATATCAATCTTTGGAGTGTAGATTCTTTTTAAAATAATATAATTGTGTTTGTCTTCAGTAATTATCAGCATCTCAAATAACATTCTTTATTTTCAACAGCCTTGTTATTCTATTGGACTTTGGCTTTTATAACCAAAACTATCAAGTTTGTCAAGTTTTGTGATAATAATATTGGACCACGCCAGCTTCGATTCTGCCTCACAGCACTCTTGGTTGTACTTTATGGAATGCTGCTAATTGTAGAAATTAACGTAATCCGAGTGAGGGTAAGATTTAATTGTATATGCATGATAACTCAGGGAAGAAGAACAGGAGAGAAAACTAAAGAGCTAGATTATTTCTACTTTGGCTCTCTGCTTGGCCAGAACTTTAGCCAGCTGAAATCATTTTAAAGCAAGATTTATAAAATTAGCTTGTTCCACAAGATGGTGCCAAACAGCCTGGCACACAAATATACATCTGGAATTAGATTAGATAATTGATTCATATTAGTGAGAATTAATGCTGTTCATCATCAGTTACTTCCAGAACAATTCCTTAGTTCAGAAGCTCTATGAATACTTTCCTGAGATTTTCATATACCTATTTTCTTAAGTGGAAAAATCGAATGTCATGTAATATCCAACTATTTATAATTAAATTGTATCTTTTTATGCCTTCTGAAGAAGATGTGTTTTGGGCTGGCAAGTTATTGTTGCAGGCTATGTAAGTCTAGCCTTAAATCAGTTTATTTATTATTCGTATTTCAGAATAGGAGGAAAAATGTTTACATTTCTGTCTTCCTCCATGTACAGTATTAATCTCACTACAATAGAAATTATAATTTAATACTCTGGAATTATTGGAATTTAAATATGTTTATCTATTAAAATTGAGCTTAACTTTTGACTGCTAGGTTGAAAAGCATCTAACAGAAACATAGCACTAATCTGAGAAATATTTACTGTTTTCTAAGTTGTGAAACTATTGTAAATTAATTCTAGCTATTATGTTTTTGAAAAATATTTTGTATTGTAAAAGTAGTTTATCTAAAGCATTCTTTTTTAATTTCATGTTATATCACTTTGGTTTGAGGAATGCAAACTCTAAAATTCATGATTATTTGGTCGTCTTGAGCAGGGAAATAATTACAGGATAATGGTAATTTTATCTGCCTTCATATTAATTTGCTGATTCTTTTTGACTTTACAAAACTTAGAGATATATTTTCTTCAAAAAACCCAAAGAAGTAAAACCTCCTGAGGATCTTCAGGACCTTGGAGTCAGATTCCTGCAACCTTTTGTGAATCTCCTATCCAAAGGAACATATTGGTGGATGAATACTTTTATTAAAACTGCCCACAAAAAACCCATAGATTTGAAAGCTATAGGCAAACTGCCTATTGCAATGAGAGCTGTCACCAACTACATGCACCTTAATAAGGCTTTTCAAGCACAAAAGGTATAACTGCAAAACAAACAGATTTCATATGGTATAAAGAGGATGTCCTCTTTTTAAAACTGACAAGACTTTTATACACCTGTGAATGTCATCTGAGAAAAAAACAGTTGGAAGATTTCTTTGTTGACAATTTAGTAGCATGTATGCCAATATTTAAAATCAAACTCCACCCACAGTCTGGAGTTCAATCCTGACGGGGCTCAAGGTTGACTTAGCCTTCCATCCTTCCAAGGTCGATAACATGAGGATCCAGATTGTTGGGGTCAATAGGCTGACACTGTAAACCACTTAGAGAGGGTTGTAAAAGCACTGTGGAGCGGTATACAAGTCTAAGTGCTATTGCTATAGTAATACAAAATAAAGTAATTATGAGTTAATTGTTAGACACAGCTAGATCTATAATTTAATGGTAACAGGGCTTGGGGATGGTAACTTTAACTTGCTCCCTTCTTCCATGGCCAAGAAATGAAAACAGTTATTATCTCTTCTAGTAAAGGTCAGGATTTATAAAACCTTATTTATGTATTATGTATTTTAGAACATAAAAATTTTAAAATGTCACCCCCTGCCTGAATTTAATAATTTGTATTATTACTGGACAGAACAAAGACACTCCATATCCACAAGGATCCAGAAGTATTTGGTGTGCCCTCTGCTATGGCTTTGGAAGACCTTTAGCTTTAAGCAGCACTTTCCGTATTCTGGCAGATTTGCTTGGATTTGCTGGTCCACTTTGCATCTCTGGGATTGTTCATGTAAGGAAAGGAAACAACACTTCGCATGTCCAGGTACTTCCTTTGAATCATTAACATAAAATGTCTGTTAACTTTTTCTTTGTTCTAAGCTTGCTAAACTCACTTTTTCTAAACTTCAAGCTGCAGAAATCATGGTCCCTGGCTTAATTATATGAGGGCATGTGGGTGTTTAAAATTCACTCTTGCTCTCTGGATGAGCCCTGTGAAAACTGATTCCTTTTCCTTTTTGTGTGCGTGAGTGAATGAGCGTGAGTGAATGAGTCACTCAGTTGTGGCCTTGACACTGTTCCAGCTGGCACCAAGCCACAAGAAATGACCAAAAGCCTGTCAAAAATAAAATACAGTATTTTCCCATTCCCAGGATTATCATCTTCCTGTAACAAAGAAGCTGCAGATCTCCCAGACAATTGTGGCGGCATTCTCTCTCTCTCTCTTTATACAGAAATTAAGAAAAAACAGATTTCTGTTGTGACAAAACAGTTCCATAGTCTTGAGGGCCATCGTATTGGAAAAGTCAATAAAGGGACCTGGTATTGCAAGGAAATTATATCCAAAGAAAAATATACTAAACACAAATATACCTTGCTTTTATATTCCCAGATTCCCCCCCCCCAAAAAAGTTTTTATAAATGCAAGTCCAAACAAAAAACCTTTGAGGTTAAAAGGTGAGCAATTTTTATCCATATTATGAGCTTTGCTTTTTTTTAAGATTCCATAAACAGCTAATCAGTTTGATTGCAAATATGCAGTATAGTAAAAGATTGGCATTTGTATAATGGAATGGAAATAGAATAATTTCTATAATTGTAGCTTTTAAAATAATATTTTTTCAAGTTTTCTTCATCAGTTCAGTATTTAGGAAGAGGAAACAATAATAGTGTTTTGGATTATAAATTATTAAAAAGAAAAAAGAAATAATATAATTTATTGTAGAAAAATGCAGCTTTAGCTCATGTAACATATTTAAAAGGTAACCACCTTAGTGATTTATAGAATGAGCCAGCAGTTCTTGTGGTAACACAAAACCTTTTAATGCTTTATCATTTATATACTATTATTAATATACTGTGGCTAACTTCACCATTTAATAGAGGTAGCCTCTCTAAGAAAACACAGAGAATGGCCTTATAAAGAATCACATCAAACTTTGAAAGTTAGAATTTTTTTATAAGATTATGCTTTGCATTTTCAATGATATATTATTCAACCATATATTGTTTCAGTACTTATGTCATGCTAACAATACTATCTTCTTTAGTAAAAGCTTTAGGCAGCATTAATCATTTATTTTTGTTCTAGTTTTAAATATATTTTGCTTCCAAAATTAGATGTAAGAATAAAATGAAGAGCAGATCTTGTAGTAAGAAACATATTAAGATATAAGTTTAAACAGCCTGATGTAGGAGATGACCAGGCGGAGCCTGAGAGCGGGGTCAAATACACCATCAATCTGGAGTCCCTATGCCACTGAAAGTGACCCAGGTCTAGCTCTCCTTGAAGTCTGTTGACTCTTGTCTGTTGCCAGTCCACATTGATAATTAGTAGATCCGATTCTTGTGTATACGTTGCATGGAATAAACTTTCAGTGCCTTTTAACCCTATCTCAGCTCTTGGTTTCTTGTGCCTGATACCCACATTTGTTTAAGTACAAGAATTCTAATTTAACTAGTTTTGTATATGATAAAGACAAAATGATTTGTTTAAAGAGAAGCCCAAATTATAATAGAGTAAGAGTATAATAAAATCGGAAGGGACCTTGGAGGTCTTTTAGTCCAACCCCTGCTCAAGCAGGAGACCCTATACTATTGCAGACAAATGGCCGTCAAATCTCTTCTTAAAAACTTCTAGTGATGGAGCACACACAACACTTGCAAAATATTGGAAAACAACTGAAAATATTACAAGTTAAAACATAAATTACACCATTAATGAGTTGAGTTCATTCAAACATCAGTCCAACAGAAGAGTTTCATTTCCTAGAGCCTTCTACTTTCTCCTACTTTCTCCAGAATCTCCCTGAAGGAAATTAAAATATAATGAAATAAAGCTAGGGCGGTGAGGTTGAACAATTTATGCTTGTCATGTCAAAAATTCTTAAAATGTGTACCTTTGTTTAGTTGCTATGCCATACACAAATACCCTGGACAAAATCTTCTCTTTGGACTCTTCTCTCCTCTGGACTCTTCTCACCAGATAGTCTAGGTCAAGTGAGAAGGCCTTCCAGCTATTTTTCTATCTTGTATTTTATGCCATTGGTCATAAAATAGCCAATAAATCTTATTTGTAATAGATTTTGAACAAATATTTTCATATGTTTACGGTATTCAACTAGGAGCATGGAGGCCCAGGTTCAAGTCGGTATTTTGCTGTGAAGGCTTCCTGTGTGGTGCTGAGCTAAATGGCATCTTTCAGTCTTGTTATTTTAGGTTTCAAATGGAGAAAAAGAACAATATTAATCAGACTAGTATATACTATGCATTATGTTGTTTGAACACAATTGTATGATCCAGTCCTTGTAAACCTAGAGCCTATACATGGCAGGAATTCTATAGCACTCAACAGAATCTCCTCACCCCTCACCACAATATCATAATGTATAAATATTCAGCCTCCCTATCCACCTTTAGTGTAAGATATTCAAAGTACCTAATTAGCTTATATCTAATAAAAAGGAGAGCTGATATTGGTAAGATAGCACAGATTCTTTAGGTTCCATTTAATGCCCCAGTTCAACATTTTACTGGCTCTTAAGAAGTACCGTATATACTTGAGTATAAGCCGACTCGAGTATAAGCCGAGACCCCCAATTTCACCCCCAAAAACTGGAAAAAGTTGTTGACTCGAGTATAAGCCGATCCGCCGTTCTGCAAGCCTCTGCCGCCAGCAGAGGCTCGATCCGCCATTTTGCAAGCCTGAATACACAGGAATACCCTGTGTGGCCGCGGCTCTCGGGGAAGCCCTGGCTGTCCGCTTCCTCGCTCCACGCTGCCATTCGGGGCCCGCGCGTTCCCCGGGCAAATCGCGGCGCCCAGCAGGCGAGGAAACACGCCCGCTCCAGTCGCCCCCCCTTCCCTCAGGAGACGCGAAGCAAGTGACCGCCCGGAGCTTACCGAGGACTTGCTTCGGTGCTTCCAGGATCGCGCGCACCTCTCCCAAGCCGCCGCCGTCCGGAGACCTGCCGAAGTTTGGGGAGGTTTGGGGAGGTGCGCGCGCACCTCCCCAAACCTCCCCAAACGTCGGCAGGTCTCCGGACCTCTGCGCCCTGCCTGCCTCTTTCTGCAGCGGAAAGAAGCAGGCAGGCAGGGCGCGGAGGAACGGAGACCCGGCGACGTTTGGGGAGGTTTGGGCGCCTCCCCAAACCTCCCCAAACATCGCCGGGTCTCCGTTCCTCCGCGCCCTGCCTGCCTGCTTCTTTCCGCTGCGGAAAGAAGCAGGCAGGCAGGGCGCGGAGGAACGGAGACCTGCCGAAGTTTGGGGAGGTTTGAGCGCCTCCCCAAACCTCCCCAAACGTCGCCGGGTCTCCGTTCCTCCGCGCCCTGCCTGCCTGCTTCTTTCCGCAGCGGAAAGAAGCAGGCAGGCAGGGCGCGGAGGAACGGAGACCTGCCGACGTTTGGGGAGGTTTGGGCGCCTCCCCAAACCTCCCCAAACGTCGCCGGGTCTCCGTTCCTCCGCGCCCTGCCTGCCTGCTTCTTTCCGCTGCGGAAAGAAGCAGGCAGGCAGGGCGCAGAGGTCCGGAGACCTGCCGACGTTTGGGGAGGTTTGGGGAGGTGCGCGCGCACCTCCCCAAACCTCCCCAAACTTCGGCAGGTCTCCGGACGGCGGCGGCTTGGGAGAGGTGCGCGCGATCCTGGAAGCACCGAAGCAAGTCCTCGGTAAGCTCCGGGCGGTCACTTGCTTCGCGTCTCCTGAGGTTTGGGCACCTCCCCAAATGTCGCCGGGTCTCCGTTCCTCCGCGCCCTGCCTGCCTGCTTCTTTCCGCTGCGGAAAGAAGCAGGCAGGCAGGGCGCGGAGGAACGGAGACCTGCCGACGTTTGGGGAGGTTTGGGCGCCTCCCCAAACGTCGGCAGGTCTCCGTTCCTCCGCGCCCTGCCTGCCTGCTTCTTTCCGCAGCGGAAAGAAGCAGGCAGGCAGGGCGCAGAGGAACGGAGACCCGGCGACGTTTGGGGAGGCGCCCAAACCTCCCCAAACGTCGGCAGGTCTCCGGACGGCGGTGGCTTGGGAGAGGTGCGCGCGATCCCGGAAGCACCAAAGCCTCGGCCGCGCACAAGTCCTCGGTAAGTTTTTTTGTTGACTGGAGTATAAGCCGAAGTGGAATTTTTCAGCCCAAAAAGTGGGCTGAAAAATTCGGCTTATACTCATGTATATACGGTACTTCCATTTCATCTTTCTTCTTCTCAAATGCATCCCTGAAGAGTCAGTTGAATGAAATTAGCCTAATGCTTTTGCTTCCAAAGTTATTCTTGACCTACAATTGTAATACAAAACTAACACCAGATACATACGATCTCTTTAACCTAACCCAAGGGCGCTTGCATATTGTTGATAATATTGATGCTAAGTTTTAGTCACTGCTATTATCTCTTTGATTTTAACTTTGTTTTTTTTAGTATTGAGAACAGACAAGTGATAATTTTCTATGCAAAATGAAGCACTTGAAGATACTATAATTTCTAATTGCCAGCATAATTCTGAAAATATCAGAATGGCATTTTCAGATATATGCCCAATATTACTAAAATGATAATGTAGAATATCATGCAAAATAATACATTCCATTAAAATTGTTTTCTGATCTAAATTGCCCAAATTATCCCCATCGTGTGCTAGTTGCAAAATTTACTTAGAAAAACTTCCATAAATTGATCAAGGAGTGATTTTTAATATTTCTTTGGTTATTTTCTGAATATATTTCTGCATCTGAAGAGACACATTGTATTCTCTGGATTCAAAATACATGCTTTAAAGCATAAGAATGTATATTTAAAAACTGACCTTATTTCATCACTTTGTTCTGCTTCTGATGTATAACATACCTGAATACATTCCCACATTAAAATTCTATGGACATAGATAGACAATAACGTATCATTAAAAAAATCAGTTTTCTTCCTGATGTGTTTGTTTTTTATATATACAATATGTCTTTGTTTTGCTTAGGGAAACTTTCAGTCCTATGAAGATTCAACAACAAAATCAGTGCTACACTTTAGAAGACAGAAATAATCCTTGCTTATTTTTTGACAGAAATAAGGCTGACTTCAATGTGAAAAATACAATGAATGTTACTTTTAACAATAAAAATTGTTTTATTGGTGATCTGGCATTCCAGTGTAAATCAAAATTAGATTATATATTTGCCATCTTTGCAAGATCTTGTAAGTAATTTCAGCAATTGTTCCATGCCTTGTTGAAATATATTCCAGTATTTCTGCAGTTTTCATTGTGTTCTATTGCATTTATAGGAATTCTTTAAAACCAGAAGAGTTTTTTAATAGCCTTTTTGTTTTTGTTTTTTCCTTCAGACTGAAATAATGGGTGTTTTCTTCATCTCTTCTCAAGAATTCTTGGCTAATGTTTATGTTTTATCGGTCCTCCTTTTTTTTGCACTTCTATTGCAAAGAACCTTTCTCCAGGCATCATACTATGTGGCCATTGAAACAGGAATTAACCTGAGAGGAGCAATACAGGTATTTCAAATATCCTCCAGATATTTCTATTTTATTCCTATTTTAATTTATTTATTTATTTATTTATTTATTGTATTTTTATACCGCCCTTCTCCCGAAGGACTCAGGGCGGTGTACAGGGCAATAAATACAAAACAGGATACAAAAGTTAAAAGCAATTAAATAAATGCCCAAGGTTAAAACAATAATTAAAACGTATTTAAAACCCCAACCCTAACCCATCAGACCAGGTCAGATTGCTCAAATAGATACGTTTTTACATCGCGCCAGAAGGAGCGAAGGTTGGGGGCCGTCCGGAGCTCAACCGGCAAGCGGTTCCATAGGTCTGGCGCGCCCACAGAGAACGCTCTCCCCCTGGGGGCCACCAATCGACATTCTTTGATCGGAGGCACCCTGAGGAGGCCCTCTCTGTGGGAGCGCACTGGACGGAGGGAAGTTGACGCCGGCCGCAGGTGTTGCTGTAGGTAATCCAGACCCATGCCATGTAGGGCTTTGTAAGTCATTACTAACACCTTGAATCTCACCCGGAGGACAACTGGCAGAAAAATGGGGAAAAATTATTAATGAAGACCAGAATAACCCCACAGAGATGGTATGGATTTGTACAGATGGCATCAGGAAAGCTAAAACTCAGATTGAGCTAATATTAATGAGGCATCAGGAGAATGAGTAAAAAAAAGCTTCCTTGAATATCTTCAAAATAAAAAGAACAGAATTAGAAAAGTTACTGTCAATGAAGATGACAATTGGCAGTGAAGGTGACAATATATCAAAAAGGGGACAATATGTTGAGGAAAAGGCTATGCCCTAAATAAAACTCTTTGATTTTCATCTTAGCTTGGTACTCAAATGTGTAACGTCATTAAAATGCCTTTTACTGTGGTGGTGAGGACATTAAAAATGTGCAAGATTACAGATGCTCTTGAGTTAAGGGAAAAAGGGAAATCATTTATGCTATTCTTTCTCTTGTTTTATTGAATGTACTGTACACATTCATAGCCTAGAAGATTTTGAAAGTCATGTTTATATCCATCCATTTGCTTTCTTAAAATGCACGTCCTCTAGGCAGACCAGGCTTTCACTCAACAGCCTCTTTCTACTCTGACAAACTTTCATGTCCTTCCTTGCCTTTTATTATATAAGCTGCAGCTGTCCTACATGGCTCCTGAAATTAATAGCTCATCTGATTTAAGCACAAATTGATCATAGCTTGGGTTTCTATATTAAGAAAGAAAAGGAAACAAGAAAAAATGAAGCAAATTGAACCTCTGATATCAGAAATAGCAGTAATTAATTATCAACAGTAACAGTTAAATTGAAAGTCAATTTGGTGTAGTCGCTAAGGCACCAGGCTAGAAACCAAGAGATTGTGAGTTCTAGTCCAACTTTAGGCACAAAGCCATCTGAGTGACCTTGGGCCAATCACTTTCTCTCAGCCCTAAGAAGAACATAATGGCAAACCACTTCCAAAAAACCTCCAGGGACTTGTCACCAGGAGTTGAAACTGATTCAAGGGCACATAAAAATTAAATTTTCTGCATCAACTTATATTCAACAACAGCCACCTCGATATGCAAACTTTCTTTGATTGCCTAATAGCACAGGACAATGGTTCCACTACCAACCTGAATATTAGAAGAGAAAAATTGTACTCTTACTGAATTATCTGATACCTTCTAATAGATGAAGAAATAATAACATTTATAATAATTCTGGCTGTGGAATTAAAGAACCAAACTCCATATAAATATATGTGTGTACCAATTAATAAAAACAGAGGATTTGTTTCTGAAACATATTCCAAAAAATTAATTTGTAGCATAAAAACAACTTTTTATACTAAAGCCAACTCGAGTCTCTCAGCTTGAATTTCTAAAACATCTACTAATAATCAGAGAGCTTCTTTCCTTTTATAAAATCAAATTAGTGCAGCAGGAACTATAGAGGAGGTATATTCTGTAGTCTCCATGCTAATGTTACCGTTAAGCTATTAGTATCCACATTTTACATCCTTGCATCTAGAATATAAAACAGTAATTTGTAATCAGTAAATTTCACAATCTGTAGGAATCAGTTCTACTATTATGTAAGTCTCATAGCATGACCCAAAGATATTTTTTCAAGAGGAAACTGGACTTTTTTAGTTTTTTCTTGAAGACGTTTCACTTCTCATCCAAGAAGCTTCTTCAGAAAAACAAAGTAAGTCCAGTTGCCTCCTGAAAAAGCACCTTTGGGACAAACATGACCTGGATGACTGAGAATCTCAATAGTCATTCTCATAGCATGAGATAAGCTTAATTATATAAAAATGCTGCAATATATCTGTTTATGTTAGATGTCCTGATGCTAGTATGTAATTTCAGAATTCTCAATATTCTTATAATCATAATGTTTTGGTATTGTCATGATTGGTTATCAATATGGAACAAGATATTATCAGTGTGAAAGTTTGCTTTTTTCCCCCGTTTCAAATAAAACTCAACATTTTTATTCTAGACGAAAATCTATAGTAAGATCATGAGACTATCAACCTCCAACATGTCCATGGGGGAAATGACCTCAGGTCAGATCTGTAATCTGGTTGCAATAGACACAAACCAGCTAATGTGGTTCTTCTTCCTGTGTCCTAATCTCTGGGCTATGCCTGTACAGGTAAGAAATTGAATGGATTATTAATTAAAGTTAACCCATGGGAAAAGAGGTCAATGTAAAATGTTTGCCTACTACTCTCCCATGGGATCATGAGATCTAAGTTATTTGAATCTTCATAGATTTTCTCTCTAATTTTGTAGTTATTCTGAGGTAGAGTATGCTTTCCTTTTTTGGAGGACAGACTATATCTTCTCCAAAAATAACAATTGATGACATGTCTAGAATCCTCCCATCCTGCTAAATGCCCGTACCATCCAGTTTTAGAATTGTATTGATTACACAAATCAATGTCCCTTCTCTTTCCATCATTGCAGATTATTGTTGGAATTGTTCTGCTCTATTACCTGCTTGGAATCAGTGCCTTAATTGGAGCAGCTGTAATCATAGTGCTGGCTCCTGTGCAATACTTTGTAGCCACGAAACTTTCACAAGCTCAAAGAAGTACACTGGTAAGTTCAGTCAATATTATTATATCTACCCAATTTCTCAATTTTAGACTATTAATTTGTAATCTCATATCTATGACAGTGTCCTTGACATATTATATGCATTCTAAATATTTAGTCAACAATGGGTTCTGTTAAATATAGTGAGACAAATTTACCAATAAGGGTAGAGGATTGTATTTTTAATAGTGTTTAATTTGCTTATAGTTTCAAAATAACTACCCACCAAATTGAAAAAAGAGAGGAAGGGCATAGTTTTGTTTTTCATTTTTCTGACACAAAAACCTGGTACTGTTAAAGAAATAAATCTCTGTATTCCACACAAAACTTAACCAATAGAAAGCTGTGCAGATATGCCATATAAGCAGCTTAGTGACAATTGGTCTTGGATATATAATGCCCAGATTTAACATTCAGCTTCCAACTCTTTTTGGAACTGCTTTTAAAGAGTACTGTATTTGAGAATTTCAGTTGATCCCAAATGCAGTAGAACACTTTATTTTGGGCTCCCAGTATTAGGAGCACATTGCCCCCAGATTCGACGTTAATTATTGCTTAGTTTCCATGTAAGGTGTAGGCACTGACATATAAAGCCCATTATACCTTGGCATTACACTCTCTTCAGAACTGCCTACTGCTCTCAATATCAGCCTGACCAGTTAGTTCCACCAGAGAGAAACTGCTGCAAATCCTTTATTTTCAAGAAATGCAGGCACTGTTGCTTCTTTGTAGGTATTTTAGAAGTTCTTAAAGACTGAATTGTTTTGGAGAACTTTCCCCAAATGTAAACATTGCCATCTTTATTTTATTTATTGTATCTCTAATTTATGTTGAATGGTTTTATTCTGACTGTTTTTGTTGTTTTTATTCCTGTTTTTACTCCTCCTAAAATACTGTGGGTATTTTAATCTGGATTATTTTATGTAACCATCAAGAATCTCTCTTGATCACAGTGGCATAGAAATATCATAAATAAATAAATAAGAGAGAAAAAGTATTTAAATAAAAATTGAAGAATAGGGCCTTGTTGCAACCAATTTGCATTACCATGGATTGTTATCTATTACTGTATCTTATGATCTCGCTATAATCCCAAATTATTTTTTATGCCAATGTTCCAGGAATATTCCAATGAGAGACTGAAGAAAACAAATGAAATGCTTCGAGGAATTAAACTACTCAAACTCTATGCCTGGGAACACATTTTTCACAGTAGTGTGGAAGAAACTCGGCAAAAGGAAATGACAAGTCTTAAGGCTTTCGCTCTTTATACCTCTATATCAAGTAAGAAATTCACTTCTTTTTTGTCCCCAATCTCAGTTTAAATGTTTGTATAAATTTAAATAGGTTTTCAGTTAGTTTACTGCATATTTAAAGGATTGAGTTCCATACCAAGAAAACTCCCAAGTCATTAAAAAAAATACTGCACTATAGTCTTTTAGAAAATTGGTTTTCAAAGGCAAGACCAATTGTGCATTTTTTTAAAAAAATGTAAATGAAAACAGCCAATAGAATGAATTTCTCCTGCTTGTTCATCATCAAATAATTTGTTCCCTTCCACCTGGAATTCTCCATGAATCCTCAAAAATTCAGTCCAATGGACTGGTTGAATTTTCTTGAAGGTAAAAAGAGGTGAGAGAACAGAGCCCATCGCACAAGCATTATTTCTTCAATTATATGAAAAAAAGATTCCATAGCCTTTTGAGTTCTACTTGAGTTTATGTTTTCGATGTTAGAAATATATTTGTGCTACACCTTAATATTGAGATAAATATCAATTTTTCAATATTTTTAAAAATTGACAAAATGTGCACATCTCCTCAATGGACTTAACAATTTAAAATCCTTTTCAAGCAGTCAGATCATTATTAGTTAATGTGTTTGCATGAAGTAAAATCAAAGCAGTAATCTATATCTTCAGTAAATAGTTGGTTCACAGATCATTACTCTTTTCAGATTGATTGTTTTATATGAAAATCATGGTTTACATGATTTACACAGCATTCTTAATCCAAGTAAAGCAAACCCCAACATGGTGTAACATCATCTTATGTGTGGTCAAAGCAGAATAATCAAATGTACAATTGTAGGTAGATGGATATTCTTTTGCATAACAGGGTAATGACTATCCTAAGATAAGGATAAAGTCCTGTGACATGAAATTACCAATTTCCCTTATTTTCCCATTGAGAATATTTCTAGCTTTTAGGCCAATAGCATGTTTAATCAATTTTACATCTGAATTGGGACTGTAACTGCAGAAAGATGTTTTATACCAATAGTAGACAATATATGCAGCTCAGGATCAACAGAGTTTGCTAGTTATTTGTATACAGTAGCTTGTCCAGCCTGTGTTGTTTGGGGTATGGTTCTTTGATGGTTTCTTGATCAGGATGTTATTTTATTCCTTGGCTGTTTATCTGATGCTGCTTTCTGTTTATTTGACTGTTGGTTGCTAGGATAGGAGTGCTCTGGGCTGTTTGTATCCTTTGTTAACTTTTGGTTATATATTTTGGTTGTATCAATTTTATATCATTTCAGAATTTGATACACTCATGATTTCCCCCATCTTTAAATATTATAAACAGACAAGAACTGTGTGCAGCTATAAAACATTTACAGTAGTTTTGCATTTTTAATCCACTTAACTTAACGAAGCCAAGACTGAAATAATTTTAGGTTTTTGACAAATGTGAAACATTTAATAATGCATAAAGAAGTAATTGACTTGCAATTTCCGATGACCCTCTGAGGAGAAATTTAAATGCTAGGAGCTGCCTATAACTGTATTTTTATCCCTGATATAGTAAATAATGTATTATATATGTCAGACATAAAAAATGTAGGTATACAAAGGAGACTTTTCTCCATGAGCTAATGACTGTTACTGTTTAACAGTTGTTTGGTATGAATAGTAAATTGAGTAATAGAAAAGGCAAAAGGAAGTATGTAGAAATGTTGCAGTAAAATTATAATCTTAATCTTTAATAAAGTAATAATTTCATTGTATGAAATTTATTATAAAATAACAAATGGCTTGCTCAGGCTTGTGAGAGCCAATTGTTAAATTTTTTGGAATGTTCTGTTATATATTATCAGACTAATACTGATTTTATATGCTTATTTAGCAAGAATTAACTTACATTTTTTTGAATAGTACCTACTACTGGATATAAAATTGTGTATGTATATTAGAAATAAAATAAAAGAGTAGTTATACAACAATATCATGTAACTATACAGTTAATACCAGTGCAGCATTTCAAGTGTAAGTAAGTAGTAAGAAAGATGATTACTGTGACATCTGTAAATAAATGCAGTGGATTGAAATGGTTAAAACTGATTATAAGTGAAACATTTGATAGCAAATATGAATTCTTCACTAATTATCTCCAAAAGGATAAATAGTATGTCACCCAAATCTGTTTTTAAGCAGCTGAGAACAGTAAAGGGGGGCAAGGAAAAAGGCCCTGGGAAAGTTTTCAAATTTGGCTGTACTTAAGGCATTAGCTTTACCCTTTAGCACTAAAAAGCTGCTTATGTTTTCCTTAGTTCCTACGAGATCTTATTTATCATACTAAATGTTCATCATGAAAGAGGTCTCTTGAGACGGTGCTGCATTGGTCTGTGATAATAGGCAACCAAATGCACAAAACATATGGCATATTGGTAATATTTATTATCATAAGTACTTTAACTCATTTTTCTTTCTCTAGGGAATAAACAATCTTGATATTTTCCTTTAAAAAATGATCTGCTTGAAGAACATTACTTCAGAACATAATTCACCCACTTGGTTCCCTCCAGATGTCTGTGAATTATCATGAATAAATTTTCTTATTTAGAGTAGGCTTTCATAAGAGATCACTATGGGAAATGAGGGAATAATATCCATCCACCCATCCTTCCATCCATAATCTCTTCTTTCTTTATCTATGATTAAACAGATGTGGAATGCAAAAGTCTCTCCAACCTCTCGGTGACAACAAAATAATACATAAGACTCTTTCCAGTGCCATCTTCTAATGATTGCCCTGATTTTTGTAGCTCAGATCTGTACATCTACTTAGTCAGACAAGTCATGATTCTTTTTCTCTAAACTGTGCTAGTTCATTCAGTTTACCTGCCAGCAGATACATCCTAAGAAATGGCTTTTGGCTAATGAGAGAAATTTGAAGAAAAGGAAGTCCATAAGTTGAGATCTTGAGACCACTACGCTAAGTCATAAGACATATAAAAAAATACCTAGAAACTAAACAAACCTTATGGCTTAACGTGATGTGGAAAGCCAGCCAGAAATTAAATTTGAAAATAGACTGTGATAATGAATTGTTTTAAATGTTAGAATTATAAATGCAAATAATGTTGTAATAGAAACTCCTATGATATATTTTAATGTATTAATAGAGATAATGAATTGTTGTTGATACATAGGATGTGGGACATTTAAACTTCCAGCTCTGAACTTAATGAAAATAGCAATAGCACTTAGACTTATATACCGCTTCATAGTGCATTACAGCATATTGCCCCCAACAATCTGGGTCCTCATTTTACCAGCCTCAGAAGGATAGAAAGCTGAATCAACCTTGAGCACATTAGGATTGAACTCTAGGCTGTGGGCAGAGTTTGCCTGCAATACTGCATTCTAACCACTGCACCACCAGAGTCTTTCTCTTTGCATTTATCTTAGAAAAAAGTTTACGTTGGTAAAAGTTCACGTTTTCTTACAAAAGCTAGTGAGGCACTGGAATATTCTGGCTGACGTTTCATTGAAATTATTCTTATTTAATTTTCTAAGAACATTTCTGCAAGATAACTTTTTCTTTTTTCTAACTCCAAGAGTACTGTAAATCCCTCGTGGAATATATAAACTTTTTGATGCAATAAAATGATAGCATTTTATCATTTATTTTATTCAATTGATACCCTTTCAACAAATTTGTGGCATATTCAAATTGTCACTTTATACATTTAATGGTAAATATGAGTCCTTAGCAATATTCTGATTTGCAAAATTTATTAACAAATATATGCAAACATAAAAGCAAAGTGCCTGATAAAACCTGCTGCTGAACTGTACTTTGAATTGGCACTAGAAGCTAATGGGAAATTATAGATACAATTATCTGTATTATATACTGTAAAATTCCAGAAAGCACCTTCTGCAATTAAAAAAAATGCTTTTCACATTTCACCATTTCCCAATGAAAAGCTGCTGAATGTTTACAATATGTAAGTCTACTATGTGTTAGCATAATCACTAAATCTAGCCATTGTAGTCTTTAAATCACCTATAATGGCTTAGTGTTAACTTTTATAGTATTGTCAACAAATAACGCTTAAAGCTTAGTATGGTGCCTGAACTTAACTAAAGACATTTGTACATAGTTACCTAGCAGTAAAACTTAATCTACAAACCACAGTGGTTCAATTGGTGCAACCTATTAAGTCTCAGAGAAAGAGAGAGAAAAGAGACAGAGAGCTCCAAATATTAATTAAGGAACAGTGCTTTATGACTTTCCATGTATAAAGCTAGCCAATTCAGCTTATTGTTAAAAAAAACATTGTTAAGCAAACCATAGTTTAGCAGAACATGTGAACTCTGCCAAAGAATATTGTACTTTTTACAGGCTTATGAAAACCCTACAAAATTACAAAGATTGGCGTCCATCACTACAGCATACATACTAAAGCTGCCTGAGATAGCACATTAATCCATGTAGTTCTGTATTGCTGATACTGGAAGCATCATTCCAGAAGTCAGGGGAGAAAGCACTCCTACGTATAGATGCCAAGAAATGAATTTTGGATTTTTGCCTTAAAACATGTATGAAATTTACAATGAAAATTCTTTGTCTTCCTTCCAAATATTTATATTTATTTATATTTATATTTTATATTTTATTCGATTTCTATACCGCCCTTCTCCCAAGGGACTCAGGGCGGTTCACAGGGCATATATAAATAACGATACAAAAGTTAAAAGGAAATTAAACCAATGCCCAATTAAAATACAACAATAATAAAATACTAAAAAACCAATTAAAAACCCATATTCCCCCCATCAGGCCAGACCAGCCAATTCAAACAAGTGGGTCTTCAGCCCGCGACGGAAGGATCGAAGGTCTGATGCCATCCGGAGCTCAACCGGCAGTTGGTTCCATATTGCCGGAGCACCCACAGAGAAGGCCCTCCCCCTGGGGGCCACCAGTCGACATTCCCTGACCGGAGGCACCCTGAGGAGGCCCTCTCTGTGGGCACGCACTGGGCGGAGGGAAGTTGACGCCGACAGCAGGTGGTCCTCGAGGTAACCCGGACCCATGCCATGTAAGGACTTAAAGATCATGACCAGGACCTTGAACCTCACCCGGAAGACAACTGGTAGCCAATGCAGCTCGCGGAGCAAAGGTGTAACATGGGAGTACCGGGAAACTCCCAAGACAACTCTCGCGGCCGCATTCTGTACCAGTTGGAGCCTCCGAGTGGTCTTCAAGGGAAGCCCCGTGTAGAGAGCATTACAGTAGTCAAGGCGAGAGGTCACGAGCGCATGAGTGACCGTACACAGGGCATCCTGGTCCAGATAGGGCCGCAACTGGCGCACCAGGCGAACCTGGGCGAAAGCCCCCCTAGTCACAGCCACTATATGATCTTCCAAGGTAAGCCGTGAATCTAGGAGGACTCCCAAGTTGCGAGCCCTATCCACGGGGGGTAAGAGCTCACCCCCCCATAGACAGCGATGGAACATTTTGAATGTCCCGGGATGCCGGAATGTACAGCCACTCAGTCTTGTCAGGGTTGAGTTGAAGTCTGTTCCTCCCCATCCAGACCCGAACCGCCTCCAGGCAACGGGACATCACAGCGAGGGCATCACTGGAGTGGTTTGGGGTCGAAATGAAAAGTTGGGTATCATCGGCGTATTGATGATACCCAACTCCAAAACCACGAATGATCTCACCCAGCGGTTTCATATAGATGTTGAACAGGAGAGGCGAGAGAACCGACCCCTGAGGAACTCCACAAATGAGAGACCTAGGGGCCGATCTCTGCCCCCCTGCCAACACCGACTGCGAGCGTCCCAGGAGATAGGAGGAGAACCACCGAAGAACTGTGCCTCCCACTCCCAATCCCCTGAGACGCCGCAGCAAGATACCATGGTCGATGGTATCAAAAGCCGCCGAGAGGTCTAATAGGACTAGGACAGAGGAATATCCCCTATCCCGAGCCCTCCAGAGATCATTCACCAGAGCGACCAATGCCGTCTCCGTGCTGTACCCGGGCCTGAAACCCGATTGGTACGGGTCCAAATAATCCGCTTCATCCAGGACCAGAGGGAGCTGATGCGCCACCACACTCTCAACAACCTTCGCAAGAAAGCGAAGGTTGGAGACTGGACAAAAGTTGTTCAATACAGCTGGGTCCAAGGCAGGCTTCTTGAGGAGAGGTCTCACCACCGCCTCCTTCAAGACGGTGGGGAAATTACCCTCACTCAAGGAAGCTGATATAACCGCCTGGAGCCAGCCTCGTGTCCTCTCCCTAGCTGCATAAACCAGCCAAGAAGGGCACGGATCCAATAAACATGTGGTGGAGCTCAGCCTCCCCATAATCCTGTTATTATTTTATTGCTATTATTCATGGTACAGAAGCACTACCAGAACTGTGATGGAATGTAGTCTGGATTCCCAGGAGGGAGGGAATGCATTCCAGAGGAGTAAGAGAAAATTCAGTTCAGATGCTTTACGTGACAGAAAGAGGGTGAAAATGACTTCTCCATAAGAGTTTTCAGACTATATGCTTTATGGGGATGATAGTCTGCTTTAGTTAGGCAAGATATTTGTCTGTAGATGAGGATCAATAAAGAAATCTGCTTTGAACAATCGCAGTGTGTCTTTCCTTGTTTTTGAAACCTGATAAGAACAATATCGATGTATTGTAGCTATACTACCTGGTGCCCTGTTCACCGCCCTGAGTCCTTCGGGAGAAGGGCGGTATAGAAATATTAAGAAGTAAGTAAGTAAGAAGTAATAAAACAAGCAATCTAAAAGAAAAAGGTGTTGTTGGAGTTGCAGATGCATACGTTGTTAAGCTAAACATCATTTATATTGGGTGGAATGTCTGTAATTATTGGCATTTTTTTTCTTGTACTGCACTTTGTTATAGCAATTATTACTATTCTAAAGTAAATGAAATGTATGAGAACAAAAGAGATTTAGGTACAAAAGTGTGTAAATATAATAAGAAGAAACATTTTCCCCACAGTTTTCATGAATGCAGCAATACCAATTGCAGCTGTTCTTATAGTAAGTATAAATATTCATATTAAAATGTATTTTTTTAAAATAGAGAAAGATACATCTTTTCAGTAATGAATTTGTTGATTCTGCTTTTGCTGATTTTAAATTACTATAAGGTGATCTGGATCCATAAAGTTCATTTATGCTATAGGAAGGAAAGCAGACACCAAATTTCAGCAATTGCTCTTCCCAATAGCTACTGGGAAAAAAGCTTTGCAGAGAGCTAAGAAACACAGGAACAGCATGAAAGTTGATACTAAGAACTGCAGGCAAACATGAAATATAAATAAAGGTCATTGTAAATCACTGGCCTTT
Source organism: Vipera berus (assembly GCF_964194415.1). Taxonomy (NCBI): domain Eukaryota; kingdom Metazoa; phylum Chordata; class Lepidosauria; order Squamata; family Viperidae; genus Vipera; species Vipera berus. The sequence continues at coordinate 104,378,742 of NC_138202.1, read as the reverse complement.
CCCATTGCGGATGCACTTCAGGATTTCAAGTCGATGCTGAACTGAAACTCAGCATCATCCAAAAACAGAGTACTGGTTTGGGGCTAGGATGGATTATATTCTTGATGCATTAGCTGACAGAATGAGGAATGGGTAAAAAAAAAGAGTAGCAGCTACTTTATATTATTTCAAAAGTTACAGAAAATCATCTCGTACAGTAAGTCTGGTTTTGTTATTCTTGAATCCTTTGAAAGTAACTGATTCTGTCTGCAACATATAGGACAGAATTCAGCCCATTCCCATTGCCATCGTCCTTCGGGTAGAACTTTCATTTGGAATCAGTCCAGTAATAAAATTGGGAAACTCAAGCACTTTTCAGGTCACAAGTCATGGACTTAATTCACATCCAGAGAAGCTTCTTTGATTTATTTAATTTATCTGCAAAAGGTTCTGGTCAACTAATATTAAGAAACACCATCAAATGACAACGCACACAAAAGAATATGCAAACACACCCATAAAATAAATAAGAAAGAAAACACCTACGTAAATGTTCTATTTATAGCTGTATATACTTAAGATGTTTGGTAATCATTCATAGTTCTATAAGAGTAGTAGTTCTGCTGATCTTTTGGATTTTTGAAGTTCAATAAAAATCTGACTGAAAATATGTCTTTAATATGTAAATGGTCTGAAGTAATGCGTTTTGTTTTTGTTTTTCTAATAAGACGTTTGTTGTCCATGCCCATCTCTTTGTCAATGCCGACTTTTCTCCTTCGGTGGCCTTTGCATCGCTCTCCCTCTTCCACATTCTTGTGACACCTCTGTTCCTACTGTCCAGTGTGGTTAGATCCACTGTTAAAGCTCTTGTAAGGTAAGGTTTCATGAGACTTTAAGAGACTTGGTTTAAAATATTCACCTCCATTGCTGCAGGAGTTAAAATTTGGTTTAGATTTATTTAGGATATCACTTTTGTGGGTTTTCCACCCTACCAAAGGTCCTTCATTGTTAGAAAATCATGGTCAATTTCCCTACATTATATTATTAGTTTCTCTACAGCTTCTATTGCCAATAATCACTGTAGTATGCCTTGTGATTTTTGTGGGAAATGTATATTAGGATGTGAGAATCAGTTGTTAAGACATCAGTTAGAGACTGGGAAGCCATGAGTGGTAGTTCCACCTTAGGCACAAAGCTAGCTGGTCACTCCCTCTTGGCCTTAGGAAGCAGACAAGAGTGAACTATTTCTGAAAAACCTTGTCAAAAAACCTGCAAAGACTTGTTATCAATCTCTGAGAATCAGTCACAATCAAACAGAATATATAGATGTAGAGGTAGAGATAAAGAACATTTGTTAATTCTTTGGGGGGGGAAATAGCATTGATTCTGCTGAAATACTAAGGAAATATATCTTCTCAATCTTGCTAGTAGTATTAAACCTGGTGTCATGTGAGAATTAAATCTAAGCATAATTGCTGATGGGATTTATGATTAATCATATATTTGGGTGCTATGAAACTGTATCATCCTGTGAATATGATGATGGACTAAAAACTATATATGGACTGAAGGAGTACAGAACTGTATACAAAACACAATAGGTTCATCCAACTCTAAAAGGGACACTACCAATTAAGAATATGCAATATTTGCTGAGTAAGGAATATAATGTTCCAAAGAACAGTGGAATGTTCCATGTCATTCTGTATTGTACCAAACCATACAATGTCATATCCAGACCACATCATTTCAGGAAATGTTTAGCAGTTTTTGGAAGTAAGTACTCCATAATGAAAAGAATTCAAGGTTGCACTGGAGTAGTGTAACCCTGAAAAAGACTGTTTTCATCTGGAGCACTTTAAATTGCTTTTAGTTTAGAGGACTGTGTTACAGAAATCCTCAAACTAGCCTGTAATAACATGATACAGAGAGGAACATAATCTGTTATTGTTTGTTGGAATATTCCTTTCCCAGATCAACAAATTTTGCACATTCCTATTTTTTTAGTGGTTGGGGTTTTTTACTTGAATTTAATGGAGCCTATTTAGGACAGAGGTGTGATATATAATGAGGAACAGCCAATGACAAATGTTTTCTTCCATCCTTCCTACTATCAGAGGGCACAGTGTACTTTTCAGTACTTTTTTATTGTTATATGTAAGGTCCTTAGTGCTCTCTGAGGTTGGTGGTTGTCTTGTAGTCATTCCAATATAAATAAAGTCCTAATAGCAGGTTAGCTTAATATTCTTATTCAGATTCCTAAAAGGGCAGTATGTATTTTTAATCATTTCTGTGCACTATTATGCATCCTTACACAATCAAAATGGAATCCTTACCTGTCCAAAAGCTGAACATCAAAGTGGGATCAAGGGTTGCAGTTTGCTAAAATAATGAACACTGCTGTTGTATGCAGCACAGATATGATTTGTTTAGCTTGCTACCATTCTTCTCTTTTCATAGTGTCCAAAAGCTAAGTGAATTTCTCTCCAGTGAAGAAATTGCAGAAGAGTATGATAAATGTCCTGAGCCAAGAAACCTAGACAACCACAGCAAATATCAACTTCTTGTAAGTGTCATTTTAATTTGATTGTGAAACTGGCAACATCTCATTCTTAAATCCTTGCTTGTTCAGTAATGCCAATAACTGTCACTTTCCTTGTAATTAATAGCTACAGTAGTAAAATTTAACATCTATTTATTGTAGATTATATTATGACTGTTCTTTGTTTAAAGCCAGCAATGGATGATGAGACAGTTTGCTGTAGGAACTGTCAGCTACTTTGTGAAACAATTGGAGGGGGTGGGGAAGATCCAATCCTTATCAGAATGGTTGGGATGCATCTCAGTCAACAGTACTATATAATGGTATGCAGTTTGCTGATTTGTCAGAATGCCCTGGAACAGGATTAAATACCCAACAGCAGTAAGAGATCCAAGGTAATCAACAACTGCACACTTACAAATTGATTTCATGCATCATGCTGCACCATAGTCTGAATTAAGCGGTGGGTTTTAGAAGCCAAAGTGTCTTGTTTCAGATATTCTGCTAAGTCATGAATCATGGTTTGCACCCAGAAAAACTTGAGATGATATTTTGCACTATGCCACCATAAAGAAAACTTCATTATGGCTTACTACAGTATGTAAACCCTACCAAAACTGACAAAGTCCATGCATCTCTGCCTTTACTCAACCCAAATATTCGTGATAGAAACCACCTTTTATTCTCTTAGGGAAGGGGTGCATCTACTAGGAAACTAACTCATTGTCCATTGGTGACGTCTACATTCATGTCCCCACTCACCATGTTTCTGTCTTCCTGGTCTTGCACAGACCCTCAAAGTTGTTAACCGTAAGAGGCCTGCCAAAGAGGACTGGAACAATTACAGCTCTCCTATAAGAAGATCTGTTAGCAGCACAGAAGCAGATGATTTTTGTGTAAAGGTGATAATAAGGTCACTCTTTCTAATTATGTTGGTTCTAATAAGTATAAAAGTTCTAGTACTATAGTTCCAAGCTGAGAATACAAATCCATGTTTATCTCCTGCAATAGCAGACCACCAAGATTTTTCTCACTAACACAGAATATAGACAACAATTTTGGCAATATGATTATCAGATTGGAAAATAGGCCTCTTGAAGGAGCATGGATTAATTGCTAGGAGAGAGGAAATAGTAGTTTCCACATAGTTTTGTTAACCATAATTTGTTGTTCATGCCACAATTATCTACATTCACGTATCACACCATGCCATAAAATAGTGAGGCTCAATATGATGAGCCAAAATCAAGCAAATCACACTATAGCTTAGCATAATGTGCGAATCTAGCCATTTACTTTGTCCACTTCTTCCACTCCTTAGTTTCAGGCTTAAATTATGCTAGGGCAGGTGTAGCATCTGTAGCAATCTTCATGTCAACTTTATTAAGAGTGAATAAAGGTGTCTGAGCATATTCAGTATGGATTTCTCCTCACATTAAGTATGTACTGAGAATCCCCATGTATCAGGGGCTAGAATAGAAGAAACACTTCTGTGGAAACAATGGTGTTTCCAGACATATCTCAACCAATTTTTAAAAATGAACACAAGGTTGTTCTCTATCTGGTGTGACAACTAGAAGATGGATTATAGGGCTGCATCTCCTCTACCTTTTGTATGAACCTCCACTTACTAACGCCTTTGTTCCTTAGTCTGATTTTATTTTTATATGAATAAAATAAATGTGGTTAATTATAGAATTCGTTTCTCTAACAGTCTATGACATGGGTGTTGAACTTGCCATGTCATGTGACATGTTGTGACGTATCACGGCTTTTTTTGCATTGCCGGAGCTGCGGTGGGCCTGGCCTCTGCATGATCCATCTGGCTCATGAGCCGGCAGTTTGACACCCTTGGTCTATGAGGATAATTGTCTATAGAATGTAATTTTTAGATATATAATTATTTTTATTCTGTGCTCAGTATTCAATCAGTCTATATGCATTCTTATGTTTAGCATTGCTTGTAGTTATGCTGTATAATTTTATCAACTGTTAAAAATAAACAATGCTTACTTCAGATGAATTTATCCCCAAGAGTATACAGAATTGTCTTTCAGACCTAAACACTTTACAAGGAAAAAAGCTAATCTTAGTTAATTTAACCTACTTCCCAGTAAAAATACTTAGGGACACATTATTGTTATAACATGACCATTTTGTACATGAAGAGAGGAATTGTAAAGTCTGATAGGAAGAGTTAAAGGATTTTGGTTATGTATTACTTATGCCATAGAAGGTCCTTTTTTAAAAATTTAAAAATCAAGATGCAATGGGCTTAATCCAGAAAGAAGCAGACTGATAAAACAGAGAATATTTATTTGATCTACTATGTTGTATCATACATTCTATCTTCAATGATGTTGCAATAGAAATTTAAAATTGCTTCTTTTAATTGAATTGGAAAAGCTTGGGAAGGCGTTCATAGAACAGATAAGGATGTTCTGTATGCCATTATCTATGAACCAGGTTTACACACACACCACATAGCTGTTGTCTATTATCAGTACTTTTTTAAAAAGACATTTTAAAAGGAAAAATATGAGTGATGTTTTGCACCAAACATAGATCATTTATGTTCTTGTTGCTGATGCGACCATAGGTCACGAATGGATTTTTCACATGGACGCCAGAAGGAGTTCCAACTTTATCCGGGATTGATATTCAAATTCCTCAAGGTATTAATGCATCTATTACAGTTATTAGGATTTGCAAATGTTCATAATCAAACACTATGCAATAATAAATGTCTGAGCACAAAACAGAAACAGGAGCACATCCATATCTATAACACAATATGTATACTGTACTGTGAATGAGGATGATCTTAGCAATGCGCATGAGAATAAAAAAATGATCCATTTAATCAGTTGCTCTGGACTGGCATGAATGTAAGTCAACATTTCAACAATACTATAATTTTTTTTCTATTACTGCAGGTCAGTTAACAATGATTGTGGGACAGGTAGGCTGTGGTAAATCATCTCTCTTATTAGGAATACTTGGAGAGATGCAGAAGATATCTGGGAATGTGATCTGGAACAGGTAACTTTGTTTATCCTTTTAGTTGCTGTGTAGCATTTTATTTAAGGTACAGGCCTGTCATGTTTTTAATGTATCTGAATTATATTTTTTATTTATTTTATTTATTTTAATTCCATTTATATCCCGCCCTTCTCCGAAGACTCAAGGCGGCTTACAAGCTTAGCATATTACTATAACAGGGAATCCTGAAATACATTGATACTGCATTTAATTGCTAAGTACCTTCGTGTTCCTCATTTAATTAATCCACAGATATTGTAGATTCAACGAGTGCCTGTGTGTGTCACAACCAACTACACGTTCACATGTGGGTCACAACCAGCTAGACACTTTTTGTATCATTGTACTTTTAACTGAGAAGATTGATCATATTGCATTAACTTTGTGTCTAATTGAACAATAACATTCATTTGTGTTCAAACTGGAAAATATATAAAGTTGCTTCATACAAAATAGGATAAGATCATGCTGTGGAGAAAATATTTTAATATGTTAATAATTTTTTCCTGTTTTTGTTTTTGATATTACAGCAGCATTCCTGACAATGAGACAGGGGAAGATGTCAGGTATGATAATTCATTTGATTCTATGTCATACAACACAAAGAAATGAAAAACATCTAATATGGTGTTTCTTTAAAAAAAAAGAATCAAAATATCTTTTATTAGAAAAATTATATAGGCTATTTTGATGAGAATGTTTTGATGCTTGGGATGACCAAATATAGTGACTTGAATCTAGAATTAATTACTGTATATCACAAGTCTATGAATGTTGATCATATCCATTTACTTTTAAAATTCAGTCATTTCTAATTAGTTGCAGAAATGTGTAACAACTACTGAATTACTGTGTATCTGTTTTGCAGCTCTGATATGGAAACAATGGTTGAAATGGAGCCCAGGTACAGTATTTTAAAAACGGTGTTAAAAAGCTTGCAAAAAGTTTCTGTCAACAAAGCAGTTTCATTATTCTGTGTCAAAAGAGAGAGAGAGAAACCCCTAAATATCCATGCTCTCAAGTTTATGCAAATGTCTAGATAACTCCTACCAACTTTGTAAACTGAGAAATTCTGCTTTATAGAGAATCTGTATTTTAGCATAATTCTCTGATGTGCAAAAATCACAACAGCCCATATATTATATTACTAGAGTAATACTATCTGGTGTTTCTATACTTCTTTGAAAAAATATTTTTTGTCTGCGCTGCTAAAATAAAGTAAAAGCACATTTAACACCAAGTGTCAGTCAGTTGACTGACATTTCTTTGGAGCTAGAGAGTAAAAAAAGAGAGAGAAAAAGGCAAAGAACTTATATCAAGGCAAAAATGCATTATTGACTAAATGATATTCTCAATGGATTGAGATATGTAAAATCAGGGAAGAACTATATCATGACAGCATAATTGCTAAATTGTGCATAATTTGGATAATTGTTAAATTATGCATAATTTGAGAAAATGACATAGCTAATAAATGTTTCTGCTCATTAAGATGTCTGAACCCCTATGATTATCAATGAAAGTCATAAGTAGACATGAAGGACATAAACATTCATAATGATTCAATTTTCTTCCAGATTAGAGACAGTCTAACCACAGATGTCATTTTTCGTATTTAATATGGTGATACATACTCTAGAATGACTCACCACACAATTGTTCAGAGGAATTAATAAATTTAGTTTCTTTTACTACTGAAATGCCAAACTGGGACATTGTCCATGGAGGTATGGCAAACTCAAATCTGCTCTGCAAAAGTAGAGATGATGACTACAGCAAAGACCAAGGAAACAACAAAAAGCTAAATGAGATTTTGATCTCAGAAAGTTATGAATGGATTAAGCACCCAGATAAAATTGGAATATTGAAACTTTTATGACAATATTTTGGAATTAATTTTAAAAAACAAACAGCTTCTCATGGGAAATTGATTCTGTTTTGTTTTTTACAAGACAAAACAAAGATAAGCAATTCATAATTTAAAAAGCTGGACACTAGGAGGAACTAAAGAATTTAAGTAAAGAATTAAAACTCTGAAATGTTGCAAGGCATTATGACAATAAAAATATTGAAGGAAACTTGAGGAATGGAATGAGAAAATAGTAACTACAATATTAATAATGTTAGTAATAATGTCTGTTTCTATGGATAGACAGTGTCAAAAAGATGTTATTTAAGAAATGACAAATGTGGAACAAATTTTATCTGGCAAGCTAGAGATAGTATCAAAAGTGGATTTACAACTGACAGGCCAACATAATGACTCAGAAAAAGATGTTTCTTTGGATATATAAAAGAAACTAACTGAGTTTAAGATTTCAATATGAAATGCAAATGAAAACCAAGAGACTGATTTTTATTTTTTTATTTTTTTACTGGATTTACAAAAAAAAGGCTTATTAAAGTCTTGAAGAAATCTCAGTGATGGAACAAAGTAAAAATGAAGAGAGATTATTCTTATGTCAATATTTGAATAAACTAAAGGTTAAGATTAAGACTGTTAAAAATAAAAGAAATATAAGTTGGTTTAATGGATCAAGGCTGTTACTTCTAGTAATCTTTTCTGGGCTTTCTCGTGACACCTGGTTTGAAAAGATGATGTTTCATGAATTTGTTTATAGATAAGATATGGGATATGGGATAAAGAGATAAATATTTGCAATTTTAGAGGGGGGTGAAAAATCACTAAATTTATTTATATTTGCTGTGATGAAGATTCAAAGTCACTGCTTTATTTCTTTTCTGTTTGTTTATTTATTCTTACTTTTTCTTCTCTTTTTTGTCTTGCACTGTTTACCCCTTCCTATTCTTTTTTCTTTACATTTAGTTTGCATAAGATTTTACTATTATAATCAAAATTCTTAATAAAAAATTATATATGTAAAGAATATCAAACTGGGAGCTAAGCTGACTTCAAAGTAACCTCACTACAACCTTGCATACAGTTAAGGCAAACAAATTTACAAACAGTAATTTAACTGATAATGCACTTAGCAGTTAATGACAGTATTCCTTTTTTATGAACTCCGTTTTTACGACCTTGTAATCCCTCAATTCAGAGTAGAGTCGGGGCGACTGGGTGGAGCTGAGCATTTACTGGCAGGGATGCCCTTCCTGACACCACACAGAGTTCATGGCAGGTATTTTTTCCTTGCGCCCTATGAGAGAAACATCTGCCATTACCTAGGATTAGACTCTCAACCTTCCAAGTGGGAGACGAGCGTCTTCACCACTAGGCCACCACATCGCTCATTCTTTTTTTTTTATGAACAATAGGAAATATTAACTTGTCTTTGAAAGAAGACATAAAAGTAACATTATAGTGAATAATCCTTACAGTATCTTTGAAAGTAAATAGACACCATAGATAGAAACACTTGGATGAGTTCTTTTCTGTTTTTTTCAGAAAAAGAGGGCCAGTGGCATATGCTTCTCAGAAACCATGGTTGTTAAATGCTACTGTGGAAGAAAATATCACTTTTGAAAGCCCCTTCAATAAACAAAGGTAATGTGTGTAAGAGCCATGTAAAAACTAATTATAGTCTGTCCTCATTATCATCCTGTCAGTAAACATTTTTACTGTTGTTGACAATGTTATTTTCCTAGCTGCATCGTCCAAATGTTGAGTTATTGTATCAGATATAGTTACCTTTCAACTTCGTAAACATCGGAAGCATCAACCCATATTGATCAGGGATCTCTTTTCCTGAAAAGTCTCTCAAAGAATGTATGTTCCAGCCTGGAAAATTATCTATAAAATAAGTAACCAATGTGTTTGAGTACATTTCAGGACTAGGTAGTTTTGTTGTGGTGTTTTTTTAGTTATAATATGCCACATTTGCTTCTGAGATCTTTCTTTAAGAAGTCATTTATTTATGTTTATATTAATAATTATGAGGCAATGCAAGTCATACTCTTCGATTCTGAAGAAATAATATGGAATTACTATCATGATTTATCCAGTGCAAGATGACTTCTCAAAGAAGTCTTAAGAATAATTCCAAAGTACACAATGTCTTAGCACTCTTTATTAAATAGCAATTTAAACATCACACTCTCACAGTCTATTATATCACCTTCTCTTAAGTCCTTCTTTTCCCCTTGTTGATTTTTATTTTTTTAGACACTGCTATTACATTTTAGATCTTTACAATTTATTTTATGTAGTAATCTACACTTTTCAATACAAATAAATGAATGTTATGCTCTTGACCTACAGCGTTGACAAGTTTAAACTAGCAAATAATCTGATTTAAATCATTTAGATCCTGAAGCCCCTAAAGGCAGTTGTAGATTATAGTCTCCAAGGAATACAGAACCAAGGCACACTTTTTTAGCTTCAAAATATTTGACAATCAGCTATTAAAGTATAATTTATTTGCCCAAAACAGGTGGGATTCCCATTAGAAAACGTAAGTGCTTAGCAAGCATGCATTTCCCAAAGTGTGACTTTTCCATCTGATTAATCTTGCTCTTAAGTACATGAAATATGCTGGTGAGGCAGTCTCCACATGAATTGACAATTACCCTTTTTGTTTCCACAGGTATAAAGCAGTAATTGATGCTTGCTGTCTTCAGCCTGATATTGACATACTACCTCATGGAGACCAAACACAGATTGGAGAGAGGGTTAGTGACTATGTATAAAACATTAAGCACCCAAATGTTATCACATGGTCTTCAATCTATAACTGGTGTTGAGAAAATGGCTTTGTACAGCAAACTCAGTTTCATATCCTTAGGATGAAGGATTAAAGTAAGAAGTAGAAAGGCACTTGTTAATAAACATGGAATATATTTCTTTACTGAAGACTGAAATAATGAAAGAGAAACTTATTCTGCCTTAGGTACGAATGACAATTCTCGCATAATCTAGGAGCTCAGATATTCAAACAGTTTGGGTCATCTAACAGCAATAATCTACATTTGTTATTCATTGTTCATTTAGACATTTTATTCATTGCTTCAGTAGATCTAGATTTGCAGTTGATGTTCTTCATGGACATGGTAGTATCAATAGAACATATAAGCGCTAAAATGCAATATTAAAAGATAAAGAAAAATATTAGAATGCTAGAGAATGTCCAAGGAACAATAGAAGACATTGAGGCTGAGCTACACCACAGAGGTTTACCTTTGATATGTTAATTCTTTGCAGCGTCCATGTTAATACATAGCATTGTCAAAGGACAGCTATATGAACTATTGCATTTTAACTTGCATTGATTTATATAATTTCTAAGTCATGAATACAATAATCCTGACTAAGCTGTTACCTCAGTCTTACTTTTCCAGCTGTATCTTGGGAATAATTACCATTGATTAATAGGATGAATAATTGAATGATGAAGTACGTTGTATTTTAAAATAATATATACATTATTCAGATATAATTAGGATTTTTTAGAATGAGTATGGAAATTCTAATTAACTTGATTAATAACTTTTGATACTTTTGAATGGTTTACCTTTTAAGCATATATTGAAATGTCAGGTTTTGGAAAGCATAATTTGAACAATAATGTCTCAAAATTGTATAGGTTTCTAACTGAATTATTTTATCTTTTCCCCAAGGGTATTAATTTATCTGGAGGTCAGCGCCAAAGAATCAGTGTAGCAAGAGCACTTTACCAACAGACAAATGTGGTATTTCTGGTAGGCTTACTGTTACTAATTCTACCATCTAAACCAAAAAGGCTTTCCTTTCTCTATAAATGACATTCTTCAACCTAAAAACCTGGCATTCCAAAATTCCTTGACTAACAACAACCAATTCTATCAAGAATTCATACTCTGGATCCACAAAGTCAATAGAATATTTTCCCCAGTATGATGCTAGTTCCCAACATCAGATACATCTAAGACCATCTGTCCATCTGAGTGGACAGATGAATTCTAGAAATAATTCTCCATTGCTGTTTGTTCCATTTATTCCATTTAATCTATGATAAACTAGACCTTAGACATCACAAATTACTACTCACAATTTGCTATAGTCATAAAATTATAATGCCCTCCAGGGGAACATTGCTATGATAAGAGAAGATGTACTCCTGGGTCCCAGTAGATGGCATTGTTTAAAATGAAGGAACCCAGAGCTTCTAATCTAACCCTATCAGAATGGTCACTAAACAAGACAGTTGCTAAACAAGAACTACCTGTAACAGCACAGGGACAGTTATTTACAAGACTGACTGCCTCCCCTTATTTCTGATGCAGTAGGCATGTTATGGATCCCTTCTATTAATTAGACAATGTCATCTAATGAGATCAAGGAAGCATTCCTTCTCTGTCATGGCACCTGTCCTATGGATCCCCGTACGTCTAGAGATTTGACCCTGACCTTGCTGGCATTCCTTGAGACTTTGAAAAACTGTTTCTTCCTTGAGTATTGGGCCATCTTGTTGGTTTTGTTTTGATATTTGTTGATTGATTCAAAGCATATTGGGTAGTCTATTTTAAATTGGCTTTAAGTTTTTTTTCCTATTTTGTTTCTGTTTCTGTTGTTGGTTAATTGTCCAGAGTCGTGTGCTAAGTGGATGTCTATATTAATTACTGTAGTTTAAGTGCAGGCAAGGACCTAACATAAAGCACAAAAGTGGTTATTACAAACAGTGTATACAACAAATAATCCTCCTGCCATTTGAACCCTCTCTGTCTCAACTGGGCTTTATTAATATTCCCAGCTAGCCTAGCCTTGCAATTTGGCATTTGCAGCTCAAAATCTTAACTCACTGCTTCTGAACCCTTAGATAGCTCACTGAAGAGAGATTCCTTTCCTCAAAGGCAGTAATGGCATAGTGAAACCCATCCCATAGAGCAGGAGTAGGCAACCTCGGCTTTTTTTATGACTCACGGACTTCAACTCCCAGAATTCTGGGAGTTGAAGTCCATCAGTCATAAAAGAGTCGAGGTTGCCTACCCCTGCCACAGAGGGACAATTTGATGCCTAAGTTAGCAAACTCCTTCAGGCTGAAAAAAGTGAGAATTTTTTTTTAAATTTTTGAATTGTCTCCTCTTTCTCTGTTACCTAGTTTTTGTTAATTGGTTGTTTCCAGTCTCTATATCCCATCCCAACCCATCTTGTCAGCAAGCACTGATTTTAACTCTCCTAAAACATTTAAAAAACAGAAAAACTATAGTACAGTAGTACTGAAATATCATTAGTTGGTAACTTCTATTTTCTTGTTTAGGATGATCCATTTTCAGCACTAGATATCCACTTGAGTGATCATCTCATGCAAGAAGGAATTCTGAATTTGCTAAGAGCAGACAAGAAAACCATTGTTTTGGTTACCCACAAACTACAGTATCTGCCCCATGCTGACTGGGTAATGAAGCTTCTTTATACTGATTTGTTAATCTTAATATTATGTTCAAAATATTGAAATGGTGTGCAGGTGTGATTCAGCAAATACTTTTAAATTGTAAAAGTACTATTAAGTACTTTTAAGTTATTCTGGTAAATTGTGCCCACTGCTACATAAGTGTGCTTAACTTTGGTTTTTATGCCTCCATCTGCTTTAGTAGTGATGTTATATCACTGCAGCCCTGGTAGATATTTGTTTTGTAACTTGAATTGTTATAGATCCTAGTAACCCTACCCCAGATGTTGCTATAACTCTCAGGGCAATTCATGCTTTATTTATTAATCTCTGTTAAATAATGCAAACAACTATAAACAACAAAATACACATCTCATTTGCATATTTGCATGTTTAAGACCATATTTATTTGCATTAAACAGGAAAATAGGATTTGGAAACTTCCCTATCTCTTCCATTACATTCAAATTATTTATAGAAATGTAGATCTATTTACGCTATAACTTTTAGGGCATTACCCTCTTGTCATGATGATAATAAGAGAGAAAATCTATAATATAAATTAAACTAAATTCATAATTATTTACAAAGAGCCCTGGTGACGCAGTGGTTAAAAAAGTACAGTATTGCCGGCAAACCCTGCCCACAGGCTGGAGTTCAATTCTGCTGGCTCAAGATCAACTCAGCCTTCCCAAAGTCAGTAAAATGAGGACCCAGATTGTTGGGGGCAGTATGCTGGCATTGTAAACTGCCCAGAGAGTGCTGTAAAGCAGGGGTCCCCAACCCCTGGTCTGTGGACCTGTACTGGGCTGCGGCATGCCAGCAACTGGTCTGCATAAAGAAGCAAAGCTCCATTTTCAGGATGCAGGCAGCACACAAAACCACACACTCCGGTCAGTGGAAAAACCTTTCTCCACAGAACCGGTCCCAGGTGCCCAAAAGGTTGGGGATCTCTGCTGTAAAGCACTACGGGGGTGGTATATAAGTCTAAGTGCTATTGCTATTGCTATTTAGCTCAGCCCCAAACTTTGCAAAAACATAATTAAAAATTAATAAATGAGAACATCATTAAATCACAATGTATTTCAGAAAAGCTCCATTAAAACTGTCAAAATAAACAGGGTCACACCTCAGTGGGAAAAAAGATACAAAGGTTAGGATGCCTCTGTGAAATCACCTTTTCTCTCTTGTTCACCAACACTCTTGCTCACTCTCACATTTGATCAGTCTCAGCCTCTGATCAGAGGTTAATACCTAGGCAATTTATTTAAATTCTTGGTCCTTCAGGTTTGTTTCTTGCTGTAAATAGTAGATAAGTAAATAAGTTTTTACTACAGCAAAAGCTAACAATTTTTTTTATTTCTGAAATGTGTTTCAATCTCTCTTCTTATCATTTATGAATTTGCCGGTAATTTAAGCAGTTTCAGTAAACAATTCATCGATTGAAAAGGAATTATACGAAAACAGTCACAAACGTTTAATTGTGAGCCATTGTAATCTCTCCTATACATATATCAAATAGGCAGCGCTTGTAATGCAAGGTGCATCATTTGCAAGACCTACAAACCCCATTGGTCTTTTTTATTTCTTTCCGTAGTTAAAGCACTTATCAAATCAAATCTTTATTACGATCATAGACCAGCATATTAAAGCACTTAAGCTTCCACTAGTAATGCATTTTTGATGGCTGTACACAAAAAAATTGTAAAGATTTCATACCATCATTTATGGTTCAACTCATTTGCCCTGCTAAGTACTCTAATGGAAAGGAAAAGTAAGAGGGAGGATGTTGTAAAATGCTTAGAGTTATATTAATCTGTTGCTTTCTAAAATCCAATCCATATATGTATTCCAAACTACAGGTGTTAAATATGAATCAGATGACAGGAGTTAACTTAAAAGTTATACACATAATCAAGTTCTAATTCTTCTACATGTCAAACTGGGAAAGACTAATACAGATGAACTAAGTATACAGAATGTCATCTTTCTAATCCTACTTCTTCTGGAAGAGTTTAATTTTAATTAAATTCCTATGTAACAAAAGCAACTAGTAATGGATGTTGTAAAAAAGCCCATTTTTGTGATTGATTTTTCCAGATCATTGCAATGAAGGATGGTACCATTCAGCGAGAAGGCACACTGAAGGATATCCAGAAATCTGAATCTGAGCTCTTTGAACATTGGAAAACACTAATGAATCGACAGGACCAAGAACTAGAAAAGGCCTGTTCTGTTTTGTTTTTTAATCTCGGTAGTGACAGGCAAAAATGTTTATTGTAGAAGTTTAACATAATTAGATATTAATATTTTCAACTGCTATGTTGCATTGGAGATTTTATGTGCCTATTTGTATAGTGAGATTTATTAACTCCTCTAGTTTTAAATGGTTGTTTTACCATACTCTAAGTCAGACATGTCAAACACAAGGCCCGGGGGCCGGATCCGGCCCACGAAGTGGTTTCGTGCGGCCCGCGAAGCCATCCTGGAAACAGTGAGGGAACGGCCCCCACTGCCTTGGCCCTGGCCCAGAGACCCTCCTTCTGCCAGAGACCCTCAGATCTGTCCCACTCCTGCCCAGGCCCCCCATAGGCACCCTTGATGTGAACAATGTAGAGCTGGCCACGCCCACCCAGTAGGCCACGCCCACCCTGGCCATACCCACCCGGCCCATTGAGGGCAACCGCAATGCTGATGCGGCCCTCAATGAAATTGAGTTTGACACCCCTGCTCTAAGTTATATTAGGAAAATAGTGATCTGCAGAAGAACATACAACTGATGAAAAAATGCACAGGGTTTCCATTCTCATTAGACAACCACCTTGCTGGTTTAGAATTCTGAAAAGTGAAGCATAAAACATCTAGAATGTACCAGTTCAGGAAAGATATCGTATGTGAATTAAACATTTATAGCTTTAAAATACACAGCAGTATGTCACCTGAGTAGTGCAAATGTGTCTGGAGCCTTCTTGGCTGCAGGGTGTTTTTCTGCCCTGGATCCCTTCACTGCTGAAAACCGAAGCACAACTGATTCCTGCAGTTTGCAATGTCCTCTGGAAATCTGTTCATACTCCCACACCATTTGAAGGGTATTCATCCCAAAGTGCATAGCCAAATGTCCACGGAGATTCTCAGTCATCCAGACCATGGCCGTCCCTCCTGCAGCCAAGAAGACTCCACACACATTTGCACTACTCAGGCGGCCCTGAGAACACAGATAAACCACCAAATGGCGTTAACAACTCTCTAAAATAATGCAAATGATCAGCTGTCTGCAAGGAATATAAATCCTTCTATTCCCCACCATCCAGTCAGAGCTGAAGAAGCTTCTTGGATGAGAAACGAAACATCTTGAAAGAAAAACAAGGAAGTCCAGTTGCCTCCTGAAAAAACACCTTTGGGACAACCATAACCTGGATGACTGAGAATCTCCATAGACATCAAGCATAATGATACTCCAATCCAGCTTTCGAAACTCATATAATAGTTTGATTTCTTAATCCTTGTTAATGGCTGAGCCAACATTATATCTTCATTAGCCTTAAATGACAGATGAAATATATGTCCTGGGATCTCTTTAATGGAATTAAAAATTCATTGCCTCTAAATGTATTTGGCTCACTAATTTTTATTATCCAAACAATTGTGAAATATAATTATTTGACAGGAAAATAAATAAAACAATAATGGTAATACTCAAATTCTCTTGTTTTTCCTACCTTTTAGGAGACTCTAATTGAAAGAAAAACTCTACTAGATAAGAAGAATATTAAAAAGACAGTGCATTCTCAAGAAATTCTCCAAGATGAAGAAGAGGATGATGGTAAATTAGTTTTTCCAAAAGATTTATTTTCAGTAGCATCAGTTACTATTTGTCAGTATTTAGGTGATAGATAATCAGGAAAATCTTCTTGCAACTCATTAGTGCTCTTCCTGTCAATTTGTAGACGAGATGCCTGAGAGTGATGATGATGATGACAACTTGTCTTCCGTTCTTCATCGAAAAACAGAGATGTCATGGCAAGCCTGTGGGAAGTATCTCAGCTCAGCAGGACTTCTCTTCTTGCCTCTGTTGATCTTTTCTCAATTTCTAAAACATTCGGTCATGGTGTCTATTGACTATTGGCTAGCCTTGTGGACATCTGATGCTATTTCTTCTGAGACGGGGAAAAACTGTTCTTTTTGTCAGGTATGTGTGGTTTTAAAACTCATCTTTTCATCTTTGTCCTTCCCATCATCTTTTATTTTAACTTCTCATAACATGACTTCATCAAGTTGAATTCCCTTCCTCTGTTCCACCAATTAGATACATTTAATTTGGTACTAGTATAGCTTAGTGACCAAGCTAAACCTGGTTAGTACTTGGAGGATGGACTATAAAAAAAATAGCAAATTTAGACCAGACTAGAAAGAAAAAAATGAGGGCAATCCAAAACCACCCGGGTATACTTAACGAGAAAGCATGGATATGTCAGTACGATCATAATGTCTTAAACTGGCTATGAAGGAAACTTTATCTTTTCCTATTGTATTAAGAATAATAAAACATATTTTTAATCTCAGGTACCATCCAATGCTTGGTGAAAATTGAGTTTCAAATATTGATTACTTTTTTTGCACAATAGTTTAAAAAAGATGAAGTTGGCCGGAAATGATTATCTGGTCTGACCAATACCATATTAAAATAAACCTGTCATAGAATAACTAATTCTATAGTTTTGGAATAGTCTTTTTTTCCTTCCTTTTTTTTTAGGAATCCAAGTTTAGCCATTTTTCCTATTCAAAGATATTCAGCATTCTCTGTTGTGTTGGGATTATATTATGCCTTGCAACATCAATAGCAGTAGAATGGACTGGCTTAAAAGTTGCCAAAAAGCTTCACTGCAGTCTTCTGAATAAAATTATTCTGGCCCCAATGAGGTACTGTATTATATGAAACAAGAAGATAGAATGCTATGTTAATGAAGCTATGTGTAATCTTTAAATAACCTTTGGTGTTCAATTATGTCCTAAATAATTAATAATTATTTACTTACAGGTTTAATTGCATTATTTGTACATTTTGTACAATTGTATTAGGAAAGTATACATTTTCCTATTTTATTAAACAAACAATGACATGGGGAGTCCTTATCACTAATGATCTCATAATTTTAATGGACTCTGTTTATATGCTCCTTATTTACAATTTAATCTAATCTTAATTTAATCAAGCTAACGTAATCAGCATAATCAAATAGTCTGTAATTTTAATCCATCTCAACATGTTTTTATGAATCTTAGTCTACTCCTTTCTCTTTTAATATTTTTTCTCCGTGGAATTGAATAGAAACCACTAGACTAGAGAGCCAATTGTATATATGGAGATTGGAAGCAAGTTTAATAAATAAATTTAAAAGAGAGGTTTTTTTATCAATATATTACTATGTGTGTGTGTGTTATACAAGTGTGTTATATACAAGTGTGTTATATACAAGCATATACAGTACATATATTCCTTGTTACGTTCAAGAAGAAACATAAGGTGGCAATAAAGTAGTATTTGTGAATGTTAAATTAGAAATATATTCAAATCCTATATTTTTACTGTATAATATGGTATGTCATGAAATTCCATTATTAGATAGTCCATTTATGGTGGTTATACTGTCATAATGTTAAGCACTGAAAAGAAGCACGCCATCATGTCCTTATCAAATTTATGATATCTAGAAGCTTGACTGTCCTGTTGAGGTCTGAGTAGCTATAATGTCACTGAGAACAATTCTAAACCAACATGCCTCCTCTCCAACTTGTTAAATTGTTTCCATGTTTGATATAAGTGAGAATTTAAAGATAAAATAATCCAATCTCTAAAAATTTCAGCAATTCTGGGCTGACTCTTGGAATCGTACATTATTGTTATTTAATTGAAAGCAAGTATCATGCTAAATTTCTCTTTTATTGCTTTATTTTGTTTAATTTCCAATGTTAATTTTTATAGTTCTTTCTTAATGAAGATTATTTTACTAGTCATTTCCTTGGTCTAGCAATGATTTGTACATGTAAAATGTAATAATATTAGAATCATATAATCATTTGGAATTCTGTAAAATTTATTGAAGATGAAGTATTTTTTTTCATTAACAATTGCTAAATAAAATAATTTCAAAAGGCCAAGTCAAGAAAATCTGAAATACACAGAAATCATTTTTTAATCTTCAATATCAAATTCTCCTTTTATTGTCTATTACAGATTTTTTGAAACCACACCCCTGGGAAGTGTTTTGAACAGATTTTCAGCAGATTGTAACACTATTGATCAGGTACTTAAGAGACAGTGAATTCTGATTTCTGTACTGAGTTTCAATACAAAAAAATAGGAATAATTAGAATGAATGCCACACTCAGATCTCATTATAAAATGTTACATAGATAACATTCATGTGGAGTAATATCACATATATACTATAATATCACTGTCAGAACACGGATATGTAACATTTCCATAGGGACATCTTCATTTTTTATTCTTAAAATGAAAACCAGCAGTATCGCACTACTCAGAAATCAACCCTGCTGAATGCCATGGATCTTGTTTCTAAGTAAACATGTTTAGACGTTGTTGTAAATAGTGCAGAACATTCCTAAGTGGGGTCAGGGAGGTAAATGAAATGGCAACTCCTTCACTGCTTCCAGATCTGTAGCTGGTTAAAGATAGGATAAGCACAGAGTTTGTGGTTTACTTGCCTTTGGTTACATTGCACAGTAGTTTTTATGCCATCAGCTATTCCAGGGACTAAGCAAGAGATTCTCCTTTGACTTCTATGAGAAGTGAATATGCACTGAATGCAGTGGATCAAAGGCTGCCTCTTGCCAATCTAGGCGCATCTCATTTTAGCGTTTCTAGTTCTTTGCTGTCATTGAGAACCCATTTGCCTTCCAACTCCAAAGCAGTCTCTCTGTGATTGGAGGAGGACTTTTGAATATTAACCAATAAAATTGCTTCATCCTTAGATTACCTTCTTATAGCCTGACTCTTAGGCAAAGTATACCTATTCTGCAATAGGGTCATCCCCGTTTAAAATTTCATTCAACTATCAGGCATTACTTATGTAGAAAGGTAAAGGTTCCCCCGCACATACGTGCTAGTCGTTTCCAACTCTAGGGGCCGGTGCTCATCTCCGTTTCAAAGCCAAAGAGCCAGCGCTTGTCCGAGGACGTCTCCGTGGTCATGTGGCTGGGCATGATTAGATGCCAAAGGTGCACGGAACACTGTTACATTCCCACCGTAGTGGTCCCTATTTTTCTACTTGCATTTTTACTTGCTTTCGAACTGCTAGGTTGGCAGAAGCTGGGACGAGTAACAGGCGCTCACTCTGTTACACAGCACTCAGGATTCAACCCCCCAAACTGCCGACCTTCTGATCAACAAGCTCAGGGTCCTAACCCACTTAGCCACCGTGTCCCTACTTATGTATAGCTTTAATGAATAACTGGTACTGAGTTCAAGGAGCTTTTCTCCCCAAATATCTCCCAAGCAGGCTCCATCTGGCTTCCTATCCTTCAGATTTGCTACCAAATTTCTAGCCAGCATGGAAATTTCCATCCTCCTCCTAGGAAATCCACTGAGAAAAGTATCTAATCTCTACTTATGAACAGAGAACAGGATGAATCTCTTTGAATTCCGCAAGGCTTGCTCACAGTTTATACTAAACAGATGAACAATCTCCTGAAAGCTGCAGTACATAATACAGTTGTAATGATACATAATGCACAACATATACAGTACTTAAATCATTTTTTCCTACTCCTTTGGTAAAAAGCTGTTTCTGCATATAATCTCAAATAGCTGTTGTTCCCCACACAGACACACACACACACACTGCTTGATCCCTTCTCCTGGATTAGTCTCCAATCCACTTCTCTTTTCATCTCTTCTAGCTGTAAATCTCGCCCAGCCAATTCACTGATGACACTGCCTGCTCTCCCTCCTTCTCCCTCTCCCTCTCTCCATCGGCTGAGCTTTCTGGGGATTCTTCTGGATTCTTTGTGTCTCTCCCTGTTAGCCTTGTCTCTCCCAATAGAATCTCAGGAGGGCAAAAACTGTAGGATTTTTTCTCTTGATCATTCAGTAGTCATCTTTCTTCCCTAACTTTAAATCTTTGGCTCTTAATATCTTTATATTTGAATTAATTTTAACTTTAAATTTAACTAAATTAAAAATTTTAATTTAAATTTATTTCATAGGCTGCTGCTTCCTAGCTAGCTTAACCTCTCCTTTCCCCCTCTTTTTCTTTGCCATGTCTCCAAGGTTAAAGACTCCTTTCTCCCCTCTGCAGGTGTGTGTATCTCTGTTTTTCTGGATGTACCCATAGCTCCACACCTAACTTATCTAAATTTCATTTATTGCCTCTCTACTCTGTGGGATAATTCACCTCCTCCCTAGAAGTCTTGATTTTTTGATTTTTGAAGTTTTGATTTTCTTCCTAATTCTAAACTGTCCAACAACTGGCAATTTCATCTTTTCCTTGCTCTCATTTCTCATCTGAATTCTTCCAGACCTTGCACAAGATCCTTATCACCCACTCTTAATTCTTTGGGTGAAATCTTGCCTTTTTGCACCAGATTCATTTATTTCCAAACTCTGCTGCAACCCACCAGGTAAAATATATCAGAGTAATCAAGCTCTAAGTGTAAAAATTTCAATAGAATCCATATTTATTTTGCTGAAAGGCCTAAAGTCAAATATTCAGAATGGGTGTGATTTCATTCTGAACTAGAGAAGGTCAAATAGAACTGCTGATTTCAAAGACTTAATTCAAGCACATCACAGTTAACATTTATTTTTCTTTCTTGTATGTGCCTGTCTGTTTAGCATATCCCTGCTACTCTGGAGTGCCTGAGTCGTTCTACCTTGTTATGTTTATCAGCTCTTGCAGTGATTTCATATGTAACACCTGTGTTTCTGATAGCTCTCGTACCACTTGCCGTCATATGCTATTTCACCCAGAAATATTTTAGAGTAGCATCAAGGTAAGCATTCCAAAATATATTTACTTTATGAGAAGAACTGGTCTCTTTATATGAAGCTAATAAATATGTATGTGTGAGAGAGAATCCATCTGGAAACACAAATGAAAAAAAGTCACAACTAATCCCTTTTAAGCTCTTGAATATTCTGTTGGGACCATCTATCTTGTTTTTTACAATTTTAACAGGTTCTCATTGTAGATTACATATCTGGATTGCTCAATTATTTTGCTTGCATAATAGAATGCAACCCTTCTGAATTTCAAGCATTACAGGAAAAAATGGATGTTCTCACACATTTCTTATAAATTAATTAATTTTTATTTTAGGGATCTACAGCAGTTGGATGACAGTACACAGCTTCCGTTACTTTCGCACTTTTCAGAGACAGTGGAAGGGCTAACAACTATACGAGCATTCAGGTATTTCGTTTAAATCTGCATACTTCTAATATTGCAAAAAATAAACTGGTTGTGTTCAGACTTTAATTTAATTCTTGTCATCATAGAACCAACTAAGTGAAGCAGTATGAGTGATTATGCAAAATTAAAATCCCTTTTGGATTTAAACTGTTAGTTTAGCGATTAACCTGAAACATCAAGTATTACTGAACAATACCATCAAATTTGCTGAGTTAAACTTTTCGAGTCCAGAAAAAATAATATTTAAATAATTGTCAGAGATAAAAACTTCCTCTTTTTTTACTAAAGTGTAATTCCATTACATTTTTCAAACAGCCAAATCTTGAATTATAAATTGGAGATAATTTAGCATGATACAACAATGCTACTAATTCAGGTAGTCCTTGCTTACCAATTGCCTTATTTAACAACTATTGAGATTTACAATGATGTTTTTTAAAAAAAATAGCTTTGCAACCAGTCCTCTCATTTGTAACCATTGCAGCATCCCATGGTCATGTAATCACCCTTCAGAAGCCTTGCAACTGGCTTACATTTATGACCATTGCAATGTCCCACAGTCACATTATCGCCATTTGTGTTCTTCTGAAACTAGCTTGTTACAGAGTTAATCAAGAACACACAAGTAAAATTACAGGTTGCAGTAAGTGACTATGGTGATTCACTTAGTGATTAAATGGGAAGTCACATAAATCCATTGTGGTCACATGATCTTCCACTTAGCAATGGAGTTGCTACTCCCTGTTGTGGTTACCATGTGAGGACTAACTGTACGATTTTATAGATATCAAGAATAGAGTTAGGAAAAACATCAGTTGTTTCTATCAAGTTGGTTATAAGCATCTTCTTTCCAGGACTCACTTTGTTTCATTAATCTGAGACAACATTTTTCTTGGGAAAACGTTTTCTTTCTATGTGTTGATTCATTAATATGCACATTAAATTAGATAGAGGATTCTTCCTAAGTTTCTGCAATTGAATGAATTGTGAAATATAGGTTGTATATTTCAGTTTAACATTTAGGAACTGGGGGGGGGGGAATCAGAAACAACACAGTATGTCTCCAATACAAAA
The DNA here is from genome assembly GCF_964194415.1 of Vipera berus. NCBI lineage: Eukaryota > Metazoa > Chordata > Lepidosauria > Squamata > Viperidae > Vipera > Vipera berus. Next base: position 104,355,346 of record NC_138202.1, on the reverse strand, counting down.
TCCCAGTTTCCAAAAGTGTAGCATCCTACAGTATTTATGCTGATGTGCACTGAGTCATCATAGCTTGCAAACTATTTTCAGTTTTATGAACTCCCTGAGTAGCAACAACAAAATTAGTTCTATATTTATGTTTTAATTACTATAATTATGACACTAATTTTTCCTGCTAATTAGCCTTTAACATTTATATGTTGACAAGCAAATTAGACCGACTGTTACATTATGTTTTTAATTGTTGATTACTTTCTGGTTTTGATTTTAGTTTTCCCCTCATGGGAAGAAGATAAAAATGCTCTAACCAATAATGAAAATCAATATGCAGCTCTGCTGGGATCAGTCATTTCCCTCATGCTACTTCCCTTATGCTATCATTGGGTTAAAATGTCTTCTCCAGATTTCAGATTTTGCCTAAAATAATTGCTGGCAGGGCAAATTCCTCCAAACTGAATTAAAATTAGCTGATACACCTCTAACACAAATTGAACTAGACTTTTATCAGTTCCTGTATTTCATTTACCATCAAGCGCCTGTGGGGAACTCAGCTATATTTAGATATTGTTTTCAGCTGCCTTATGTGCTGTAGAAGTGACATTTGAAGTTTGGATTCTAATCACTAAGCAAAGAACTCAGATCTTGAGTTTCTAAAATTAGCTCTGTAGTAAAAACAAGTTAAAAAGCTAGTTAGCACTGCTTTGCTTTATTTAACTTCGTGCTAACAGTTTCAGATTGTGATAGCTGCACATTTTACAAATATAGGCTAATATTTCACCAGCGCTGCATGCTATTATCAAAACCCTACCTCTTTCCTTTCCTCCTCCATATAAATGTACTCTATTAAATAAGTGCTGCATAAAGCCAGCATTTACCTATTACTAAATGAATGGTGAGTAGCAGAGAAATATGACACAAATTATTATTTTACCTAGTGTGTCCTATTTTCAGAATTGAATACTTTCAACAGAAGAGTCTTAAAACACCATAAGTATTAAAATAACCACTGTATTCATCTGTCTTTTTTTATATGTATATAAAGGTATGAATCCCGGTTTAAACAGAAGCTTCTTGAATATACGGATTCTAACAACATCGCTTCCCTTTTCCTTACAGCTGCCAATCGTTGGCTGGAAGTTCGCATGGCAAGTATCTTACTCTGGTATAAAATTATATAAATGTCCCCTGCCCCAATCTTTTCTCTCTTTTTTTACAAGATGCGTCATTCTTATGATCTTATTTAGGATTACCAATTGATTTTAAATAGAAGGCCTATATTTGTAGCAATTGCACCAAGCAGTATTCAGAAGCTAAAGGCTTTTGTAGCCAGGAAATTCTTAGCTGACTTGAATTTATTAAATTAAAGAAAGAAAAATCTGACAAGGTTAAACTCTTCCTATTAAAGGAAGCAAAAAATTAATATGTTTCTGTAAGTTCTTATTGATACATTACAATGCTGTTTTATTATATTAACAGAAGCATATCATACCAAGCGAACTAGAATCAAATAATCCTCATTCAGCATGCTATTTTTATGGTATTTATGTAGCTACTAGCCAAACGATCTTCACTGGCTGCTAAACATAATTTAAGATTTAACTGGTATTATTGCGCCTCATTTTGGATGAGCTTCTTAACACAAACATGGGGCTCTTCTGAATGATAATATACCAAGCTTCTCTTTTAGGTCATTACATAGATGCTTTGTATTCAACCCACTGTGGCTCATGAAAGTAATAGGCTAAGAGTCTGGAAAACATCATCCTGGGGAAGGTTGCACTGTGAAAAACCAATCCCTACATGTATATAATTATTGTACATATCTGGAGTACAATTAATGTTCCTAGATAAAATTCTAAAATATTTTTTCCAACAAATTCTGAATGAGGAACTCATTGGAGAAATAAGTGTTTACTAATAATCGTTTTGCTTATTTAGTCAGAAAGCAGACATCCTTTTGGTTCTTTTTGCCTATTTTTGGACAATGTAATATCAATATAGAGTTTCAAATCCTCCTCTGTTCCTAACATGTTACATTTGTTAAATAAGACTTTGAAAGAAATTGGTTTGGGCATATTTCTTTCATTGAATCTTTAGTTCAAAGACTAAAAACCATTTAATTTTTAATCATTAAACTAAGTACCATTTTAAAAAATGATATATATATAGTATATTCTGAACATCGAAATAATTATATATTTCCTGACAGCAAGCCAAATGACACAAATAGAATATATATGGTATTCTCTGTGCAATGGGAAAATTGGTATAAGGTTCAACTGGGGAAACACCTGTTCAAATCCTTATTAAACCACAATTGTTATTGGGCTAATTCCTGCAGTGGTTCTCTAGCCTGTCTTAAAACTCAGCAGTTTTGCAAAGATAATATAAACAGGAAACGAACTGGGTTCCCTATTTAAAACTTCTTGTGGGAAGGGCTAGGTAAAAATGTAGTGAAGAATAAGAACCGTAGTACTTTCTTGGATACTGGGATTTCTCACACACTTCTTATTTCTTTAGGAATATATTGGAGCATGTGTGGTGCTTATTGCAGCAGTTACATCTATTACCAGTTCTCTAAAGGATAATATCTCTTCAGGTCTTGTAGGTTTAGGATTAACCTATGCTCTGATGGTAAGTGAATTAAAGAAAAGATCCCAAAGGGATGCAATGTGCATTTCTCCCAAATATACAGCATGTAATACATTGCATGCTGAATTCACTTGGATAACTTTATTTGGTCAACAATTCTGACATACATTTCCAATAATTTTATTCATATGAACAGCCTGATGTTATAGATTGGTGTGGAAGAACTACAAAATATTCAGACTCTTGCATAAGGAGACTCCTTTTCTTTTGGGAGTAGAAAATTGTGGTGGACAGTCTTCAAAGGATCTTCTATTTTACATGTAAACTGAAAATACTGATCTTACTTAGGTATTTATTTTAGGTGTCTAACTACCTAAACTGGATGGTTCGCAATCTGGCTGATATGGAGCTTCAACTGGGAGCTGTGAAAAGACTCAATGGCCTTATAAAAACGGAGGCTGAAAATTATGAAGGGCTGCTTTGTGAGTATGTTGTATGACTAACAGACATACCTGTTTAAATTACATTTAATTTTTTTATTATTATTATTTTAATCCCATTTATATCCCGCCCTTCTCCGAAGACTCAGGGCGGCTTACACTCTAAGCACAAATCAATGTGCTTAGCAATAGCCTTCATTCTATGTATATGCCTGCTTATTAGGGCTTTCGCCCCCCCCCCAGCAGCATTATTACAAAGTCAGCTTATTGCCCCCAACAATCTGGGTCCTCATTTTACCTACCTCGGAAGGATGGAAGGCTGAGTCAACCTTGAGCCTGGTGGGATGCGAACCTGCACTAATTGCAGGCAGCTGGTGTTACTTAAGGAGGCATTAGCCCACTGCTCCACCAAGGCACTGGATTTTTTTGAGAAAGATTATGTTTGCTGCCAGTGGTTAATATATACATATAAATAAGCAAATGGACGAATGCTGTTTTCTTTTTGGATTTAGCTCCAGCGCAGATTCCTCAGAACTGGCCTGATCAGGGGGAGATTCAAATACAGAATCTGAGTGTCCGCTATGATAGCACTCTGAAGCCTGTGCTAAAACATGTCAGTGCCCATATCTCTCCAGGACAAAAGGTAATACAAATATTTATCATGTACATTAACGTATTTAACAATTAAACTCAATTTAAATAAAAACTACATCCAGCAGACAAAAACAGGCAATTGTTCCAGAAACATATTCCTTAGATTAGAGCTGTGAATATAAAAATAATGCCTTCTCACTCCATGAGTGGTCTGCATCTTCCTCAATATTACGTCCTCTGCCAGAGGCCTAGGAGTCTGAGGGTTATGGAGAGTATTTTAGCTGTTCCTTAGCACTGCACTCTTCTGGACAGAGCTCTGACGTCATTCTTGGGATCTATTGGAGCCACTCTCCCAGCTTAAGAGTCACAATCCTGAGTGATCTTACTACTACTGGGACCACTTTGGCTTTTACTCTCTAGTTCCTCCTTCAGGGCCTTATACTTTTCCAGCTCCTCCTTCATTCCGAAGTTGCTGTCACTTGGCACTGCTACAACATATAACACTACAGCTTTCTTCTACCACAATGTTTGGTTGATGGCCAGTACCTGCTGTACATATGGATCTGGAAGTCCCACAGGGGAGGGAAGGAGATAGTGACACATAGAGAGAATTTTGTCCCTTGACTCAGTTTTGATTCCTGGCAACTGCCTGGACTAGTCCCTACAATTTTCTTGGCAATGTCCTTAAGTAGTTTGCCCTTGCCTCCTTCTCAGGACTGAGAGAGAGAGAGAGAGTGGACCAAACTCAACCAGTTGACTTCATGTTCAAAACAAAACTAGAATTCAGGGTCTCTCACTTTCTAGCCTGGGGCCTTAAGCAGAACACCAAATTGGCTCTTATTTTAGTAATAGTGTTATAAAATATTTAGTAATAGTGTTATATAATAGCCTTGACAAATACTTAACATATATATATATATATATATATATATATATATATATATATATATATATATATATATATATATATATATATATATATATATATATATATATATATATATATATATATATATATATATATATATATATATATATATATATATATATATATATGTTAAATGCTTGTTAACTATTTAGATTACCTTGCTAGGCCCCAAACATGGGACAAATCTTTATTTCCTGTTTCGGCCTAACCGAAGGCCATCCACAGGCAGTAGTCATAACAGTGACAGCTCATATTTGTGTAAATTTTAGATTGCTAACAAAGAATTAAAGGGAGACTGATATGCATTTCAAACTTATTTGTTTTCATCAGTCAGCCATACCCTTCTGAGATTCGAACCTGGGCTGATTGCACATTAGGCAGTTGTTTTAACCTCTAGGCCACAAGCTCTATCTCACTTTGTTATCTGAGAAGCAAGGGGAATATGTGTTAAATGCTTGTTAACTATTTAGATTACCTTGCTAGGCCCCAAACATGGGACAAATCTTTATTTCCTGTTTCGGCCTAACCGAAGGCCATCCACAGGCAGTAGTCACAACAGTGACAGCTCATATTTGTGTAAATTTTAGATTGCTAACAAAGAATTAAAGGGAGACTGATATGCATTTCAAACTTATTTGTTTTCATCAGTCATCTATACCCTATATATATATTATAACACTATATAAAGAGAACACAAGATAAGACATCCTATTATTAAATACAGTACATTGTGTTGTTTAAGTGTTCCCTTTATTTTTTTGAGATATATATATATATATATATATATATATATATATATATATGTGTGTGTGTGTGTGTGTGTGTGTGTGTGTGTGTGTGTGTGTGTGTGTTTGTGTGTGTGTGTGTGTGTGTGTAACAATGTATAGTTATCTGAAGGTAATAAAGTACACTGAACTCAATGGAAATAACTGCTGAATCTTACATAGGATAGCCCTCCTCCTATTAAAAAATCATTCTGAGATGATATTGTTCTGATGAAAGTATTTTCTGTTGTGTATCTTTGGTATTCTTACTCAGATATGTAACCCTTAGTAAATTCAGATGAACAATTACTTTCAGGTAAACATGCATAGATTTATAGTCTTACAAGATATAGCACTCAAGAGTACATATACTTTTTTAAGAAAAACCTTTGTTTTTCATTTAAGATTTTTCATTCAACTTTTTATTTTTCCAATACATCAGTTAAAAACCAATCTCTCCCTTTTTAAAAAACCTTTCAAATCATCCATTAACATTTTTTTTAAAAAAATCACATGATGTGCCATTTATTTTGTTCCTAAATTTTCAGTACATTCTGATCACATTTTGGGATGATATCTCATGCAGTAGATTTTTCTCTTCCTCTCCTGGACCAACTCTCCAAATTTGCATTAGAACAGGACTGGGTGTTTCTAGTCATGGACAGATAAAGTTGGATATAACCTCCCAATTTTTGTCTCAGGAAATTGTGAAATTAAAAGAGAAATACTGAAGTGATTAATCATTAATTAATTAATGTTGTATAGGTGCACTTTTTACATAGTAGTAGTATTCCTAATTGCAAAGTCACTTTTAATAACTTCTTATCTTCACGGGAATCTTAACCTGCCACTGACAATCTGTTTCTACTGTGTACTTTTAATACTAATCCCTGTACCATTCCTAGCTCAAATATTATTTTTTTCTGATTTGCAGATTGGAATATGTGGCAGAACAGGCAGTGGGAAGTCATCCTTTTCTCTAGCCTTTTTTAGAATGGTTGATGCCTTTGAAGGTAAATCTGTACTGATAAAGTAAACATCTCCCATTTTTGTTTTATGTATTTTAACATTGTTGGTTTTCTTTTATAATAAAGGGACCATCTGTCTTTTGTCCATTCTTCTCCTCCCCCCCCCCCGCCACCCTGATATCTCAAGAAAACATAAAATATCTTTTGCTCTATTTGCTTCTCTCAATCCCGCAAAATTAGCAAGGAGTTTCCATCTAATTTTGATTTCTAAAGTTAATTAATATATAGCATACATATATGGCTAAAAGTGGCCACATAACATTCCTGCCCATTCCAATGGAATAATGGAGTGGAAGAGATCACCCAATGCAATTGGATAAATTTTTGCCCAGCCTCTTTTTAAGGTCATCCAGTAAAGAAGAAGTGACCTACTTTCCTAACATTTAGTAGGATTTTTCCTACCAGAATGTAAGACCCAATACCCTTGATGTGCATGCAGGGATGATAAAAGAATAGTCTCACTCTACTTCTTTGTCATGCTCTTCAGGTTCTTGAAAAGAACTATCATATCTTCCCCATCATCTTTTTTCAGGGTTTAACAAGTATCCCTCAGCCTCTGTTCATAAGACAAAGTTCTCTCCTCAGCCTCTTTATCCTGCTCTACATCTGATTCAGATTTTAGTATTTCAAGGACTTGGTAACTTGAGGTGGGGGGCTTGACCAATACTGAACGCATTGGAAAGAAATCTTCCTGCAGTTTGGAAGCTACTTCTATTCATGCACAATAAAAATGCTTTTTTCTTTGTAACTGGTATGTTACATTACTCACATTACATTATTATACTCAGCGTATGATCAATTACAATTCTAAGTCCTTTTTTAAGTATTATTACCAAGCCAAATATCCCCTGTTCTATACTATGCACTAGAGTTACTTTCCCAAAGTGAAGAAATCTTCATTTATCTCCACTAAATCTCAAATTATTTTCATATACATCTTTAATTTATTAATATTATAAGAGAGAATTCTGTTTCTATTATATAGAACAGAGGTCCCAACCCCTGGTCCATGGACCAGCACCAGTCTGCAACATGCCAGCAACCGGTCTACGCAAACAAGCAAAGCCCCATCCATGGGATGCAGGCAGCACACAAAACCACACCACCTGCGGTCCACAGAAAATTCTTTCTCCATGAAACCAGCCCCTGGTGCCCAAAAGGTTGGGGGCTGCTGATACAGAATAATGTATATTATTAGCTACCCCACCTGCAAATCTGGCAGCATTCAAAAAAATTATTTTATTGTTTTATTTCATAAATTATTAATAAAAATGCCGATGAGTACAAGGGGTGAGCCTCATGTCATCCCACCTAATAGCACTATTTGATAGCAAATCATTGGTCACCACTCTTTGAGTTTGTTTTCTAGGCAGCTAGGGATCTAACCTGTACGTATGTCAAACATCTACTATCTAACTAGTTTGCTAATTAGAATGTCATTGGGTTAGGTATTTACAGTTGAGTCACTTTACAATCTGCTCTAGAATTTAGAATCTCCCAGTTTTGGGTGTCATACTGATTGGTCTGTACTTCCCTGAAATTTGGTTCCCCCCCCCTTTATTGAAGATAGGGCTGGTATTTACTTTCCTCTAGTCATCTGGTATTTCAACCCCAGGACTTCTCAAAACTGATAGTTTGGACAAAATCCTTAGCAAGTTTCTTTACTATCCTACCACCCTAAGATGTAATCCTTCTAACCTTGGACATTTGTACTCATTTGAGGTCAGTAGGCATTATCTGACTATATTAAGTTCAAGTTGGAATGCTTATCCTACAACAGCTATTCACAAATGCATGGAGGAGTACATAGTCTCTTCTAGAGAAGGTTGAGCTAAATAGGACTTGGGTAAGACTGCCTCTTTTTTGTTATTTTCAATGAAAGCTTGATATACTAGTCCTTTATCTTGAATATATCTGAAGAAGCCCTTTTTGATTTTATTTGGACCCTTTGTACCATTCTGAACACATGTGAACTATAGTTTTCTGAATAAACCCTAACACTCCAGACCAACCACATGTACTCCATAGTGCCCTATGCCTCTTCCTACATCTTATGTGACCTTTTTGATGCTCACAGTTTAATTAAGCTTTCTGTGCAACCATGTTGATTTCTTATGACATCTTTCCATTTTCCTCCTTTTGAAGTTATCTATAATTTTACTTATGACATGTCCCTTTTTAAGAACTCCTGCCTCTTTTTTCCATTAGCTTGTCCTGCTATGGAATCCCATTAATCATAGTTGATTCAAATTTACTTTTTAAAATTCCAAAATATCTGTCCACACTTGACTTCACTTTCCCTTGATATTCTGAATTTCAAGATCATGTGGTCAGTTTCTCCCTATTTTCCTTCCACTTTGTCTACTAAGCCTTACCTGTTAGTTGAAAACAAATCAAGATTAGCTGATTTCCATCCTTTAACTGCTGGTGGAAAATAGTGCCAGGAATTTTCTAGTAGGATCATACTTGAGCAGTCACTAATTAGACCAATCACTAATACTTCATGCTTTTTTTTAAAAAAAAGGTATGCAATTCATCTGCAACTTTTTTTGGGTTGTATAAGACATTTAAAATAAGTTATTTACAGCAAATAGTCTCATGGTCTTTGATATTTGATCTTTATTTTTTCTCAAATCAAAGCAACCACATTATTCCTATTTGTGCAGCTGTTTCAAAAATTGGTCTTAGCTCTTTTCCTGTGTGGGTGGATGCACAGTCACTTGGTTCCACATCTTTGCTAATGGGCAGGATTACCAATACTGTAGTGCTGCTTTTACTACTTAATCCGCTTACTTTAGCGTCGTGACATTCATTCATCTTTGGATCCATCTTTGACATTTCATGCACATATTCCTATCCTCAAAATCTTGGTTTTCATTTTTTTAAAAAAGTGATTTGTTTCATCTTTTAGATCCTTATACATAAATAATGTGAGCATCAGTATTTTCAGGATTAAAAAAACAATAGCAACAATCTTGAATCACCATCCATTTTGAATGATATTTTCCTAGTCACACTGATCCAAATCAGAATTTTCTGTTTCTGAGACTTAACAAGCTTTAAAAACATTTAATTTGGCTGGATCATGCAATACTTTATACTAGGTAACCTACAGCACTCTAGGTTAAATCTATGTCATGCTTCCATTCAGTGCTTTTTTTGTAAAAGAAAAAGGTGCCGGAACTCACACATGTCATCCAATGTGCCTTGCCTACCCTACAAGGTTCCATCCAAAAAAGGTGCCGGAACTCCGTTCTGAGCGTTCTATGAGAAAAAAAGCCCTGCTTACATTTCTCTAATTTCTTTTTATTATTAATAGGACACAAACATACTCTAATTTTCCAGTCTTGTATATCAAATTATTTTCAGTGACATATAGAGTAATCAAAATAATTATAGCTACAAGAGCATTCCACATTAACTGAATGAATTATTGTTCTGTAGTATGTATTTATTTACCATCACTGTAATCTCACATCATTAGAAAATCTGATTAACAATATTAATTTTTTCTGTGTTTTTTAAAAAAAACAATAGGAAGGATCATTATAGATGGCATAGATATTGCCAAGCTTCCTTTACAAACTCTGAGATCCAGATTGTCAATTATTCTCCAAGACCCCATTTTGTTCAGTGGCACAATCAGGTGAGTGTTCCAATGATCAAGTTTAGTCATCCAATTGTCCCAGTTAGGATAAAGAATAGTATGCAAAAATATAGTTAAATGCTGATGGAAGTTGCTCTTCCATTAATACCAATAGATAAAGAAGAGCATGAAGGAAACGGGAGATTTTAATGCTATGATGCATTTTTGGTTGAGATTGTGATTTATCATCCCTGTGTCCACAGTTCACAAGTTGCTCAAAAAAAGTGTTTTTAACTTTTCTATATGTGCCCTTTTTGAAATTTGTTTTAAATGATGTTCTGCTGAATTTTACTATAAGAATATGAGTCTAATTGTTTCTTACACTTATCCAAGGAAGCAGTTTCTACAGCCCATAAAATAAACACAGTGCACAGTATGTGTTTATTTTTGTACATTTTTATAAATGTATTCCTTCATTTAAAATGGGGATTATATCTATATGGTAGTCATGTAGCTACATTTTAAAAAAGGTTTCATTTGCTAGGCCCGTACCTTGCATTTTAAATTTTAAAATGAGACATATCAGTAGTAGTAATACATTGTGCTCACTACAGATTAACAAAAATGGGGACAAGCTTGAGTCTCTTTAGTCATTTTTATTTTTATTTTTGCAGATTTAACTTGGATCCAGAAAAGAAATGCACTGACAGCACCTTATGGGAAGCATTGGAAATAGCACAACTGAAGCATGTGGTGAAAGCATTACCTGGGGGGCTAGGTAATAATTCCTTTAACTGTGGAGAGATCGGCACTTAAAACATTTCTACTCGATTTAGCTGTTTTAGAGAGAGACCCCAATGCTAAGTGTGTTCATAATTTGCTCATTTTCTTTAGAAATATCTTCCTCCAGAAAATGGTTGGCACTAGATAAAATTGCAAAGTAATGCAGTCAAGCGATCAGGCTTTATTCTCAAAGTCTGGCTACATTACCATTTTTCAGTTTTGTCTGAAGGTTTACTTTTGGGGGCCCCGCTATGTTTCTTAAAGGAAGAAACTTCAAAGAGCTGCCATCAAGAAGTCCCTGTCTCAAGTTTATTATCTTATAGGCCATTCCCCTTCTTAAATTAAAGGTAAAAATTCCCCCACACATGCGTGCTAGTCATTTCCAACTCTAGGGGCCGGTGCTCATCTCCGTTTCAAAGCCGAAGAGCCAGCGCTTCTCCGAGGACATTTCCGTGGTCATGTGGCCAGCATGACTAGACGCCAAAGGTGCACAGAACGCTGTTACCTTCCCACTGTAGTGGTCCCTATTTTTCTACTTGCATTTTTATGTGCTTTCGAACTTCTAGGTTGGCAGAAGCTGGGACAAGTAACAGGCGCGCACTATGTTACGCGGCACTCAGGGTTCGACCTTCTGGTCAACAAGCTCAGCGTCCTAACCCACTGAGCCACCATGTCCCTCCTTCTTAAATACTGAGACTCAAAAGCATTTAGGGTGTAATACCTAAGGATCTATGCATTCAGTTGCACCTTGTAGCTCATTGGCAATTATCATGAATTGGATCTGGGAGCTTGTAGGTAGACAAGTCTGAAGATCCAGGCCCCAGTTCTCCTTTGCTTCCCCTTAGAATCCTAGCAATTATGTCTGCAATGGCTTTCAGATTGCCTTGAAGCTATTTGAAGAAATATTGTAACATCAACTAGTTTGAAATGGACTTGGAAGTGTTTATAAGTTGCAGTTTTAGAGTTTAATGTTTAATATTAAGGACAATATGAAATGATGATTGTTAAATGATAAGAAATTAAATATAGATAGATATTAAATACGATTTAAAATTATGAAATAGAAATTGCTAATGATGATTAATGAAGAAACGCAGATAGGGGGGACACGAGGAAGTCACCCGAAAATAATTAGTAAGATTAGGAATAACGGAAGCTAAGTATTCTTGTTGTATTTTTGTTGATTGTATTGTTTATGTTATGTCTTGGTTTTTTTAGGTTTTTTTATATGTATATATTTTTTTTGTTTAAATATATGTTTATATAAAAGCAATAAAAATTTATATCAAAAAAGCTTAGATCTATGTAGAATGAATAGCAGCCATTAAATTAAAATGTTACTGAGGCATAAACTCCTCTATCCATTGCACTTGTCATGATGCAGTGGGACTACGGTATCCTCAATGGGTGCAAGAAGCAGTGAGATAAAATGTCATTCCACGCCTATCTTGTCAGCTGAAGTTATCAGAATATTGGAGTTCATTTCTCCCTCCATAAGATAGTAATGAGAAAAATACTTGCAGAGATGGGGGTGGGGGGAAGGAGACAAAACTGATCAATATAATCTCAGTCCCTGGTCATGTGTCTGTTAGGCGTGGTTTTGTATGCTGGTCAAAGGGATCTATAATTGTACAAATAGTGCAATTGAGTGTGTGCATATATATATAAGGGACAGAGGAACATAATACATGAACTTGGAAATTAAATAGAAATGACATATTCAGGAATACAGGATACAGGATGCATAATATAAGTAATGCTGGTGTATGAGAAAGTGAGACTTAGAATAATGAATTGGTATAAGGAAGAAATCCATGAGTTTCCATATGACCTCCCTTCTCTAAATATTTGTTTTAATCAGATGCAATAGTCACAGAAGGTGGAGAAAATTTCAGCCAAGGACAAAGACAGCTGTTCTGCTTAGCCAGAGCATTTGTACGGAAAACAAGTATCTTAATCATGGATGAAGCCACAGCGTCTATTGACATGGCAACTGTAAGTTCAGGGACTCAAACGTTCCTGATAAATTACATAATGGTTCAATAAGGAGGCAAAATTCTTTAGTAATTATTGAAATGCTGTTCAGTGTTTCCATGTATATAAATGAGTTCATTAATTAATATAAATGTTCATTGTCTGCTTATGTAGGAAAACATACTTCAGAAGGTTGTAATGACTGCCTTTGCTGATCGTACAGTAGTGACAATTGCAGTAAGTATATTATATTTTACTGCTGAGATGTTATTGATTTGTAACTCTAAGCATGTTATTTCCTGCTTCAAAAGCATTATCCCTTTTATTTCAATTTATATAGACATATTTTGTCAAAAAACAGATCATGCCAGACAAATATTATTGTATTCTTTGCCCAGGTGACAAAATTAGTGGACCAGAGGAATGCTGTGGATATAATTTACTTGGACTTCAGTAAGACATTTGATGAAGTAGACCACAACCTACTACTTGAAAAGATAGAAAAATGTGGGTTAGACAGCATCACCACCAGGTGGATTCGTAGCTGGCTGACCGGCTGTACTCAGCATGTGGTCCTCAATGGAACTACACCTACATGGAGGGAAGTGTGTAGTGGGGTGCCCCAGGGCTCTGTTCTAGGCCCAATTCTCTTCAACAACTTAATCAATGATTTGGATAAGGGGATAGATAGGGAAGTCATCAAATTTACAAATGACATCAAGTTGGCAGGAATAGCCAACACTCCAGAAGATTGGCTTAAGATACAGGAGGATCTTCACAGAATTGAACAAAATCTATCTAACAAAATGAAACTCAGTGATGAAAAAAGAAAAGTTCTACGTTTAGTCAAGAAAAACCAAATACACAAGGTACAGTATAGGTCACGGGTCGGCAACCTGCGGCTCCGGAGCCGCATGCGGCTCTTTGAGCTGTCTCCTGTGGCTCCCAGTCGCCCGGTGCACACGCACCTCTTCGAACGGGCGGTGGTGCACGCGCACCTCCGCCCATTCAAAGAGGTGCTTGCGTACCACCGCCCGAACGGGCAGTGGCGCCGCTCGTTGGGAAAGCAGCTGGTTTGGAGAGCTGCGCGCGCACCTCCACCCGTTCGGAGAGGTGCGCGCGCGGCGCCACCCGTTTATAGACCTGCTGCCGCGGCCCATTTGCAGTGCTACCGCCTTCCTCTGAAGGCGGCAGCTCTGCAAACAGGCCGCAGCAGCTTTACCAATGAGCGGCGCCACTGCCCATTCGGGCAGTGGCGCCGTCCGTCGGGAAAGCTGCTGCGGCCCGTTACTAAACTCTACATATTGCAGAGCACACATAACTTGCCAGTTTCTAAGGAAACTGAGCGTGGCTGGGACGGAGGACTTGTCCTGCGCGTCCACAGGCAATGAGGGCAAAACCCCTTGCGACCTGGTTGTGAGAAATGGGGAGAATGAACACCCCCCCACACACACACACACTTGGCCTCCCCGTCGCCTGGATTCTCACTTCCCCTTCAGGCGTGCTCTGAGACTCAGGCGCGCGGCGCTTTTCATTTGCGGAGCCGGGGGAAAAAAGTTGCCTTTCCCCGAAGTGCCACAACTCCCTTGAAGCGACTCGTAGCGGGCCCCGTTTTTCCCCCCACCCACCTCCGCGCAACTTCTGGCTATCCCCCGTTTGCCAGGTCTGCAACTAGAGGCGAGCGCCTTGCCTTCAGCCGAAGGGCAAAAGCCTGATCTCGTCCAGCTCTCCTGATCCCTCAGAGCGCCGCTTCACGGGCTCTCTGCACGGGTTGAATGGTCGTCTCTGTCCGTTCCCACCCCCCGCCCAACCCCACCATCTATTCTGTAAGTACCGCACATGACACACACACCCCGGGGCAATTGAAGAAAATAGGATGATGAAGGACTGCAAACTAATACGTTACACGTCTCCATCGATTAGCCATCGATTAACCATTATTTCCCTGAATGACAAGCAAGCCGGTGGTCAAGTAAGTGAGGCTGATGATTTATTTACACGTGAGACAGGGAGAGACGATTTCTTTATTCCGCCGATGAGCTCGGCATCCGGCAACCTTTGGCGAGTCAAGAGCGCGGCTCTGGGAAGCGCGCCAGCCTTTCCTGCCTGGGTTTTATGAGGGACGAAGTGAGTTGGGCTGGAAAGCTGCGAAACGACCGCGCTTCTCCGTTCCGCCCGGGAGGATAAGGACGAATACCTGCAGTATAACTACAGTTAAGGAGAAGATCGTTTTATGGATTCAATATTTACACTAATATTGATCAGTGTTTATTGAACTTTTAATTTAATTCTCTGGTTCACACAGCGTCTTATTGGCAGTTAAGCACAAGTGTATAAAAGGAAGAATTAGAGAGGCTCCAAGTACTTTGAATATTTTGGCCCGAAGCCACTAGGCTTCGGTGACCGAGGCCGCGGTCGCGGCGGGTAAGGAAAAGGGAATCGGGCTTCTTTCAAGGGTTTGTTGTATCTCTGCCACCCCCCTCCACCCAGTCTCGCCCCTTGTGGTCTTTCTGCTGCGTGGGAGGCAGAAAAACTGGGGCAGCCAGTGCTGCCTGAGGGCTGATCGTGCTAAATTTCTGCCTTTCTCATAGTTATTAAAGCATCAAATGGCACCAAAAAGAGGGGTGGGGTTCTGCCATTTTGTCGAAATGGGAAAACGTCGAAGTTGGGGAGCAAGTTCCTTAGAACTCTCCGGGACTTTTTAAATTAAATCAGCACAATACTAGGCTGTGTGGAGAGCTGATGCAATGGAGGAGGGCTGCCAGTTTGTAAGGTTTGGGCTTTTATGTCTTGGGGAAAAGAGCACTTTAACAACAGGATCTTTTCTCGTAAAGAAAAAACAAAAAGCTCACGCTGTGTTGCTTTTCTTTCTCCCTGTATTTCTAAGATTACGGAAGCTTTGCCAGAAAATTTTATGCGGGTGGTTGAAAGATGGCATCACAATAAGGAGGTGACCGTTTGACTGGGTGCCAGATTAATGTTGGCTCTGCAAACGGGCCGTCGCCACTGCGCAACCGGTTCCATCACACATAAAGTGGCAACTGTGCATGCGTGTCTGCGCACGCACAAGAAACAAAACGCTTTGCGCATGCACAAAATGTTTTTTGCGCATGCGCGTGCGTGGACACACGCACGTGGCTCCCACTTTTTTTATGTGTGATGGAACTGGTTCCCAGTGGCTCTTTTGCT
This sequence comes from Vipera berus, assembly GCF_964194415.1. Taxonomy (NCBI): domain Eukaryota; kingdom Metazoa; phylum Chordata; class Lepidosauria; order Squamata; family Viperidae; genus Vipera; species Vipera berus. The sequence goes on along the minus strand of NC_138202.1, from coordinate 104,339,477 downwards.
TTTCCAGGTTGCCGACCCCTGGTATAGGTGGTACCTTGCTCAATAGTAGTAACTGTGAGAAGGATCTCGGAGTCCTAGTGGACAATCACTTAAATACAAGCCAGCAGTGTGCTGCAGCTGCCAAAAAAGCCAACACAGTGCTAGGCTGCTTTAACAGAGGGATAGAATCAAGATCTTTTGAAGTGTTAATACCACTTTATAACGCCTTGGTAAGGCCACACTTGGAATACTGCATCCAGTTTTGGTCACCACAATGTAAAAAAAAATGTTGAGACTCTAGAAAGACTGCAGAGAAGAGCAACAAAGATTATCAGGGGACTGGAGGCTAAAATATATAAGGAACAGTTGCTGGAATTGGGTATGTCTAGTTTAATGAAGAGAAGGACAAGGGGTGACATGATAGCAGTGTTCCAATATCTCAGGGGCTGACACAAGGAAGAGGGGGGTCAATCTATTCCCCAAAGCACCTAAAGGCAAGACAAGAAACAATGGATGGAAACTAATCAAAGAGAAAAGCAAGCTAGAACTAAGAAGAAACTTCCTGACAGTTAGAACAACTAACCAGTGGAACAACCTGCCTCCAGAAGTGGTGAATGCTCCAACACTGGAAGTTTTTAAGAAGAGACTGGATAGCCATTTGTCTGAAATGGTATAGGGTTTCCTGCCTGAGCAGGGGGTTGGACTAGATGACCTCCAAGGTCCCTTCCAAATTACTATTATTATTATTATTTTATTATTATTATTATTATTATTATTATTATTATTATTATTATTATTATTATTTTATTATTATTATTATTATTATTATTATTATTATTATTATTATTATTATTATTATTATTATTATTATTGCAAATCAATAGGGAACCAAGTTGTCCATAATACTCTGTAAATGGATGCAGCAATAGAACATGGCGGATTTATTTTATATCTCTCTTTCCACCAATGCAACCAATAAAATCAACAAGCAAATTAATAATATGAAAACAGAATTAACGTAACACAATAGAGATTAAACTTATCTTGTTTCTTAACAATTCATCTATGGAAGTGAAATGCTCAATCTTCAATGCATTGGGAAAATGAGTTCACATGGGACAAACCAAGGCTGCCTTTTTAATTTCAAAAACAAAGCTAGTATAAGAGGAAAATGAAGTGATAACAACTTATATGCCAGCAGGTAAAATATTTTCAGCCAGAATGGTATATTTTTTTCTTAAATATGTATTTTAACGTAGAACAGAACAATGAACATTGTATTTGGGGGTTATGGGGCCTGCAGATATTTGATTGGAGACTTTGTTTCTTTCAGAAATTTTTATCATGCCTGTTTGTCTTACAGCACCGGGTGCACACCATTCTGAATGCTGATATGATTATTGTCATGAAGAGAGGAGTTATTTTAGAATACGACAAACCAGAAGTTCTGCTGGAAAAAGAAGGCAGCGTGTTTGCTTCTTTTGTTCAAGCAGACAAGTAGCTATAGTATAAATTATTAAACTATTCAAAAGAACAGTTTTATTATCAATTTTCTAATTATGTAAAATAACTGTAAATAAAAAATATTTAATAATAAAAAGCTTAGTCTATAAGTTCTTAAGAAATAAAGCACAATTCATTTACCTCTTAAGTGTGAGTATCTTACTTTTCCAGCAGGACCTATTGAGATTTTTTTTTCCTTTTCCACTGGTTTATCTCCAAGTTTCATAATGACTCAACTTGAAATTTTAAAAAGAAATAAAAGCAAGTTTGCATGATGAGATATTTAAATTAGGGCTCTGCCAGATGTCAAAAATTGACACCTTAGGTAAGAACCTTACATTAGCCATGCCTATCTATCAAAGGCAAAGGCTACACCAGCAAAAGAATTCCGTGACTGCACCTGTAATTAAGTACATTATGTACATTTAATATCACATGGATAAGGAATATATCTTGGCAGGATGATAGAGAATTGTAAAACCATTTACCAAATTATGGAGACTTCGGTGGCAATTTCAAGCCCATAGCAATTTTACTGCTCAAAACGAGTTAAATGAAAATATAACGCAAAGCCCGATACACAGAAGCAGGCATGATATAACGAAATCTGAACAATTAGCTCTTATTAACAATACAGCTCATACAATAAAACAATACAGGTTATAATTGCCAAATATGAATTCTACAGCTTACTAAAAGTTTTACATAAATGACTATTGGTAAATCTGTGGCAGATTAAAGATCATTTTTCATACAAGTTATGATTTTAAAATCTCTTATTTCAATTTCTTTCTTACAAATTGAAACCTTTCAAAATATGTAGAAATGTGTCATTAGTATGGACAGAAGATTCACCCATTTAAAAGTAATTTTTATTAAAGGTTTTATGCATTGTAAAAATAAACATAAAAGAAAAAGAGCAAAATAAAGAAAATAGAGCCCAATGAACAGATTAAAAAGAGAGAAAAGAAGAAGAAAAAAGAAAATATAATTTCCAATCTTCTTTACAGTAGTTCAAATAAATTTACCTATTCTTCCCCTTTAAGGTTATATTATGGTTCCCTTCAAGGCTCACTCATTTTTTAAGTAGACCTATGAGCCATTCATCCTGGATGAGGTTTTCTAACCACACATATCTAGGCTATTCCTTAAATACACACTTTTCTCAACCAGCACAGTACACTATGTCCTAAATGTCACACAAAGATTTTCATTGTATTTGCACCCCATATTAACCTTGATTAAGGAGCATGAACATGTTGGAGGAGATTCTGCAGTGTCTTTGAGTTTTTCCAGGACAGAACCCACCGGCTACTTAGCACAGAGAAATATAAAAGTAGGATTTCTGTCAAGCCGTACAAAGGCCAGGAGGAAAATGTGCTGATTTTAAAACCCAAGAACTGTAAGAGAGGGATAGCAGTATTAACTGTCAGAAGGTAATCAAGGGTAAAGAATAAATATCCTGTATTATCTCAGATTCGCTGTTTCTAGGATTCTTGAGTCTGGTGTATATATTTATTTACTACAGAAATATAGCATCACATGTAGAATTTTAACCAGAATCTTATACTTTCCATATCCTCCAAATGCACAGCAACCACTGTATGAGATTTATGGAAACCAGAATTCCAATACCTATAACCTTAGGTAGATATGTTGGTCTTGAACGGAGGAGACTCAATTCTAGTTCCACTGTCAGACAGTGAAGCTCACTGGATGATTTTGAGTGAGTTACTATCTCTCATCCCAACCCACCTTAGAGGGTGATGGTTGCCGAGAAAAAGGATAGGAAGGAATAGGATGGACCCCATCTTGAGCTCCTGAAGGAAAGGCAGACTCTAACTCTAAATAGGTAATCTTCATGGCAGTATAATGCTTAGGTTATGCGTGATTGAGACCAGTTTGGTGCAGTGGCTAAGATGCTGGACTGGAACACAGGATACTAGGAGTTCTAGTCCTCTCTTAGGAATAAAAGCCAGCTGAGTGGTTTTGGGCCAGTCACTTATCCCAACCCACTTGACAGGGTTATTGTTGTGGGCAAAACAGGAAGGAGGAGCATTACATATGTGTGCTGCCTTGAGTTGCCCAAAATAGTGTGTGAGGGGGAATCTAATAATTACAGTGTAGTAGTATGTAGGCAAGGGACGCGGTGGCTCAGTGGGTTAGGACGCTGAGCTTGTCGATCGGAAGGTCGGCAGTTTGGCGGGTCGAATCCCGAGTGCCGCGTAACAGAGTGAGCGCCTGTTACTCGTTCCAGCTTCTGCCCACCTAGCAGTTCGAAAGCACGTAAAAATGCAAGTAGACAAATAGGGACCACTACGGTGGGAAGGTAACAGCGTTCCGTGCGCCTTTGGCGTCTAGTCATGCCGGCCACATGACCACGGAGACGTCCTCGGACAAGCGCTGGCTCTTCAGGCTATGAAACGGAGATGAGCACCGGCCCCTAGAGTCGGAAACGACTAGCACGCATGTGCGGGGGAACCTTTACCTTTACCTAGTATGTAGGCTCCTTTACTTGGCTTAGTTTATGTAAATATGCAGTCTGAAGACGATGGTGTTCGTTGCACTGCTGTGTTTTCAGATCCTTTTCTAAAATCTCTCATACCAAGTTTACTTTTTCCACAGATCCTGCAAACTGAGTTATCCAGGTTTATTAAGAAAGGGAAACAGAATAACAGAGGAGCTTTGGAATGTCAGGGTTATTTGGACTACAGTAGGTAAAACATAACTTTATAGGGCAGCCGTTGTATACTAAAGTATGCTGGAATTAGCAGTTAGTTTGAAATGCAGCTTTACAAAGAGTATAATACAGATGTGTCCAATCTGCAGCCCATGGGCCACATGTTATTTATATGCATTAACTATATTGTGTATAGGCAGTCCTCGATTTCTGTTGTTAGATGAGAATTTGTTAAGTAAATTTTGCCCCATTTTTCGACTTTTCTTGCCACAGTTGTTAAGTGAATCACTGCTGCTGATGAGTTATTAACCTGGTTGTTAAGTAAATCTGGCTTCCCGTTGGCTTTGCTCATCAGAAAGTTGCGGAAGATGATCACATGACCCCGGGACGCCGCAATGGTCATAACTAAAAACCAGCTGCCAAGCATCTGAATTTTGATCACATGACCATGGGGATACTGCAAAGGTGGCAACTATGAAAAGGGGTCATAAGTCACTTTTTTTCAGGGCCATTGTAATTTTGAGCGGCGACTAAATGAACTGTTGTAAGTCGAGGACTACCTGTATTTTATACGCGGCAGAAGACAATTCCTCTTCACTCAGTGCGACCCAGGCAAGCCGAAAGGTTGGACAACGATGGTATAATACAGTAGGAAGCTGGATTTTATTTCCTTAAGTCAGATGAATTGCAGATCTGCAGTCTTGCCTCTTTTTCTCATTCCAACCGTAAATTCATACTTAAATGATTATGTTTCATATCTGAATAGATCAGCTGTAATAGAAATATTGTATTTAACTGTAAATCAACTTCACCAGGCAGAGATTATAATTCCCACCCACTCCTCATTTTTTTTTAGGAGAAAAATAATTATAAAGAAAATCTCAGCTCTACCTTCTTACGGAAGGTGAGAAGCAGGCAGCGTCCTAGTCATTTATCCACCGTATTCTTTAATAGAGCATACATCTATTGTTGGCTGGAGAGGTTGATTTTGAAGGGAAGAACGGAAACCTTCTCCAACCCACCCAAGTCTCGGTGGCGGCGGGCGCCGCTCTACACGATCCGGGAGTTCTACTTATGCCGTCGGGATTCCCTGGCGCGAGAGCGCCCCCTGCCGATCCCCTTTGTCGCTGGATTAGGGAACGGGCGGTCGCGCGAGGTGGCCGCCACCTGGCGACTCCTCCGCTGGGGGGGAGGGTTCCTCCAAAGCCGGACGACCCTTAGTTGGCTTTGTCGTCTTGCCGCTGTCAGGAGCAAGTCACGAAATGCCGCCGCCTTGCCAAAGTCGACCCGAGCTGTGATTGGCGTGCGCAGCTGGCGGCGGGGTGGGGTGGGGGGGCTGGAAGAGCGCACGGCGCTCGCCGGGACTGGCGGAGCGGAGCAGTGGAGTCGGCCAGGGCAGCGGGAGCGCCGGTGAAGAGGCCTAAGGGCTCCGCTGGCTGGCGTCCCCGCAGCGGTGGCGGGCACGTGGCCGTAGCCGGGGCAGGGTCGTTGGCGGCGGGGGGTGGGGGGGAGCCCAGCCCACGCCAACCATGCTGTCCAGGAAGGGGATCATCCCGGAGGAGTACGTGCTGACCCGGCTGGCCGAAGATGTCCCGGATCACGCGCGCCACCGGACCCGGGAGCGGCGGGCCAGGTTCGTGGGCAAAAACGGGTCGTGCAATGTGGCGCACAAGAACATCCGGGAGCAGGGCCGCTTCCTGCAGGACGTCTTCACCACCCTGGTGGACCTGAAGTGGCCCCACACGCTCATCATCTTCACCATGACCTTCCTGTGCAGCTGGCTGCTCTTCGCCATGATCTGGTGGCTGATCGCCTTCGCCCACGGGGACTTGGACCACAGCACCCGCCAGCTGCGCCTTCAAGGCGGGGCTCGGGAGGCGGCGGACCCCTTCGTGCCCTGCGTAACCGACATCCATTCCTTCACCTCCGCCTTCCTCTTCTCCATCGAGGTGCAGGTGACCATCGGCTTCGGGGGCCGCATGGTGACCGAAGAATGCCCCGTCGCCATCCTCGTCCTCATCGTGCAGAACATCGTGGGGCTGTTGATCAACGCCATCATGCTGGGCTGCATTTTCATGAAGACCTCGCAGGCGCACCACCGCGCCGAGACGCTCATCTTCAGCAAGCACGCCGTGATCGCGCTCCGCGGGGGGAAGCTCTGCTTCATGCTGCGCGTGGGCGACCTGCGCAAGAGCATGATCATCTGCGCTACCATCCGCATGCAGGTGGTGAAGAAGACCACCAGCCAGGAGGGCGAAGTGATGCCCCTCCAGCAGATCGAGATCCAGATGGAGAACCCGGTGGGAGGCAATAGCATCTTCCTGGTCTCCCCGCTCATCATTTACCACGTGATAGACAAGAATAGCCCCCTGTACGACGTGGCCCCAACCAGCCTCGTTCACCACGAGGACCTGGAGGTGATCGTCATCCTTGAAGGGGTGGTGGAAACCACTGGCATCACCACCCAAGCCAGGACCTCCTACCTAGCCGATGAAATACTCTGGGGCCAAAGGTTTGTGCCTATTGTGAATGAGGAGGATGGACAATACTCCGTAGACTATTCCAAGTTTGGCAACACTGTGAAGGTGCCCACTCCAAACTGCACAGCCAAGCAACTGGAAGAGGACCGGAGTATCATGGACACGATTTCCTTGTCACCCAAAGGCACTATCCGGAAAAGGTCTGTTAGGTTAAAGCCCAAATTTACCATAGCTGAGGAGACCTTATGACAGCTCTGTGGACTTGCCTGTTAAGGCAGGTGTAAGAGACTTGGAGGCAGCCTCTGTTTCATTTTTCAGGTTGGTTCCTTCCGTGTATGGGCTACATGGAATGTTTGTGGTGCAAGACAAAATGTGTGACTCAGGGTTATGTACGGAAAACTGAGCATGCATAAAGCTTTCTTCAGCCTTCTTATCTACTGTATTTGCACTTGAGATAGGTAAACCTCTCAAAAACATAAAGGTAAAGGTTCCCCCGCACATGCGTGCTAGTCGTTTCCGACTCTAGGGGCCGGTGCTCATCTCCGTTACAAAGCCGAAGAGCCAGCGCTTGTCCGAGGATGTCTCCGTGGTCATGTGGCCGGCATGACTAGACGCCAAAGGCGCACGGAACGCTGTTACCTTCCCACCGTAGCGGTCCCTATTTTTCTATTTGCATTTTTACATGCTTTCGAACTGCTAGGTTGGCAGAAGCTGGGACGAGTAACAGGCGCTCACTCTGTTACGCGGCACTCGGGATTCGACCCGCCAAACTGCCAATCTTCTGATCGACAAGCTCAGTGTCCTAACCCACTGAGCCACCGCGTCCCTTCTCAAAAACATAGACATCTCTTTTTTTTCTTGAGAAATAATTTTCTATGTTTTGGATTGAATTATTTCTTTTTCCACAATGAAAAGGCACTAATACTGTAATCAGGTATTTATACTTAACGAAAAGGCAGTATAGGCGTAAGAGTGCCCATTTATGTGGCGATGTTTCATGTACTGAATGAATAAATGTATTAATTCAATTCATAAATGATAACTGCATGCTTTCTTTTATTGCCAGTGAATTAGGAGATACACTGGCTTATGGTATGCATGGATGATATAATCAAGTTAATTCCATATGTCGCGTTAGGACATATGGGAAAATATTTTTAAAAATTAGATAATTAATTTTGCAGTTGTGGTCTGCAAAAGAAAAAAAAACGAATTTCTGAGTAGTACAATCCTATTCAAATCTACTCAAAAGTAAGTTCTACTGAGTTCAGGAGGGCTTATTTCTAAATCGGTGAATATTGGATTTTAACTTCGGTGTCATAGTCACCCTTTGCTGCTACCCCAATTTTTTTTACTGTAAAATTAAACGCTGTATATTATTTATATGAATAATATTGAATTAATGTGGGGCACTTTTATGTAACTTAACCACAGGAGTAGATCCTTCTGTTCGAATGTTATAACTGAAAATTGATTTTTCCAGCCTTTTGGGAAAAAAAGAATAACATTTGAAAAAATATGGACACTTTTAAGGAAAGAAACTGCTTTCATCTTCCTAGTTGCCTTGACTTTCATCTCCGATAATATTCACTGAAAAATAGAAGCAGTAGGGCTGACAATTTACGGGTGACATTGTAATCCTAGCTGTCATGTGAATTCCCATCTCTATCAAATGGCATAATTTAATCAGCTTGGGTCAAATTTTATTTATTTTAATTGACAGTTTTTTTAAAAAAAAGCCTGCACTGTCTAATTGTTGCAGTGTTGACTTGGATGAGGGAGAACCAAGATTCAAAGTCTATTCAACCATGAATCTCCCTGCTAACCCTGGGCCAGTGACTTTTGCTGTAGCTATACCTACCTCACTAAGTTATATCTCTATGCTGCCTTTTCGGAGTGAAAACATGCTAGAAATAAAATAAATGTATGTTGTATTAATTGGTACAGAATGAGGATGTATTGGGGTGGGGGGGCAATTAACCAGAGTAGGTCAGGAACTTAATCTAATAGATGTACAAAAGTTAAGAGACATTAAATTCCATAATTTATTGCAAGCATAGTTAAGGATTAGGCATGGTGATGTTATTAAAAAAAGGTGTTACCTTATTTACCAAACAACATATTATATGCACTGAACTCCAAAGATAAAGTCTTAATGTATTTAAAATTAACATGTATATATTTAACTATAATTGCATGCCTTAGTTTTTACTTGTAATAAGGCAATGTTTTTATGTCATCAGTAAATCAGAAATGTCTGTAACATGGAATAAAGTGGCATAACCATGTTAATTTTATAGACCAATAATCACAAAATAAAAAAGTGCATTTATTTAAAAAAATAAATAAACAGGCACCTGCCATTAAGACTGTGCTTCCTTCACAAATCTTTTCTCTGTCATTCCGGGAGTCAGAAGGATGAAGTTTCAATCTTAATTAACTATAGAGGGTCCTCAGAAATAATATCCAAGGAAGAGTTTCAAAGGTTTAAAAACAAAAAGACAAAAGTAACTTTAGGAGCTGTTCAGAGATTTCCTGCTTCATGACAATTGTCCAGTTCCAAAACCTCAGGGAACCTTTACAGCAGCCTCTGATGAAGTGTGAAGAGTAGCAGTCCAAAAATGAAACTGAACAGAATGGCTGTCTGTGGAAAACCATTTCAGTGTTGGGCCCAGGGCTTTTTTTCTCATAGAACGCTCAGAACGGAATTCCGGCACCTTTTCTCTGTCATTCCGGGAGTCAGAAGGATGAAGTTTCAATCTTAATTAACTATAGATGGTCCTCAGAAATAATATCCAAGGAAGAGTTTCAAAGGTTTAAAAACAAAAAGACAAAAGTAACTTTAGGAGCTGTTCAGAGATTTCCTGCTTCATGACAATTGTCCAGTTCCAAAACCTCAGGGAACCTTTACAGCAGCCTCTGATGAAGTGTGAAGAGTAGCAGTCCAAAAATGAAACTGAACAGAATGGCTGTCTGTGGAAAACCATTTCAGTGTTGGGCCCAGGGCTTTTTTTCTCATAGAACGCTCAGAACGGAATTCCGGCACCTTTTTTGGATGGAACCTTGTAGGGTAGGCAAGGCGGGTTGTATGATATGTGAGTTCTGGCACTTTTCTTTTACAACAAAAGCACTGGTTGGGCCTATAGGTGTTCTCTATTGCTTTCTAATCTTTCCACCCAGAATATATCAAAGTCATCCCCACCTTATACAGCCCTGTGTTACTCCCTGTGCAGCCAGAGGATTTGTTTTGTCTTGTTTTGTTTTGCAGCTATGTAGTTGGGAACCATGAAAATCATTCAGAATCAGCCTCCTAGACTTTCTAGCATCTAACAGCTGGAACGTGAAAATCTATGGAGGTTTCATTTTAGACAGATAAACTGAAGCACTTCTGTGTTCATCATTTTTGAGGTGTCTCTGAAGTCTTGATTCCAGGCTTGCTTGTGTTTCAAAGTACGGCTCTATCCCTCCCCTGAACAATAACTTAACCAGAAATGTCACCCAAACTCTGTTAACCTACTGCTGCTGCTGCATCATCAGATGGTATCTTCAAATAACACAGCAGCTGCTTTCCTTTCCTTCACCCCTCATTAACTGTCATTTAAGTCATAGGAACTGTCACACTCAACATCTGTTGCATGCTTTCATATGGCAAATTTCTTATGCAAAATTTCTACCATGAAAGACTGAAGAAGCTTACTTGGATAAGCAGTGAAATGTTTCAAACCAAAAAGAAAAGTTCAGTTACCATGACTCAACTTCCAACTTTCAACTCTACCTGGATGACTGAGAACCTTCATCGACATGTTCTACCATGAAACTATTTAAGGGGATCTTCTATAGTTAAGATTGTGATTGCATTTGTACACTTAGCGTATATTTTTGTTCCCATCATTCAAATCATGATTTGGTCACTTACAAGTTTAGGATGCGCATCCATACTTCCAGTTCTATGTAAGATGGTCACTTTATTCCTATCTGCTCTTCCAGTCTTAATCTTCCACTTTTAATCAGAATAAGAACAAAACCTACAATCATCAAGCGGACAAGGCTTGGAGGATTTGTATCCCAACCAGGGGATAGGACATTCAGTGCTTCCCAAGAAATGATTGCTCAGATTTTTTTTGGAACTCCCAATCTCTCTTTGTGACTCCATTATTAATTGTATTCATCATCATCACAAAGTTTCTCCTAATTTTCAACTTCTCCTACTATAAGGAAAACCCAATCCATCTAGTCCCAATCATTTGGCACCCTCTCCCTGTTGACAATTCTGTGGATAATAAAGGAATGGTATCACTCACTCTATTAAAACTGGTTTCGTTGACATAGGATCAAACTTAGTTCAAAATTCACAACAGAGTTATACTGTTATCAATGTGATAAGTTTATAAGTATATCTGGTCTGCTAGCAATCCTAATAACTTTTAGCCTTTAATTCCAAAGTCAGAACTCTTCAATAAACAGAGCAGAAATAAGGATTGAGAAATATTTATACACATTGGTTCATCCTTGTGGTGTCTTGAATCTAAAATTTAAATCTAATCTAAATTTAGTTTTTTAAAATATAATTTTGTTTTTATTGTTTATGGGTTTTTGCTATTTTTATGGTATAAACTTTTGGGAATCACTTCTGGAGCCCAAAGATATGAAAACATATTAAATAAATACTAACCCCATTGCACAGAATGTAGATGACATATGTGTGTGAGAGAGAATGGGGATCAATCTGATCAATCCACTTCAAGATTAAGGTCTCTGAACATTATTAATCTAATCTAACAGGTTGAGAGAGAATGACTTGCTGAAAGTTACCCAGCCAACTTCTGTGTCTTAGGATGGAGCAGAACTTGTATATTCAAACATACATCTACCAAACAACTAATCTACATTTTTCCTCAGCTGAGGGATGCAAGAGATTCACAGCTCCTTCAGACTCCAAGCCAACTTCTATAAATTTCCAGAGGTTGGAATTTCCTGAATTCAGGAACCACCTGCCATATGGAAAAGTGAGAAGATGAATGCAGTGAAATATTGCTCCCTCCTATGCAATAGATCTCAGAGGGAAGGGAGGAACTGTTTTTTACCTTAATGAATTGTTAACCAATTGGAAAATCAATAGCACATGCTATAAATTGTACTGTTGACTGGCCAAGGACATTAAAAACATGGCTAAGATTCAAATAAATTTAAATAGGTGCCATTAACATAAGGGCCTAATGCCAAATGCATTCCTTCAAGGTATTGGGTGGGAAATAAAAATGGCAACAAAAAGAGAAATATGAGCTATTTGTTGAATTTTGGATAAAATGAAATTGTATTCATTTCAGTTTCAAAGAAAAGTCTTTTAAAATAAGGTAATGCTCTTCAGAACAATAGTTTGGTATCCTAAACAGTCCACACATATCACTGGACTTTGGAATGAATTTTTCCAGAAATAGGATTCTCATTTTTTTTTCTTTTGGTGTGAAGGGAAAGTTAAACCAATAACACCATTACCTTCAACAAGGAGAGTCATGTACCTGTATGCAAATGAAGCAATAACTCTTAGGTGAACTGATGACTGTCTTACCTTTTGAAGCCAATCAATGCAACTCTGTGTCCCCTATTGATTTTGAGCCAGACACTTTCAACCCTAGGAAGGAGGCAATGACAAGCCATTTCTGAAAACTTGCCAAGAAAACTGCAGTGACTTGTCCAGGCAATGGAGCCAATACACAGACATGCACAGATTTCTCTTGAACATCAGGAGGGGGGGATAATAATTTAATATTTAACAGTACAAAAGCTGATTAGCAATGGAGGTGGTAAGACTCTGTTTAATTGGAGACTGGATGTTCAAAGGTCTGGGATGCTATAATAATGCATTTCTGGTTTAGGCAGATAATGGGTATTTTTCAACCTCTACATTTTATGATTCTTTGAATAAAATGGGGGTTATTAACAAGGTCAGTAAGGAAACACAATATAAGCAAACATAGTTTTCTAAAATAATTTTCAACTAATCAAAACAAAATGAGGATTTGAATCCTAAAAATGAAAATAAATCCTTAGGAGGTAATCATGCTGCACCCATCCATTTCCTTGAAAGTAATTCACATAAGGATGCTGGCTACTGTATTCAGACCTCATTCCAAGTCTGTCTTTCAATGCAAAAAGTTATAACAGTGTTGTTATTTTTTTAAAAAAATAATCTAACACCTAAGACAGTGCCAAGGAGATGATCAGCTGTATCCACTTAGACAGCACTAATCTATTTGGAGTGTAGGGGACTATGTCCAGACTAGCCTTCTTTCTTGGTGACAGCACCATCCACTGATTCAGTTTTCCCTGGAGAAAGATCATTACATCTGGCACAGTATGCCCATTAATCAGCCTTCTCTAACCTGGAATCCTTCAATAAAGAATTCTGTTTTATTCTATTGGATTACATCTCCCATCATTCCATACCAATCTGAGCACACTGAATTCTGAAAGCTTCAGAACGGAGAAGGATGCATGATTGAAACTTCCTCCTGGGCTGAATAAGGTAGAGTCTGAAACATGTAGTACCTGGTTTGCCATGCAGGAATTCAGAAACCATTCCATATCTGGAAGTTCAGCACAGCTGATGTCCCATAATAGGGAGGCCTGACAAGCTGTAAGATAACAACTTGTATGCTTGGAACTGGATACAAAGGAGGGAGGGATCTCGCACAATAGCATTTTTGTTGTTCTCACTTGTTAGTTATTGTGTGAGCTTCTGGCTAAGCTCAGAGGCAGAGAATTCCAGTGGGCACTCTTGTCTTCTAATGCAAGTTTGGGGGAGATCTTCGTGAAGGAGGTGTTCTTTCACCAGGACCAATCTGTTCATTGGACAACTCCTGAAGAAGCTGCAGGAGAAGAAGAATGGACTTTAAAGGTTTCTGACCTGGCAGAAATGGCAAAGATCTCGGCTTATTTGAAAGATCATTCGCAAGAACGTTATATTATGGAGTGGAAAAAATGGATTGAATATATCCAGAACAAATATGGGACTAAAAAGTTTCATTTAGCATTTGAATAAGTCTTCCTTTCTATTTTCTTTTTTTTCTATATGAAATATTAGTATTGCTTGTAGTTACGGTATCTTATATGAGCTAGAGAGTGATAGATTTAAGAATTTATTGTTGGTAGCATATGGATGGTTATGATTGTTCTTTGTTTTTATACCCTGTGCTTAGCTCTGGGAAGTCGGGGGGGGGGAGGGGGGAAAGGGGGGTAGGGGTAGGGAGGGATAGGTAGGGGGGGAGGGGGGGATTGTTAAAGATAAAATGTATTTTAAAACTTTTCAATTAAAAAAAAAAAGAAGCTGCAGGGATATGTGAACAATAAGGGCCAAACACGGTGCCTCCTTTATTAGGAAGAACATTGAGAGCATCACAACACAATCCAACAGCCTTCTGCATCAAGTTAGATGACACAGTAACAGCTACGTGAGAAAGAGGTGACAATTCAGTCTAGGGAGGAGGAAATGACTGAAACGTTAACGCAAATAATAGAAGGTGAGATGCCCAATTTATTTGCCTGAGCCAAGGTAAGTTTTCTTGCTTATATTTTTGTTCTGTTAAACTCAGCATACACTAGGCAACAGTCTAGACAACCTGACCAGTCCCTTGTCACTTCATGGGTTGAAAATGCAAAAAATCCAGAGTGGGTGTAATAGGAGCAGAGTTGCTCAAGGCAGTAGAGTGAGTAAACACTTTGGTATGTCCTAAAGACGTGGCCTCTGTCCCAGAGGAGCCCTCACCACATAGGAGGCATTCCAGCAGCTGTTCTTGATGGGCTTCTGAGTCACCTCACGACTAAGGCGGAATAAACAAGCCCATGGGAATGAATAAGGAGGCTGAGGAAAACAATCCTAAACTCCCGCCTCCTTCATTAAACCTTTAAATTTAAACTTGATTAAACTCCTTCATTCAACATTCAACTGTTGCTGGCTCATTTTTGATAGCAAAGCAAAAAAAAATTGCTCTTCAGAAATCACATGGATAGTTTATATAATTGGATTCCCAGTCTTGTCACCTTCCACTGTGGGTTCTTTTTCTCAGTATGAAATATTGCAGAGCAGCAATACTTCACATCACCTGCAGCTCACCCTGATCTGCTGGAAAACTCAACTGCTTTCCTTCAGCCTTGAAAGAGAAAACGATCAGAGAAACAAAGAAGGTAAGAAAGAGAATGGGTGGCCCAACCTACTTCAGACTCCACTCCAGTCCCTGATGGCTTCACTCCTACTCAGAACATGGAAGTCAGCACAGACTACCTATCCCATTACTGCAACCTTGTGTAGCTTGGCACCTTCTTGACCTGTTCAACTGCTACTCCCATTATGCCTGATCAAAATATATTCTCAAGGATAAACTCTATGTTATTAAAAGAAAAAGAAAAAACAGCTTAAATCAGCTAGAACGTTTTTAGAGGCATGCAGCCCAGAGACATATTGTTTTGAGTTGGACATCCTTATAGCTCTTAAAAATAAATGAGTAAATAAGCAAACAAATAGGCAAACAAATACGGCAGTCCTAAACTGGCTGAAGCTTATAATTCAAGAAAACTTCTCTAGAAAAGAGCAAGTCAAAAGAACCAGGTTTTTTTTGTGGTGGCTGAATTCACACATTGCTCTAAATCAGGGGTCCCGAACTCCTGATCCATGAACCAGCACCGGTCCGTGGCATGCCAAAAACTGGGCTACGTAAACAAGCTAAGCCGCCTCAGTGGGATGCAGGGAGTACATGAAACCATGCCTCCTTCGATCCGCGGAAAAAAGTCTCTCCATGGAACTAGTCCCTGATGCCCAAAAGATTGGGGGATGCTGCCCTAACCAGTGGGTTCTTTTAACCATGGTTACTTAAACAAGCTATAATGGCTAGATTTACAGAACACACTACACTATAAAATTTGAGTTAGCAACCACAATATCTGGATTCACATGGGGTGTTAAACTATAAGGGGATTTGCTTGGCTTCATCTTGGTGACTTCAGCTTGTGAGACAAGCGGTACTGCTCAGACTTCTTCATCTTTACACACTTGAAAAATTTGATTTTCTTTGCAATGTGTTGCTTGTGCTTTTTTGTATCCCCGCTGCCTCCTTTGTTTCAAACCTGGAGGGCGGGAGGGAAGCTGGGAAGATGAGCTTGGGCAGAACACGGGGACATCCTGAAGAGGGACTGAATTAACACCGCTTTGTTTAAATTAAATCCATGATTAAATATGTCCCAGTTCTGAAGCTGTCTTTGCATTTTGATTAATGAGAAGACAACTCTGCAAATTTGAAGTGTGCTTAGACATTTCAATTACTGTGCAGCAAATGATCCTATGTACTGTTTTTGACTGTGTGGCAAGAAGGGTTATGTAACACAAAATGGCATGTCCTGTCCTAGACTGAGGCTAATAAAAGACAGAACATCAAGTTCAATTTGTGGTTCTTCAGCTTAATGAAGAATAACTTCAGGAGCGTAGTTTTCTTAGGTGTGTAAACACTTCCTAGCAGGGTGATTGGACTGGAACAGTTCTGATAGGCAATGCTGGCATGGATGGTTGATTCAAAGCATCTGTTACTCCTATTCTAATCAGATATGCAGAATTTTGATTAGTTTTATGTAGAATTGCCATTAAAGAGTAATTTTGGGCAGCCATATAGGTTTGATGCATAAATAAAACAAATGGTAAATTAAAAAGTTCATTTTTCCACATTTCAGATTCCTTCCTTCCTTCCTTCCTTCCTTCCTTCCTTCCTTCCTTCCTTCCTTCCTTCCTTCCTTCCTTCCTTCCTTCCTTCCTTCCTTCCTTCCTTCCTTCCTTCCTCCTTCCTTCCCTGGTTTTTGAAGCACCAAATGGACCCTAACAGTTTAGGTACTATAATCTACTTAAATTCCTTCTTCAGGATTTTTTTTTGTGGGGTGTCCCTGAAATATGGGACATAGAAATGAAAGAGAACCTGCTGGGCTTCAGAGAACTTAATTTGTAATGGGGATGCAACATTATTTTGCACTCTTCCTCTGAAATAACTTCTAGTAAAAAAAACAGTGTGGAGCTATTACAATAGTTTAACTTTTTTTAAAATACACTTCTCTTTTGATTATTACTGTATCTTAAATTATATACTACTAATAATATGTCAAAAAGGTGGGTCAGTGGGTTAGGACGCTGACCTTGTCAATCTGAAGGTCGGCAGTTTGGTGGGTCAAATCCTGAGTGCCGCGTAACAGAGTGAGCGCCTGTTATTCGTCCCAGCTTCTGCCAACCTAGAAGTTCAAAAGCACGTAAAAATGCAAGTAGAAAAATAGGGACCACTACAGTGGGAAGGTAACAGCGTTCCGTGTGTTTTTGGCATCTAGTCATGCTGGCCACATGACCACGGAGACGTCCTCGGACAAGCGCTGGCTCTTCGGCTTTGAAACGGAGATGAGCACCGGCCCCTAGAGTTGGAAACGACTAGCACGCATGTGCGGGGGAACCTTTACCTTTACCTAATAATATGTCACTGGATAGGGTATATACCGGTATTACAAAATGAGTATATCCAGAGGTGTGATAAGGGATAGATAATTGAATTAGAGAAGTCTAACCCCCTAATCATTTGTCTGTAAGATGAATTTTAACACATTTTCCTTAACTTTTATAAATAATTCAATTTTATAATGAGAGGGTCATCTTAGATTTGCCAAAGATATAATAATAAAGATAGAGCTATTTTTATGGGTTTCAATATTTGATTGCTATTTCCCATTTAAAATCTTGGATTGCATTACAGGAGTTTACAATTGTAATTAAATAAACTGTAGTTAAAACAAGTATAAAACCACTCATTAAAATAATCATGGAGGACAAAAGTAGTAATACTACATATATACAAAAAAGTCAATTTAAAATTTTAAAAAAACTTAAAAGGAACTACTTCAAAAAATGTCTCTAGTTTTACTAGAATGCAAACATAATATTATGTTTGTATTCTAATAAAATAATATAGAGGGCATAAAGAATGGGTGAGTTATGTTTTATTTTAGCTTCCATTTCTGTAGTAAATGGTAGCTGATAGCTGTCCAACCCCACACCCTATCAAACTGGGGTTAAGAGTAAAAGGAATGTAAACTATGATTGTCCAATGCTGCTGGATCCAGCAAAGCTTTCCTGAGGAGGGGATGGACTGCCACCTCCTTAAAACGTTTATTATTTTTAAAATAATAAAAGCATTTATTGTTGCTTGGGTCTGATTATATATCTTCTCCTCTAAGACAATATCCAACCAGGTAAACATGGATCTAAGATACAGTTGGCTGCACTCGCAGCACCGAAGACCTTATCCACTTCTTTAGATCCAAAAGGTTCAAATTCTTCTCACATAACTACACTAGCCCCAGTCATCTCCAAGGCACTTGCATAGCTGAAGTCTAACTCGGAGTGAATTCAGTTTTATCCAACAGATGGCTAGAATAGTCTTCACAACAGGCCTCATAGATGTTTTGTAGAGGTTCTTCCTTCTCCAGGGGAGGTTGGATTATTCTGACCATGGTGGCTGGACAGCGCTCTGCAATAGCAGTTGGAAAATAATTATGTTTTGCTCTTCTTCTCACCATGAAATAATACTTCAAAAAATTCCTATCTTGGCTCAACCACACAGCTGATCTCTGAGGTCTCTGAACGCTATTAGGGTCTTTCCAGCAACTATAGCCATTCCACTGCTTCTGCTCTGGGGTGGAAAGCCCAGGTGGCACCTTTCCAGAAGTTGAATTCTCTGTGCCAAACCAGGTCTTGATTATACATGTTGTGTGAGCCCTCTCATCCATTATTAAATCATGAGTAAGGGGAGCTTCAGCAAAGGTGCCCCTGATGCAAAGAATAACAGTGCTGACAGTGATACCAAGATCAGTTCTCCATGCATCAATCTGCTAGGAAAAATCAACCAGATACTTTCTTGTTCTGCCTACACAAACCAACTTCCCCTTCCCTCCTTTTTTTGTTAGTTTATTTTTTGTTACTGTCAACTATAAATCTGAGTCCCAAATTGACACACATTATCACCACTAGGATAATCTATGCACATATCTGCATTTTACTTCAGAGTTTAACACTTACTTTGAATGAGCTCATAATGGTTATGATTCAGGGCGATGATGTTGGGTTTCCTCAAGAAGTTCAGAAAAATCTTGGAATTGGAAGAGGAAGAACAATAAGTCAACTCACTTAAGCTTTGGAACATACATCAAGTCATATCGCAATACTCTGTCTAATAAGTTCTTGTTATACTTCACAGAGTCAGTATTAAGTAACTTTCAAGTACAGTAAGTCAGTCAACCACCCTCGCTTGTCTTTCAGGAAGAGCATTCCATGCTGTTGTAGGACCAAGAACCAAACATTCAACATTTAATTGCAAAAGGAAAAGAATGCTGTGCCTAAGCTTCCTATTAGTCTTAATAAGCAAAACAACCTAAGATATGCAGATGATACCACTCTAATGGCAGAAAGTGAAGAAGAACTAAAGAGCCTCTTGTTGCAGGTGAAGAAGGAGAGTGCAAAACTTGGGTTGAAACTTAATGTTAAGTTAAGAAAACCAAGATCATGGCATCTGGCCCTCTCAATTCCTGGCAAATAGATGGGGAAGAAATGGAGGTAGTGACAGATTTTATTTTCCTGGGCTCCAAGATCACTGCAGATGGGGACTGTAGCCAAGAAATTAAAAGACGCTTGCTCCTGGGGAGGAAAGCCATGGCAAATCTAGACAGCACACTAAAAAGCAGAGACATCACCCTGGCAACAAAAGTGCATATAGTCAAGGCTATGGTCTTCCCAGTTGCAATGTATGGCAGTGAAAGTTGGACCATAAGAAAGGCTGAGCGCCAAAGAATTGAGGCCTTTGAACTATGGTGCTGGAGAAGACTCCTGCGAGTCCCTTGGACTGCAAGGCGATCAAACCGGTCAGTCCTAGAGGAGATCAATCCTGACTGCTCTTTAGAAGGCCAGATCCTGAAGCTAAAACTCAAATACTTTGGCCACCTAATGAGAAGGAAGGACTCACTGGAGAAGAGCCTAATGCTGGGAAAGATCGAGGGCAATAGAAGAAGGGGACGACAGAGAATGAGGTGGCTGGATGGAGTCACTGAAGCAGTAGGCGTGAGCCTAAATGGACTCCAGAAGATGGTAGAGGACAGGAAGGCCTGGAGGAACGTTGTCCATAGGGTCGCGATGGGTCGGACACGACTTCGCAGCTAACAACAACAATGGGTGAGCATAAAACACGGTGACTGTTTTTGTTAAAATGATAATAGCAGTATTGTGCCACAAACTCTCCTCCTTTTCAACATGCGCATGGTGTCATAATGGACATTTAAAAGGGGCAGGAATTGTATCATGTTACTATGATGATGTTTTCATCAGAGGGATCAGTTTGAGCATCACTGCAGATGCCACCGCTTCCGAGTAGAATCCGCTCTAGCAACCATACTAAGAATCTTCTGGGGGTTTTTTTTAGAAATTTACATGGCACAAACATTTGTGGACTAGACCCAATTTCATCATCAAACAATTGTCATCATTCTCAGTCTATTAGTTTAATAATTTTAAAATTCTTACCACATATTTCAGTATGTCTCTTACAAACAGAATAACAAGGCCATCACATAGGAATTTGGAGGGGGGATTGTTTTGCTTTTTGAAATAAGTCAGTATTTGTGGGTCATTTTTTTTTTGGATTTTGATATACTGTTTAAAAGTTTCTGTCTTCTGTTATAGGTGGCAATTACCACACCAGCAAAATAAGAATCAAACTGATATAGTTTGGGGAACTTTTATGAGTTCTTCCAAAAGATAACATGCTGCAATCCTGTGCCATAAGCAGTTTTTGATCCATTATAGTTATATACTTCCTTCCTTTCCCCTGTGCAGACAGATATGGATATAGTTAAGTCATAATAAACCTAGAGCAATGTGGAAGCAGGCTGGATGCCACTAAAGAGGTGATATGAACAGTCACATAATCTCCTGACTTGGAATAAAGGACCATCACTAGTAGTTACCTACTGATTGTGGGCTGTTTAGCATCTACAGTAGGTCAGTAGGTCTATCAAAAGGTGGCTCAAGGACCCCTACGGATCCCCCAAGATCCCTTCAGAGGTCCGACAATTCAAAATTATTTGCCAGCCTATGTAGAAAAATAATACAATATAAAAATCCCATCAAATATTTGAGAGAAACATTAGTGGCAGTGAATGAATCAATTTTAATTTTCAGTAGAATAAATATTGATAAAAATAACCGAAAGAAACAAAAGCTCTTTTAAGGTCCTCTGTAAGTTTTAAAGGTGGGAAAGGGTGCTGAGAGCAAAAATTTAAGAAACACTGATCTGGGTCACAGATACCAACAGCCTACATAAGCAAATTCAGCAAAATACTTGCTTTCGCTCAATAATGTTTATGGTGGAGTGCCTAATAGGCCAATACATAGTCCTTTTCTTTATGTAGCTAACACTGCTTACGCTACAGTTTTCCCTCTTTCCATTGTTATTATTTAGTGAGTGAGAATTTTGGATCCATCACAACAATTGAGAAACAATTGCACATTCAGTTGTTGGAAAATAGTCACTGGTCTGGATACTCCTTCAGTAAATAGAGTATTTATGTATGCGTCCAACTTACCTGTTGTATTCAGTGTTAAGCTTTTTTCCTCAGTAGATGTTAGATGTTTAACTTCACATCGTATTGTCTTCCCAAAGACCAGTGCTTTTGGATCTAAGTGTATTTTACTAACAAAATAACATAAGTGATCTTCTCCAATCTCAACGTTCCTGGGATTGATATTTTCAGATATTTGTCTCCAGCCTTGGTACCATCTGACTTGTATATCATGAGGTGCAAATTGTGATATAGAAATTGCAAGGAGGATATTCTGATGATCTGGAGTCGCCTTTATTTCTCATTGGCTAAATGAGAAGAAAAAAATATTGAGCAGAGATGACAATGTAAATACTGTAATATGTTTCCACAACTTGGCTTAATATGATTAATGAAAGAACGACTTTTAATGTAAGAAAATACTTTAAGGATTGATCCTCTGGAGTCTTTGCATAAGGGAACTATTGCATGAGACAATTGCATAAGACCAACTCCACAATTTTTACCAAACACAAGGTACACATTTGTAACAAAACCCAATGAATGGAAATTTTAATTTAATTTAATTTAATTTATTATCATTTCTATACCGCCCTTCTCCCGAAGGACTCAGGGCGGTGTACAGGGCAAGAATAAAACACAGAAATTTACAAAAATTAAAAAATAATTAAATGCATGCCCGATTAAAATACAATTGATACATAATAAAAACCCCAATAAAAATGATAAAAACCCCACCAATCCCCCCTCAGGCCAGGCCGGCTTGCTCGAACAAGTATGTTTTCAGATCGCGGCGAAAGGAGCGCAGATCGGGCGCCGTCCGGAGCTCAACCGGTAACTGGTTCCATAGCTCCGGGGCGCCCACAGAGAAGGATCTCCCCCTGGGGGCCACCAGACGGCATTCTCTGACCGGTGGCACCCTGAGGAGGCCCTCTCTGTGGGAACGCACAGGGCGCAGGGAGCTTGATGCCGGCAGCAGATGTTCCCTGAGGTACTCCGGCCCCATGCCATGGAGGGCTTTGAACGCCATTACTAGCACCTTGAATCTCACCCGGAAGACAACTGGCAACCAATGCAGCTCACGGAGCAGAGGTGTCACGTGGGAGTATCGGGAAACTCCCAACACAACTCTCGCGGCTGCATTCTGTACCAGCTGGAGCCTCCGGGTGGTCCTCAAGGGAAGCCCCATGTAGAGGGCGTTGCAGTAGTCTAGACGAGAGGTCACGAGCGCGTGAGTGACCGTGCATAAATCATCCCGGCTTAGATAGGGCCGCAACTGGCGCACCAGGCGAACCTGGGCGAAAGCCCCCCTAGTCACGGCCACCATGTGATCTTCCAAGGTAAGCCGCGAATCTAGGAGGACTCCCAAGTTGCGAGCCCTATCTACGGGGGGTAATAATTCACCCCCCATAGAAAGAGATGGAATATCCGAATAGACCCGGGATGAAGGTATGCAAAGCCACTCGGTCTTGTCGGGGTTGAGTTGAAGTCTGTTCCTCCCCATCCAGACCCGAACCGCCTCCAGGCAACGGGACATCACGTTGAGGGCATCACTGGGGTGGTTTGGGGTAGAAAGAAAAAGCTGGGTATCATCAGCGTACTGATGATACCCAACTCCAAAGCCACGAATGATCTCACCCAGCGGTTTCATATAGATGTTGAACAGGAGAGGCGAGAGGACCGACCCCTGAGGAACTCCACAAACGAGAGACCTCGCGGTCGACCTCTGCCCTCCTGTCAACACCGACTGCGAGCGTCCCTGGAGATAGGAGGAGAACCACTGTAAAACCGTGCCTCCCACTCCCAATCCCCTGAGACGCCGCAGCAGGATACCATGGTCGATGGTATCGAAAGCCGCTGAGAGGTCCAATAGGACTAGAACAGAGGAATGACCCCTGTCCCGAGCCCTCCAGAGATCATTCACCAGCGCGACCAATGCCGTCTCCGTGCTGTGCCCGGGCCTGAAACCCGATTGGTACGGGTCTAGATAATCCGCTTCATCCAGGACCAAAGGGAGCTGGTGCGCCACCACACTCTCAACAACCTTCGCAAGAAAGCGAAGGTTGGAGACCGGACGAAAGTTGTTCAATACAGCTGGGTCCAAGGCAGGCTTCTTGAGGAGGGGCCTCACCACCGCCTCTTTCAAGACGGCAGGGAAGCTACCCTCACTCAAAGAAGCTGATATAACTGCCTGGAACCAGCTGCGTGTCCTCTCCCGGGCTGCATAAGTCA
Source organism: Vipera berus (assembly GCF_964194415.1). Classification (NCBI taxonomy): domain Eukaryota; kingdom Metazoa; phylum Chordata; class Lepidosauria; order Squamata; family Viperidae; genus Vipera; species Vipera berus. The sequence continues at coordinate 104,315,978 of NC_138202.1, read as the reverse complement.
GCCAGGAAGGGCACGGGTCCAATAAACATGTGGTGGAGCTCAGTCTCCCCATAATCCTGTCCACTTCCTCCGGAGTCACAGAATCAAACTCCTCCCAAGTGATATCGACAAGACCACCCGCGTCCTGATCGCCAGACTCTGCCCAGTCGGAGTCCAGACCGGTCCGAATCCGAGTGATTTTGTCCGACAGATAATTGTTAAACTCCTCGGCACGACCCTGCAAGGGTTCCTCCCTCGCCTCCTGATTAAGGAGGGAGCGAGTCACCCTAAACAGAGCGGCCGGGCGATTATCTGCGGACGCGATAAGGGTAGCGAAGTGATTAGACCTCGCCACCCTTATCGCAGCGAGATAAGACCTAATATGGGTTCTTAGTCGCAATCGGTCGGATTCGGATCGGCTGGACCTCCAACCGCTCTCTAGGCCCCGTCTCCGGCGCTTCATCTCCCGGAGCTCCGCGGAGAACCATGGAGCTCGACGGGATCTGCATCGGGTCAGGGGCCGCAAGGGTACAACTCGGTCAAGAGCCTCAGTGGCTGCCCTTTCCCAAGCTTCCACTAAGGCATCTGCCGAGCTGTGAGTGGGGGAGGCAGGTGGGGACCCCAGCGCTGCCTGGAATCTCGCGGGGTCCATTAAGCGTCTGGGGCGGTACCATCTAACTGGTTCCACACACCCACGGCGGGGGGTGGCAAAACGGAAGACCAGCCGCAGGAGATGATGATCGGTCCATGACAGGGGCATAATAATTGGGGAGCCCCCACCAAGATCATCTAACCACCGCCCAGATAAGAAAACTAGGTCAAGGGTGTGGCCTCCCTCATCATGTCTGCAACCCTCTCTTTGGCTGACCGTTTAAGCTGGGCACAACAACCCTTTCTGTTGTTGTTTTTCTCAATTTTTATTTTATTGAAAAGATCAAAATGCAAACTCCAAAAAAAGAGGAAAATATGCAAAAGCAAAATAAAGCTAAACAAGACTACATCAACAAAAAAAGTGATAAGCAAGACAAAACAAACATATACATGTTGTTGTGGCTTATTCTTCAGTTTTCTTTATGTTTCCATCACTTGGTTGAAATTCAATAACAGCAGTGCATATGATAGCATAGGCATTTGCAGTATGAGGAGAATGTGTGTGTGTGTTTTGTGATGCGCAATTGCAATTCAAGTATGAAAGGACAGAGATTATGTTGTGTCATTATACTTCACTATTTGGGTGTCATTGAGGTTGGAAATTTATTTTTATTTTAATTCCATTTATATCCCGCCCTTCTCCGAAGACTCAGGGCGGCTTAACAAACTTAGCAATAGCCTTCATTCTATGTATATGCCTGCTTATTAGGGCTTTCACACACACCCCAAGCGGCATTATTACAAAGTCAGCTTAATTGCCCCCAACAATCTGGGTCCTCATTTTACCTACCTCGGAAGGATGGAAGGCTGAGTCAACCTTGAGCCTGGTGGGATGCGAACCTGCACTAATTGCAGGCAGCTGGTGTTACTTAAGGAGGCATTAGCCCACTGTAAAATTATAGGTAAAAATTGTACATCACCAAGGTCAACCCTGCTGAGAAATCAGGAGCATAAATCAAAATCATAATCATAATAGTAAAGTTGGAAGGGACCTTGGAGGTCATCTAGTCCAACCCCCTGCTAAGGCAGGAAACCCTATACCATTTCATACAAATGGCTGTCCAGTCTCTTCTTAAAAATTTCCAGTGTTGGAGCATTCACCGCTTCTGGAGGCAGGTTGTTCCACTGGTTAGTTGTTTTAACTGTCAGGAAGTTCCTCCTTAGTTCTAGGTTGCTTCTCTCCTTGATTAGTTTCCATCCGTTGCTTCTTGTCCTGCCTTCAGGTGCTTTGGAGAATAGCTTGGCTCCCTCTTCTTTGTGGCAGCTCCTGAGATATTGGAACACTACTATCATGTCACCCCTCACCCTTCTCTTCGTTAAACTACACATACCCAATTCCAGCAGCCGTTCCCTATATGTTTTAGCCTCCAATCCCCCAATCATCTTTGTTGTTCTTCTCTGTACTCTTTCCAGAGGACCATTTATTTAATATAATACTTTAAGTATAGAGAGTCCTCAACTTACAGCCACAACTGAGCCCAACATTTCTGTTGCTAAGCAAGAAGAGTTGTTAAATTTTCATAACAAGTACCTGTTACTGTTAAAGCTACATTGTAGACTGGATATCTGGCAAATAACTTATGCTTCACAGTACAACTATAGATGTTTCCTTGATCTTGTGGTTGAAATCTCAGTTTGCTGGTGGTGTTGTGTTATTGCCATTTCTCACAGAAGTACACCTCTATCCAACGTGTAATTAGAATGCTTTTGCCAAAGAATGACAATTGAATCAGGATACAATTTATTCAATGTACATGTCATTTCCTTTTTCAATTTCAAGTTCCTTTGGAGACAGTTGGTTCAGCTATATTGCAATTGAATAAAAATGGGATTGGTTATTGATTTTTCTACATATCTTGTATTTTATTTTGCCTTTCAGCCTCTCAAACAATATTTGCATTAACATCCAATTCAAATAACAACTAAAGGGAAAACACACTACAGGAGAAAGAAAGAAAGAAAGAAAGAAAGAAAGAAAGAAAGAAAGAAAGAAAGAAAGAAAGAAAGAAAGAAAGAAAGAAAGAAAGAAAGAAAGAAAGAAAGAAAGAAAGAAAGAAAGAAAGAAAGAAAGAAAGAAAGAAAGAAAGAAAGAAAGAAAGAAAGAAAGAAAGAAAGAAAGAAAGAAAGAAAGAAAGAAAGAAAGACTGAATAGTATGAAGCTATTACTCTTGAGTTGAGCTCGTTTCAAATTCATACAGAGATCCAGAGCACGGAGTTTAAGGAATAAGAGGGCTCGTTTCCTGTGAGGAACAAGTTAAGGAATTCACCTTTGCTCTGGGCGAGAAATGCATTTTTGCAAAATGGAGGAGCGCTCATTGGAGGAGAGGGCAGGTAGCTCCGCGCCAGAGATCCACCTGTGTCCACTTGCCTTGCGCGGTCGGCCCCGTTTCTCCTCAAACAGCCGCCCCCCCCCCGTCCTCCCACCCCCACCCCCCCACCCCGCAGCCAAGTCTCAACATTTTTCCCGCACGACTTCTATTGCATTTGCCCTTGAGGCGCCCTCGCCTCGCCGCCACTCAAACACTTCCATGATCCTCGCCCCTGCCACCTGCCTGCCCACCACCTTGGATATATACAGCCGGGTTTAGCGCTTAGTTTTTGCTTCCTTACCTGCTGGTCCAGGAACAGAGCCGAGACATGCCCAGAGGCTAAATAAAAGATAAAGTCGCCTTCGAACGGAGCTTGTCTCCTGGCAGTTTACGTGGACACATCCAGGCAGTTTTCTTAGCCGGAGATCAAAGTGAGTCGCCATTGCCCTTTTTTCTTTTTAATTTCTCAATCCGGACTATCATTTTTTTAAAGAGTAACCGGAATCCACCCTTGCACAGCTCTTTATATCCTTTGCCTGAACGACGAAGTCTTTTTTTTTTTTTACCTGCGAGGCAGGCCAATGATCTTTGTCCGGGAAACTTTCATTTTCCCTTCTGATCTTCCAATAATGTTTTTTCAGTTCCTGAAAAACTGGGAAGGAAAATAATTAACCTGATACTGTTTTAAGAGTCTCAAGGAAGCATGCTGAGGCACCTGCTTAAGTAAAGGAGGACCAATAGTACACACTCGGAGTCTGGAAGTTTTTTTTAGTTCTATTTTAAGTTGGAAGACTGCTAACAGAGACTCCTATCAAATTTTTAAAAACACAAAAAAACTTGCATTTCATTAGATTAGAAAACATTTAATATACTGAAATTTCCTGTCCGTGGGAACAAGTGGAATGGCTTACCTCTAGGCCAGGGGTCAGCAACCTGAAACAATGAAAGAGCCACTAGGAACCGGTTCCCTCACAAAAGGAAAAACTGGGAGCTGAAAAAAATGTGTGCGCATGCGCGTACATGCACACATGTGCAGAACAGGGTTTGACTAAAGAGTGGAGACAAGGCGAGATATGCACCTACCCTGCATATTTGAATTGATTGGTTGAACTTTTTTAGTCCCACTTTTTTTTTGGACTGCAGATGGCAGAGGACTGGGAGCCGCAGGAGACAGCTGAAAGAGCCGCATGTGGCTCCGGAGCCGCGGGTTGCAGACCTGTGCTCTAGGCAGTGTGGGTTCTCCATCAGTGGAGGTTTTTAAAGAAGAGATTGAACAGCCATTTGTCCGGAATGGTATAGCACAGGGGTAGGCAACCTTGGCTCTTTTATGACTCGCGGACTTCAACTCCCAGAATTCCTGAGCTAGGCTGGCTTAGGAATTCTGGGAGTTGAAGCCCAGGAGTCATAAAAGAGCCATGGTTGCCTACCCTTGATATAATCTCTTAGAAACCTGGTTTGCGGATTCTACCTTGACATTATTTCACAAGTGTCAAAAATGAAACACTTTCATATGGCCTTTAAGGTGGAGCCTGACACCTCATCGATGTTTTATTGGATCATTTTATCTCTGTATTTTGTCACAGTTTGTCTTTATTTGCTTGTAACCCTCCATGAATTGTTCTTATTTGACAGCATGCTTTGTTGCATGTCTCTGCAACTGCTGAGGCCAAGGAATTCTGATGAATGGAGGAATTGTATCTTTCTATGATCATTGTACAGAATACCTCTCTTTCAGTAAGGGATGGCAAGGATTATGGATAGTAAAAAAGAAAAGGGCAAACCAAAGTGTATTTTGAAACCAGGCCTTTTCCTACAGGAGCACGGGGAAGTTCCTCAAAAAATACCTAGGGTATGTAAGGAAGAATAGTATGACAATTACCTGCATTTTTGATCTGAATAGTTCCCATTGTGAATCCATTTTTTATCCGTAAACCAGGGCTTTTTTTGTCATAGAACGCCCAGAACAGAGTTCCGGCACCTTTTTTGGATGGAACCTTGTACGGTAAGCAAGGCAGATTGTATGACGTGAGTTCCGGCACCTTTTTTTTTAACAAAAAAAGCACTGCCGTAAACTACATGTAAAATAAAAGCTGGAACAGAATGGAATAGGCCAGAACCTTAGAATTAACACCAGAAGTACTGAGGAGTGTTAAAGACCCTTGATGGCAGTATTTAATAAAGTTTCTTTTCAAAATTGTAATTGCATAAACTCTTTAACATGCAGAATGATACCAAACAGGGAAAAATTGTCCAGAATGTCTATGTGCCAGCTAAATGGATTTGCATGCAGAAGACATTCATGTAATAAATGGTGAATCTTATTCTGTTACCCCTTTCATTCAAAAGTTTGTATTCCTGCTAATTTGATAGCTCACAAAATATAACAATGACTTGATGAAACAAGACTAAAACATTTATGTGGAAAAAACTACATTCTGCTACCTACTCTGGATAATATCTAAGATGGCGGCGCCTGGAATGGCTGCGGCTGCATTGGCTCTTGAAGGCGAATAGTTTTGGGAGGGATAGTAAGGGCTATAGGCCACATGATCAGGAAGATTTTAATGTGTTTGAGCAACATGGTGGAACTAAGGGCTGTTTCCAGAGGAGGCAGAGGAGGAGAGGACCTGGAGCGTATGGAGCGAAGGAACTGGATGAGGCTGTCGGCAGGCCCAGAGGAAGAGAGAGAGGCTTTTGGAGGACTTGGTGGCGGCAGCAGTGTGCTCCAGGGGTGAAAAGAAGCAAGGCCTCTTTAAGGAAAAGGTGGAAGAGTCAGGATCAGAAAAAGGAAAGAATACAAGCTAACCTGAGGGCTAATCCAAATGGAGCCCCATTTCCATCTGTCCCGTTTGCCATTGTTCACTCCCTAGAGACTAAAATGGACAATGTGAAATTTGAGCGGGCCCCGAACAAGGAGTATATATTGGAGGTGGTGACCCTTTGAGAGCTGTACGCAACGAAATTTCATTTTGATGTATGCCGATTGGTGTACATTCAAAGTGACAATAAAGTTATCATTATAATAGTATTTAAGAAAAACTCTGGAACAGCAGTATTTACATGAATCAAACCAAGCAAATTGACAAGAATAAGAGGGTGTTGATGCCATAAGACCCCAAACTCCCAACAGACATCTTTCCTGAGCACTTCAAGATGGAGAGGTTTTACTTCTACTAGCCTAAAGACTTTCCCTCTTTGAGGTATTTTGTTTGGGCAGTATGGAAAAACGAAGGTTGGCTAGAGGGGAATAAATGGAAGTTAAGAATAAACATTTAGGAATAAGATTAATAAAATCCTTGTATGAAAAATTCCCCAATTGGGGGGAGGTAGAGGTTAATATCTTGCTGTACAAATGACCATTGATCTTCTACCTCTATTATCCTGCTTTGAACCAACTGAGCATGATGGGATATTTTCTTTTCTTCCCCTCTGCAAGGATGCAGAAGAAGATGCTCCAACTCTGTGGCATCTTGCTGAACTGCACGGGGAAAGGGCTAACTAAACAAATTAATCCAAGGCTGTTTGCATTTAGGGAGAAATTCAAAGGGAGAGAGAAAAAAGTCAAGCGGGATGTTAGGATTTATTTCAGATGGTCAAAAATTAAGAAAAGTTAATTACGCTTTCTTAAAATATTTCAGTAGGAAATAGATTCGAAACACTGAAACAGCCAAGTTAGGTTAAGTGTATTTTAAATGCTGATGGGAAATATGGAGAACGAATTGACTGAAAACATTTTCAAAATACTCAAATGCTGCTAGCAAAAGGCCTGTTTTCCAATTGAATTTGGTAATTAGTCTGTTTTAAGGATGAAGGTTATAGGATTTCAAAATTTTTTATAATTCCTGGAATTAGAGAAGCTTTTTTTTTAAAAAAGGAGTAAGTTGTCCATAGTTATTTCTAACAAACTCATTTCATAAATCACTCAATTTAGTTAAACATGATTGTAGTTATTTTGCAAGATTTGCTAGAGCAGAGCAGAGCAGAGCAGAGAATTATCCTAAGTTTGGGATCAAAATTGGGCAAAGTTCCAGAGTATGACTGCAGCTTTGTATATGTATGTTTTAATTTCATCCAATTTCATCCAATGTTAAAGCACCATCTAACCATTATTACCAGTATGAAAAGGGAGGCACTGTAGAAATTTAAGAAATAGGTTGTACTGACAGTTAACATGCCACTATTTTAAAGTCTTATTTATGATCTCTAGATGGTTTTGATAGGTTTTTTTTTCCATTCAAAGCCACCAGAAGAAAAAGTTGGAAGCAGTAACCAAAGAAACTGAGTTTGAATTCAATTTAATCTGATTAAAAATTATACAAAGCACAAGTGGAACAACATTCTTCTTACAAATATTGCACTTGAGAGCATATGGATATGTACAACTTTGCCATTCTTTACATCCAAGGTACACTTGTCCTGATAAGGTTCAAGATGAAGTTGTGCAAGGAAAAGGAAAGCTGATAATAATCCAATTACTTCCGTGATAAATTGGCAACTACCAGAAATGTACCACCTGAACACAAATTGCTTTAAGAAATGAATATAACTTATCTTGCAATGCATTTATGAACTGAAATGCCAGGGGCTCCCTCCTGAGGGAAGGCAAATGGGATAGTGATTTTCACAGTTCCTTTTTTGCTCAGGTGATTGGATGGGTGATTTTGGGATGAGGAGCCTGGAAGAGGAGACAATTTGGCAACTGCCAAATCTTCCCGTAGATAATTCAAACTCATGGCCTTCCCCTCTTCTCAACTCTAAATTCCACCGCTATCAAATTCCAGTTAACAATAATTGGGTGGAAAAGTATGCAGTTTGAAATTGTGCTGTGAAAGTTACTTTCCCTTATAACCAGCCCCTCAAACTATACCCAGTACTTCTAAGATTCCAACTGATTTAATAGTCAGGGCAAACATCATCCCATTCCCATTTGTCAGCTTCCCTGGTGCTATGAATAATTTCAGTGGCCTCTGTGGGTGATCATACTCCATCTCTCTTTGCAAATTTTACTTGGTACGGAATAGGACATTTAAAACAAGACATTGGTAATCTGAACATTTTTGAAGCAAACTGAAAAAAGACAATAACTGGAATTGGATTCCGCACTATCCAATTCTTTGATTATATTTATAATCTAAAACAAAGGGATGAATACCACATAAAATTAAAGGACAGTGTATTAATGGAGCTATAAACATGTGCACGGCTGCAAATAAAACACAGAAGATACCTTTTTACAGGTCATATTTGTAACCCACAAGAAAGGTTCACAATATGTGTTGAAGATGTTTACTCTAGAAAACAGAAAACTTTCTGTGGAAGTTTCTGTTGATTGGCTAGTTGGGTCTTCGGTATAAGAAATAAATAAGAACTAAGCCATGAATACTCTTTTGGGCTACAGCTGCATAATCCAAATAAGAATTCATTCAACAAGGGGTTCCCAGTGGTTCCTTCCATTTGGCTGCCCTATGCCATGCAATGTATCCTAGAACTACACATAGCAAATAGAGAAGTATCCAGCTGGGTTAAAAAAGGGGAACAAACTCCATTCACAAGCCTAACAATAGGCTGACTGCATTAAAAAAAATATCCAATATTATCTTTCCAACTGTAAGAGGCGAGTTGTGAGAACTTACTATTTTATAGAGCCTCTACTTTACATTCTGCTTTTGGCACATTTTTCCATTGGGTTCAATTACAGCCTTGGGTAAGTGAGATTGAAGGAAAATACTGAATAGGGTAGAGCCCACATATTCCATTTAATCTAAGAGAGAGAGAGAATTTCCACAGGATCTTCAAAGTATCTACTTGGAGTCACATGGTCCTTAATAAGATCCAAAATGGGAAACTTCCTAGTTCTGTGTAATGTAAAGCTTGAAAGGATCGCTCAGGGAAGGACATGGTTTCTAATAGTTAAAATTGTTTTATAAAAGAGAATTTAATCCATTTGGAGGTCAAAATCAGTATTAACAAGGGACCCTTTTAATTTTTCTACTGAAAAGAGGGTGTTTTTCATTTTGTTATATACAAAAACTATTTTTTTTAAAAAAACCACCTATATAAATAATTATACATTATGTTCCATTTCCTGGAAATAAAAGTAATTATAATTCTTCAGTGATGGCTTTGTGTTCTTATTTTTTAATCATCCCCCTTTTTCTTCAGTCAGAGAGAAATGTTACCTTCAGAAAATAATTTGGAATTTAAGTCTTATTACGAAGTGAGAATTTAGACCAGCAAACATTTCTCATTAGATCAACAGTACTTGCATCAAAATCAAAGTTAATATAATGGAGGAGTGGATGCATTTACCACCTGAAAGAATGAGTTGGATTTGAACTGTAAGGGTCAGGACATTTCTATTCGTGTTAAAATGATGGAGAATGTTTGTATGCATGCCTTTTATATTTGTAGTCCTCTCAAATAATGTAATGTGATTGAGTATTTCAATAACATTCAAAATGCAGTTTCTGACAAACATTGTTGGAAACTCACTGATGATTTTGAAATGGCTCTTTTGTGATGAAAAAACAATGCAAGGTCTTTCTTAATTCTAAAAATATTTCTGCTTCTAAAGAGCTTCCTTTCGTAGTTCGTAGAGAGATAAATGCAACTGGCATGTTACAAAAGGAAGAAAAGTATCCTCTTTGCAGCCAAAATGCAGCGATGAACTGCATTTAGTTAGCAACAATAAAGATGGCTAAGTCAATGCACTTCAAGCACAGTATTTCAGTGTAAAGAATTTTCACATTGGTATTCATATGCTTTTATAAAAACAGAAGATACATTCACTGTTTCCCATGGCTCTATGCTGCAATTACACTTCTTTTAAAAAATTAGAATTTTCTGAAATTGGATCACAGATGTTTCTTTTCAATGGATATTGAAAACCAAAGGAATTGTTACAACTCATTCATCCATAGCCATGAAATTACAGCTCTAAGGTGTTGGCACTTTTAAGAATATACTATCATGAACTGAAATGGGGGTGGGAGGTGTTGTCTCTTGTTTAGACCAGTTCTAAACTTCTCCAACTTCAAACCCATTGCCAATGGAGAACTTCGAGAAATTTAAGGGGTTTTACTCATCTTAGACTTTCTTCTTTACAATATCTCTATAGATGATTTAAAGGAGAAAAAGGAAAAAGATTTTCAAAAGCATAAATGATAGGAAGCCAAATTATACCTCAGACAAAAAGAAGACTCTGCAGGGAAAAAGTTACGATATCCTTTTGTCTACCTATGTGTAATGACAAAACTAGAATATCCACAACTTTAGGATCCTGTATTATATCATTTGTGCCTTTGAAGATCTACACACTGAATTTGGATTTTTAAGCCTATATGAATCCCACAGGTGAAACGAAACTTAAAATTATCCTTCTTTTCACATTTCTTTTTAGTCTCTGATTATTTCACCCACCCACCCCCAAAATGTGTATAAACCAAGGCACAACTGGTTAAGGATGAGACTGGACATGATCCGATCTAGCAGCTGCTTCTTGCACTGGTATATTTCCTGGCGCTAACGGCTGATTGCTGCTCACTGGATGATTTTGCACATTTCCATCTAATTGTGACACAGCTGTAACACAAAAAATTTTTTTTAAAAAAATGTTAATTGTTTCATAATACAAAGCTCAAAAACTCATTAAGTAATGTTTTTGAAAAAGTCCAAGTACAAACAGTATTTGCATAAGGGAACAGAATATTTCATCTACATATAAAATATTGCACAAAATATATAATACACATTATTATTTGACATATTATTCTGATATAATGGTAGAAGCTTTGAACATGATGCTCGCTGGTAGGACACACAGCCATATAACCTGTGGACGCCGAGGGATGGAGCAGCTTGCTCTCCTTCTCAACATGAGCTCCAAAAATTCCTGGAGGAAATTTCTAGTAAAAGGTAACTAAGTAATTGGTGTGGGGGGGAAGGAATGTGGGGTTCTGGCAGGAAGCAGGTCCAAGGCCTTCAGGGATGCAAAGCACAGGTGCTCAGGCTGTGGGGCAGGCCCCGGGCAGAGCCTGCATTAGGTCTCCCAGGGGCCCTGTGCGAGCACATGCCCCTCTTAATGACCACATTGGGGAAGGCAGGGATGAGGAGGTCATTAAGTGAGGTCACATTTGCGTTTCACTTCATGGCTGTTATGATTTCTGACTGTAATGGCCAGGGTTTCATTATAGCAGGGGTCTTCAAACTTGGCCCTTTTATGACTTGTGGACTTCAACTCCCAGAATTCCTCAGCGAGCATGCCTGGCTGAGGAATTCTGGGAATTGAAGTCCACAAGTCATAAAAGGGCCAAGTTTGAAGACCCCTGCATTATAGTCATCGGTCGAGGGCTGCCTGTATACTCTTGTGGTAAAGGAAAGGCAGATAATTTTACTATCTTGTTTTTACTAGGCAGGCAAGTAAAAGGCAACCAATTGAAGAAAAACAGAGCAGGAGGAAGAAAAGTTACTTACATGGCTGAAATTTCAGTTCTCCACCTGGACCTGAAGGGGGATGCCCTTGCTGTAACTTCTTCTGTTGCATTTGTTTAAAAGCCTGTAAAACAGTTAATTTACATGTAACAAGATGGAGAACATTTAAAGCAAGGTCTCAAAATTTTCATTTCTAATAATAAACTGGCATTTATGTTTCTGGTCTTTCTTGCCATGCTAAGCCAGATTCTTCAGTTAAAAGAAGCCGGAATCTGCAATTTTGATGGACCAAGCAGGAACTTAAACTGAAACATATCACAAACACACAGGGCAGAGTTACAAGAGGACACCTCTTTCCTGAACTCAGTGTTCAAAACCAACCACATTATTTTGGCAAATAAAGCAAAAAGTACCAGAAGGGACAAAATAACCACATACTAAACTAATTAACTCATAACACCTAGCACAGCCTGAGGATTTAGGTGGTCGTAAAACACTAATAGACAACTGCACATTCTCTAGTGAACTGGTTAAAAGACAGACAGTTCAGAGGAAGGGCACTAAACATGGGGGAAGTTTATGTCCTACAACGTAATAAAAGAGTCTAAAACAAAAGTAATCCAGTTGTAGAAATTTTTATAATCTCTTCAGCTTCCCTTTTAAATACATTTTTTAAACAAAGAGACTCTATAAGAATCTTGCTTTAGGTCAGAGGTGGGGAACAATGGCCGCTTTATGACTTGTGGACTTCAATTCCCAGGATTCCTCAGCCAGCATGGCTAGCTCATGGATTCTGGGAGCTGAAGTCCACAAGACATAAAAGGGACGTCTTTCCCCACCTGTGCTTTAAATGAAGTTACTGCCAAGGATCTGACATTCACTTTGCCCATCAAAAGAGCTGGCCCTTTTGGTCTCTCCAGTACTAGTGAGCCCATCCCATATACAGGGGTGTGAAACTCAATTTCATTGAGGGCCGCATCAGCATTGCGGTGCCCTCAAAGGGCTGGGTGGGTGTGGCCTACTGGGTGGGCATGGCTAGAGTGTGTATGGCCTACTGGGTGGGCATGGCCAGCAGGAGTGGGACAGATCTGAGGGTCTCTGGCAGAAGGAGGGTCTCTGGGCCAGGGCTAAGGCAGTGGGGGCCATTCCCTCACTGTTTCCAGGATGGCTTCGCGGGCCACATGAAACCACTTCGCGGGCCGGATCCGGCCCCCAGGCCTTGTGTTTGACATGTCTGCCATATAGGCAGTGCAGGAAATCCTCGACTTAGTTCATTTAGTGACCACTCAAAGTTACAACAGCACTGGAAAAAGTGACTTATGATCATTTTTCACATGACTGTTGCAGCGTCCCCATGGTCGCATGATCAGAATTTGGATTCTTGGCAATTGGTTCATATTTATGAAGGTTGCAGTGTCCCGGGGTCACGTGATCCCCTTTTGCGACGTTTTGATAAGCCATGTCAATGGGGAAGCTAGATTCACTTAACAACTGTGTGACTAGCTTACTAACTGCAGTGATTCACTTAAGAAATGTGAAGTGAGATGGGGCAAAACTCACTTAACAAATTTCTCACTTAGCTTTGGGCTCAGTTGTGGTCATAAGTTGAGGACTACCTATATAGGCACTGTACATCACCGCATAGTTGTGATGCTCTATGTCTTTCTTACTGAAAGCAAAATGAACTAGCTTCCAAACAAGCAAAGGAAAGCTTGCAACTAGTTGTACCATTTCAAGTTCTTGTTTCTGAGCCTGAAGGAAGTCTTGTTGCTGTTCTAGCTCTTCCCTCTTTTTCTGAAGTTCTAATGCCTTCTTTTGCAATTCATCTTCTTGTTGGAAAATGTGACTTTCAAATTGCTTCAGCTCTTCTTCAGTGAAGACCTCCTGCTGGTCCAGAGTCTCAAAAAAAACAAGAACAACAAAACTTAACTCCTTAAAAGAAAGCTCAATGGGAAAAATTCAGACTCACCTATATCTGTATCGGTGCCCAAGATTTAAGATATTTGATGATTGCTTACATTTGGATAAGGAGAAATTGTGCTTTTAGAGCGCTCTAACATTCCTCCCAAGTAAAGGCAGGACTACAATTTCTCAACATTGCCCTTACTGTTCCATCAGCTTCACATTTCCCTATTCCGTGTACACTCCTGGAAGTAATTTGCCTTTGGAGTAAACTTAAAAAGCAAACTGCAGTCAACCTCCTCCTCATTAAAGGGAGAAGAACTGACGTCTACCACATCAGAGAGAAAATCCCAACAGAGACCACCTGCCAACAATAGACATAGCTAAGTCTGAGCATCTTCTGAGCTGCTTCTAAAACAGTTTGCACTTCCTCACAATAACAAAGCTGAACTATGTCTACTATACTTGGCTTTTTCCTTGGATGAAGTTGAGTCCAGAAAATATATGGTTATCCACAGACATAGTTTTCATACCCCCCATGATTTCCCTTGAGTACCCTGAAATAAAATAGAAGCTCTTAAGCTCTTAAGGTTCCTTTGCAACTATGGACTATTATTGTAAGGAGAGAAATTTCCACACATAGCAGCATTACAACTTTGGGATAAAATGTATACACGTTGTAGGAAAAGACAGGTGAAACAATTCTCTCTTGCTTCCAACTTTAAGATACTCCTTTGCTCAAATTCTGTGGCCATAATGGGCATGCTCATTCGGTTTCAAACAATGAAGTTGCTCCACAGAGAGAATTATGCCCAGTGTCCTCAGACTCACTGTTCAGATTTTTTTTTTATAATGTCGTTAATAATGACAGATAAATACAAAAGAAGAAACAGAGAGATGGTTAAAAGTTCAAAACAGTTGGGCCATTTGCTGATCACTACAATCAGTCTTAGTTCAAAAGTGACATTTGTACCTCCCAGCTTTCTGGCTCCGAAAACTCTCTTTTCTCTGTAATTCTCATGAACTCTTCCAAGGTGATTAACCGGTCTTTGTTAACGTCAACCTTTTAAAAGAGAAGCAAATAAATAAATAAATAAATAAATATATATATATATATATATATATATATATATATATATATATATATATATATATATATATATATATATACACACATATACAGAGTTTAGGCTATAGAATGTATTTGCAGTCCTTAAAACAAAAGCAAACGAGATTGCAGAAAAGTTGTGACAGAAGTAATTGGTTAGTGCTACCCTACTTAAGAAAATCCGTATTTTGGTACACAATAAAACAAGCTAGGATCAGTTACATTGCATAAAACGTAATGGGAATAGGGATGGGAATAACTGATAAGTGCCCAAGGAGCAAAACACAAATTAATCTCATCTCATGGGGTGCTGCAAATATTTCCATCCTGATGTCATACGTGCAGTTTATCTGTAACATTTAGAATTACTCAAGTATCAATAGCATGTGAAAATTCAATATTTTTCTTGTTAAGTAGCAAAACAAGACAACTCTTCCCCCCCCCTCACATAGCCAAACCAAAAATATCAAATTTGCATAATAATGGTGAATGTGATAGAAAAATCGTTCATCGGGAAGCTGGTTTTCGCAATGACAATAGGCTGGTCGTCCAACAGTCTGCAGGAAAGGTAGAAGTTTTAATAATTTTATAGCTTTAAATATACTTACTGTAAAAAGTGGTAAAGAAAACCACCATGCCAACCTAACACTAGCTGGAATAGCATTCCTATTGATTAAAAATAAAGTTGGATTCACACAAACGTTCCCATCCCAAGGCAATCTGTTCATAAACAATTATTCATTGCACAATTTTAGTAGATATTCAACAGCTAACTATGTAATAAAGCTAGCCATATAAGGATAGACAGACATGTAGTAATAAAGTTACACTGTATTGGGGTGGGGTCAGGAAAGCTCTGAAACAGGCATCTTCAGAAACATTTGGAAAATAAGTCCACTACTGAAATGCATATTTATACATCTGTTTTTAATATTCAGTTCTTTAAATCTCACTGAATGCCTATCTCTACAGTAAGAACTGCCCCAAATACAGACAAATATCTTTGTATTATTCTAAGAAGCTGTTTCTCCTCTTTTGCTCCTTGGTGTGCTTGCACGATGTGGTTTTTTTTTTTTTTTGCAATGTCCTGGGATGGTCCACAAAACTAAAAATCTGTGTGCACTTTCCAGATCCATACGCAAAGGTGCCCGACAGTTTGAAAACTAAGCAAACAGATATAGCAGTGACGGTGAACCTTTTAGAGACCGAGTGCCCAAATTGCAACCCAAAACCCTCTTATGTATCGTTGGGTGCCGGGTGAGTGTGGCCTATTGGGTGGGTGTGGCCAATTGGGTGGGCATGCCCCATTGGGTGGGCGTGGCTGCAGTGGTAACGGCAGACTGGGTGGGACTAAAAAGTTCAATCAATTCCAACTTTGCAAGATCTTTTTTTTCCCCGCGAGAAGTTGAAATTGACTGATTGATTGAACCTTTTTTATTTTTTGCACAGTGGCGGAGGCCTAAAGTGAAAAGGTTTTATAAAACCCAGCTGAAGGCTTAGGACTGGGGCAACGGTGCGTGTGCCCACAGAGAGGGCTCTGCGTGCCACCTGTGCCATAAGTTCGCCACCATGGAGATATAGAATCTGAATATGAATTAAGAGGAAAATTACAGAGCAGACTTTTGTTGCAATGACCTGTCAATCTACCTGTACAAAGTTCAAGGGAAGAATAGGGTCAGCATTCTGCCACGGCCTATGAGGATTTTGTCATACACGGACTCTGTATTCATGTAGGAACGAAATCATGCCTGTTATTTTTTACCCCGTCTAAAAATCCTGACAATTTGAATGAATATAATGCACAAACCAGTGGTTCATGGAAACAGTCAGACAGTCATAATAAAGTGTCATAAATACAGAACTGGAGCTATCAGAAGGTATCTTATTTACTTGTTAAAAAATTTTACGTGTGAAATATGGGTTGGAAGCAATGATGGGCTCCACATAAATTATCCTGTGGACTAGATGCAGGTTCCGCTGCCATACCTGCAACAGAAGAAGTTTGCTAAGTTATTTGTAAAATGTGTGCCCTTAAACCTTACCTCATTCATGACATGTTCTCTCATTCGCAGCCTCTCTTCTTCCATTTCTATCATATCATCCTCTTCATTTTTGGGGTCGTAGACTTTCTCTAGCTAAGATTAAGACATTTGTTTTGAACAGGCCATCCAAATTTATTATGAAAATACATTGCTTTAATGATATTTATTTATTAAACGTACACCTCACAGACAACTCTCAGCAACTTACTACATATATCAAAGTATAGCAAAAGTTAAAATAGTCACAGTATGATTAACCTCATAAACAGCAAAAAAAAAACAGATTAAAAAATCGATATTTATGAGACAAATGTTTTCTTTCAACATGTTTAATAGCACATACTTATATCTAACAATCCATTGGGAGATATTCAGAGAGGTGCCTTGAAAGAAGCCCGTTTTGAAGTGTACAGCACAGTCAAACCTCAGCACAGAAAATGTTTTGTGACATTAGTATTATATCATAAACTGTATTACAATGTTTACATCATAAAATGTTTTATGAAATTTGCCAAATTTCAGTTCCATGGGAGTCAGGAGTCTGGGATTTTTAGATGCATTCTATACTTTAGCCCATTTGAGATATCTTGGATCAAAAGGTTTTGCCCTGCAGTTAAAGGGGATTTATTGATGGGGTTTTACTAGTGTATAGATTGACAGAGGACACTGAAACTTCAATGTTAAAGATGACTAAATTATTAAGAAATTGAGGAATTAATCTTCCATCTATACTCAACCCACATATCCTTGAATAAAAAGGTAAAGGTAAGGGTTCCCCCGCACATGCGTGCTAGTCATTTCCAACTCTAGGGGCCGGTGCTCATCTCTGTTTCAAAGCCGAAAAGCCAGCGTTTGTCAGAGGATGTCTCTGTGGTCATGTGGCCGGCATGACTAGACGCCAAAGGCACACTGAACACTGTTACCTTCCCACCCTAGTGGTCCCTATTTTTCTACTTGCATTTTTTACATTCTTTTGAACTGCTAGGTTGGCAGAAGCTGGGACGAGTAACAGGCGCTCACTCTGTTATGCGGCACTCAGGATTTGACCCGCCAAACTGCCGACCTTCTGATCAACAAGCTCAGTGTCCTAACCCACTGAGCCACCGTGTGCCTTTTTTATTCTTGAATACATATGCATAATTATGGGACATTTACACAATACTGCTAATCTGAGCTTAATGACTGCCAGATATTTTGAATGTACTTCTCATTAGTTTATGAAAGCCCAAAATGATGGGGGAGCCTGCTTAGATTAAGATATATCACTCTAGTGACATTCAGTACTACTGAAATCAATTCATAAGCTTTTTTTATTATTCAATATCTGAAATAGTAGATACTGATGACAACCTATGTTAAATATTTTCCTGACATTCTCTGTATTTGTTAATGTAAACCATCCTTCAATTGTTACAAGTGCCCCAAAGAATACCTATAGAAATAGTATTACTATTCTGTTTTGTACAAATCTATTAGAGTTTATGATATATTTAATTAAACTGTGGACACTCAATTTCCATTTTAACATTCCCATTCAATAGTCATTGCTTGTTCATGCACTGAGCCAAATGAAATATGATTTTGAAATAATCCAGTTACACATATTTACCTCCCTAGTAAATAGAGCTTCTAATTCCTGTTCATCCAGAAAACCATCAGCATTGACATCTGTTAAAAAAGGCATATAAATATAAATTACAGAGACACCCGTCCATAACTGTAGAACACAATCAATCCCACTTTAATATTTGTATATGTTGCTTCAAGTCATATGGTGGGCTATCTGATTAGGAAAAGTAAACGCAAACCCATGTACAACAATGTGTGTGTGTGTATATATATAGTGTGTGTGTATATATATATAATATGTATGTATGTATGTATGTATGTATGTATGTATGTATGTATGTATGTAGTTGGGTTATACAGTATATGAAAAAAAACATTTCATGCATCTGTTGAAGTTCTCTAGAAAAGCATATGCCAAGATACATTTGTCAGTCTGAAAAGTGCAAAAGATTGTCAATGTTGTGATAATTCTATTTTCTAATGTTTTTAACTATAAATCTTACCATGCAACTTGAAAAAAGTCTTTGCATCAAAATCATTAGGATCTAGGCCATCTGCTTCCTCCCATACCTCTTTCAGTTGGTCTTTACTTCCCTGAAAGTTAATAATGAACACCATTTGTGCAAATGATTTCACAGAAGCTTTTAAATTAAAAGAATTAAAATCACACTATGTTACCCAAAGGACTTCAAAATCTAGTTAATTTTCCCCCAAGCACTCTTTGGTGGGGGTTTTTTTTTGTTTGACACGTACCTTGCAAGGAAAAGACTGTGATACATTATTTCTCTGCATCTTTAGTATAAATTCTTACGGTCACAGAAAACTATAAAGCTTTACAGATATAAAACATATTTTATATTCACCCTTAAAACAATTTCAATCCTTCCGCAATACGTATGTAGGATTGACATCATTTTGACAAAAAGATGGGTAGAATTTAGTCACACTGCAGTTTCTACAAAAAAGTGAAAAATATATACTGCTCAAAAAAAACTAAGGGAACACAAGTTAAGACATCCTACTATTAAATACAGTACATTGTGTTGTTTAAGTGTTCCCTTTATTTTTTTGAGCAGTATAGATATTTTTGAAAAAGCCCAGAATCTTTCCATTTTTAAAATGTCCTAATTAGTTGAGAAATAATAGTATGGGAAGCATAGGAAATGGCATTTATACTGGGTTATGGTCTAAAAGCTTAATGAAATCAATGACCAAAAGTCAAGCTCAAAAACTATAATATTTTAATGTGATAAACACTGCCATGATATTGAAGTGATATTGAAATAAATGAAAATATAAATGATTTAGTATCCATTTAACTGACTTCGGTGAGCTTGACTTTTTCAGTAAGCCTAAGGATCCCTGCCAACATGTATAAAATTCTGATGAGTTCCATTATCCTGGTGTATGACCAAAATAGAAATTTTATTTGATGTGTTCCCTTTCATCACATTGTTTTTCTTTAATTTATATCTGTTTTAAATGGCTTTCATATAATGTTTTAATTGTTGGGGTCATTCTACACTACCCAGAGAGACTATGTGTGAGATGGGTAGCCATTTAAATTTGATAACAAATATTTTTTTTATTTTTTTATTTTAATTCCATTTATATCCCGCCCTTCTCCAAAGACTCAGGGCAGCTTACAAGCTTAGCAGTAGCCTTCATTCTATGTATATGCCTGCTTATTAGGGCTTTCACACAAACCCCAAGCGGCATTATTACAAAGTCAGCTTATTGCCCCCAACAATCTGGATCCTCATTTTACCTACCTCGGAAGGATGGAAGGCTGAGTCAACCTTGAGCCTGGTGGGATGCGAACCTGCACTAATTGCAGGCAGCTGGTGTTACTTAAGGAGGCATTAGCCCACTGCTCCACCAAGGCTCCACCAATAAAAATATATAAACAAATACACTTTATACAGTGTAGGTAAAAACAGCGAACTTACAGGATGGTTAACTTTGGGGTGATCATTGTGCTTTTTTTTCATTTCCTCATATTTTGCTTCTTCTTGGCGCCTCTTATCTTCATCCAGTGTTTTTAAATATTCTCTCCTTTCATGTTCTTTCATCATCTCATACTTTTTAAACTCCTCATGACGGGTATTGTCATAGTTTTCTAAGTCATGTGTAGCCTGCAAATAAGAAGAGTTAAAAATTAGGGGGGAAAAACCTCTTTTTTTTTCCTAGAGAGAGGATAAACATTGAGCTAAGCAGCATTAAGAAATTCCTGTTTGACCAGGCTATCTTCTTGTCTCCCTCAGGACATTTTTTCGGGATATATCCAAGTTTGTAAAGAATTCCTGAACAATAAATTCCCAAACAACCACCATCTCCTTCAGATTAGCAGAAAATGAAGATATGAAGAAACTTAGAATTATTGTTGTATACAAAATATCTTCACTGCATCTAGACTTAAAGTAATTATGTAGTATAAGAAATTCTTAGCCATACTATCTAAACTTACATGTAGTTTTCATTTAGTGACTGCCTTGTTCTACAACCTTTCACAAACACAACAATGATGAAAAAATAACTTTATGACCAATCCTCACATTTGCAACCTTCACATGTCTCTAAAGCAAAGAAAGCTAAAATAAGATCATAGGCAAAATTGCAGTTTCACTAAGTGACTGATGATGTTATGTAGTTGTGTAATGACACTTCTGCAAGCAAACAACTAAACTCAAAGAGCACCAAGGACTCCAGAATTCAACCCTAATTCTAATTCTTTTTACTCATCTAATTTTTTAAATTAGATTCTTTAATGATAATGAGCATTAATTCCTTAATACTTTTCAACATCTTATATAATGCTTTTAATACTTTAGTTGTCTCCCACAGAGAAAATTCAGCACTATTTCCTCAATCCCTGCTTCATTTATGGAAGTATACAGTACAGTAAGTAGTACATGGTGCTTACAGCAATTCTCATCATCAAATATCCCATAGTAAATATTACTGACACTAGGGGGTGCTAAAAGCTCATTTTTTATGCCTCTGCCTCCATCTCTACAAAATAGGAATAACAAAACTGACTTATTTCGAAGTGTGATTGTTAACAGTTACTGTCACAATTAAACTGACCAGCCCTGTACACTTTATTTTATTTTATTATTTATTACATTTCTTTGCTGCCCATCTTGCTTTGAAGCAACTCTGGGGTGGCTTACAACATTAAAAGCAATAAAATCATAAAAGATAAATTATTTCTAAAAACAATAAAAGTAGAATAGACAAAAATCTTTAAAGTAAAGGGGTGCCATTTGGACTCACCATGCTTTGAATGCAGACCCCAAACACTCCCAAATTTGTTAAAATTATTAGAGATAGGCATAGACACATTAAATATGCAGCTCCCAGCACATCACTCAAAGTATAGACTTTCACTCAAAAGAGTTTGTGCATTTAGATTTGGATCATTTATCTGTAAATAATCCAGTTTGGCTAGTGTTGAAGGTGCTAGTCTAGAAATTAGGAGACTTGAGTTCTAGTCCTGACTTAGGCATGGAAAGCCAGCTGTGTGATTTTGGGCCAGTCATTCTCTCTCAACCCAACCCTCCTCCTGGGGGTTGTTGTTGCAAGGAAAATAGGAGGAGGAGGAAGGAATATTAGATATGTTCACCACTTTGAGTTACAAAGTAATAAAGGTGGGGGCGAGTTCTAATAATAAGTAATAAATATACCGGTATGCGCAATCTGTGCCTTTCAACCATTCTTTTGATGGCCTACAAGACAGAAGCACTGATCATGGACCTGTAAGTTCCAAAAGTGCTTTTTCAAAAGTCAACTGGACTTCGTTTTTCCTTGAAGATGTTTTGCTTCTCATCTAACAAGCTTCTTCAGTTCTGACTGAATGGTGGAGGATGGAAGGATTTATATCCTTTGCAGCAATCCTCCTATCCTTCACCATTCAATAAGAACTGAAGAAGCTTCTTGGATGGGAAGCAAAACATTTTCAAGGAAAAACAAAGTCCAGTTGCCTTTTGAAAAAGCACCTTTAGCCAACCATGACCTGGATGACTGAGAAACTCCATAGACATGGACCTGTAAGATGTGGACAAACAAGTTGTTTTCTTGCCACTCAGATGGGAAGAGAGGGGCATTAACTTCCTCTTTCCCTCCTGCATGCAGGGACTAGCACAGCTTCCTTCATGGAAATATGCACTATCTTTATTTTTCTGTTCAACCTTTCCTGATTCTCGGAGATTGCCTGAAGAAGTTTGCCATTGCTTCCTTCCTGGGGCTGAGATAGATGACTGGACCAAGGTGGGAATAGAACTTACAGTCTCCCAGTTTCTGGCCTGATGGCTTAGCTGTTACTCCACCTCTCTCTACAACCTATCTTTACACATTCATTTATCCATTCGTTTATTTCAACTATGCTTTTCATATCTGCAATTCTGTTGCCTGATGGAAGACCATCTTTTTTTTAAAAAAAAGTTTTTATTAATAAGTTAATAAATGCAATAGTTCACTTATCTGTGGAGCAGATGTTAAACAAATATATACTTAATTATATTTTAAAGCTATTCAGGATCTGCTGCATTGAAGAAGCTTTTCCTGCCATCACAGAATGATTTTTAAGTTGCAAATGATTATACCTTTCTAACACTGCAAAATAAACTATACTATTATTCAGAAAACTGAGTACATTTAAACTGATTTGAATATTAATTAAGCAGATTGTTAATCCAGTAAAACAATATTGGTTGACTAATATAAAGTTTCTTCCAAGTATAACAAAATGTGAGAAGGAATTAAATTGGCTCAGTTTAACGGTTTAAAGACTTAGTAAAAATATAAAGGTGCTTATATTGGCATGAGAACATTAATTCCATGATGCACTATAAGGAACATGAGCAGATGGGTGGGGGGCACTTATTAAGTGCACAAATCTTGTGTAACACAACATTATATTATGGATTCAAATTGAGTTCCAAGTTAAGATTCCTGAGATATCTTTGAAAGATATTTAATACTGACAAATTAAGAGAGAGAATTGCAGACCAGTATAATTTTTTTTTAAAAAAGAGCAAACAAGCATCTGAGAAAATATTTGCTGAACACTTACAGCTTTGATTAGCATGTCTAAATCTTTAACTTCAAAAGTGTGAGGGTTGTGATGGTTCAGATGCTCAAACTGTTTGAGAAGAGCTTGATGGTCTATGCCAGAATCTAAAAGCAACCCACACAAAAACAGAACTGTGGTGACTACATTGATAGGTACAATACAACAAGAACTGGGTAGAATTCAAGAGCATATTTTAAAAGACAATTCATATTTTAAGAAGATATTCACAACCTACAGCACTCATAAGGTTCAAGGGAGGTTTTAAATTTGATGAAAAATGCCCAGGCGATGTAAAAAGTAGGTCTCAACAAGGTGGTGTTGTTGTTGTTGCCACCAGCACACATCAGAAAGACAGATACACGTACCCACAGACTCCAGATATAAAAACTGACTAGTCCAGATCTTGAATTGATTTTCAATCCAGGTAATAGCATGACTTCCTCCATGTCATGAGAGGATAATAGGCCCGCTCAGGACAGGTCAAATCAGCCAGGGCGATTCTTCCCTCTAATCTCAAGACAATTTCTCAGTTAGCTTAACACCTATTTATGTGGAGATTATAAAAATCTGCTTGACCTTAACCACAGGGTCAAGGTTTAGAGCAAATGAGAATATACGCCAGTTAGGAAAAGCTATCAATAAGAGACAGAAAAACCTGTATAACTGGACCAGCATTGGATGCTTGAGATTATGAATAAATTTAGGTTGCAAACGACAGAGCTTGGGTGTTTAAATATATATATAAAAAAGAAGGGTACGTCCAGTGTTCTTAAAGTATGACAACATTTTTAGAGAAGAATGTCTCTACATTTGCTACTTGATGATATGCTATGCAATCCAAGCAAGATGCAGGTTCGCAGCTACAAATTAAATTATTAAATTATCAAATTATTTTCCCACAGATTTTTTTTAATATACCAAACAATTCTTACTAAGGAAATAAAGACACTAACCATTTCCAATCAGTAAATTATAATCCTATCCCTCTCCAAAGAATTATACCTTTGGGGGGGGGGCTCTTTATAAGATGAAGAAAATAGATTTTAAAGTAACAATATTTTATTGGTAATATTATTTATTATTCCTTATTTGGGTATGATCAGAGTGTTAAAAAATTGATATACAATTTTCTGAATTCCATTAAGGCAACACTGGTTGGGTATGAAGTGCTTTCTTCCTATACCCCACTCCATCTTCATAATATTTGTGAAGTGACCTGCAGTGTAGTGATATGTTTTGAAATGGAATAAAGGTAAAGGTAAAGGTTCCCCCGCACATGCGTGCTAGTCGTTTCTGACTCTAGGGGCCGGTGCTCATCTCCGTTTCAAAGCCGAAGAGCCAGCGCTTGTCCGAGGACGTCTCCGTGGTCATGTGGCCGGCATGACTAGACGCCAAAGGCGCACAGAACGCTGTTACCTTCCCACCGTAGTGGTCCCTATTTATCTACTTGCATTTTTACGTGCTTTCGAACTGCTAGGTTGGCAGAAGCTGGGACGAGTAACAGGCGCTCACTCTGTTACGCGGCACTCGGGATTTGACCCGCCAAACTGCCGACCTTCTGATCGACAAGCTCAGCGTCCTAACCCACTGAGCCACCGCGTCCCTTGAAATGGAATAGATTTAGTCAAAATAAGAGAAGGAAAAAGAAATGTAAAAGGATGATTGTTTAAACTGGTCCTAACTCTTCGACTTGGTTTCTGGTGTTGACATGCATTGTATTGTTTTTCTGATGTCAATATGGAAGTGGTTTGCCATTGCCTGGTTCTGGATTGTTGCTTTTTGGGATTTTCCACTTTGGTCTATAGACCCAGGACTCCCCTGTAGGGTCCCATTTAAACTCTATCCAGGTCTGACTATTTAACTTTTTGAAATCAGCCAAGGTCACTTAATTTCTACCATCTGCTGTAGACAAGATTAAAAGTGTTCCACAATCAAAGTTAAGTTCTCATTACACATGATAAATTTTTACGAGTTTTAAAATATGGATTATTATTTGAAAAACTGTTATTCCTCTTATACAGAGATTTACTTGAATAGTTAATTTAAAAATAACACAAAGCTATATGGCACTGTCACAATGGAAACTTTCTTCTTAAAACTAATTCAATGTCAAGCAATTTATTTTGCAGGTGTTGTTTCTTCAGAACTAGCTTGTCATTCTCACCCCTAAATTCTGAAGAAAACAAGAATAAGTAATGAAATCAAGAAAAACAGAAGAACAGAGTTTTATCTGATTCAAACATAGCTGTAAATGAAGGAGAAAACTGAAACATTATTGCAGGGGTGTCAAACTCAATTTCATTGAGGGCCGCATCAGCATTGTGGTTGCCCTCAGGGGGCCGGGGGGGCGTGGCCTACTGGGGGGGCGTGGCTAGAGTGTGTATGGCCTACTGGGTGGGCGTGGCCAGCTCTACATCGTTGGCATCAAGGGTGCCTATGGGGACCTAGGCAGGAGTGGGACAAATCTGAGGGTCTCTGGCAGGAGGAGGGTCTCTGGGCCAGGGCCAAGGTAGTGGGGGCCGTTCCCTCACTGTTTCCAGGATGGCTTTGCGGGCCACATGAAACCATTTCGCGGGCCGGATCTGGCCCCCGGGCCTTGTGTTTGACATGTCTGCATTATTGCCAATTCATCCATTTTTTCCCTTTTGTCTACTTACCTTGATATGCATCCATCTTGGCTTTGATTAACATCCTTAATCTTGCAACTTCCTGCCTTTTTAGTTCATCCAGTTTTGTTCTCACCTTATGGCCAACTAAGTCTAGCTCTTTGCTTAACTTTCCATTCTGTTAACAATAAAAGTCACCACAATTATTTTTCTAGAGGGTAATTTCATTGGTTACCATCTATAACTGAATGCACTAAGTAAAATAACATTACATTCTCTTAAGAGAAACCAAGATCTGAAATTTTCAAACTCCAAGCAAAACTTTTTTATCTATCTATCTATCTATCTATCTATCTATCTATCTATCTATCTATCTATCTATCTATCTATCTATCTATCCTCCCATCTCACCAAAGCTAATTCTCAGGCAGCCATGATTAATCCAATAAAATAATCCATTTTTCAGCTCTCAGACAGATTTTTGAGGCACCGCTTCAAAGGCAGAGCCTTCAGCACTAACAACAATTTCTGCTTTCTCTGAAACATTTTAATAGATGTGCCACTTGCAGTATTTTTAAGCAATCTTATTTAGACTACAATTGAAAATATGCAGCGTCTTCTACATCACAATCACTCTGGATTAGACCATCATATCTTTTTTGAACTGAAATCTTTGTGGAGTGGATGACTCCAAAAACACATGCTGTAATTTGGCTGTAACAAGTCATAACTTGATATTTTTTTTATTTTTTATTTTATTTTAATCCCATTTATATCCCGCCCTTCTCCGAAGACTCAGGGCGGCTTACAATTTAAGCACAAACCAATGTGCTTAGCAATATTGAGATGATCTGGCTTATTAAGATGCAAAAGATTGATCAATAAAGTTTTTTTATTTAACATTAATTTCACAGGTAGTTTCCCAACACTATGTCTCAGCTGTTGTTTTTTTCACGCTGAGAGTTAGAAAGGAAAATCAGTCCTCACTTGAAGTGAGCTGCTGCTTATTAGTCATTGAACATCAAACAGCATCACAAAGCTAGATACTTTCAATTGGCCTGGTGTTTCCACCTCTGGCTGAAATACATCAGAAAACAGGCAAAATTACTCCCTTGCATAGGAAAGTAAGAATTAGTTGATATTTTAATCTGGATAAGAAATTTGTTCCAGAGTAGTGGAAGAAGATTGCATACAGAAATAATAAAAGAACTCCAGAAGATTATAAAAGTATTTCTAAAACTCTTCAAAATACTCCAGTTAGTACTGTAGTAGTTACTCTGCACTACAGGTGCACTGGCATGGACACATACATATATACTTTTATACATTTAATATAAACACAATATAAATTAAAAGACATCTTGGGGGGGTATGTTCCTAAGGAATAAAAAGGCTCCTCTTTAGGCTGCTTCCGTATTAAACAGTGATTACTATATACAGTTGCCAAAAATCTGAGCCCATGCTTGCAGTACTACTTAGACTTAATTTAGACACTGAATGTGGCCCTCCAGATGTTGTTGAGCTGTCCTTCCTCCCCACTCTGTAATTGGATTTTAGTGGTTGGCACTCACTTATGTTTTTAGACATATATCCATATCCATTTACAGTACATGTACATATATAGTACATATACATCCATACATATATATATGATTTTAAGCTGCCCAGCTTAAGATGGGTTTTATAAATTAATATTTATTTATTTATTTATTTTTGGGACTTATATGCCGCCCTATCTCCCGAAGGACTCAGGGCGGCTAACAACAATAAAAACAACAATACAAAAGTTAAGAGAAATTAAATAAACAGCCCCAAAATAAATTAACTAAACAATTAAAAATTAAAACATTTTAAAAACCCATCGTCAGTCCAGGTCAGCCTGATGAAAAAGGAAAGTTTTGAGGTCGCGGCGAAAGGACCGGAGATCCGGGGCCATCCGGAGCTCAAGGGGGAGTTCGTTCCACAGGGCTGGCGCTCCCACAGAGAAGGCCCTCCCCCTGGGGGTCGCCAGCCGACATTGTCTAGCCGACGGCACCCTGAGGAGACCCTCTCTGTGTGAGCACACTGAGTGATGGGAAGTCGTCCCCGGCAGCAGACGGTCCTGCAAATATCCCGGGCCTAGGCCATGTAAGGCTTTAAAGGTAAGTACCAGCACCTTAAATCTCACCCGGAAGACAACCGGTAACCAATGCAGCTTACGCAGGAGGGGTGTAATATGGGAGTATCGGGATGCTCCCATCACTACCCGCACAGCCGCATTCTGCAATAAATGTCTCAGTCCACCTCCCCAATTGTCATCTGGACCAAGTATTGGGAGTTGTGTTCAGCAATTGCTGAAGGCTGCATGATATGGGTTGGGGAAATAACCTGAGCTTATACATAATACTAAGTCATAAATCATAGTTTATAGATCAGAATTGCTAGGTTCACATAATGTATTTAATCAAATCCACATACTATATTTTGGCTTAGCAATGTGAGAACCCAGTTGCTATTCGTATCTGCGCAAGTTAGGTAATGTAGAATTGCAGAACGTAGAAAGGTTTCAGATAAATATTCCATGAGAAAAAGATGTATCGATATCACAAATTAAATCAGGATCCAAAATAATTAATTTTATTTTTTGTGGATTTTTTTCTATTTGAAAACAGAATTGTAGGTTTTGGCTTTTAGGGGGTTTTTTCCCCAAAAGAAACTACATATTTAGTATTGTTTCACACACATATTTATAGTGATTACATTCTCCCTCACTGAACACAGCGAAGATAAAACAACACAGCTCATTATTTTCATCTTATTAAAATTTGCTAATTACTATACGTACCTTTATATCTTCTACGTTTGTTGTTTGGAGTTTCTCTCTGAAATGTGTGTCTGTCTCCAAAACCTCTATCACTTGCCTGAGATAGGCATCATAATACAATCCAGTGTCCTTTAAGATATATATATACATATATAATTACCATTAGCTTAATAAAGTAGAGGCAGAGATGAGAAATGTTCGTTTATCTATAAAAATATTATTATAACTACAGTAAGTGTTCTTCCCTTTGCTGATTTTCCAACAACCAAACATAATCTTTTGTTATTCAGTGCTGAAGAGGTAGCAAATTCACACAGCAAGAATGAATTTTAAATACACACACATCCTATGAATTTAGTTCAATTTGAAGTGCCAAGTTTTGGATTTTAGTGGCACCTAGAAAGAAGAAAAACTTTTTCTCTTTTCTCTCTGAAATTATAATGGAGACTTCAGCGAGCTAATGCTAACCTTTCCAGGTTTGAGGAACTGGTCTTGCAGTTCCAAACACTTTTAAAGACTGCCAGATTGCTTTGAATCTTTTGAGCCAGCCTTCCTTCAGAAGCAAGTCATGTTTGGCAAGTTCTTATTCCTAGACCAAGCCAATCTCCCTGTAAAAAATTCAGGATCAGAAGTCAAGATGGGAGGAATTTGACCAATTTTATCTCTAAAACCCAAAATCAAGGATCCTGTGGCTTAGATCAAAAAAAGATTACAGCCTGTCAAACTCCCCCCTGAATAGATAGATAGATAGATAGATAGATAGATAGATAGATAGATAGATAGATAGATAGATAGATAGATAGATAGATAGGCAGGCAGGCAGGCAGGCAGGCAGGCAGGCAGGCAGGCAGGCAGGCAGGCAGGCAGATAACCTTTATTGTCATTTTTTTCCTGTGGGCACAATGGCACACATTAAAAATTAAATTTAGTTGCTTCCTCTCAAAGTGTACACATACACAACACATTTAAAACATACTATATACAGCATATGTATATATAGACCTACACCCTTACATATAAGTAACATACAAATATTATTCACTGTCCATCTTGAATACATAACGGAAGGAGAAAGCTTTAGAGTTCACAAGGTCAATAGTGAATGGAACAAAGCTGTGATTGAATCTGGATGTTCTGCTTCGGATACCACGGAGCAGATAGCAGATAGCCCTTA
Organism: Vipera berus; assembly: GCF_964194415.1. NCBI lineage: Eukaryota > Metazoa > Chordata > Lepidosauria > Squamata > Viperidae > Vipera > Vipera berus. The sequence goes on along the minus strand of NC_138202.1, from coordinate 104,286,331 downwards.
TTTTAAAGTCCTAACTGGAATCAGGGTTTCTGTCTCTAAGCAAAGCGGTCATTAGGTGACACATCATGTCACTGTGCTGCTTTGCAGTAGTAGTTCTGGTAGTCTCAGTTGTGGTCATTAGATGAGGGCTGTGCCATCATTAGGTGAGGACTTTACAGTTCTCCAGAAACTCTGGAGAGAGAGACCGAGAGAGAGAGAGCACCCTTCAGCATAGGAGACTCTACTGCCCTGCCCTGCTCGCCTCCATTTTAACTCTCCCCCATCTGCCTAATTTCCCTATCTCTGCTTTTTGAAAAGTATTCTTTTTTCCCACCTAGGATGGGATTAGCTCAAATTCTAGCATTTACAAATGTCCCTCACTTAACAGCCATTTATTCAATAACCATTCAAAATTATGACCAGACCGAACAAGTGGTAGTTCGGATCAATCCTCAACATTACGGTCAGTGCAGTCAAATGATTAAAACAGCACACCTTCCTTCTCCTATACTCCCCACAACAACCTTGTGAGGTAGATTGGGCTGAGAGAGAGAGTAGCTGGTCCAAAGTCATCCAGCTGGCCTTTCATGGCTAAGGCAGGACTTGAACTCACAGTCTCCTGCTTCCTAGCCTGGTGCTTTAAGCCAGAGTTCCCCAATGTTTCCGGCTTTATGGACTGAGGGGGGGGATGGGGGATGGTTCCATGCAAGTGCACGCGCACAGCTCCATTTGTACCTACTGCTCACTTAAATGGAGCTCATGAGCCCACCAGCTGTTTCTGTGCCCCAGTTGCAAACCCCTCATGGCCCACTAGTGGGCTGCAGCCCACAGGCTGGGGACCCCTGCCTTAACCCACTAGAGTGACTAGACCAACCTGGCTATAATTAAGCATATTAAATGAGAAATAACCTTATAGCATGGCTGGCTCAGGAATTCTGGAGTTGAAGTCCACAAATCATAAAAGAGCCAAGGTTCCCCACCCCTGGCCAAGGACAATGCTTTAAACATCACTTTGCTTTTATTTAACTTTTTCATCTTGGCTTTCTTTTTCTTAATATTCCCAAAAGCTAATAGGGAAATACCTAGATGCAACTGATCTGTATGCCACACAGAGGACACTAACACCAGCAGTGTATTACATTCTAGTCTGAAATATTGCATTATTTAAAAAGCCACTATTAAGAAAACCACATTTATTTAAATGACTTACCGGATTATCTACTGTTGCGCTGTCTTTTTCTTGCTCCTGTACTTTTGTCTTGTCTACATCTATAGGCACCGCTTCCAGTATAATTACAACATAGGTCAGCAGCAAAACACACTGTTGTAATAAAGTAGTTCTCCATCTTATCTGAAATAAAACAAGATAGCTCTGAGCAATTTCCAGTATTGCACACTGTATTTTTCCCTGCTTTTCCCAGTGCCAATGTGACCCCACCATAATATCTTGCACTGCTCTCTCCTCCGCCAATCTCTTTAAGGTCCTTACAACACACAACACACTGAAACTGATTCTAATGAGTAGCACATCTCTGCAAACCTAGCCTAATTCCTACCCACACATCATATTTATTACAACAGCCAGCATACTCTATTTTATTCACACCAGAACACAGCTATCTATATCTATTTTCCTCTTCCATTTTCAATTTACAATCAATCAATTTTTATTACGGTCACAGACCAGCATTACAAATAAAAGCATTAAAAACAATAACTATCATTAAAAAATAAACAACAAAGTAATATACTACGATTAGTAGTGGATTGTCAGTGGACAGTTAAAGAGTCTGCCTAATTTGGCATACAGCATAACAGAATTTGGCCACATTCAAAGAAGCTACTTCGTACTGATTTGATAACAGTTGTTGTTGTTGTTGTTAGCTGCGAAGTCGTGTCCGACCCATCGCGACCCTATGGACAACATTCCTCCAGGCCTTCCTGTCTTCTACCATCTTCTGGAGTCCATTTATGCTCACACCTACTGCTTCAGTGACTCCATCCAGCCACCTCATTCTCTGTCGTCCCCTTCTTCTATTGCCCTCGATCTTTCCCAGCATTAGGCTCTTCTCCAGTGAGTCCTTCCTTCTCATTAGGTGGCCAAAGTATTTGAGTTTTAGCTTCAGGATCTGGCCTTCTAAAGAGCAGTCAGGATTGATCTCCTCTAGGACTGACCGGTTTGATCGCCTTGCGGTCCAAGGGACTCGCAGGAGTCTTCTCCAGCACCATAGTTCAAAGGCCTCAATTCTTTGGCGCTCAGCCTTTCTTATGGTCCAACTTTCACTGCCATACATTGCAACTGGGAAGACCATAGCCTTGACTATACGCACTTTTGTTGACAGGGTGATGTCTCTGCTTTTTAGTGTGCTGTCTAGATTTGCCATGGCTTTCCTCCCCAGGAGCAAGCGTCTTTTAATTTCTTGGCTACAGTCCCCATCTGCAGTGATCTTGGAGCCCAGGAAAACAAAATCTGTCACTACCTCCATTTCTTCCCCATCTATTTGCCAGGAATTGAGAGGGCCAGATGCCATGATCTTGGTTTTCTTAATGTTAAGTTTCAACCCAAGTTTTGCACTCTCCTTCTTCACCCGCAACAAGAGGCTCTTTAGTTCTTCTTCACTTTCTGCCATTAGAGTGGTATCATCTGCGTATCTTAGGTTGTTGATATTTCTTCCGGCAATCTTAATTCCAACTTTTGATTCATCTAGCCCTGCCTTTCTCATGATGTGCTCTGCATATAAGTTAAATAGGCAGGGCGACAGTATACAGCCTTGCCGGACTCCTTTCCCAATTTTGAACCAATCAGTGGTTCCGTGTCCAGTTCTCACTGTTGCTTCTTGACCCGCATATAGGTTTCTCAAGAGACAAATAAGATGGTCTGGTACTCCCATCTCTTTAAGAACTTGCCACAGTTTGTTATGATCCACACAATCAAAGGCTTTAGCATAGTCAATGAAGCAGAAGTAGATGTTTTTCTGGAACTCCCTAGCTTTCTCCATGATCCAGCGTATGTTGGCAATTTGATCTCTAGTTCCTCTGCCTCTTCGAAATCCTGCCTGTACTTCTGGTAGTTCTCGATCCACATACTGCTGAAGTCTAGCTTGTAGGATTTTAAGCATGACTTTACTAGCATGAGAAATGAGTGCAATGGTGCGATAGTTTGAACATTCTTTGGCACTGCCTTTCTTTGGAATTGGAATGTAAACTGATCTTTTCCAATCCTGTGGCCACTGTTGAGTTTTCCAAATTTGCTGGCAAATTGAGTGTAGCACTTTTACTGCACTGTCTTTTAAGATTTTGAATAGCTCAGCTGGAATACTGTCACCTCCACTAGCTTTGTTGTTGCTCAGCTTTTCTAAGGCCCACTTCACCTCACATTCTAGGATGTCTGGCTCGAGGTCAGTGACCACCTCATTGTGATTATCTGGGACGTTAAGCTCATTCTTGTATAGTTCCTCTGTGTAATTTTGCCACCTCTTCTTAATCTCTTCTGCCTCTGTTAGGTCCCTGCCATTTTGGTCCTTTATCATGCCCATTTTTGCATGAAACGTTCCCTTCATCTCTCCAATTTTCTTGAAAAGATCTCTGGTCCTCCCTATTCTATTGTTTTCTTCTATTTCTTTGCACTGTTCATTTAAGAAGGCATTCTTATCTCTTCTAGCTATTCTCTGGAATTCTGCATTCAATTGGGCATATCTATGTTTTTCTCCCTTGCCTTTCGCTTCCCTCCTTTCCTCAGCTATTTGCAAAGCTTCCTCAGACAGCCATTTTGCTTTCTTGCATTTCTTTTTCTTTGGGATGGTTTTGGTTGCTACCTGTTGTACAATGTCGCGAACCTCTGTCCATAGTTCTTCAGGCACTCTGTCTATCAGATCTAATTCCTTAAATCTATTTGTCACCTCTACTGTATATTCAACAGGGATATGATTTAATTCATACCTGAGTGGCCTAGTGCTTTTCCCTACTTTCTTCAGTTTAAGCCTAAACTTTGCAAGGAGAAGCTCATGGTCTTGTTTTTACCGACTGTATAGAGCTTCTCCATCTTTGGCTGCAGAGCATATAGTCAATCTGATTTCTGTGTTGACCGTCTGGTGATGTCCATGTGTAGAGCCGTCTCTTGGGTTGTTGGAAAAGAGTGTTTGCTATGACCATCGTATTCTCTTGACAAAATTCTATCAGCCTGTGCCCTGCTTCATTTTGTACTCCAAGGCCAAACTTGCCTGTTATTCCAGTTATCTTTTGGCTTCCTACTTTAGCATTCCAATCCCCCATGATGATAAGGACATCATTTTTTGGTGTTACTTCTATAAGGTGCTGTAGGGCTTCATAGAACCGGTCAATTTCATCCTCTTCAGCACTGGTGGTTGGGGCATAGACTTGGACTACTGTGATATTGAATGGTTTGCCTTGGATTCGAACTGAGATCATTCTGTCATTTTGAGGATTGTATCCCAGTATTGATTTTCCTACTCTTTTATTGACTATGAAGGCTACTCCATTTCTTCTGAGGGATTCTTGCCCGCAGTAGTATACCTGATGGTCATCTGAATTAAATTCACCCATTCCTGTCCATTTTAGTTCGCTGATACCTAAGATGTCGATGTTCAGTCTTGTCATCTCTTGTTTGACCACGTCCAGCTTTCCTTGATTCATGGATCTTACATTCCAGGTTCCTATGGAGAAAAAATCTTTACAGCATCGGACTTTCCTTTCACCACCAGACATATCCACAGCTGAGCGTCCTTTCGGCTTTGGCCCAGTCGCTTCATTCTTTCTGGCGCTACTAGTACTAGCCCTCTGCTCTTCCCCAGTAGCATATTGGACGCCTTCCGACCTGAGGGGCTCATCTTCCAGCGTCATATCGTTTTGCCTTTTGGTACTGTCCATAGGGTTTTCATGGCAAAGATACTGGAGTGGGTTGCCATTTCCTTCTCCAGTGGATCACGTTTTGTCAGAACTCTCAGCTATGACCTGTCCGTCTTGGGTGGCCCTGCACGGCATAGCTCATAGCTTCATTGAATTACGCAAGCCCCTTCGCCACGACAAGGCAGTAATCCATGAAGGGGTTGATAACAGTAGTTGTACATAAAAAAGATCAGTAGTTCCTGGATTTATTGGATAAGGTGTTATAAATTGAGTTCATGAGTCCTTGTAAAAGATGCAGTATAGCAGGGCATGAGCTGTAGTTTCAATGGACCCTGGTCCACAAAAGGGCACAATCTCAGCTTATATGTTGTTGTTGTTGTTGTTTTTTTGTATCAGGCTTCCAAAACTGCTGTGGGAAATGCATTGCAGCACGCTAAAGTTAATGACCTTTGAATTTTGGGGAAAGTTATTTGATCATCTCATTGCTTTAAAAGGAGAAGTATGACTGCTCAAGAAAACATTCTTTGGAAAAGCAGCCCAATTTTGCTGGATTTCCAGATCTTTAGTACATTGTTTAAGTGCACTAAGTGCACACTTATATCCCATCATTAAAAGCACTTCCCAGGAGAAACAATACTGTACTGAAGTTTTTGTGAGAAAGCTTGAACCATATTGATTCGAAATTGTCTACTATAAGGAGAAAACTCAAACCTGTAGGGAAAAAGAGTACCGTAGTATTAAGCAATGTGCAAAAATGTAGCTCCATGCAAGTGTTTTGGCTTCAGTTAGTCCTGCTTTAGTACAACATTTGGGACCCAGTGCACTACCTGAAATATAGCTCTTAGGAATTTAGACTGCATCCTTTCCAGAGTAGTAAAACAGGAGTAAGGTCCCAGCTAAGCACCAAAGAGCAGTTGTGCATGAGCCTTAGCTGAGTATAACTTCACTGCTGCTGGAATACACTCTGGTCCTCTGGAAAAATGGAAAGACAGAATTGCTACTGTTTTTTAGGCATTTTTGGGTAACAGTTTTGATGTGCACTGTGTTTAGTGGAGTTATGGAAAACTATGCCCAAAGATTTAAAGGATTTGACTTGCCTGATGTTCTGACCATTTATCTTACAGGTGTGCAGTTTAGATCTTTTTGCAAAGATCGTGATCTTAATTTTACTGTTGTAGATTTCAAAGGGCTCTTCAGTGCAGTAACTAGCTATAACCTTAATAATAATAAAGATGATAATGATGATGATGATGATGATGCTAATAATAATAATAATAATAATAATAATAATAATAATAATAATAATAATAATAATAATAATAGTTGGAAGGGACCTTGGAGGTCATCTAGTCCAAACCCTTGCTCAGGCAGGAAGCCCTATATCAGGGGTAGGCAACCTTGGCTGTTTTATGACTCATGGACTTCAACTCCCAGAATTCCTGAGCTAGCCATGCTGTCTTAGGAATTCTGGGAGTTGAGGTCCACGAGTCATAAAAGAGCCAAGGTTGCCCACCCCTGCCCTATACCATTTCAGACAAATAGCTATCATAAAGGGAATTAAAATAAAACAGAATGATTATAGATTGAGAGCTTTTGCTGATGACTTGGTTGTGACAGTATCCCAACCGTTACAGTCGGTTATAGACTTGATGGAAATTATAACTCAGTATGGTAAGGTTTCTGGGTTTAAGGTGAATAGTAATAAGACTAAGATACTATCCAAGAATTTATCTATGAGTGAAAGGGATATGTTATCTAAATTAACATTTTGAAATAGTGAAGAAGGTTAAATATCTAGGAGCATATATTGCAGCCTCAAATGTAAAATTGTATAAGAATAATTATGAAACACTATGGTTGAAGGTACAAAGGGACTTAAATAATTGGAAAAAATTACAATTATCATTACTGGGAAGAATTGCAGTTGTTAAAATGAATGTTCTACCAAAGTTTCTCTTTCTGTTTCAGATGATACCTATATTGAATAGATGGCATCTGGATCCCAAGAAGCTGTCCAATATGTATCCTAATGTACAGTCTAAATGCTGGAGGTGTGGTAGTTTAGAAGCTACCTATTTTCACATGTGGTGGACTTGTAGAAATATAAAAGCTTTTTGGATTAAAATTTGGTGGAACATTCAAAAGATTTTTAAGAGAAAGATAAAGTTCTCCCCGCAATTGTTTTTATTGGGCATTGTTGTAGATTGTGATGTTAAAGAAACTAACTTGATGTTGAACATGATAACGGCAGCACGGTTACTGGTGGGACAATATTGGAAGAAGGATAGTTTGCCCACTGTAGAAGAATGGGTGTTTAAAGTTTCGAATCTTGCAGAAATGTCTAAGATTTCTGCTTATCTGAAGGATCATTCACAGGAAAGATATATTTCAGTTTGGAGGAGATGGATAAATTATATTCAAAACAAATATGGGACCAAAAAGTACCATTTAGCTTATGAGTAGATTTTAGTGGGATATTGTTATTGGTACGTTGTTTGTAGTTATGTTAAAAGAGAGTTAAAGCGCATTATGAATTTGGTTAATTGTATATTATGCATAATTTTTATTTAGAATATGATTATTGTAACTATAATCCTGTATTTAGCTCTGGGAAGTGGGGGGGGGGGAAGTGGGTGGGTTTGGGGTGGGAGGGATTTGGGGATATATTGTAAAATTTTGTTTTTGTAAAACTCTTTAATAAAAAAAAAAGACAAATAGCTATCTAGTCTCTTAAAAACTTCTAGTGTTGGAACATTCATAGTTTCTGGAGGCAGGTTGTTCCACTGATTTAATTGTTCTGTCAGGAAATTTTTCCTTAGTTCTAGGTTGCTTTTCTCTTTGGTTAGTTTCCGTCTGTTACTTCTTGTCCTACCTTCAGGTGCTTTGGAGAATAGTTTGACTCCCTCTTCTTTGTGGCATCCCCTGAGATATTGGAACATTGCTATCATGTCACCCTTCGTCCTTCTCTTCATTAAACTAGACATACCCAATTCCAGCAACTGTTCCTTATATGTTTTAGCCTCCAGTCCCGTAATCATCTTTGTTGCTCTTCTCTGTACTCTTTCTAGAGTCTCAACATCTTTTTTACATCATGGTGACCAAAACTGGATGCAGCATTCCAACTGTGGCCTTACCAAGGCATTGTAAAGTGGTATTAACACTTCACGTGATCTTGATTCTATCTCTCTGTTAATGCAGTCTAGCACTGTGTTGGCTTTTTTGGCAGCTGCAGCACACCGCTGGCTCATATTTAAGTGATTGTCCACTAGGACTCGGAGATCCCTCACAGTTACTACTATTGACCAAGATACCACCTATACTATACCTGTGCATTTGGTTTTTCTTGCCTGAATGTAGAACCTTACTTTTCTACCACTGAATTTCATTTTGTTAGATAGTGCCCAATGTTCAAGTCTGTCAAGAACCTTCTGTATCTTACGCCTATCTTCTGGAATGTTGGCTATTCCTGCTAGCTTGGTGTCATGTGCAAATTTGATGAGTTCCCCATCTATCCCCTCATCCAAATCATTGATGAAGATGTTAGTACTGGACCCAGAAACAGAGCCCTGGGGCATCCCACTATACTTCCCTCCGTGTAGATGCAGTTCCATTGAGGACCACACACTCAGTACGGCCGGTCAGCCAGCTACAAATCCACCTAGTGGTGATGCTGTCTAACCCACATTTTTCTATCTTATCAAGTAGTAGGTTGTGATCTACTTTATCAAATGCCTTACTGAAGTAAATTATAGTCACAGCATTCCTCTGGTCCACTAATTTTGTCACCTGGTCAAAGAATGCAGTAAGATTTGTCTGGCATGGTCTGTTTTTGAAAAACCCATGTTGGCTTTTAGTAATGATTTTGTTTGTATCTAGGTGCTCGCTGATTTGTTGTTTCATTATCTTTTCCAGAATCTTCCCAGAAATTGAGGTCAGGCTGATAGGTCTGTAATTTCCTGGATCCATTTTTTCCCTTTTTTAAAGATGGGAACTACATCAGCTCTTTTCCAGTCCTCTGGTAGTTCCCCAGTGCTCCAGGATTTTTGGAAGATATAGTTCAGTGGTTCTGAGACCACATCTGCCAGTTCCTTGAGAACCTTGGGGTGTAATCCATCTGGTCCTGGTGATATGAACTTGTCTAGGGTGGACAGGTGCTGACTTACCATTTTCTTGCCTATCTTAACTTGTGTTTCTAATGTTTTTTACGGTACTGTTTTGATAGGTTGGACTGTTTTTTCCCTTTGTGTAAAGATGGATGCAAAAAATATAAAAAATATATAGAGAGATTAAGCAGCAGAGGGGCTAGAATGCATCTCTGCCTTTCTCCTCTCTAGGTTAGAATATCATTAGTGTAGTGGTCTTGCGTGCTGCACTGAACTTTGATTCTGGAGTTCTTGTAAAGATTGTACATAAACAATAATAAGCGCATGTCAATGGATGTATGCAGAAGCTTAAACCAGAGCCTTTCTCCGGTAACTACCGTAGATCAAATGTGGACCTGAAATCAATAAATGCATGAGCCTGTTTCAGACATGTATATTTTTGCCAAGTGCTGAAAAATAATGGCATGTCTACAAATAGAGTCCACACCTGAAGCCGGCTTGCTCACCTGCCAGTAGGTTCTCTAGGTCAATCCAATCGACTGACCTATAAAGCTCTAAATGGCTTGGGTCCGGATTATCTAAGGGAACACCTGCTGCCTGCATCAACTTCCCATCGTCCTGTGCGCTCCCACAGGGAGGGCCTTCTCAGGGTGCCGCCGGTTAAGGAGTGCCGGTGGGTGATCCCCAGAGGGAGGGCATTCTCTGTGGGTGCGCCTGCCCTTTGGAATGATTTACCTGTGGAAATTCGGACCGCCCCCGATCTGCGTTCATTTTGCTGGGACCTGAAAACTTGGTTTCTTGATCTATCAGGCCTGGACTGAAGGGGTTTTAGCTTTTTATATATTGTTTTAATTGTTGGGCTTAATTAATTTAATTTATTTTAATTTTATATTATCCTTATACTGTATTTTATGCTGCCCTGTAAACCGCCCTGAGTCCTTCGGGAATAGGGCGGTATAAAAATCTAATTAAATAAATAAATAAATAAATAAATAATTTGTTGTATACTTATTCTGCTTAAGAGGCTGATAGGCTAATAGTTAACAGGCAGTAAATGGGCACCATAATGGCTAGGCCCCAATCCTCTGGAATTTGCTCAGTGCAATCAATATAAGTAAGCTGGAAAACAAGGATAGGGGTCTACCACTTCATATTATTTTGTAGTATTTCAGATTTTTTATTTTTTATTTTAATTCCATTTATATCCCGCCCTTCTCCGAAGACTCAGGGCGGCTTACAAGCTTAGCAGTAGCCTTCATTCTATGTATATGCCTGCTTATTAGGGCTTTCACACACACCCCAAGCGGCATTATTACAAAGTCAGCTTAATTGCCCCCAACAATCTGGGTCCTCATTTTACCTACCTCGGAAGGATGGAAGGCTGAGTCAACCTTGAGCCTGGTGGGATGCGAACCTGCACTAATTGCAGGCAGCTGGTGTTACTTAAGGAGGCATTAGCCCACTGCTCCACCAAGGCTCTTTGTGGTAAAATCATTGCCTGGAGCTTTAAGCAAGTTTTAACCGATTAATGAGTGACTTTATTTCAGTATTTGTAACTGGGGCCCAATTTGGGAGCAGGTTAGCCTTGGGGATCTCTCTTCTTGTGAATACTGCATAATGCTCTAAATGGTCCCTCCCGTACAGAAGGAGGTATAAGATAAAGAAGCAAAAAGGGATTATCAAATGGGAGGCTATCAGATGCCAAAACAGAGTAGAGTTCCTGGCTTGGGATGCTGTTATCTATAGCTACCAGAAAATATTGGGGAAGTCTTTTTTTTTTTGTATTGTTTGTATTGTTTCTTCAGGAACATAAGATCTTGAATAGGACGCTCTGTTAGGTTCTCTTTGTATAATTTAACCAATATACTTTTAAACTGAAAACATTCTGTGTATCATACCAGGGTGGAGAGAGGTATGCCTTACCCTCTTGTTTCATTTTCTTCGATATCTGGGTGGAGAGCACCGGCTGGAATAACTGCATCAATTTGGCAAAAATCTGCAAAGGGAATTCTAAGAGCTCTCACTAACTATGGTAGTATGGAGATGCAAAGCTGCTTCAGATGAAAGTAGCTGAGAGGTTTACTCATTAAGTTTCTGGGAGCATTTACCGCAGATCAGCCCCACTCGATCTGATTCCCAAACTGGAATGGGTTTTGTTTCCATAAAACAATTATCTAAAGCAGACATGCCAAACACAAAGCCCGGGGGCCAGATCCGGCCCACGAAGTGGTTTCATGTGGCCCGCGAAGCCATCCCGAAAACAGTGAGGGAACGGCCCCCACTGCCTTGGCCCTGGCCCAGAGACCCTCCTCTTGCCAGAGACCCTCAGATCTGTTCCACTCCTGCCCAGGCCCCCATAGGCACCCTTGATGCGAACGATGTAGAGCTGGCCACGCCCACCCAGTAGGCCATACGCACTCTAGCCACGCCCACCCAGTAGGCCACGCCCACCCAGTAGGCCACGCCCACCCAGCCCCCTGAGGGCAACCGCAATGCTGATGCGGCCCTCAATGAAATTGAGTTTGACACCCCTGATCTAAAAGTTTTATGGCTATAATTTCTAGGAGCTGATCATTCTTAGTTTATCCATTTACAACAATCCTGTTTAAAAACCTACCAGAACTATGTGCCCACAACCTTATGCCCTCGTTCTGCTAAGCAAGTCAGACTTTCCAACCTCCTTCATTCTCTTCCCAGGTTGCATGGCTCTCACTCCTGGACCTTGACATTAAAAACCACTTGCAATCTGAATTCCGTCCAACTCAAATTTCTTTTTTCCATCCTCCAGTTGACCTCTGCTGCAATGCTAAAGACAACTACTACACCAGCTACTTTCTGTGTTCATTCCTCCTGAGTCATCTGTTTTATCTCCAGCTCTCAACACCTGTCAGTCTCCTTTTCTCCCTCACTGATATTTTCAAGATGTGGCTTCCAGGGTACTTCCAACTATTTATTAAACGTGGGGCAGGGCTTGTTCCTCAGCCACAGAGTTGTCCTCATCACTACACATTATTTCATTATCTTTGTGAGACAATTTGAACAGACAATGCTGCAGCTATAGCTTTCTGTCCTTCACCAATGATCTCTGAAGCTACCCACTCACATCCAACATTAAAAGTGAAACACTACTTCACTTTTTTCCAGATCTGAAACTTCTTTACTATCCTCTATCCATTTGAAACCGCTTTTCATTTATACCCAATCCTTTCATAAACCTCATTGGCATTCTCTCCAAATATCTCTCTCTCTCTCTCTCTCTCTCTCTCTCTCTCTCTCTCTCTCTCTCTCTCTCTCTCTCTCTCTCTCTCTCTGTCTTCAGCTAACATTCTACTACCCCATCGTATAAAACCCCGCTCAAAAATGGTTTAATAATATTAATAATAGTATTTTAAAACAATAACTACCTGTATTTGCAACAAGAATAGCAAATTAAAAAGCCTAATTAATATATTTATTCTTTATTATTCCAAAATTTATTATTTATTTCCAATATTGGTGAAAAAACATGAATATACTTTATTCTAGCAAGGATGGAAATACCAGTGAAGTTCTCAATAGCAGTTCAAATATTCTATGTAGTTTTCTGAATGGCAGAAGACAGAGGAAATGGCCTTTTGAAGGACTTACCTAAAAGGACAGGAAGAACTGCTAGCAAGGCAATGGTCAGATAAAAGAAACATGAATCCTGGGCAGGAATGTAGCATATGTAAATGTCACAGACAGTATCTTCCCTGATTCATATGAAGATAAGGGGGGGGGACATTTGCAAGATTCTGTTGCCATAACAATAAAAATAGTACAGTTTAGGCCTACATGAGATTGATTTCCTAATGTGGTCTACCTTGAAAGGCTAATATTAGCCATATGTCAACAACTGTGCAGATTTAATTCCATTCTATTGTTGGAACACAGCCAGCTCCCACATATTTGCCAAATAAACCCTCAAACAGTATTAGGAATAAAACCTTTTATGCAAAACAGGACAAAACACAGTGGGGGGATGAATGGCAATCCTAACTTCTGATTACGTTTGGAAGTATAAATAAAAGACAAAGACATGAGGCCCTCTTTTAATCTCAGACAGCTAAGAGAAATAGGTCCATGTTCCTTTTCTTTCTTTGTTTGTAATTGGGAAAGCAAACAGGAAGACTTACTCCTTCAGCTACATTTCAAAAGACAGAAATGCAGAGTGAGGCCACAATCCCTGATGGTTCTTGGGTATTCATAGGATTATCCTATGTGGGCTTTGGCAATCCAGATAATTAAATGAAGGCAAGAAATACAAAAAGTTAACTCTGCTACCATCACATAATCATCTGGATTGCTGCCCAGATATGCTAAGTCTAAAACAAGCAAGGCAAAAAGAAAAAGATTCACTCCCAGCACATGACAGAGAAATGGCCAGGTTAGTAACTGTCCCTACTCCAATTTACTCTTGCGCTATAGTTAAAAGTGTAGAATTGGACAGAAGTAATTAAAATGGGGGAAGAAGAAAGAAAACAGTAAAGTCAGCAGACGACAACTAAAGTGTCACCTGGTTTAGAGGTCAGCCATTCTCTCTTCGTCAAAACCATCTCAGAATTTTGCTGCTGTCATGGATATAAAATTATAGGCAGCTTCAAAAAATAAATAAATAAAATAGAAAAAGTCTTTTGTGTGAAGATTATTTCAAAATCAGCTGGAAAGGGGCAAATACGTTTCTTTCTTCCCCTCTCTTTCCCCTCCCCCAACACCATCCTGAATGGATGGAGCTCCAAAGTTCATCTAATGCAGGGGTGTCAAACTGCTGGCCCACGGGCTGGACGCATCATCCGGAAGCCACGCCCATCCCACTGCTGGCAATGGCAAAACTGCGCAACGTCACATGACGTCACAAGTTTGACATGAATTCACATTGTCTACTCAGTGGAAAGCCCATAACATGGCATAATTACAGCAGCATCTTTCTGTTCTTCTTTCCAGCAGCAAGTATTGAGAAATACAGTGTACTACTTCTGGTACTAGTGGTAATATATAACTTCCATGACTATTAGTCAGTGAGACATCAACATTGAGAACAAAGTTCAATTATCCCACTTGGCAATGAAGGTCACTAATCATTTGCCCTCCTACAACTCATGCTGTGATAAAGATAGTGAACAGATAAGAATTGTGTAAGGATTTCCTCTGCTAATGAAATGGGGGGGGGGAAGGCAGAGAAAAAATATATGATTGAGGTCATAATTTGCAAGTATTACACACATTAATAAAAAAATGGGAAATGTTTAAAAGGGGGAGATGCATCTCTGGCACAGCAAAAGAAGAAAAGGTAGACACTAGTCATACTTTCCTTAAAAATTATAACTGGGTCACTGCAGCTACAATATCTCATGACACATGTAAACATTATTTCCAATGACAGTCACAACGCACATGTAGAGTGTTTTTTGATAGCTTGGTTTCAAAGCGTGTAGCACTTTTAAAGATAAATACTGGCAGTTCAGCTGAATCTTGAAAACGGATGATAAGCCACAAAGGTATGTAAGAAGTTGAAAATTATGCACTAGGAACTTTTAAAAATGCTCTTTGAAGGGAGGCAAATCAAGAGGTTGCCAGACCATGGTATCTGTGGTTATGTTATCTATAAGCAAGAATGGGCTTGATCGGACACACCAGACTCAGCTGAGTTACTAACAATGGTGACAAGACTTGTTCAAGAAGAAACAAGTCTGAACTGCACATTTTATCTTTTAGGGGAAAGGAATCCCCAAACAGAACAATTTAAAATGTACTATCCATTAACCATTTCTATCATTTAAACTGGGTTTCAAACGATTGTTCTTTATCCTCTTGTTACTTCTTTCATGCAGGGGCTCAACTCATCTATATTTTAACATGGGCACACAGAAACACCTGCAGAATACGAGCCAAAAAAAACTCTAGAACCAATTTCCACACCCACCCGCCAAATATGAATCACATCGCTGAAACGCATTCCTTCCAATTCTCATCCCAGGATTTCCAGAGGCTAAATCAGTGGTCTTCAAACTCGGCCCTTTTATGACTCATGGACTTCAACTCCCAGAATTCCTCAGCCAGCCTGGCTGAGGAATTCTGGGAGTTGAAGTCCATGAGTCATAAAAGGGCCGAGTTTGAAGACCCCTGGGCTAAATGGTAATAAAGATTAAATTAAGCAAAGAAAAGTAACCCAGAACCATACTTTCCACCTGTACTTTGATATAACACTATGGCATTAGGTGGGATAGAAAAAATTAACGTCCACAGCTTGCTTATTCAATCTTCTGGACACACATACAAACAATTCAGATTTTCTCTGTCCTGAGGGAACTGGGAAACCGAGCTATGGTTAACTGTTTATAAACAGTTTGTTATCTCACTTCTTGTGTGCAGTAAAAGCCAGAACCCCAGTATACATAGCAACCTGTTTGGCTAACTATAGCAGGCTCATCTAATTGACGGCAATGTGAAGAGATGCATAGTCCCAACTAAGATAATCTTACAGGTTGTCCTTGGTTAACGATCACTCATTCAGCAACCAGCATCATCAAGGTTACGTGATTGCAATGTGGGCACTTGGCGCCTGGCTCACAATTATGATGATTGCAGTACTTACATTTATCACATTTACCTGATTGCATTTGCGACCTTTCCTGTTGGCTTCCCACAAGCAAAGTCCATAGGGAAGGTGACCAAAATGGTTACAATATGCTTCAGTAAGTCACACACACTCCAGCAGCTTTCCCCCCCCCCCATAGTCAGGTTCCCCCAAGGAACCTGACTAAGGCGCCATGGCACCTTGCACCTATGGCAACTACCCCCAGCCTGCTCACCTGTGCAGCAGTCACCATTTGTACACCTAGCAGCAGTCACCATTGGCTCCCCCATATTGTGCACGTCTCAATGGCCACAAATTTACCTTCATTTACCTTCAACTACTTGACAGGAGTTATTCCCAGTCCAGCTGCATTCACATGCGCTAGAACGACCACTTTCACACTCTTGCACATCCGGCAGCAGACACCCCTGGCCCCACCATGCTGTGCCTCACTGGACACTCATACACATTCCCCCACTCATCGGCAGAATGCAATGGAACAGACTCCCTGAGAAAGTGCTTAGACTGTAGATTCAGACCTAAAACAAAAACTGGATGAAGCAGACAGACCTAAGATACATAGAACAGTATTCATTTCCTTATTGTAGAATGAATTAAATGTACCTAATACAATTTCTTCTTCCATAGTCAATGACATTTAATCAATAAAAAGGTAAAGGTTCCCCCGCACATGTGTGCTGGTTGTTTCCAACTCTAGGGGCCGGTGCTCATCTCTGTTTCAAAGCCGAAGAGCCAGCGCTTGTCCGAGGATGACTCCGTGGTCATGTGGCCGGCATGACTAGACGCCAAAGGCGCACGGAGCGTTGTTACCTTCCCACCGTGGTGGTCCCTATTTTTCTACTTGCATTTTTACGTGCTTTCGAACTGCTAGGTTGGCAGAAGCTGGGACGAGTAACAGGCGCTCACTCTGCTATGCGGCACTCGGGATTCGACCCGCCAAACTGCCGACTGTCTGATTGACAAGCTCAGCATCCTAACCCACTGAGCCACCGCGTCCCTGATTAATTAATTAATTAATGTATTTAATCAATACATTCTCTTTAAAGTGAAACTGATCTATATTTCTTCTTGGCGAAATGAACAGAGTTACTGGCTTCCAGGGGAGGACAAAGCTGCTATATTTTTGGCAGTTGCAATGAAGATAGAATTTTTGTTTTAATACAGTTTGGCAGCCAAGACTGAGAAAAAGCACACCTGAAAAGTTAAAGGAACAAAGGCTGGCAGATGCAGCTTTCTCAGCCATACTTATGCAACTATCAGAGGTACAGAACATATATCACCATAATAAATGTGAGTCACTTGCTGAAACACAGCCAGTTTATAGCTTAGTTTTGAACAAATTAACTGAAATGCCAGTTTTCATTGTTTTAATTAAAAATTAAACTTAATTATTAAAAAGTAATTGCTGAGAAAGACTATTAGATCAAGGAATGCAGTTAAAAGGGAAACATTTATACATTTATAATAATAATAAAAATAACAACTATAACATTAATAATAATAACAATAATAATAAAGTTGGAAGGGACCTTAGAGATCATCTAGTCCAACCCCCTGCTCTGGCAGGAAACACTATTTCATTTCCAACAAATCTAGTCTTAAAAACTTCCAGTGTTGGAGCATTCACAGCTTCTGGAGGCAGGTTGTTCCACTGATTAATTTATTTGATTTGATCTTTATTTTTGGTCAACTCAGGGGTCAGCAACCTGAAACAGTGAAAGAGCCACTTGGAACCGGTTCCCTCACAAAAGGAAAAACTGGGAGCCACAAAAAATGTGTGTGCATGTGCGTACATGCGCGCATGCACAGAACAGGGTTTGACTGAAGAGTGGAGCTAAGGCGAGATATGCACCTACCCTGCATATTTGAATTGATTGGTTGAACTTTTTTAGTCCCACTTTTTTTTTTGGACTGCACATGGGAGAGGAGCCGCAGGAGATGGCTGAAAGAGCCACATGCGGCTCCGGAGCCACGGGTTGCAGACCTGTGGGTCAACTCAAGACAGCATAAATACCTAATGCACCTGCCTCCTATTTTTCCACCCCAACAACCCTGTGAGGTGGCCTGGGCTGAGTGTAAGTGATTTACTAAAATTACCAGCCAGCTCTGTCTCCTGGTGTCTAGCCCAGCACCTTAACCACTATACCAAAGAGACTCTAGGGCAGACATGTCAAACACAAGGCCCGGGGGCCGGATCCGGCCCACGAAGTGGTTTCATGTGGCCCGCGAAGCCATCCTGGAAACAGTGAGGGAATGGCCCCCACTGCCTTGGCCCTGGCCCAGAGACCCTCCTTCTGCCAGAGACCCTCAGATCTGTCCCACTCCTGCCCAGGCCCCCATAGGCACCCTTCATGCGAATGATGTAGAGTTGGCCATGCCCACCCAGTAGGTTATAGGCACTCTAGCCACGCCCACCCAGTAGGCCACGCCCACCCTGGCCATATCCACCCAGCCCCCTGAGGGCAACTGCAATGCTGATGCGGCCCTCAATGAAATTGAGTTTGACACCCCTGCTCTAGGAAATCACTTAAGCACTGGGTCTGTTCCTAGATCAAGAAGCCCATTAAAAATCAAAATAATCACAAAATTATCAAGGAAACTTTGATATCCATAATTGATCAACTAAACTGAAAGCATGAATTTGGCTCCTTCTCCTCATCTCTCCCACAGCATTGCTTATTCTGTTTGATCCCTTTTCTTCCTCTTGGCAACCCATCAACTTTGACTCTCAACAAGATAATGGAGGACTTAAGCCTGGGAAGCCCAGGCAATTGGCAGCAAATACTTATCTTGTATGATATTTTTTTAAAAAAAAGTCTAACCAGTGGTCTATATACTAGTATTTGGAAGGGAGGCATGTAGGAATTCCTGTAACCATAGACTAGCCTAAGAAATTGAAAAAAATCCTGGAATAAAATAAAATATTTAGCTTTTAAACTGTATATTATCCACACAGAATCAATCCCTCGGACAGTTACCAAGAACAAGCCACTATTATAACATCGTTACTCAAAATGTATTGATATCCACTTTAGAAAAAAGGAACATATTAACTGAAAAAAGATTTATAAATGATAATTGTTCGATATTCTGTTTAATGTTCACTGGCAATAATTCACACACGCATGAGACAATGTGGATTACAAGTAACCCTTGACTTACAACCCTAACTGAGCCCAAAATTTTTGAGACAATTGTTAAGTGAGTTTAGCCCCATTTTACGACCTTCCTTGCCACAGTTGCTAAGTGAATCACTGCAGTTAAGTTAGTAACACAGTTGTTAAATGAATCTGGCTTCCCCACTGTCTTTGCTTGTCAGAAGGTCGCAAAAGGCAACTACATAACATTGGGACATTGTAACCATCATAAAAACATGCCAGTACTCAAGGCTCTGTATTTTAATCATGTGACCATGTGGGTTGCTATGAAAAATGGTCATAAGTCACTTTTTCAGTGTCGTCGTAACTTTGAATGGTCATTAAATGAATGGCTGTAAATCGAGGACTACCTGTGTTCCACTTAAGACTGGAGGAATACTTTCACCAAAACAGGAATGAACTGCACACCTACCAATCAATTTTATTTTCCTGCTGCATCTCAGCGCATTGACATACACAAACATCATTTCAACTCTGATTCTTGTACAGAATCTTTCAGATGGTTAAAACATTAGACTGTGACAAAATGTTTTTACCAACAATTCTAAAATAATTGTAGATGGTATAATTTACCACACAGTTTTGTAAGTGTGAAACAAGAATGCCATTCAAAACTTCAGGAACAATAGCCATAATTAAGGAAGCTGAAAAAGCAGGAGCTCTTATGACCATGAGCGGGCTCAACCACTTATCACTTTATCAGATCCAATTAAAGAATACCAAAACAGGAAAGCGGATGAAAAAGCTTAAAGTTTATGACCAGATCTGCATAACAAACCTCAGAAATCTAACCTATCTACCACCCAGAGTACAGTCAGGCAACTTTGGATATTCCCACTGTCTTTGGATCTGATATTATTGCCACTGGGTTATATGGTTTTACGGATCCCATCTCAAAATTCCAGGTTGCCTATGAGATTCTGTGAAAAAAAAACCCTAACCATTAGTTATCATCATAAAAAATAACTCTAATTATCACAGATGTTAACTCATTTTACGCTAATTTGTCCAATAAAGTTGGATTAAAATCTTTAAAAATAGCATCTTTGCTGGGGCTAGAACATTTCTGATCGTTGTGTTTCTATGCATTAACAATTACGTTTTCTTTTATCTGATTTGATTCTAGGACTGCCCGACTGCGATGTGACTTACATAGTTGGCACTACAGTCATTCCTGTAACTACACAATACGTGTCAATGTCTTTTAGCTAACTCAAAGCTCGCTCATCTCTTATCCTTAAAAGCGGCTTCTTGGGGATATAGTTGATGGCATTTTTCATTAATATTATCCATAGATTGATACCCTGGCAATATTCTATCAGGATTTCGCTAACTTTCATATACACATACTGTCTCCAATACTAGGAAAATACGTAATGGTCATCATCAAATGTAGCATTTATAGCCAATCACAATACGAATGATATCTGTTCAGACTCAACAGAAAAAAAGCCCACAATGTGATTTAAATCAAAAATGTTTAAAATTAAATGATCACAGAACAAAATGAAAATAAAAGAATAAAAGAAAACACATAACACTACTTTTCATCGTCAATTCCAACTAAGACCAATTAAAAGGGGAAACATTTTTTACAGGCTTTTAAAGTAAGTCTATACTTGCTAAAAAAAAAGACATTGATAACAGACGCAGAAAACAAACCCCACAATAGGCAGTCTCTAGATCAGTTCAAAGGATTTGCAAATAATTATTTTGGCAAGAAATAACAGCTTTTCAAGTTCTTCAGAGGTTCAGCACTATTTCTCCTTAACAAGACCAAACAGTTCTTACCACAAATGTGTCAATCAGCTGACAAATGCAAATGACACATCCAACAACTGGTTATTGCTCACTACAATGTTAGATTGCATCAACTTAAGTGTAGATTTCAAATTACAGAATATGACAGTTTCAATTTAGTTTGCCTGATCAATTCCCATTTCAAGCATTATAGCAAAACTGGAACAGCAATAATCAGAACTACAATAATTGGATTTCAGTCCTATGAAAATGCAGTGAAGGAACTAGGAATGTTTAGCTTTCTGAAGAGAAAACTGAATGAGACCATTCTAGAGTGCAATGATACTGAAGGGAAAACAGATTCCAATTGAATATTAGAAAAACCTTCTAGACAGTAGGAGCAGTTCAATGATTAAATCAATTACAAGCACACAAATCAATTACACAGATCCTCTAGGCTGGATAGTTCAAGCAGACAACAACAGCTATCTGTAGGGGATATTTAATTTGGATTCCTGGACTAAGCGGGGATTGGCTTCAATTGTCTAAATGGCCCCATTCCAACTCTGTGTTTTTACTCAGACTTTAATCAAGAAGGAATTGTTTTGTGTAGATATGTGACATCTTTCTGTAATCTTTCAATGCTGGCTTCTAATGTCCAGGTAGTCTTCTTTTCTGGCGCTTATAGCTGTTCTCCAAATTGTTTTATCCTACCTGAATTAGAATAGTTGGAGGCTATGCAATTCTTTTGAAATTCTCCTTGTTGAAGATTTTTTTGCCCCCAATTCTAACTCAAGTAATTAAATTTATGCCACTTTTATGTCTCAAATTAGCAATCTTACTTTGATGGAATTAGAGGTTATATGGCTGACTCATGATAAGACAAGCACTAATTTTCAATATTAAAATGTAGGAATAGCAGATGTTTGAAATTAATTGAAATATGCTATAAATCACATCCACTCGTGTTTTCCTACTTCATGGAAGAAATTATGGACATTTTAGTACATGTGGTATAGTAGCTACAGTAAGGCTGTGCAACACTTTGGATGTGATGGGTAAAGGGGGGCTCCAGAGCTTGCTGGGTGTTTACGTACCTTCTCTCAACATGCAGCTATCTGCCAAAGCTTCACTGAAATCCTTTGAAAACATGTGATCAAAGGAGCTACTTCTATGTCCTACCTGTGTGCCTAGAACTTTCCAGCCAGCAGCTGCAGTTCACATATCTTGAAAGTTGCTGAGGTTGAGAAATACTGAGGAATCCAATGGATCTTCTGTCCCAGCATTACAAAACATGTGGCCCTCCAGATGTTATTGAACTACAACTCATCCCTCAACATTAGCTATGTTCACTAAGTGAGATTGTTCCTTTGGAAAAGCTGGAAGATAAAGAACTCGATGTTTCTATCCATGTGGATTACCAAATGCATATAAAAAAAGAAACACCTAACGATCCTTCCTTATTCCCATTGTGTTTAGCCTTAATAGTTATCTGAAAACATTGCTTCTTGCTAAAGCCACAACAGAATCATCAGGAATATTTAGTTTTATATCTAACTTTTCCACTAAGGAAAATGCCAGAATGACTAATAATAATAAAAATACAGATAAAATAAAGTAAATCTACTATTAAATATAGCAATTGTAAAGACCAAATGAAAATACTTAGTGGTGAAGAATTAGTGACATTTTTTGTAACACAGATTTTGGATATTTGCATTCTCAAAATATTTCACCTAATGCTTTAAAAATACTCATCTAAGAAAATGTAACTCTCATGGTATACAATACCTTGGTAAAACCGTTAGTCATTATTTCAACACTAAACAGTCAAAGTGTGGTCTGTGGTTATATGTATTACCTCGAGCTTAACAGTAATTTGACATTATTTTGAATTCTGATAATATAAAAACTATACATATATAAATGGCCCTTTCTTCAAACAGCTTAAGTACCGGTACTTATCTCAAAAACAGCTCTCAACTTACTTCTAAGTTTTTGTAATGAAATGGTGTGGTTGTATTTTCAAAAAATACTTTAAAAGAGCAATTGTTCCTAAATTAGTAAGCTTCATTGTTGAGGGCTGATTTAATTTCAGTTCTAATTTAATATCTTGCACTACATGGTTTATTTATACACCACCCCCAATTATATGCCACTATAACAAACCCCACATATTAAAAAAGTACCAAAGGAGGCTACAATCTAAAAAAATGGGAAAGATACAGAAAAGATTGAAATCAAATGAAGTTGCAAAGACTTCAATCTGTTAATTACCTCATGCCAATACTCCCACATGGTAGGACACATAATAATGTTCTTAAATTATAGTCAGGTAGTTCCCAGTTTAACTTAATGATTTAATTTAATTTAATTTAATAATTTGATTTCTATACCGCCCTTCTCCCGAAGGACTCAGGGCGGTGAACAGGGCAATACACAATAAAAATCAGATACAAAAATTAAAAAACCATTAAAAACCAATTAAACATCATGCCCATAAAATCAATACATATTAAGTTAAAAACTAATTTTAAAAAACCCAACCCCACCCCGTCAGACCAGGCCAGCTTGTTCGAAAAAAAATGTTTTAAGATCGCGCCGGAAGGAGCGAAGGTCGGGGGCCGTCCGGAGCTCAACCGGTAAGCTGTTCCAAAGGTCTGGCGCGCCCACAGAGAACGCTCTCCCCCTGGGGGTCGCCAATCGGCATTCTTTGATCGGCGGCACCCTGAGGAGGCCCTCTCTGTGGGAGCGCACTGGACGGAGGGACATTGACGCCGGTCGCAGGTGTTGCCGTAGGTAATCCGGACCCATGCCATGAAGGGCTTTGTACGTCATAACTAACACCTTGAACCTCACCCGGAGAGCAACCGGTAGCCAATGGAGCTCGCGGAGCAGAGGTGTAACATGGGAGTATCGGGAAACTCCCAAGACAACTCGCGCGGCTGCATTCTGCACCAGCTGGAGTCTCCGGGTGGACCTCAAGGGCAGCCCCATGTAGAGAGCATTACAGTAGTCTAGACGAGAGGTCACGAGCGCATGAGTGACTGTGCGCAAGGCATCCCGGTCTAGATAGGGCCGCAACTGGCGCACCAGGCGAACCTGGGCAAAGGCCCCCCTAGTCACAGCTCCAATATGCTCTTCCAAAGAGAGCTGTGAATCTAGAAGGACCCCCAAGTTGCGAGCCCTATCTACGGGGGGTAATAGCTCACCCCCCATGGCCAATGATGGGATAATCGGAATTTCCCGGGATGCCAGCACGAACAGCCACTCAGTCTTGTCAGGGTGCTGATTAAAGTGCTGATGACAGCACTTTAATAGTTTGTCCGATTATCAAGGGAAGAATGTTCAAATTTGGATTCCTGCACTATGCAAGTAAATGTTTTGAATGGTTCCAATAACATATGTTAAGATGTTTTAATATCTTTTTTTAAAATAAGCCCAATATGTCAGGGGGAAGACTAGCATGTAAGCATGAATCACCAAAGGAGGATGAAAAATCCCATGCATACAAGGGAGAAAAAAACAACACTAAATTCCTTCTCAAGTGAACTTTCAATAATAAATATTTCTAAACCTATATAAACATACTTCAGTCAAGTGAGCTAAACTATCACAATATGGACTTACTTTAAACTGGGCATCATTATCGTAAACCAAGCTATAGAAGCTAATTGCTTTTAAGCCATATATTTCAAATGCAAATATATCTAATAACCAGTTTAATACATATTAAATACTATATTTTATTCTAATCAGTTCTGCATTTCATATACATCTTAATAAAGCTGATAAATCATTTGCTAGTTTACTACAAAAAAGCTACTCAAGACTCAAGTCTCCTCAGTCTTCAGAGTAGGCAGTAGTTACAAAATGTGGTGTTAAAACATGCATCTTAACTTACAATAAATAACAGTTAATTCGGTGTTCATTAATATAGATTACTGCTTTTTATATATTGTTACACATTACAAGACTATAATTAGAGAAGTCAGTTTAGTAGCAGTTCATCTTCTTAGAACATCATAGGAGTTTTCTGAATATAAATGACCATGGCTAAAACAATGATAAATAATAAACATATCATTTGTATGGGATCATATTAGAAGCTGATATGACAAACATTTCATCATCCAATAATAACACAGTGGTGCAGTACTAGAAGCTTACATTATTACTCATCAGATTGCTTAAATGCCATTTCCCACAACCCCATTAATTACAGTTTAGAACTGTCTTTAACAAGTTTTCCTACATTCTGGAAAACTAGAGTCTGAAATGCAGGATGGTGAAGCATAACAACAAGGTAACTTGTAACATTTTAGCTCCCCTACGTCTACTTTAATAAGTGATACCACAAGCACCCGACTGCTGTTCCAAGTGCTTTTGCACCCACTCAGGGCAGCATTATACAAATCTTTGCCATTTCATATTGTACCTTTGCTGACTTTAAATCATTATCCACCCTGTTTGCAAAACGGGAGTGCTTTCATCCCACGGGCATTCAAGAAACTTTACTTCCTGCCATTCCTTCTCGTCATCCAATGGGGAACTCTGAATCCATATGCTCAAGGAAGAAATCCGAGATGCTAATAATCCCTTGGACCGGTTCTGCCTCACCCACGGACTGTCAAGTTTTCCAACTTCCCGCGGAGAAATGCAGACGCTCCAGGGACAGCCAGCAAGGCCACCCTTCTAATCCCCTCTGATAATGCATGCAATTGCGAAACAAAACCCCGAACACTGCTGGGTTAGGAAGAAACTTGGGGTAACCCCTGCTGATCACCCATTGCTCAGCGCTCAGCTCCGGCTGCCCTCACTGCTCCGGCGTTAAGAGAACATCTTACCTGCTTCCTCCGGCAAGGATCCATAACTCTAGAGTGGAGACCAGGTGATCCCGAACAGGTTTGCCTTCTCTCGACGGGAGCCCGAACAGCAAGATATCCCGGCGTTGGGGTTTGCTTCGTGCACTCCCCTCTTCCTCTCTCCCTCCTTCCCTTTCTTCCCCTCCCTCCTTTCTTTGCCGATACGCCCCCCTGAAGCTGCTCTCTAGACAAACCTAGTCCCCGTTCCCATGGTGACAGGTACCGCCTCTTGCAGCACAAGGATTGGCGGAGGCGCTCCCCTTTCTGGGAATCGCGTAGGGCTACGATTGGGCTACCTCAAAGACAACCAGTTTCGGTTGCGCGACCAGAAATTAAGCAACGAAGGTGGGTTGCACCGGGGAAGGTACGTGGCGCTAAATTAGAGTGGGCGGCGCTTGTTTTGTTTTGTTTTTTTTAAACCTCGTTGACGCGCTGCTTTGAGAAGGGGAGCCGGAGGAGGAGCTACGGAATGAAGAGGAGCCAATGGGAGAAGCCTAACAGGTTTCTTTCGGAATCCGGAAGGGGAGCCAGCGAGGGTTCTTTTTTTTGATTCTGTCGATGGTTTTCCCCAGGGGTGGGGGAAGGTGGGGGAGGGATTGGTGGGAGGATGGGGCAGCCTGCTGTCGAATGCACTATCTAGCATCTGGAATATACCATAGAAACAATGCCACCAATTGGAATAACGCGCCAATCCATCGCACTGCAACGAGGATACAATATCGGGGCTCCCAGGTTGGGTGGCTGCAGAAATCCGATTGACCACTGAGCGGAGGGAAACGTGATGTAGAAATCTGGGATTTTTGCAGCTCAGATATGGTAGCTCTGCAGCAAATCATGCTTCATGGAACTCTGCCGAATCTTTTTACTGACTGCATCAGCGAAACGACAGTAGTTTAAAGGCTAACACATTTACGATATGTCATGCTGAAAATCTGCTTTTCTCGTATCCTAAGTAGTGGAATTTCAATTCCCAATAACGTTGCTGGGGAGCTGGAAGCACCAAGTGGACTGAAGCAAATAAGCATGGATTCAAGTATAGGTACCCTAGTCCGTGACTTGCAACAGTTCACTTGGTGACTGTTCGAAGTTACAGCAGCACTGAAAAAAGTGACTTATGACCATTTTTCACACTTATGACCATTGCAGCATCCCCATGGTCACATGATTTACATTTGGATGCTTGACAACTGACTCAAATTTATGACACAGTGTCCTGGAATCATGGGATCACCTTTTGCAACCTTCTGGCAAACAGTCAATGGAGAAACCAGATTCACTTAAAAAACTGGAAGCTATATCTTCACACAATTGTGTGTATAATAGCTGCTGCAATATTACACAGATTAATTACAGGTAGCCCTCAATTTATGACCACAATTGAGCCCAAACTTTATGTTGCTAAGTGAGAAATTTGTTAAGTGAGTTTTGCCCCATTTTATGACTTTCCTTGCCACATTTGTTAAGTAAATCACTGCAAATGTTAAATTAGTAACACGATTGTTAAGTCAATCTGATTTCCCCATTGACTTTCCTTGTCAGAAGGTCATAAAAGGTGATCACATGACCCCAGAAAACTGCAACCATCATAAATGTGAGTGGTTGTCAAGCATCCAAATGTAAATCATGTGACCATGGGGATGCTGCAATGGTCATAAGTGTGAAAAATGGTCAAAAGTGACTTTTTCAGTGCTGTTGTAACTTCAAATGAACTGTTATAAGTCGAGGATTACCTGTACAAATAATGGCATGACAAAGTAGCAACAATGATGCATTGGAATATTTGCAAGAATTACCATTTGCCTGCAAGCAAGAACTGGTGGGACTGCAAAATAGACAAAATAATAGAAAATTAAGAAGGTAAAGTATAGTGGTCTTTAGAATTCACACAGAGAAACACCTGCCACATAACACCTCAGATTTAACAGTTGCTGATAAGAAAGACAAAAAAGCCTGAATACTGTAATGCAGGGCTACTGCCGGCCCATGGGCCGGATGCCTCACAAGGAAACATCACCCACCCCATTGCCAGCAATGGGGAAAAAGTTCTGTAAGGTTTTACACTTAGCCTCACAATTGCCCCAGCGTTATTCAGGAATTTAAAAGAGCCAAAGAAACTCTTGAGCTGAGGTTTTAACAAACAAACAACTTTTATTTTAATCAAAATAGTTGGGTTGCCCCATCTCTCTTCCTGGCTGGTAGAGAGATAAAGCCAACAACCAGGAAAGATGCCTTCCACCTTTTATCCCTTTCCAGAACAAAGAGATCCAGTCTTGGTACTAGGAACCAAAAGGTACAGAAAAATAATTCCTAGATGATGACTCATACACAGCAACCCAGGTTCCATCCATAACTCCTTTCCCCCCTCCCCTTACCATGCTCTTTTCATGATCATTTCAAACTTATTGTTCTCATCAGTCAGCCATACCCTTCTGAGATTCAAACCTGGGCCGACTGCGTCTTAAGCAGTTGTTTTAACCCCTAGGCCACAGGCTCTCTCTCTCTGTTAGCTGAGAAGCAAGGAAGATATGTGTTAAATGATTGTTAAGCATTCAGAATACACTTGCTTAGTCCCAGACACGGGACAAATCTTATTTTCTGTTTCAGCCTAGCCCAAGGCCATCTACAGGCAGTAGCCACAGCAGTGGCAGCTCATATTTGTGTAAATTTTTTTGGTTTGCTAACAAAGAATAAAGGGAGACCGATATGATATTTATATCCCACCCTTCTCCGAAGACTCAGGGCGGCTTACAATTTAAGCACAAACCAATGTGCTTAGCAATAGCCTTCATTCTATGTATACGCCTGCTTATTAGGGCTTTCACCCCCCCCCCAAGCGGCATTATTACAAAGTCAGCTTATTGCCCCCAACAATCTGGGTCCTCATTTTACCTACCTCGGAAGGATGGAAGGCTGAGTCAACCTTGAGCCTGGTGGGACTCGAACCTGCACTAATTGCAGGCAGCTGATGTTACTTAAGGAGGCATTAGCCCACTGCTCCACCAAGGCTCCTTATATAATTACCTTTATAATATATAATTACAAATTATCACTACTAATATCAATATTAGTATCAACCTTAAGCATAATAAAATCTCTTCAGTTCCAATACATCGCACAACGTCACAATGTCGCAAGTTTGACATGTCTGCTGTAATGGATACTGCAATACCTGAAGGCAACAGAATAGAAGAGAAATAACTGGAGAAGAGTCACAAAATGTTAAGACTTCCAAATAGAAGCAGAATGACTGGCAAAATAAAGCAAAGATAGTACCAATAGTAATAGGTATCTTGGGTGTAATCCAAAATCATCTGGAGCACCATTTGAATACCACTGGCATTGACAAAATCAGATTGCAAAGGGCAGCTTTACTTGGAACAGCTTACTCCTGTGATGATACCTGTAACACATCAAACAACTTCTGGCTATCATAGGTCCTTGGGAAGGACTTGATAGGTGGACAAAAATACCAAATCCAGTCTAAACATCTGGCTGACTCTGCAACCAACCATAATAAAAACTGTGTTCACTCAGGCTTATTTTAAAGGGTTAAATCTTGAGGATGCCCTAGCCAATTAATCTTTTGTAGTATTTATTTATTTACAAAATATACATAGTTCTTTATTCTGTGAGCCTTCAGGCAGAGTTTAGTTAGCTCTAAATTTCTCTACAGATAATGAAGTGATGCAGAGGGTTGGATGGTTCATTGTCATTTAAATTCTTAGCCCCACCCATCCTATACACTTGCCACCCTTCCTTTGAGCAATTTTTGTCTCTCATCTTGTAGAGAGATACTGAAATTCCTATAGCCATGATGGCGAACCTATGGCACAGGTGCCATAGGTGGCACGCAGAGCCCTCTCTGTGGCCACACGTGCCATCACCCCAGTCCTAGGCCTTCAGCTGGGTTTTATAAAACCTTTTCGTTTTAGGCCTCCGCCGCCGTGTACAAAAAAAAGGTTCAATCAATCAATTTCAACTTCTCATGGGATAAAAAAAGTTCTCGCAAAGTTGGAATTGATTGATTGACCTTTTTAGTTCCAACCAGTCTGCCTTTACCACTGCAGCCACACCCACCCAATGGGCCATGTCCACCCGGCACCCGATGATACATAAATTGATTTTGGGTTGCAGTTTGGGCACTCGATCTCTAAAAGGTTTGCCATCAATGTCCTATAGTCTCTGGGACAGAAGTTGGGATAGAATTATACCCTAAAGCATAATTTACAGTAATAACATGTAACATTTTGTGTATGTGAAAAAATATATATAAATTGTCAATTTCCTGGCTTTTCATAGAAACCTACACAAATAATATTAATTAATATGACTATTTCCTTTTATATAATATCTTTTATAAATGTATTAAAATGTTGGTAGATTCTTTAGACAAGAGGTAATGAAACTTGATAAAAATTGCTATGTTGCTAAGAAAACATTCTTTTTCATGACTACATTTTAGTCATTTTAGCCTGCACTTTAGTCACTGTAAAATAAGGAACTACTTTGCCTTTTGAGAGAAAATTATGCAAGAACTTTATAAAGATAAGTTTAAATTCTCCTTTGCAAAGGTTCCCTATAAGGAATTAATGACCATGGGTCTTCAAACTCGGCCCTTTTATGACTCATGGACTTCAACTCCCAGAATTCCTCAGCCAGGCACTCTGGCTGAGGAATTCTGGAAATTGAAGTCCATGAGTCATAAAAGGGCCGAGTTTGAAGACCCATGAATTAATCCAATCTGAGAGTTCATATAATATACTGAATATAAATTAAACATGCAGGTTAAATTTACACAATTAAAATGTGATTCACTTATTTGTGTTTAAGTTGTATGTGAAGACATTCACTATATGATTTATTCATTAAATAGTAATGCTATTAATTATATCTGGGTGGAATCAAGAATTTCCTGCCTGAACTCTTTTTTTATTTCAACCGGATGGTTGAAGGAATTATGAATTGTGAGATAAGAAAAAAATGAAATGCAAGGGTTACAAGATAGTGTCAACAACTTCTTACCACTCCATGCTACCACCTCTTTGAAGAAATAATATACATATATTAAGATCCTAAACATTATTCTGCAATAAATGCTATCCCATCCATATAATACCTAAGCTTAATACTAACTTCTTCAGGTATTATTATTATTAGAAGGAAGGGAAAAATATTTTGTCCATAATCTTTGTAAAAAAGTCTTTCCAGTTGTTTTGTAAGACAGTTACAGGAAATCATGATTGATTTTCCAGTGAGAGTAAAAAAATTGGAACCCTTGCCAGGTATTTTCCCTTTCTCAAAGAAGGAAATCAAATTTGGCAAAACTGTACTAAATATCTGTTGCTAAGAAATTTGCTGTTTGTTCCTGAAAATTAGGCTTATTTTAGAATCTGTTCAGACATAGTATTTCCTTAGTAATCATAGAAAAATTATCAAGTGGTATGCCCAGCCTATCAAGTACCATTTCTGTCATCAGTTTACTTTGAAAAAGTAATTAAGAACCACGGAAGAAAGGCAAGACAAGGTGTGAAGACCCACAGAGTTTCCAATATAGTAAGTCTGAGGCCTTCACCTTTCACCATCAGCTCAGCCAGGTTGCTAGAGATGCATGGAATTTTCAAAAACAAAATCTGCACATTGTTATGATATTTAATAACACAAAAAGGCACACAGCTCAATTTAGACACAGGTTTCCTGGAAGAATTATATGTGAGAGGACTTAGTTTCATACTTAGAGTAATAGCAACATCCTGTGGCTCTCAAATGTGACATTAAACTAGAATACAAGATTTTATAGCAAATGATAAATAGTCAAAGAAATAAATATGGCTTCAATTCCACGGATTCTTTCTTCATTTCTGCAAGCGTAAATGAGCACAGAAACACTTTCATAGGGAAAATAAATATTACTTAAATATTAAATAAATATACACCCCAGAATATGAACAATTATACATATCCTAAAGAGATAACTGTTATAAAATTATACATGGATTACTGGTTCACTTCCCAATACATTTAGGAGCTATATGAAAACAGCTGTGGTACCTGTAATAATTAGCATGCTTAAGAATTGGCAGATAAATATTGCTCAAATATCTAATGTGATTATAAAAACTATATATTAGTTTTACATAGTTTATAACTGGTCATTACAATTTTCAATAGAACAACCAGTGGTAGTTCCTATTTGATCTACAGTTCTGCTTGGATGCCCTCCCTACCGTAAATATAAAACGCATATATGATACAATGTATATCCTTGTGTATAAATACAGTCTGTTTATTTCTTAGAGATCCCAGGTGGAAAGATCTGATGATTTTAAGGGGTATATATATTTTTTATTCATAACACTTCCACATTGGCTAAAGGACCAGAAATAGTGTTGAGCCCAATAATGCCAAATAAACAACACACCTCCTCAGTTTTGGACATCAATAGATATAGTGTGAATTGTCCATATCATTCTGACTGAATGTACATTAAATTATACAAATATGCAATTCTCTAAAAATGAAACATAGGTAAATATGTTACAGAGCTCTCTATCTTTTAATATACATGTTTCTTTAATGCACACAAAAATTATAGTTAACAAACACACAGTAGTTTGCCATCTTCTGTCTTTGGAGATTCTTAATCATCCAGGTCATGATTGTCCCAAAGCTGCTTTTCTAAAAGGCAACTTGTTTTTTTTTCTTTGAAAATGCTTTCACTTCTCATCCTGAACTGAAGAAGCTTCTTGGATGGGAAGTGAAACGTTTTCAAGGAAAAAAACAAGAAAATCCAGTTGCCTTTTGGAAAAGCACCTTTGGGATTTGCTATCTTGATATGAAGAATGATGCATGGAGACAAACTATCTTTTACTTTCATAAACAGTACACAATCTTATCTCACCAAATACTTATGGGAGTTGTGAGACTGGCAACCAACAATGTGCCAATATTACTGTACAGATCTGTTCAAATGGATAGCTTCAGATGCTTTTTTGGACTTCGCCTATTTCAATTTATATTTGGATTTTTATGCTTTTGGCCATCACCCTTATGGCAGGGAATAGTGTATACAAATATTTTTTATGAATAGGGTTTGTCCTCTTGGTCTGACAATGGCCTCCTTCAGGTCCATGCTGTTGTTTTTTTAAATAAATGCTGCTCTGTCAACCACACCCATTTTAATCTTCAGTATATCCACTGGGAATTTAATCTGAAGAAACAGGAATCCTAAGTGGAAAGAGAGGGCATAGTAATGAATTGTCTACCATTTCCAAAATTTCAGCAAGCCAAGGGAGGTGAACCTGCAGTGTTACCTTCCCTTTGATGTTTGAAAGCATGTTCCCATTCAAAGATTGGGTCTGATTTGTTCTGTTCTTAGAATTCCATCTTCCTGGAGGCTCTATACCTTAAAGGCTCTATTCCATCTCTAACGATGGGGGTGAGGTGTTACCCCCCCGTTGATAGGGCTCGCAACTTGGGCGTCCTCCTGGATTCACGACTCAATTTTGAAGACCATATAGGAGCCGTGACCAGGGGGGCTTTTGCCCAGGTTTGCCTGGTGCGCCAGTTGCGACCCTATCTGGACCGAGATGCCCTACGCACAGTCACTCGTGCGCTCGTGACCTCCCGTTTAAACTAATACAATTCTTATTAAATCAAATAAAAATAACATTCTTACATTTATCAATAATTTTTGGCTTATACATATCCTTATTATTTTAACATTCAGTCTTTGTAGACAATCAATGTCCTAATTATTTTTTCCAATTTTTAATTTCCCATTAATATTTAACTTAACATTTAATATTTATAATTTCCAAATTATAAGTAACCAAAGTTCCCATTATCATAATACATCACAAAGTCCAATATTCAGAATACACATCTTATCTATTTGAATATATTCTATTTCTCACCATTTTACATCAACTAATTATTAATACAATATAACGTTCTTATTTTCTATTTATATTCAAACATCTTAAATTTAGTAACCAAGTTTTCTCGTTTCAACATCAAATACTTCCTCAATTTTTCTCTTAATGTCTATTATCCCATATTTAAACTAGTAGTTTTAGTCTGTCAGCTAAGTAAAAATGTGTTTATTACATTTATCAATATATTTTAGCTTTTATATATATACTGTCCATAGGGTTTTCATGGCAAAGATACTGGAGTGGTTTGCCATTTCCTTCTCCAGTGGATCACGTTTTGTCAGAACTCTCTGCTATGACCTTTCCGTCTTGGGTGGCCCTGCACGGCATAGCTCATAGCTTCATTGAATTACGCAAGCCCCTTCGCCATATCCATGTTTTTAAATCTTTGTACAGATCTCCCTTTGTTATTATATATATTGTTTGAAATAAGAAAGGCCATCTAGTCACCATTTTTTTGAAGGGGCTAACAAATTGTCTATTTTTCTCTCTTGACGTAGTTGTCCTGAAATGTTTATATTTCCTTCGGTCTGTTCTTCTTCTTGATACTCAGGTTTCTTCTGGTTTATATAAAAAGTCTTTTCCATTTTCAAAGTTGTCAATCCCTTTTCTGAGTTTTCCATTAACTGTGTTTGTTGATCAGTTGAATCTTCTATCGTAGTATTTAGTTGCTCCACTTCTTTTATTATATTCTGTGTAGTTAATTCTTTGGTTGCAATCAAAGTTTGGGTTCGTATATCTGGGCTGACATCTTGTTCTTTTCTGTAGCCTCTTTTCATCAATGACTTTAAGAATAGTTTCATGAATTGCTTTCAACATAAATAAAATCTGTTCCTGATCTTCATCCATGTTCTCTTAGTAGTATAAATTAAAAGCTTTACAATCAGAGAAAAAATAATTTTATCACAGAGTATAGAGCACAGCTGAGCTTCTCACAGCTGATTGCCAAGGTTACAAAAGTCATCTATAGTCTGGGCTGCAAGCCAAGTCTCTTTTAGACAATAACAGGTTGTAATATCAGATTTAGCCACAAGATGTCGCCTGTTTTGTGTTTTTTTAAAAAACCAACATTTTTATAGTCTTTTTTTCAAATTTTACTTCTTTTTGTAAGTAAAAACCCAAATCTTCAATAAGAAGTCTTTTAGTCCTCATGTTTTGGAAAGATAGAAATCCAGTTAAAATCAGGTCATTGTTTCAACATTTTAAACTCCCCTGGATAGTCAGTTGCCGCTGTTATTAGAGGGTGGGATAGAGTTCCCTTCCCTCTCTCCACAGGGAGGAAAATACTTTGGGCAGCTTATACAGGTGAAAAAAATAGTTATGATTGAAGAGAGGTTCAGATCTCACCCAGTCTCATCCGCGCTGCTTTGTAGGTGCCTAGTAGTAAGTTTGACTTCGGCTGTCTGCAGCCTGATGATGAGCCATATTTCTATGGCCGGTCATTCGTCCGCCACTTTGGAGGGCTGCGCTGGATCGAACGGAAGGGCTACCGCCCTCACTGTTTAAACACAGGATTATTCAGAAAAACAAACAAAAACGAATGCAGGATGAAGACATTGGTGGTGTATGAGTAGGTAAATTTGGTTATGGTAGTGAAAAATGTTACTGTCTTTCCATTCTACCTAATGAAAAACATTGTGGAAGAGAAAAAATACAGTTAAAACTGATTGTTGTGGGAAAAACAGGAGGAAGGAGTTTTATGTATGTTCTCTGCCTTGAGTTACTTTTTTTTTAAAAAAAAGGCAGGATAAAATGTAAAATATTTAAAATATTTTATTTATAATATACATTTTGCTTTTTATTTGATGTAATACACAGCTATATAGTGGGTCCTATTCTAAAAGAAAGTTTTTGTAAAATGAGCACTTTAAGGAAACCTCTGCTAAATTAGACTTGTTTAAAAGCAGTACAGTAATGTATCAATATTGTCAAGGATCAAAATGATGTCACTAACAAAACATGAACCAGCGTACATAATAAATCCTTCATGATTTAAATAACTGAATGCACAATTGCCCTGGGGTTGAGAAACATTTTTAAAATGAGAACACACATTACCAATACAATATTAAAAACAATGCAATATTATATTAAATACAATACAATACAATATTAAATACAATATTAAAAACTGACTTCAGATGTTTAAAATTGTTGTTGCAGAACTTCAGATTTTTAGCTGACCTTTTCATTTTCTAAAAATTATGAATATAAAAATATATTTATAAAAAATAATACAGACAGAATAAAAAAATAAATAAGATAAGGTCTGCAGGATCAAACTGTCTAGATCAGCATTCTTCATTACCCACAGTGGACAAGCTCCAATGGGCCATCCCAGCAATCAATACTTCAGGTAGTAAATTGATATTGATAGCATGATCCTCCATGAACTTGTCTAGTCCCCTTTGAAAATCATTCAACCTGGCTACTGTTTTACAACAACTGTTGGCAGAAAACCCCACAGTTTATAATAATAATAATAATAATAATAATAATAATAATAATAATAATAATAATAATAATAATAATAATAATAATAATAATAATAATAATAATAATAATTTTATTTGTATACCGCCCTTCTCCCGAAGGACTCAGGGCAGTGAACAGGGCAAACATATAAAATACAAGAATACAAAAATTAAAAGAGATTAAACAAAGTGCCCAGAAGCTTACAACAGTAAGTTAAAATAGATTAAAACAATAATAAAACCCAACATGTGCTATGTAACAAAGCTGCTTCTTCAGTTTGGCCTAAATTTCCCTGTACTTAGTTTCAATTGATGACCTTGAGTTCTAACACTGTGAGAGGAGGAAAAAAATCTCTTTCTCTTCCTGATACCTGTATCACATGTGTTTTGATAATACCCTTACTATATTTCATCTATCCTAATTAAAAAGACCCACCTACCAGTATTGTAGAGGAGCAGCACCACCCCTTAATTATTCAGCCCTTATTAGATTTTTTTTTCTAGATCTGTACTGGTATCCTTCTTACAGCACTTTAACCAGAACTTTAAACCCCAGTCTACACCTTCCCACAGATTTATATATATATTTAAGGACATTATTGTAATGGTATTTCTATTTTCTTTTCTTTATAATGCTAAAAGTGGAATTTATCTTTTTATAGCAACTGCAACCACAGCTGATACTGTCAACAAGTTGTCCACATCTCTTTTCTGATCAGTTCAGAGCCAGTTCAGAGCCTATTAACATTAAATTTTGGACTTGTTGTATCAGTGTGCATTACTTTGTATTTATAAAGCAATGAGAGATGGGTATTAAATACTGAAGATCAGACTTTGTTCTTAAACTTTTTTCCTTAATATGTAGGAGACACCTTTAAAAGTAGTTCAAAACACACATTGTTGGATGATCTGAAGGACTTTCCAATATCCATCTCTCTCTCATACTCTATTTGTCCATACTCTATTTGGATCCTGGGTATTACACTGTATTTTACAGTATGCCCTTGTTTAGTTCAATATATTCCACCTTTCCTCCAGGAGCTTAAGATAACATGCACAGAACTCCCTCCTCAAATATTATCCTCAAAATTATCCTGTCAAGTAGGCTGGTCTGAGAGAGAATTGCAGCCACATCAGTGAGTTTCTGTGCCTGGAGACTTATTTGAACCTAGGCCTTCCAGTTCTACTTTGACTCTTTTATTTTCAGAGCAGGCCCTCTTTAATTTTGGTTCTAAAATCATTTGATTACAGCATAGTCTTTTTCGTGACACTCATTATACATTTCATCCTTTTTTCTACAGCAATACTTCTCTAATGTACATTTTGCCTTAGCCACAGCCTCTTTGTCATCCCACTAAGCATCTCTGTTCATGCTTCCATCCTTTCCATTATCATAATTCTACATAGTTCTGTGGCACTTTGTGATGTAATTCTTTTCACTCTATTCCAAACGGCTTCCAGATAATATTTTCTTACAACTACCTTCAATTTATTCTGTTGGGAGTTTAATCGATTCTTCCAATAATTTTTAAACATACGACACATAATTCCTTTCCTCAAATGATTCTACTTTAATTTCATTTCCTTTTCTTCCAAGTCCATTTCTCTACCAGGATCCACATTCAGAATCTCTCATCACCCTTGTATCTTACAATAACTATCTCAATATTTTACCATTAAAATCAAGTACATTCTAACTTCAGATTTACCATCTCTACATACAAATATTTATATCTGATCCACATATTCAGAGCAGAACATTTTCTAAGCAGACTGCTGATCAACATTCTCAATAACTGAATACACAGTAAGTGTGCGTATTTGTCGATTCTCTTCCATAAGACCAGACTACTGTCGTTCAGATCTATTATATCCTTTTCATTTTTTGTAATTCCACAGATACATAGCATATCTGTTTTCCTTCCACCGCACTTGTTCATTTGTGGTATTCCTAATACATTCTGAGTTGCAATCTTCTCCATGCCATGGTCTTTATAAAATGTGTCCAGTGATATTGATCTCTACTATTCATCACTGTACTGGTCAATCCAGACTTTCATATTGTGCTTTTCAAGCAAATACAGAAGGTATAAATGAGGTTAACTAAATCAATCAGTGTCAGGTGCAGTATGCCCTACTAGCGATAAGGACAGTACTGATCAGATTTGGTATATGCTACAAATGTTACTGAAGCCCAGTTTTACAGGATGCAAACAAAAATCTTTAATGAAAATGTCTTTCCAGCCACCATACTGTGTTTATACGTCACACTCTTTTCCTCAGCACCATATGCAATATTTACTTGCTTTGTACACACTTTGTGTACAGACTTTGACATTTTTCCCATCCCTGTTTTCTCCACTGGGATTGGACTTCTACTGTATTCAAAACCAATAATGTTGCCACTGTAGCAGATTAAGTAACGGAAAGAATAGATCTGCTTCTCTGCTCCAGGAGAAGGGAAGCAGAGGGAAAGAGAATAGAAGAAGATACAAGAAGACATGAGGAATGTCTTTTTCTCATTGGCTAGAAAGGGAGAAAGACAAACCCCAAAAGCTGGCAGACTGATTAAAAGAAAAACCAGAGGAGTGGACGGAAAAAAAGATAGCAAAAACGAAATAGACTTAGCCTATCTTACATCTGGCCTGCCACTTTTACCTTTTACGCTACTCAATACCAATTAAAAATGTCATCCTCAGTGGATAAGATGTTCCCCATTCTTGTTGTAACACAATAATGTCTTTCCTTGCTTTATTTAAAGTTTTATAAAGGCAGGTTGTTTTCAGTGGCTTGCTAGTACACATGAGCAAAAGCACCCATCAAACATTTCTTTACACAGGCACCTGTCTGTTCTGCTCATATCAAAAGATTTTTGCAATACAATCACGTCTAATGGCGTCAACTTCCCTCCGCCCTGTGCGTTCCCACAGAGAGGGCCTCCTCAGGGTGCCACCGGTCAGAGAATGTCGGCTGGTGGCCCCCAGGGGGAGGGCCTTCTCTGTGGGCGCCCCGGCTTTATGGAATCAGCTGCCGGTTGAGCTCCGGATGGCACCTGACCTTCGCTCCTTCCGACGCGGTCTGAAGACCTATCTATTTGAACAAGCCGGCCTGGCCTGATGGGGGATGTATTGGGGTTTTTATTGTGGATTTTTTTATTATTCTATTGTTTTAGCTCAGGCTCCTATTTAATTCTGTTTTTAATTTTTAATTTTTGTACTCTGTATTTTTATATGTGCCCCGTTCACCGCCCTGAGTCCTTTGGGAGAAGGGCGGTATACAAATAAAATAATAAAATAAAATAAAATAAAATAAAATAAAATAAAATAAAATAATAAAATAAAATAAAATAAAATAAAATAAAATAAAATAAAATAAAATAAAATAAATAAATAATGTAAAATATACTGCTCAAAAAATAAATAAAGGGAACACTTAAACAACACAATGTACTGTATTTAATAGTAGGATGTCTTATCTTGTGTTCCCTTTATTTTTTTGAGCAGTATATTTGATGTCTTGATAAAGCTATGTTCCTACTGAGAAAGGATTTAAAATTATAACAAATTGTTATACGAGTTATTTTTGTTTCAGTGCAATTTTCTTTTGGGCTGTACATTCTTTTCTGTAATGAAATCAGCTATTCCATTAGCACTTACTGTTTAAGAAAATGTAGTTTAAATGTACTAACATTTAATCAATATATTGATTTACTTCAAACGTTTTTGCAAATCCTAACACCGATAAAAGAACTGTTTCGCTTCCCTCTACCCACTTAGTGCACAGCAAATTAAAACAAACATTTTTATTTCACAATACAGGTAGTCCTTGACCTATGACCACAACTGAGCCGAAAATTTCTGTTGCTAAATGAGACGGTTAAGTGAGTTTTGCCCCATTTTACGACCTTTCTTGCCAGTTGTAAGTGAATCATTGCAGTTATGTTAGTAACATAGTTATTAAGTGAATCTGGCTTCCCCATTGACTTTGCTTGTCAGAAGGTCTGAATCTGAATTTTGATCAAATGGTATGGGGATGGTGCAATGGTCAGCACTGTGAAAAACGGTTATAAGTCATTTGTTTCAATGCCGTTGTAACTTTGAATGGTCACTAAATGAACAGTTGTAAGTCAAGGACTATCTGTATAAGCCACTCTATTTACACTCTATTTACACTCTGTGTAAAGATAAAATTAAGCCCCTTGTTTATAAATATTAATTAGAAAGGAGCATGCAGAAGTTTTAGATTTATTTCTCTAGAATCATAGATTATATACATTTTAACAAATCCAAGTAATAAACTCCAGTTCATCAAGAGTCTCCTTGGTAAATTATTATCTCATCCCTACTGAAGATCTTCAAATGTAGTGACAGTCTAAATATGGAGCATTACGAAATGGTGTGTACAGTACAGTAATTGCTTATGTCTTTTAGGAAGAGAATATACACAGGCATTCAGCCAATCAGATTGAAGTTTCTCTATTTCCTGCTTTCCAAATTCTGTGACTTGTCACAGAATGGCCAGTCATAGTCTGAAATGTGTACAGATGGAAAAGAAATTGCAAGAGGTATGGATAAGATTCAACCCAAAAAGTAATCTCAGCAAGTATTCTTTTGAATGACTCACTTGGCATTATTTAATAAGTGGGTCAAATGGAAACATCTAAAGAATGTTTATTATTGTATCTGAGAGCTGTTTTGGAATATTTTCAAGTACAAGAATAGCATAAAAAATTATAATAAAGGAGTTTTTTTTCTTCCATTTTATTGTGCCCAATTAGAAGACATTTTTTTCACAAATTTCTTAAAATATATTCACTTTAAAAAAATGAACTGTAGAATGCAGTCCTATTTCATACATATTCATATAAGATCTATGTTTTTACTAAATATTTTATGTCAGCTAG
The DNA here is from genome assembly GCF_964194415.1 of Vipera berus. Classification (NCBI taxonomy): domain Eukaryota; kingdom Metazoa; phylum Chordata; class Lepidosauria; order Squamata; family Viperidae; genus Vipera; species Vipera berus. The sequence continues at coordinate 104,245,696 of NC_138202.1, read as the reverse complement.
AAGCCATTTATTAATTTTATAGATAATATTGCAAGTTGATACAAAGAAATAATCAATTTTTCACTCAATACAGGTACATACTTTACACCGTGATGTTATCTCATGCAAATATTGCTTGCCTGCAATATTAATTATGTGTCAGGAAATTCAACTTTGGCCACATTTTTAATTAGGGATTAAAAACAGAATCCTTAAGTAATCTTTTAATCCTATATATGTCTCTTCATATATTAGCCCTATACATGCTTATTCAGGCAGAATTTATTTAATTTTATTTTTTCCCCTCCACAAATGTATATAATATTACAAATTAGGCAACTTGAAAGAGTGTTGTATGGGGGTCTGGCTTATACAATAGTTATTTTTAAGTATTAATGTAGAGTTTAGGGACTATGTTTGCCTAAATAGAATAACAAACAATACTGAGTTTTAGGATATATTATTTTTCAGAAAATATGATCATATAAACTTCATTTTAAATTTAATAAAAACATTTTATAATTTATACACTCAATTATGAAGTCTTTAGAAGTAAAAATATGTCTTGTTTTTAGTTTTGTCTATCCTGAGAGAAAAGATTGTAAATGATGCTACTAATATTTAAGTCCATCATATTTCTTTAAAACCTGAATAGACAAATTAAATGACAATCTGTTTCCCTCTTTTTCTTATATATATTTTTACTGGGGATTTTTAAATGGTACTTATATATTACATTTACATTAAACATACATATATATGATTAATATGTTTTTAATTATTTGCTAAACAAACTGGAAAATGCATTGTTTAATCAATACTGTAATGCTATACTTGTGTTACTTCATTTCTCTTCCTTTGTTTTTGCTTAGCTTTGCTTGAGTACATTTAGTGCTTTCTTTCTCTGCACTATTTGTAAGAGTTCAGAGATCTTGCATTTGCATTCCAGCACACATATTTGTGCAATTTTCCACTAATTTACAACATTTTAGTGCAGTCTAGTCTAGTGATACAAAGACATTACATTTAAGAGATCAGTACTGCCTGAAATTGTGGATATAAAATTTTATCAGACTAGAAGACCTCCAAGATCCCTTCCAACCTTATGGTTCTATGCTCATAATAGTACAGCAATGGATTGTACTGTAATGAATAGTACTGTAATGATATACTAAAGCTAATCGTCAGAGAATAAACAAGTGTCAACAAGTAGGTTGTGTTATAAGATGTATGCTGATTGAATAGAGAATATTTTTTTAACATGCTTCAAGTTCAAACTGTTACATCTGTAGTACCGGTAATTATAGTAATGATATAGTTCTTTATATTTATGAGAATAAGATCCAAAGAGATTACTATTCTCCTTTTGGGACATTAACTGAAGGTTGGAGAACAGAAGAAATAACCACTGTATCATCCTTATAGCTGCATAAAATGCAATTACCTAAGTAGAAATTGGTGACATCCTCAGCCTGGCCCCAACACATCATACATACTGCCATAAACAGCACATCCTAAAGAACAAAAGTCATGTTGTCTGGAAGTGAGCGTGAAATCCAGCCCCCTGTCATACATTTAAGAAATACCCAGCCAGTGTGAAGCAACTAATATGTAGTCTCCTCCTAGAGTTTGCAGTCGGTCCAGTTCAAAATATTAAAATTCTAGTTAATAATTATTCCACTATTGGAGTACAGAAAATGATTCAAGTTAAGGGATATCAGGAAATACTTGTAAGGATTTATTGTTCTTTTTTGGTGAGGAAGGAAAGGAAGATGTGTGACAAGCAGAAATAAAAAAAACTTTTCTCAATACAGAAGTGTTAGCTGTTG